>NC_088172.1:31257896-31882896 GCF_028769735.1 Zonotrichia leucophrys gambelii
TTCTGGATATGCAAGACTTTGTATTTCTTGACCTTTGATGTTCAAAGACCACTTCTAACAGTCCAAAAACATTAAAAGCATATTTCTGACTACACAGCCACAAGATGATTTACAAAAAAGGCTTGGGAATTTCAATTTAGCTTGTTCAGGGAGCTGGCTGGAAGCACTGCATGGAATACAACCCCAAAGAGATTTGTCCAGGAGAACTGGCTTACTTTCAAGGACCACAACCTCCAACTTCAAGAAGGGTATTTCCTGACAAGCATGAAACCAAGCAAAGATGGCATAGTTGGACTTAGGAAAACTAAGGCCCTTCTGAAGTGAAATTTGGTGAAGGACATGAGGGTCAATAAAAAAGGGATTCTATAGGTATATTGGCATCAACAGGAAAGCTACAGAAAATGTCTGCCTGCTGCTAAGTGGGCTATGGGACCAGTGACAAAGAATACAGAAAAGATCAAGGAATTCAGTGTCCACTCTGCCTCAGTCTTTTAATGGTAGGATTTGCCTTCAGGAATCCCAGGCCTCTGAAACCAGAAGTCTGAAGCAAGAGAGAATTAACTCTGGGCAGATCACAGATCAGGGTGGGAACACCTAAACAAGCCAGACCTACACAATCAGTGAGACATGATGGGATGCACCATAAAAGTGGAGTGAGCTGGCTTATGTCTTGTTTATCTTGACTTCAAGGCTTCTGGCACTTTAACTTCCTCATAGGAAAACTAGTGAACTCTGGATGAGATAAACTGGTAGTGGGGTGTATTGAGAACTGGCTGCACCCTAAGCTCAAAGGAGATGTCATCAACAGCACAAAATGCATCCTGACAGTCACTAGTGGTGCTCCCCTGTAGTTGGTACTGGGATCAATACTATTTAACACCTTCATAAATGAACCAGAGGATGGGGCAGAATGACTCTCAGGAATTTTGCAGCTGAAACAAGACTGGGAGGAGCTGTTGAGACACCAGATGGCTGTGCTGCCATTCAGAGGGACCTTGACAGACTGAGAAATGGACATCTGTATTGCTTTGGTCCAGATGTGGCATGAAAATGTGATGCGCCATTTCCCAAATGGGAATCTACTGAAATGACACTGTATTGTCATAGGAATATATTGATTGCACCTAAGTGATCAAGAAATAAATGGGGGAGGGGGAGGACAGATCATTTAATACAAAGAATTTATGTCTGACATTGTTTAATTCAGTACCAATGTAAGAATGCAAGCAATTGCATACATTTATGTCCTACTTCCAGTTCAGATTTAGCTGAAATACAACAGAGAAAGCAACACAGAGAGGACTTCTTGTTGGTTCGTAAATTTTAGTACACATGGAAAATGTACGACAATTTATCTGAGTGACGTGGTCTACCAGAGACCTGTAAACGCAATTTCAGAAGCTATCTTTCATGACAGCCACTCAGTAGCAGCAGAAAGCTTAGAAGTCATAAATCATGTCTCAAACACATTCTATTGTTCAAAGTGACAAATCATAGTCTTTCAAATTCATACAACCTTAAAATAGTATTTTCTTCCACCACAAGACTAGTAAAAGTTTTAGGGCTCTTCTGAATCAAACTATTCACACCTATTTATGAGCATTCTGAAGTTTGAATATTATGAGGCTTAAATATTTATCATACCACAAACATTTACATAACAATGAGACAAAATAAGAAGCATTGACAAAACAGAGATCAATAACTTTGATCTCCATTAGTCTATACAGATCTTCTTCCAAAAGCTATTCATTTGAATTTATCTTACATTTAAATGAGTAATCCTCTGGTAACCTTATTGATTATAAACACAACCTGAACTGGCCTCCACAGGTCAGGATGACTAATATGAAGATATAAAAGTCAGAAAAGGGATTCATGCCCCCAGCACTATCAACAATCCCCCTTGGCCATGATGACAAACAAGTGCTAATATATGACAGAAAAACACAGGATTTTTTATGTGATGTGAGATTATACTTTTGTAGCACACAAGTGAAACAAGTGCTTTTAGGACACATAAAGGTGAACCTACTATATGATCCAAAACTTTAAATGAGGCATTTCTCAACCTGTTTATGTTGTCACTAAATATAGGGAGTCCCAAAACTTACTGTACCAAATTTTTTATTATTTCAAACAAACTTCTGTACAAAAACATCAAAGCAGGCCAAGAAATCCCGTGACTTCACAAACAGCACATGACAACTCACAGAATGCTTTAAGGTTTACATTTTTATTATACAAGTGACAAATAGTTTTTCTCTGGGCTACTTAAAGATAAGACTTCATTGTTTGACAAAAAATTGCAGGTAAGCATATATTAACTTCAGTTACCAAAGCTCAACAGAATGGCCTGTCATCCACCTAATTTACCTAACTGGAAGTGACTATGAACAAAGCAGGATTTTCCCTAACATACATTTTTAAATGTCCCCCCATTAAAAATGGAGCCTGTAAACAGCGGATTTGCTACTGTGAAAAAAAGTGTGGTCATTGCTTTCAGAAAAAGAAAAAGATCTAATGTGAGTGAGTTCTACCTCTCTCCCCAGCAACATCATAGCAACTGGCTGCTGCACCTGCAGGGGTGTGACGTGAATGCTGGAGTTGTGGTGCTGTCCAGCATCAGCACAGGCATGACATTGGCACCTGTGGGTTCTGATTGGGTCTGAGAAACCTCACAGGGGTTGCTCTGCCCAGAAATAAGCTCTCAAGTTAATCCCTACTCCAGAGAACTTGTGACATTAATACTGTTTAAGGACTGAGTTCAAAGACACAGTTTGTCACAGTGCAGCCGAGTTCCAGCAGACCAAATGCATCTTCAAAGTCTTAAGGTAATGTTTTTAGAAGAGATGTGCATGAAAATTCCAGTGAAAGCACACAAACCCTGATTTATCTATATGGGGATAAGCAAATGCAAATCTGAATCTGTGCACAAGCACTGGAGTTTCCACACATACATGCAAGCAAAGTACACAAAATCAAACATTTTCTGAACGTGACCTCTGCAAGAATATGTACAGCAACTGCAGACCACCCAGTAGACACACATAACAGAGCATGAGCACTTTGCTGCTTTTGGCAAAGTATTTCTATTCCATTAACTGGAACATTTACCAGAAAGTAAGAACAAACAACTCAGCAAGGAACTTAACTTTTTGAAGTATCAATCACATGTCAAAAGCCAGTGAAGAGCAGTCAGCTGATAAATATTTCTGTGTTGATTCTGAGTCATCTAATGAATAACACTACCAGGAACTTAATGGAGTTCCTAAGAAAAGATCAGCTCTTGATTTTAAACCATCCCTAGTCTGATGCAGCTGATATGACACCAGGAAGTTTGCTACAGAAGAGTGTACTAGTTTAGATCAGCCAAAAAATTACTGGCTAAAGCTGTCTGGTAGTTAATGTTCACTGTGATATATTTACACTGACAAACCTTTCCCAGTTAAGTCAAGGCATTAGTATTTTCCCTTTCCTTTCTAAATCTAATAAAATTATACAGGATTTTCAAAATCTATCAATGATCTTTAAGCATATTTTCTCTTCATTTATACTGCATCTGAAAAAGGATATTAATTTCCTAGGCTGTTGAAAGGTACAGTTTATACTTAATTAAAAAGGTAAAATTACCTGTTTGAAATACATTTTTGGATGCCAGACAGCACATAATCCATAAAATCAGGTGGATCTCCACTTATTACACGAAAGACAATGCATTTTGTGAGTAATGAGCATTCAGGTATTCTCCTATTCATACTAGTTTGACAAGATCCTAAAACTGACCAAAAAACTGTGCACATGTTCTTCAAAACATACCAAATGAATTTTGCTTTCTCTTATATTAATTTTCTTCTTCTTTAAAGTTCCTTTTCTGTGGTACCTTTGACATTTCAGTTTGATTTCCATTTTGTCTTCACTACAACTTCTCTGATAGAGAAGGTGTTTAAGGATTAAAATGCACAGGTAAATTGTCTTAACTGAAGTATCTAAGTAAAAAAGTATTTTAAAAGTCAAAAGATAAAGGCTGGAATAAGAACTTAGGTTGTACTATATAAAGTCAGTCAGGTTATGAACAGATTCATATACTTTAGCAATGTGAAGAAAATGGTTATGTAAATACACACAAGTATTAACATCAAACTGTATTAAATTATGTAAACATACACATCTTCTGTGATCAATACAAACGTCTGCTTGTCTGTGGGTACTACTGCAGCATAGCTCGAATTTGTTTTGAAGTAGATTCATCATTCAGGTGTTTTGTAGTGAACCTAGAAATTACAAGTTAAAACAATAATTTATAAAATGAACAGAGACAGGAAAAGTCTGAATATTTGAGCCTGTTTTTGAAATCAGCACCGTTCAGTTACACAAAGGAGGAATTTACATGGTCCTCTACTGATCACTGGAATTTAACTGGCAAGAATCTGGTGCTCTTTATCTTCTAAATACCCTATGCAGTAAATTATTCCCTGCTAAAAGGTGGAGAACTGTGGCTAAATCCTGTCTGGTATCTGTCTATGACATTGTCATAATCTTAGGTCAAAATTATCTCTCATTTTTTCTAGTTAAAAGCTTCAAAATAAGCAAAATAATGAAAAGACATAAGAAATATGGTAAATACTAAAATCACTTCAGAATCTAAACTGAATTTTGGCATAATCTATGACTTTAAGCAGTTTTCTTAAATATTCTGAGAGGACTGAAGAGCCTTAGTGTGTTTTTTTCCATTTAAATCCACGCATTCTCCACTGTTTATGCTAATAGGGAGACTGATTGTAACATAAGCTTGAAACACACTTGATACCTGTACATTTAACTCCACATCAACTTTAATTCAAAAGATATGATAAGCAAGTGTAGAAGTGCAGCTCTCCCTCTATCCAAGCTAGAGAACTCCCTCTATCAACAGCTAGAGAACTCAAAACAGCTCTGAAAAACTTGGGTTTGACAACATTCTCAGCTTCAGAGAAGTATCAGACCCCTCTGTGTCTTCCTTCCCAAGACAGCACCATGAACAGGATTGGGATTTAGGATGCTGTTTCCTTGAAGCTAATTTAGCAAGATTAAAAAAAAAAAAAAAAAAAACAAAAAGAAAATTCTTACTGAGATGGAAAGGGACAGGGAGAAGGGAAGTACTTAGGGTTTGAGAAATAGAAATCTGACACTTCATTTCTATAATGCTCTATAGATTCTGGGGTATTTTATATAGTAAATCTTAGCTAGGATATACTGTTTAAAATATTAACATTTATTGTTTATTCAAATGAAATGAAATGGGAAGAAATTAATATTTAAAAACCCCAGGTAATGAAGAGGAAACCTGAGAGGATAATCTTATTAAAGCAATGTTCTAAAGTGAAGAATCTTAAATATAAAGAGATTGGGAGAAAAACAAAGAGGAATTTTCTACGGCTGAATCACACATACCTGAGAGCATTCAGAAGTCCTTCCACAGAGTCAGGTGGTTGTTCCTTTAAAACTTTTATGCATCCCTTCATCTGGGAACAGAAGCATGCCACTATTGAACAATAATATATGAATTGCACTAGCTGAAAACAAGGAAAAAGTTCACCATATACAGGCAGGTTTCTTTTCTTACTGAGTGTTAATGCTGTTTTACATGACACAATAAAAGCATTACACCTTATTAAAAATTATCTCAAAGTTAAAAACTTAACTTTGGAGAAAACATCTACTTTAATAAATGCTTGTAGAGTGTAAATTATGTATCAAGTGTCTATATTTTAACTTGCACACTGCTTCTTCAAGCCAAGTAAAAATTACAAAAATCAAAACTATCTGATACAAGCTGAAAAAAAGAGATTTTGTGAGTTCTGTGTCATTGCTGTTAACTCTAAGAAGAGATGTTTCAACTCTGACTTATTTTTATGTTTGCATATAGGGAAGTAATTTTCAGTATTCAGTTTTTAGTTGTGAACCTAACCAGTGACAACTTATTATTTGTTTCATAGCTTGCGGTTAAAAATTTAATCTAAGAAGTCCATGGTGTTGATTTTAACACCACACTGAATGAACATCTTTGTGGAGACTGTAAAAAACAGGCTGAAACTCCGTCCAAATTTACAAAAGGGGAAATGAAGCAGAGAAAGCAAGAGTAGAACTCATTTGACCCATTGTACAGACTCCCTAGCTGGTCAATAGAGAAATAAGGAATGTTTCTAACCTTTTCAGAATATATCTTCCCCAGTAGTACTTTTTCCTTCCCACTGCTATGAAGACATCTAATCTAGCTATTCAGAAATTAACCTAGATTAATTCCATCTTATTCAAAATGACAGATAAAGACACAGCTGAGTCAAGATTTGAATCCTTTAATCTTCCAAGTCACATTGGAGTGCTAAATCTACATGTAGACATTTCTTTGCAGCTGAAGAGCACCTCTGCCTTATTAAGGAAGCAGATGATGAAACACTTAATCTAAGTCAGGATTCCAGCAAAAAATAGTTAGAAAATGTAGCTCAGCATCCCTGACAGGAAGCAGCCCAACAAACACTGCTCACTGCTCAGCTGGTTCATTTCTACCTGGAAAGTGTAACTAGCTTTGCAAATACCAGATCAGATGAGATTCTCAGGCTAGCACCATGTGTTCTGAAGTGACACAGTTATTTTTCCTAAATTAGAGAAGCTCAAGTCTATGTGCACATCACTCAGTACCAGTTTACATGCCCCAGCAGGTCTGATCAGACCAGACCAAGTCAAAGGGGATAAAAATTCAAACAATTATTTTTTATTTCTGTTACAATCAGAATACCTAAACCAAGCAGGATAATGTTGGGGTTTAGGATTCTTCCTTTTGTTTCTTTCTCTCAAGGAATTTTTCTCCCATATGTGTTGCTAGGAGACAATAACGACTGCATGATCAAGAGAGACAAAACTTGCCACAGCTCAGGGGAGGAGAGCAGCTGGCTACTCTCTCTTTTTACCTGGGTGTTTCTCTGGGAGGAGTAGAGACACAACGAAAACTGGATTAGGAAAAAGGGGTTGGGTGCAGCCCCCAGCTCTCTTGTACTCTGGGCATTCAGAGGGGAGAGAGGCTGCCGTCGCTGTGGGGAGAATTCATCACCATTGCAAGGCTCCATCTCCTGCTGCGTTTCTTCTACTGGGAGCGGAGCTCTACTCCAAAGAGTGGCTGTTGCACTGGGACCTTACGAACACCTCACCTTATTAACACCACACCTAAGCAAAAAAAGTACTCTTCCCCATCTGCTGGGGTGCCTCAGGGCAAACCCCAGGATGCCAAGCCTGCCTTTCCCCTGCCCTGCTCAGAGCCAGGCTGTGGCTGCCCAGCCCCTCCGTTCTTTCGGCTGCACTGCAGCCCTGCACTCCCTACCCTTCGGGACACACCGCGGTTCCAGCTACAGCTGCAGAGTTTCTCATACAACTCCTCCCTCCACCACGCCGGGACTTGTGCTCCTTCCTGCCATTCCAGCTTGCCGCTCCCGAGGAGCCGCTGGAGCAGTGGGATCGCTGTCCCTGGGGCTTTGTACAGATTGCTTTTTACCCTCCTGCCATTGCCGTGTGCTCCCGAGCCCGCCCCACAGCGCCCCTGCAGCCGCGGGGGAATCACCACACGCGCCCCACAGCGCCCCCTGCAGCCGTGGGGGAATCACCGCGCCCGCCCTGCCCACCGGGAGCCAGCAGCGCCCCGGCTGGCCGTGCTCGGAACTGCACCCAAGGGAACACAGCTTGGAGAGCAGGAACTGTTTGTTGGGTTTTCGGGGATTTTTCTTTTCTCTGTTTTTGCTGCCATTGTTGTTGTTTGCTTGCCTTGTTATACACATACATACTAGTAAAGAACTGTTATTGCTTTCCCCATATCTTTGCCTTGCACTTAATTTCAAAGTTATAATAATTCAGAGAGAAGGGGTCATATTTTCCACTCCAAGGGAGGTTCCTGCCTAACTTGGCAGACACGTGTCTTTCAAACCAAGACAGATGTCTAAACTAGGAGACTGTCATTAAGAGCTTAAAATACAGCCTCCAGTCTTGAAAGAGTAAGGAAAGGGTAATATACTTCACTGTCCCTGAAATTATCTTGAAATGGCTTGAATGGCTGAAGTGAATAGTTTGGAGAAAAGAATTGTTTACCACAGTAAAACAAACTCATAATCTGAAATGTTAGGAGATTTTTTGAATTAAAAAAAAATCATGGAGCTAATTACGCAACTCAAGATTTGGGACCATGTACTCATTTTTTAAAACTGAGTTGTACATCTCCTGCCTCCCATGTATACCTACCTAACTTTCCTGCACGATGACAGGGCTTTAGGATAAACGTGAGAACCAAAGTACACACAATGTACATTTGATCCTTTCAGAATTTCACTTCTGTTGCCTCTGTAGGCAAGAGACTGAACCTCCATTCAAGAAATCTGCATTCAAGCCCCAGGCTCTATCTGTTTATGACCTTGAGCAAATCTATTCACCTCTGTGAAAAATCTTTCCCTCTGTAGAGAGTCAAAGAGGAGATGTGGCAAAATTCTGCTATCCACAGATGCAAAATGCTAAGGAAGACCCAGTGTCATGGAGAGCAATAATATTTGGTTTTTTCCTTCTCTTTTGAAAAAGTCTCTCATGTAAATCAAAAGACTTGGCATTTTTTTCATTATTAAAAGCTTATTTCTGCTGAAAGAAGTGGTGTGTGAGATTTAGGTTTGTAAAAACATGCAGAAAAGACAAGAGTACTCTTTTCATGTGTGCCTGCAATTTCTAAAATAGAAAAATAAGACTGATGTCTCTGTGACTGGCCATGCCAAAGATAAAACTGAAGGGTCATTATAAACATTACAACAGTAACATTTCGGTTCTGTTACTTCAGATGTCAGACAAAGCAGACACAACATTGAATATCTACTTTTTACAAGAGAACTACTGCCAAAGATGAGCATTTCAGCATTGATATACTACATGATTAAAAAAAAATTATGACCACAGAACATATTCCACACTAAGTGTAATATAAAATGATTTTAGCCTAACTACACAGTTGGCAAAAAAGCAGAGTTAACTGAGAAAAATTATTATCTGTGTCTGTAAAAAAATAAAAAGGAAAAAAGCTGGTCAAAACTGATGTATTGAAGAGCACAAGTGAAGACAAATTCTAAATTGCCATTCAAAAGTAAGTAAAATTATTTCTACCAAGCATAAGCTTGTGCTGAAAAAGAGCTGCAGACTAGTACTCAAACCTACAGAGTATTAAAGAAAGGCTTCTCTTACATCAATCTTTGATGTCTTTGAGAAAGCTCCCACAGGATGAACGTGATCGTACAGGATAATAACTCCCACCATCACTCGCATGCAGAACATAAGGGTCTCTTCACTGGTGAATCTACTCCTGTACTCTCTGCAAGACAGAACAAAAGAAATAAACATGCCAGACCTTTTACTAGACAATTTTTAAAACTATACTGGGAGTGCGTGAAATCGGAACCAAAAGTATATTTTAGGGCTGCAGATGCACATTAGTAAGACACTGAGTATCAGTGAATTCTGTAAGCCTGTGCCAATAGATGTAAACCTCTTGTCATACTCAGGCACTGCCGAGATCCTCAAAATGTATGTGATGATGGCTACATAGAAAACTTAATGAAATATAATGGAGACTGATCTGAAACACTGCAGTTTAATCTCAGAAACACCACATGCCAGCACCCCAAAGGAAAGCCACTGCTTTTGCTTAAATTCCTACTTTGGAATAGTCCAGTGGGACCCAAGTTCAGCAGCTGGGAAGTTCGGGGTTTCACCAAGATGGATTGTAACAGTCATGCTCTCTCTCTCTCTCTCTGTGTATTGGAGTACCTCTCAGTCTACAATAACTTCAACTTTTATTCTTCCACAGCATTGTAACATGAACCAACTTAAAGGTGACAGAAGTTTTGATGTGAAAATGCCTGATTATCCCACAATTAGAATTAAATACCACATTATATTCTAGATGACTCGAAAGTTTTTTCTCTCCTTTTGCCAAAAAAAGAGCTGACTCATAAGGCTACTTTTCAATTCCCACTTCTATGATGTCTCAGGACTGTGAGATGAGTCCTACCCCTACAGACACTCCTCCAGAATCTTCATGAACAAGCACAAACCTCAGGAGTTCTACCCTTTACATGGCTCCATGAACAAATGACTCATAGGCAGAAAGACTACCTTGACTCTATCTTATATGTGTTTTCCAGTTGAAGAGACATCTAACCTAAAATATACTCCACTAAATGCATAGCAAAATAAAGAACCCTACTGGCTATTATTGCCTACACTAGCAGATATGAACACGATTGTACAGCTGAATACATTCATATGAATGAAAATTCATACAGCTGATTTTTTTCCTATCTACAATAAGATGGCTGCATCCAAAAAAAGATCTACTTAAATGATCCTTGAAATAGGCCCTGTGTATTTGCTAAAGTACTGCCTGGAAGAGGCAAAATCTTGCCCTCTGTGTGCTAATAATTGAGCAGCATGGGCAAGCAGGAGGCCTTTTGCCCTGGTTAGATAAGACACAGACACTGAAGCCTGAGAGTGCATAAGATTATTACACTGTATTTTAACCTTTTGAAATGCAGGCTGACCATGTAAGCTCTCCCCAACAGAACTCAACCTAATGAAAGATGTTATAAGGTGGTAAGAACAGGAGGCATGGCTTTCTAACACCAGGCCATACTTTTTATACAAAAGAAGTAACAACTTAAGGCAAAGATACAGGAATTCACTTGGAAAAGAATGTATTATCCCAGGTGGCTAATTAAAATATTAAGTTCTATCATACAACCCCCCCAAGATTTAAGATAAAACTTACGGCGTTTCCAACATGACTTTACAAACACTGGCCATAGTACTTAGACAGTCCGTTGTATTTTCAATTGGTAATGTTTTGTTCTGGAAGGGTAAGAAATAGGCAGTGTTCAGTAAACTATCTTGTAAAATTAAAATCAAGAATGTCTGTGTTAGACCTTTCTTCCCCTTTACATACTTCTGATACAAAATGTGTTGTTGCATTACTGAGGGTTTTCAGCATTGGTGTGGCCTCTGCATAGAACAGGGACATCCTATTGGCCATTTCATTGTTCACTTCATTCTCAATGTCTAGCTGATAAAAACAGGAGAAAAAATAGTCAGTAAAGCTCTTTAAAATCTTGCCAGCAGCAAGAAAAAGATGCAGTACATGCTCATGTCATAAAGCAGATTGTTACTTGAATAGTCCTCTTTAATCACTTCATCCGGACTGCTGATTAACACTCAGTGTGAAGGAAAGAACATGACAGCTACTGAATCAAAAGCAAAAACTTTACCAAAAATGGCATAAACGCATCCTGATAAATAAACACCTCACTGCATGCAGCACATCAGAGTTTATTTACTTACATGCATGTTGTTTATTCTGTTGCGACTTATTGTCCGCCTGTAATAACTGAAGTCATTCTGAATTGCTGGGTTTCTCATCTTCCAGGAAGAGAAACAGGAAATAATCAGTTTTGGTTCAAAATACACAGCAACAATCAACATATATGGAAAGACTTTATTAACCTTAAGTTCATCAAAACGAAGAGTAAAATGTAAGATTTCTGCAAACTCTTTTGCTAGAGCCTGTTCCCGTTCCAGGTGCTGGGTTGGAGTGTAGGGAGGGCATGTCAAGGATTCCAGTAAACTCTGCAGGGCTTTCTCTGAATAAAAATCAGAAGCACAAATTGTAGTCAGTCCACACCAAGTTTTAACAACATATCTAAAAATACTGCATTCGAAGGAAAGAAACCCTCCAAACATACCAAGCCCTAAAGATTTTTTTTTTTACTATTCTGAAGTGAGAGGCATCAATTAAAGACACCTGCCTCTTCAGGCTCTGCCATTTTCTCTCAATTTTGTACCATTGAATTATTTTCCATTTTTGTCACCCTTTATCTGGGATCCTTATCAAAAATTCTAGAGAAGGCATTTTTCGTGCATTCAGATATTCAGCACTTTCATCCTCCTCAATTAGCCATCAGCTCAGTATAAAGATTATTCTGGCATCTCTGTTACTAAAAGTATACTCTTGGGCAGTGATAGCAATATAAATCAGCTTCCGTGCCTGTAATTACTAGCATAACTCAAAAAGTGAAAGACATAGTTAGAGGATGTTGTAGAAGAAACCCCTTGCACTAGAAGCCCTCTCTCTTCATAGATGTATTTTCATTCCAGTGTCCTAATTCAAAGAGTAATTACATCATCTTCTGTGTTTGTTGGGATGACAAAGCCAGTGTACAACACATCCAACTTTGGATTTTCATCCTCTGAGAGAGTTTATTGATACACTTTCCCCATTATCCCTGCTCTTATAAAGTCTCAAAATATGACTAGCTTACACTCCTATAAAGCTCCAGGGGATCCAAATTACAAAAAATAAATTGCATTAATCCAACATGGACCGGAGAAGGGCAGAAAAGTGACAGGAAATAAGAGAAAAACAGCGTAGTTTTATCATGTTTTTTTGCTTGTATGCTATTTAGGTAATACAGACAAACTAACAAAATATGAAATTAAGATTAAAGAGATGCCTTGATAAATGCAATTACTGTTAAATGTCCATTGATATCAAACAGAAATAATAATAACTCTATACGTCTTTTAAAAAGTTTGTGGAAAGACAAAATTTCGTCTTTCATTATATATAAAGAACATATAAAATGGAGATATTAAAACAGGGCTCACCTAATCTGAGTGAAAACTCATAAAAGCGCTTTAGCCTTACAACCAGGGGGCAGACTGAATTCCATGCTTTTTCTTGCAGCTGGATATCATTGGGATTTTGTATTGCCTGAAATGAAAATATAACTGTAAAGACTGTGATAAATAAATAACAAGCAAGAGGTGGTTTGGAATTTTCTTACATTATTTTAAAAAGTATTGTAAAACATAGAAGGATTCTGAGAAATTACATTGCAAAGAATTAAAAAAACCCCATGTTTTTCACCTTCCCTTTCCCCCTGTAATGTACTGTTTCAAAATCATTCATTACAGTGAACCATTGACACATAGAAATATGTTCTAGCATATTCTTTTGAGAGCAAAACTACTGTAAAAACATCAGGTAAAACCTTTTGTGTAACTAGTGGTTGCAAAAGTTGTCTTTTTTTTCAGGTTTTAATGCGTTTGAACACTTCAACATGTTGAGGTTTTTAAGTAAGCAACATGTCACACTAAGAGTACCCACAAATCTGATGCAGGAAAAGTTTTGGTCACCTGAGAAAAATTCTAAGTTACAGTTCAGAAGTGTACTTCAGGACCAGCTTCAGAGAATAAGATGCCTCTAAAGTGGATGGGAAGTTATAATTTACTGAGCTTCATTATTCCACGTACAGAACAGAACTATCTGTATCATGTATTTCTGACAGCTTAGTATTACTTCTTCCATGTCCTCAAATTTGACTTCTGCCATGAGATACATGAAACAAGGTATATGAAATGGTGTTTCTTGAAGTGAAAAATAGTAACTAATTACTAACAGAAAACCCGAAAGAAGTTCCAACAGCCACCATTTAATGATTTCAAGCTAGAGCTTCATACTGAATGTTATGCATAATCTGGTATGTATTTTATAAATACATTCTAAGGAGATTTTCACTTCAGTTCATAGAATGTGCTTGGATAGAGAACAGAAGCAAGGAATATATCAAGTTTTGCCTGATTTTGCTTCTAATGAATTGTCATTAACAAACATACATCTCTAATTTCTTGTCCAGCTCCTTTGTAAGCCTGAAGGTCTGCAAGCATGCTTTCTGAGTCCTGTAAAACTGCACTGATCTGGTTCCAGACCTCCCTTTCTCCATCCGTGGGCTGTGCATCTAAGAAAGAGAAAAGCAAAATGCACCAAGTCAAAAGGAAGCTGCAGTACAAATGGCAAGATTACACAGTTCTACTTAACAATACCATATGCAGCTTGAGTATGTGTAACTCCATTCTGATGTAGCTTTTTTCCAAATATACAATTATACAGCCATTCTGCTAACATCCAAGCTTCTGCTTTTTATAGCAAGGAAGGAAGAACAGTACAGTTTTTGTATGCTCTGGCTCATAATGCCTCTTCTCATAATGCAGCATTTTAAAGAGCAGCAGTATCATAAAGCAATGTTATTGGAAAATAGGATAATGCATCAGTCCCTCTCTTTCATGAGCTCCATGGCTCAATTACAAAGAATTGCTCACTTTTCTTGCAGCTTGGGGATAAAATCAGGCCTTTCAATAGATAGAGCAGTAGGATATTGCTCCACTTTGACTTCCCTCCAGGCTTCCTCAACCAGGGTAATTTATTTCTCCTTTTGTAAAACAGATACAGTACTATTAAAAATAATTTTTTTCTTATGTATGTCAGGGATCATTCCTGCCACTAAAATAAATCCAGCTCTGCCAGTTATCAGTTTTCAGGGTGTGAGTGACCTGTAGACCTTTACTGTTGAGAGAAATGACATTTGAAATTAGATCAATTATCCTATTCAAATCTCTTCCTATGGGATTTACACAGCAGTGTGACACCAGGGAGTTATGTTATCCCCAGAACACTGACACATTAGACAAGGTAGAGATTTTCTGTCTTCTTTTGCTTTAAAACATAAAGATGACAGGCACTGACCAAAGACTGGATGACCTACATATGGGATTTCAGTCTATATGTGAAGGGACAATGAGAGCTCTACAGAGACACAACTATTTCTTCCCTTAGATTCATTTTAGCTTCTAAAGGTAGAATGTTAATTTTTATGAAAGAAAAAAATCACCTTGAAGTTGAATCTTAGAACTTAAAGACTATTTGTTTGATTAAAAGCAGTGAGGTAAGTTCAGTTCAAAACTCAACAACTAGGATGAGCTACTGTATTAATGTCTACATAATTAGACAAGAAATATTAAAAACAATTTTTCTATTTAGGTTGTCCCACTCTCCTTAAGAAAACTGACAGAATTTTCTACCCATGTATCAGTATGGGATTAATTTATCCAGTCCCCATTAGAAACAAATGAACTGGTTCACACTGGAGTATATGGAAAACAGGCATTCTCTCCATGGCGTTTCAGGTTAGGATAATTTGTTTAAATGTATGAAGTTACCTATGGACCTTGCACAAACAGGACATAAATGTAAATTAGATTTACATGTTTGTAGCTTCAAAGCAACGCATACTTAAAACCCTTCCCATATTCCTACGGTACCATGAGTTCCAAGAGACTGGGCACATAATACTGATTGGACTTTCCTTTTGTTCTTAAGTTTTCCTTTCTCTCATTTAAAAAGTTAAAATAAATATAAACTGGGCTTACTTAGCTGAGTTTTATAGTAAAAATATTTCATGTAACTAAAAAATTCCACTATTCTTCAAAAAGTGAGGGAAAGGAGCACTGAAGGGAAAAACTCCCCACAGGAAAATCCCATCTGGGACATGGCTGTTGAACTGACCCAACAGTCACTTTAAATTTACAGTGTTCCAGACTGGTTCTTTCCTCAAGCTGCAAGAAATCTCAGGTACACACCGTAAGGGGTTTGCCATCTTGTGATAAAGAAGCAAAACAGAAAACTCTTCTGACTTTAACGAGGAAAGCAGTGATCCTGAGAAACAGTTTCACACCATACAACAACAGAGCAGGGGAAGGTGGGAGTCACATAAAAATCAGTATCTATATTTTATTAGTTAAGATAATGAAAATAACATTTCAGGGAATACTAACACAAAAGAGAATAAATAACTTGTTAGTGCAGTTCATGAATGTCAAATTTGCATGTGCAGGTAACTTGAAGCATCTTGTTTAACCTTGTTGGTTAACAAGGTACTTCTATGTTAATTTTTACAATTTATTTGCTATAAAAGTACTAGTGCTTAAGGGGGATGCAAATGCTATAGACTGCCCAGCACTTTAAGACTTCAAAAAGGCCTTTAGTAACATCTTTCATTTTAAGTCTTTTTCAAAAGTTCCCAATTCATCTTTTAGAAGTTGGCAGAAGGAGGAATATTTGAAACTCATTGAGCTTTCTGTAGTATCCCAGCACCTGGAGACAGAGTAGGAGCAAGAGCCAGGCAGGTGTGTGGAAGAGGGAAAGAAAGGGAAGGGAGAGGAAGAGGGCTGCAAAGGCTCCAGAGCAGCAGGCTTAGCTTGCACTTGCAGAAGCAGTTTACATTTATGTTGGAAGTATTTAGCTTAAAAGAAAGGTAGGGAGGATGATTCAGGCTTCTTTTTTTTTTTTTTTAAACATGCATTTATTTATGAAATAGAAGTTATGCAAACAGATGTTCTGATAAGACCATGGCCATTTTTCAAAAGGGATTTTACAAGAAGATCCTGCCAAAAATGGTCAGCTAAAATAACTGAAATGGATCACTTTGAAAACAATTTCATCTTACTGTCAACAACAATAATAATAATAATAGCAGCAGCAACAACTAAAAGGAATTGAGATGACTTCATGACATATTTTGACTTTTAGAACTGGCTTGCTATGTCAGTGAAACCAAAGCTTGTTTCTCTGCTCTGAATTAAACAATGCCAGTCCTGAACCATGGTGTGGAATCACTGGTTGGCCGTGCTCACCTCTTATCCCCCCACTGTCAGAGAAGCAGCAAGAGCTCCAGAAACCTGAGCCCATTCATAAATAAAACCACTTCCACTGGCCAACCCATGTGAATGCAAACCCCCTCAGTAGCAAGTTACCATAACGGCCAGACTCACTGCATTTCAAGGCTGAGTTTTTAGAATGCTCAGGATTAGCAATCAGAGCATTCTGTCTTTAGACAAAACAGAAAACTCTTTTACCTCCCTTTGGACAGATGTTTCTCATGTGAACCCTAAAGCAAACAACTACATGAATCCTGTATCAAATTAATGCAAGAGTCAGATGAGGCCTGGATCTCCCATATACAGATTCTACCAGGCAAATTTAGATCTGGAAAGAAATACGCTTCCACTGGCTCCATCAGAAATAACCAGGACATGGTAATTCATCCATTCCAATGAACACGTGCTCTTTTTCAAATTTGCGCATGGCCTATGCCATGTTTTGGATGGAACTTCAGACTTCAAAAAGAACAAGAGGAAACCTGGACCCAATATTGTTCATTTGTGGATGCATTAAGAATTTCAGGTGAATGCTAGGGCATGAAAGTGGGGTCATGATTATTTTCTTAGCAAAATACCTGTCATTTGTTTCAGAAAACCCTCCTAACAGAGTTAGTTAGGGTTAGCTATCTACCTCATCCTTCACCAAATGTGCATTAGAAATAAACACAGAAACCTCTAGATAGGTAAAACATTAGTATTCATAGGATAAGACTAAATATAGAAAGGATAAAGGATGTGATGCCTTTACCGGTACCAAATGAAGTACAAAAATACTTCAGTAATCAATTTTAATGAAGAAAGAACAGTACTATGAAGAGTACTAGCAACAGGACTACAAGAAGCACTTCCAACTCACACACCCTTTCTGAATCTAAGAACTTGATTCCACCCCTTCAGTGGTTAAGAAGATTCCTACTGAGGCTGGTTAGTTCTTCCATTTCAGTGAATTTAGACTCATATTTGTTGTAAAAATACCATGCCCTTCTGGCCTCCACAGCATAGCAAAAGAAAGTGAGTTAAACAAGAGCTTTCATGGGTTCTGCTCTCAGCTTTTCTTGTCCTGCCCACTGCTGAAAACGGCAAATAATTCCTCAGTCAGCAAGTTAGAGTGCAGTATACATATTTAACTGCATAATGCCAAAGTCCTATTTCAGATTTGTCACCATGACAATCTGGGACAAAATTAAAAGAAAAGCTCAGAAATGAGCAAAGGCATTACAATTACAGTGAGTAATTCACTGTAGAGAGTACCAGAACCTGTTCCACTCCATACATTAACGAATCCCCAGTATTGGATAGAAACAGTACCCTATCCAGGCTACACAGGATTTTAAAATTTCATTCTGTCTGAACTAGGTAGAATACAGTGAAGCTCACAAAACTGTTAATTCTGGCTCCAGGCAGGGTGCTGTGCCAGGGAGATCAGTGCCTGGGTTCAGCTCTGTGGTGGATGGGGGAAGGTACACACAGCACCTCTCTGACTGAGCTGCAGTTTCTGCCTCAGGGCATTCCACAGCTCGGGAACTGAGTTCAACCTCCCACAGGCTGGACCCAGATTACATCCTCAGCCTTGCTGCCTGAACAACAAGAGTATTAATTAATAGCCTATTATGTAAAAAGTGGGCAGTTGCTCTGCTGCCAGACACATTCTAATAATAGACCCTTTTAATGGTACATGAATAATAACTGAAAAGTTCATTAATCTTTCTGGGAATATGGGGAATCCTAGAAAATAAGATTCTTGGAGGGGATGAGAGAGATTTAACTAGGCTCAAGTGAAATCCACCTAGTTAACAGTAACAAAAAAAAAAAAAAAAAATAAAAGAACCTGCTCACATTAAGGGTAAAAAACATCTTATAAAAAGTATTTGAGGAGAGGATGGAACTGTAGGTGTCATTTAAGGACATCTTCAAATAATCTATAAGCATAATCTTTTAGATTCAAGTTAAATTGTTGCCTCAACTTTCAAATTATTTCCAAGAATTCATGTGGAATTATTTGTTTACTTTGCCTGAAATGGCAGTGATTTGACAATAGATTTTCTGCAAAAAAGAGCAATTTTAAGACGGTACAGAAAGAGCTCAAATACCCAGAATTAATTTATCTGCAACTAATTTAAATAAGGTCAACATTTAAAGTACAAAACAGCTCTTGAACTGACAAAACTGACAAATCCATTTCAAGAGAATTTGATGTGAAATCCTGAAAGCCACAGACTCTCAAGACTTGCCACTCTCAAGACTTGCCAGGCGCTCGCTTTTCCTAACATGATTTTCAAGCTGAGCACTAAGAAGGAATTAAGGTAAAGTAAATGATATATAAACAAACCAAGAGGTAGTAGCTTGATTAAAAATACTCCCATCAAGATCGAAGTGTAAAAAGCAAGATGGTGCACTTTCTAATAAGGATGAAATTATTTTTCTCTATTTAAACCTTTCAGTAGACCTTGAAAAAGAGTAATTTGGTTGAATGCATTAAGTCTGCAATACTCCTTTAAAGAAAAGGCCTTTCCACCTGCATGGAGAATGTTATTCTCCACACAGACCCAGCATAACTGCCCAACTCTAAAATGAGTACTGGGGAGCAAACAGAACTGCTTTTGCTATACAACATTAAGTGAAATTAATGCTGGATTCAAGTTTTTTCAAGTATGACCATGGAGTTGCAAAACTTGATTTCCAGTTTGGATTGAAGAAAAATGTTAGGTGTCAAAAAGGATTGCAAGTGACAATGTGGACACTTGCATGAAAGTAGGGGAAATGAGAGGATGTAAAACTTTTCTTTTTTCTGTTTTTTTTTTAGTAGCCAGCTAATGAAAAAGCCCACAGAAACGAAAAAGCAAGATGCTGATGCAAACAATGAATACAGTAAACACATCAGCTCAGCACACCTGTCATCCTCTGAATGGCCAAGTGTAGTGACCATGTTCACCCATGAGCTCAAAGTCACACGTCCAGCAAGGCCACACCAGACTCTGCTCCATTTCCACTCACTCAGTGTCCTTTTCCACTGTACAACAGCCAGTTACAGGAGACCAAAGCACAAAACTACAGCCCTGTTTTTAGTCACATCCCTTTGAGCCAATACAGATTTTTGTGCCACTAAAAACCTCTGGGACTGTACTTTGTGAGAAAAACTTTTAAACTTTCACTTACAAGCATGAAATTCTCTGAAATTTGGAGCTGACAGTTTTGTTCCTCTCCAGGTAGGTGTGCCTGACTAGTGTGCCCTAACCACTGGCACCTCCTGTGGGACAAGGTACTTCATTCAGTTCTTGGCCACGTGCTTTTGGAAAGAAAAACAACCTTCACTGCCAAGGCAACAAATTTGGTATTTCCCCCTCTCACCACCACCTCTACCAAGGCTCCCCACTGCCAGAGCAGCTGTTTCCTGCCAAGCCTGCAGCCTGGGTCAGGAACACTTTCTTGCCAACAAGGACGCAACGGGGCTGATTAAACCTGTAAGCTCAGAGCAGCTGAAAGCTTTCACAATAGCTTGGCAAAGCCACAGAGCACTGCCAAGGCCCTCAAAAGTTTGGTCGAAAAAAAATAAGTGGTGACTTAGACAGAGGTTTGACATCCTGGGGTGACAGCGAAGTTTTACAAATTATATAGACAGAGAAGAAGGGACAGGGCTCCTCCTAAACCCAAACTAACCAATTAACCCTTTTTTCATATTTTAAAACTAATTTTTCATAATGAGGTAACTAAGCTCTAGATGAGAAGATTAAGGTTTGTGCACAGTTCTAGTGATACATTCTAGCTCTCATCTAAGAATGCAAGTTTGAACAATTTCATCAGATTTAAATATGTATTTAAATGACTTTTTGAAGCAGTGCTTCTGAATGTACACAGACACACATGCTTATAACATGCCAGTTACTTCTTTCAGAAAATAATTCAGGAATAAATTATTAAAGAACAAAACTATTTCAAGATGACAAAATATGCGTCTAATCACCTGAAATGCTCTTTTAAACCATGCTACAAAAGGAAAATATTTTAAAAACACTAGATTTTCTCAAAACTTTTTGGTTGGCTTATTTTTTTTTTCTTTTTAGAACACAGGTATATTAAGAGAGAAAAAGTCACACACTGTTTGTGCTTCAAATAAAATACATTTCATGTATGTGGTGAAGACAGATTTAACCCATATTAAAGGATTTGGTGACAGTGTCTAGAAGTAGATGCAGGGAAACTGTAGTCAGCAAAAGTGAAAACAGCTTTGGATCAAATATGGATGTGACAAGAGAACTGGAATGGGAAACACTGTTCTGCAACTGATAACCATGGCTGATAACTGATAATCATTTAGAGAGATGCAATCAAGCACATACACTTTGACCATTTCACTACTTTTTAGAAACTATAAACCCAGCTAAATCATCACTGAACCAAGCAAAAATAGTTCCACCTCCACTGCTTTTTTTTCCAGCTTTTTATTTCCACATGTATTTCCATTCAAGAAAGAATCATAATTTTTTTAACCCTGATTTGTTAAAGAAAGCTGAGGTTGAGTTCATTCATATGTAAGTTTAACAACGGTTCATTAATGTTTTGAATTTAATTCAAGATAGGGTTTTACTTGCATATCTGCCTCTCTGCCCTTTTCTCTGCTCAGAATGAAGTAATTTTGTATGGTTTTATAAATATCAGAAAGTAATATTCTACTGAAGTGTAATTTTATTTGTTTGCAAATCCCTTTTGAATTGCTTTATGATGCATAAGCACATGCAGTTTATTAGGAAATAAGCAAAGAAGGCAAGCCAGGCAAGAAGCTTTGCTCACTTTCAAAGTCAAGGAAAAAATTTGGCCCCTGATCAAGCTCTGTGCAAGTGAGAACTTTTAAAAGATTTCCCATTTGGTTCCTGAAAAATAGAAAAGGAAGAGAAAAGGAGTCCTGAGTGAACAAATTATTTTAGAGACAAGGACTTGGACAGACTGGTTGTGCTGGAAAATACACACTGTAAGCAATCAGATTTTAAAAGTTTTTCCTCAGTTTGCTGCTAAGTCAAGGAAAAGATTTTCTCATTGTCTTGTAATTGTTTGAACTTACTTTCAAAATCCAGGAAAAAATGTGGATAGTTTTCAATTTCCCTGGTAAGGACCTTAAGAAGATTACCCATCCCAGCAAACCTAGTAAATGCAACAAAATCATAAACAGTTATACATGTAAACTCAGAATACTACAGCTAAGAGCTTGACACAGTCTGCATCATAAATTCAACATTTTGGCAAGTTCTGGACCATGAGAAACATTTTGATGGTCAATTCTGTGATATTTGCGTAGGAAGAGGAAGACCTCAGATAAACACAGAAATAATTCTGTTCAACAAATTGGAATTTAAACATTAGGATAACATCCTAGTGTATAAAGAGATATTTATGAATTTATTCACTTAGCAAGAGAAATAAACTCAGAGCTATGTCTCTGTTAATTCTCTAAATTGCTGGACTCCAGATTACTTAATACCATTTCAAATACCATTTCAAATTAAAAACTGACATCTTAACACTTGTCTTAGGTATTCAGCAAAAATCCATGTCATTTTAAGAAAATAACTTACTATAAGGAAAAAAAATCTACTTGTTTCTAGTCAGTAAGATTTATAACAAGATTGCTACAAAAATCTATCAAAAAGGACAGTTAAAAAGCTTTTTCGCTTTTAAAAGTGTACGTATGCATTTTAAAAAAAGAGAGTAAAAAGGGGAGGTTTGAACCCTATTTTTTATCTGTTTTTCCAATCTTTTATCATCTTGGAATTCTTTGTATTTCAAGTTATGAACAACTTCCAAAAGGAAAAGTGACCAGTTTTTAAAAAAGCAAGTCTCTACAGAAGAGAAAAAGGAAAGAGATTTGAAAAAAGGTTCTTTTGCCAGTACAGTCTTTAGAAGGTAAGTTATTCTAACACCGTGTAGAAGAAGAGCTTTCTTGGTCAAACTTAAACTTTCTCTCAGAAGACAGAAAAATTAAACCATGAAAAGCACGTATCAGGATGAAGAGATCTGCCTGGAGGGATGCAGAAAAATGTAATTTTAGATTTAAAACACAGACTGAAAACTGATTTTTGCCTCAAAGAGAAATATTCTCATTACTTTAAACCACGGCTCTTGGGGATCACATCTGATGTTCATCTGTGATTCAGTTTAACTCTTTTCCCACTTAAGAAATCAGACCACAAAAAATTATTCTAAGCATGTACATGGCTGACACTCCACATAAGGAGACAAAGCTTTTTTCAAGTTTTCCCACAAGCATTACAGTAGGAAAAGAATCATCAACCCCAATTTCTATGTGCATATAAAGGACGTATTTCTACATCAGTAAAACCTAAGAAAGTAATGTGGGCTTGGAGATTTCAAAGCAGCCACAGTCATAACATATAATGATATAAATTTAATCAATAATCTGTTCAGAACATGCAGTTTCATGTAAGCAAGGCTTTTGTTAAATAAATGGCTTTGTTTTGCATTAAATACTTCTTCAAAGTTTTCTCTCCAGAACAAATCCAGTGAGCAGACTGTCAAGCCCTTCGTAATTAGCAACATCTTGCATATACAAAATTGAAACACAAAGAAACATTTTCCATTATTCATAAAGTTACATTCATTACATGCAGGAAAAATATTTACACTTTTACTCTCAGAACAAAATCAGCACCTTATACACTGAGTTTGACTTTCTGATTAGCCTACAAAGGGGAAAAACATGCAAACAGAGCAAAATTGATTTTATACAGTGTTAAAACTTATATCTTCAATAATTTAATACTTTCATCACACTGGTATAATACATTTTATCAGCATCAGCTAGGAGAAACACGATAAAGTACACACATTTATTTTCCTTTCCATAATCTTGGGAAAAAAAAATTATATTATGTAATACTATCACAATTGACATGACTGACTCAGCCTGGATTCTTCACCTTCAACTCTTTTTAAGCCATAACTTACCTCATCGCCTTCAATCTTCAGAGAGTACCCAAGCATTTCTTCTGCTGCCAAAGCTTGCACTGCATCCAGAACTGGTTTAGCTGATAGCATGCTTCGAACAGCGAGGAACCCTTTGTGCCAAAAACCTGAGGATACGCTCCCTCATTTGCATTGAGTCACTTGGGGTCATGTGCCCAAGCTCTGCCTCTGATCCTTCTTAAACAAGTACAGCACATCTCGGCTTGGGAGATTTCTGAGTGCTTTTCCAGAACTTTTGTTACATTTCCTAGCTTGTTTTTTACATTATTCCCTCTCCTTCAATCCCTGTGTAGAAACTGATCCAGCTATTCAGGTCACAAGTATGGAACAGAAGCCTACCACAAACTTCGTATACTCACACATGTTCATGCAGGTGACATTTTCCAGTGATCCTGGAGGCTCTGCTTTGACACCACCCATTTTCAAAGCCCACCAACCCCCAAAACAGTCATATTCAATATCAACATCCAGAAAAATATGGTTGAAGCAGCTGCTAAACATGTTTTAATTATTTTTTATACAATTTCTTAATGGTTTCCTAAAAAATGAAACTAAAAGCAACATCTGGTTCCATGAAACTTACACTTTCAAGTGTAATTCATCATTCAACACTAAATTTTAGTTTCAAATTAAAAGGCAAAACTTAAAGGAAGTGCTAATAAAATGCAAATCTTTGCCTCAAACTGTATTATTTTATTCTGCATAGCCTGCTGCTTCCCAGTACTTGGCTCTTTCAAACTGTCTTTCCTCAAAAACTCTAATAACATATTCCAAACCTCAAGAACTGAAAGTCACCTCCAGGATAATTTTAATGAGATTTCAAAGTAACTAACAGCACACATTCTGAGCAGGTCTATATATCTATCCTGTGATTGCAAGAGAAATGCAAATAACAGCTGATGTACAGAAGCAAATCATAAAGGTTTAACACAGTAGCATAAAACTCTATTTCATTAAACCGGAAAGCATTTTATTTTACTTACTGTAAAATCAGTTTAAATGTTGAACTGAGACTCAATGCATATATAAAAATATTGCTGATGCTGCACCATTAAATGCTAGCAGCTTCTCTTTAGTGTTTTAATCCCTTAAAATTCCAACTTGCAACTATGCTTTAAAAACTATGACATGTTGACAACGATGTCTGCCTTTTTCCCTATTGTTTTCATTAAAGCTTACCCTAAGATATTATGTAAGCATATAGAAAACAGTTTTTAAGCTGTTATTGACATTTTAAAGCTCATTACTTAATTTTTGATGCTCAACATTTAATTAGTAGCACAGAGACAAAAATAAACCATAACCCAGCAATGAACAGGAAGGTACATTTAGCATTTTGCATTTTATTTACCATTATCCAGTAGCGGGTTTTGAAACTTGAACTTTGAACAAAATATCACAGGCTGGTTTTCCAACAAATAACTGTGTTCCTAAATTTCCACTGATTTAGTTTCAACATTCTAGAGGCATTACCTTGTATGGGAAAATAAATTCCTTCTATCCCACTAAAGCAATCAGTTTATTTCTGAATTGTGATGTATAAAATACTATCCCCCCCACCAAAAAATCAGAATTCAACCCCACAAATCTGCCATGGATTTTACATACATATACTGAAAGTATACTGAAATATATCTATTATATGCTTAAATCCACTTTCGAAAATACAGTAAGTGTTTCCAAACTGCATATTACTAACTAAAGACTGAATATCATGTTATTCAACACTTCTTCTAAATTTTGGTTTACACTGTTTTAAGCAACTACCCAATTCTCAAGCGTGGAGTTTTGTACCCCTTTCAAGTAACAGCCACAGTACTATACAAACTGCTGGAGAAGTACTGACTGATTTCTTCTCTTACAGGAATAATTTAATCAGTACCAATCCAAAACCAGCAGCAGCACTGCAGTACACTGAAGACGTAACAGAGAGACAAAGCTTTAAAACTTTGTGTTAGTGAAAAAGGACACGTTCACCAGCTCAAGCCTTTGCAGCTCATCAGTGCTCCTTTGCCAGATAATATTTCCTAAATGTCTGCTCACATAAACATGGTCTGAAAGGCTTTTGTCAAAATGAGCTGGATCAGCAAATACCTACTGCTTAAACCCATTTAGATCATCCTAACGAAAGCAGGGCTTGTGCATGTTTTCATGAGCAGCTCCACTGGGAGTTTCAGGAGAAAGGCTCCCAAGCTCAGGAGTGGCAATGGATGACTCAGAATGATGACTTCTAGTGGCACACCTAAGTGGGTAGAGACAGGAGGCATCCAGTCCACAGTCTGAGGGAAGTGTACTAAGCACATCAGCATCATTAAGATACTGGAACTGACCTTACTGCATGAATAATTAATCGTGGCTTCAAAAATATACCAGCATCTGAACAAACTCAAGACCTCTCAGATCAAAAGCATGATTCCAAATCACTGTGATATTCACTCATACAGTTTGTCTAAGTGCTTGTAAGGAAACAGCAGAAGTGCAAGATTCAAAAAATTATCTTGGGGAAACTGGCTGCTCATGGCCTGGACAGGTACACAGGGTAAAAAACAGTGGTGGTGAATGGAGTTAGATCCAAATGGTGGCTGGACACCAGTGGTGTTCCCCAGGGCTCAGTACTGGGGCCAGTCCCAGGCAATATATTTACCAGGGACCTGGATTTGTAGTTGTGAGGCCATACCTCAAGTGCTGTGTCCAGTTCTGAGCCCCTCACTACAAGAAAGGCATGAGGTGCTAGAGCGTGTCCAGAGAAGGGCAGGGAGCTGGGGAAGGCTGTGGGGCACAGATCTGCTGAGGAGCAGCTGAGGGAGCTCAGGGTGTTTAGCCTGGAGAAAAGGAGCCTCGGGGGAGACCTTAACACTCTGAACAACCACCTGAAAGGCAGCTGGAGCTGGGGGCGTTTGGTCTCTTCTCCCAGACAACTGGTGTTACGATGACAGGACATGGCCTCGAGCTGCACCAGTGGAGGCCCACGTTGGATACCAGGAAAGATTTCCTCAAGGAAAGAGTGGTTAAACACAGGAACAGAGTGGCCAGGGAGGTGGTGGAGTCACCACTCCAAAAGTGTTCAAGAAACAACTGGATATGGTACTTGGCACTAGCTGGCATGACGGCGCTCAATCAGAGGTTGGACTTGATAATCTTGGAGCTCTTTTCCAACCTCAATGATCCTGTGATCGACTGCACTCTCAGTCAGTTCACAGATGACACCAAATTGGGCAAGAGTGCTGACCCTGCTGGAGGGCAGGAAAGCTCTGCAGGGGGATTTGGACAGGTTGGACTGAGGCTGAGGCCAATGGTGTGAGGTTCAACAAGGCCAAGTGCTGGGTCCTGCCCTTGGGTCACAACAACCCCTGCAGTGCTGCAGGCTGGGGAAGAGCAGCTGGAAAGTGGCCAAGAGGAAAACAACCTGGGGGTGCTGGTCAGCAGCAGCTGAGCATGAGCCAGGGTGGCCCAGCGTGGTCAGCAGGACCAGCAAAGTGGTGACGAGCAATAAGACAAGAGGAAATTGGCCTTAAGTTGCACCAGGGAGGTTTAGATTGGATATTAGGAAAAATTTCTTTTCTGAGAGGGCAGTCAAGCACTGGCACAAGCTGCCTGGGGAAGTGGGTGAGCCAACATCTCTGGAGGTATTTAAAAGACTTGTAGATGTTGTGCTCAGGGACATGGTGGATTTGGCAGGATCAGGTCAACATCTGGACTCAATGAACTCAAAGATCTTTTCCAACCTAAATGATTCTATGTTTCTATTACTTCTTCCCATCAAATTCCACAATAGGTTTCTTTTCAATAATCTCTTTTTCTTAAGTTGAGAATATTTGCATGGATATGGTATTATTACTGCCTTCAGCTGTTTTACTGCTAAGTGTTTAAATCTTATAAATGGCAGTTGTATTGATGAAGAAAAATATAACACCTGATATTTAATATATTTAATATATAACTTATATAGTCTCAATTCTGCAAATACAATCAGTTTGCAAAAATTGTTACTTCTCTATAGTATTTTAAACTTATTTTTATTCTAAAAATAAGTTTAAATATGTACAGTTATGCTAAGAAAAAAGTAAAAATAGTCACCATACATTTGTGTTGAGGTGATAATTGCACAAAACCTCCAAAGATATTTGATAATTAAGTATGTACAGTATTCTCTAAAAAAGCACATACTAAAACATAACCAAACTCTTTTCAGAAAGCAAGCCATATTCATTTTCCAGAAAAATGAAATTATCCCCAATGCTGGCTTCGTAACACTGGATTTATAAGGTTTTCATAATACAAATAACATACATAAAGAGCATTAAGTGGCAACCTACACACAAGCAAAGAAAAATCAGTGCTACACATTCCTTAGGCAGGTAAGTATAAACAGACAAAAAGAAACTCCAGCAAAACTCAAAGCCAGAAAACAGCTATAAAGAAGTGAAAAGTAGAATAAGAGAAGAAAGTTGCTCAAGGTGCAAGTAACTCAAGATAAAAGAATCATTCCCTCTTTGAACAACCATTTTATTAAAATTCCTAGTTAAGGAACACTTCTAGCCAAGAGCTTTTGGTGTTAACTGATATGCAGATTGCAGGACACAATTAAAACCTACAAAAAAGTGATGCAAGTCAAAGGGATTTAATAAATGGGTTGTAATGACAAGTATGTTTTTGAGTAATCATAAAATGTTTAAAGAGTTGGCCAACATTAATGCCTGTAGCCTCAAGGATTACAGAGCTTGGCTTGTGGTTTCTCTAAAATTAAAAGTAAAAAAAGAAAAAATCACCTTAGATGAACCTAAAACTTATCCAGCAGGGGGATTTTTCTATATGCCAACCCTCACACCTGAATTTACTTTGAACAGAACTCCTGTATATTTTCAGAGTCTAAAATGTCAGAGAAGCCATCATGAAAGAATGAAAACCAGGCATCCAAAATATCTGGATTTTGATTCCTATGTCATAATAAAAACCAAAACAAAACACAAACCAGACAAACAAAAAAACACCAACAAAAACATAGAATGGAATCCAATTAAGCAATTAGAGTAAAATTACATTTGAATTTAAGAAAGCTGCACTTTGATCCTTCTGCCTGAGCAGAGAGTAACTAGAGTAACCTAGTCTGAACAGATGCTTTACACAAACCAGGGACACAATTCCTCTGTACACAACAAATGGAGCCTCTATAAATTTTCACAGCAGGGAGACACCTTTAGAAGACACAGGACAGGTTTGGATAGTTTGTGTGTTTCTTCCTTCAAAATAAAATCACTATATTTTGTTCCAATTGGAGTTTTAGTTCCTCCAATATCTTGTAAGAGAGCCACACTACAATTTTCCTCTTAAAAGTTTTCTTGTCATCATCATCTCCCACCAAATTCACAGTGGGAAAAGAAATAAGCCATCTTAGAATCCATTCAGTTTTGGAAATCAAATGATTTGAACATTTGAACATGATGAGAAGGTATCTGGTTTCAATATTTGTGAATATAATGAGTGAAAAATCTATGCTAGATCAAGTAAGAATTAGAATCAGAAATAGGACTTTTGGGTGAAAATTCAGAAACAGACAAAAAAGTTTCTGGTCCTTTCCACCTAAAAATGACTGCTGATCATTCAGTCTTCTGACTATACCATACAGAGTATTTTTATTATACACACAGAAAGTCCAATGCAAGTGTCTGAAAGACAGGATGAAAACCATCATATTCTAGTTCTCTGGGCAACTATGGTAAAAACTTTCCTCAAAGTGATTTTATTTTACAGTTATTTCTTGTGCCAGTTGATAACAGGAGTAAGTCTTTGCATGCTAGATTTCTTTTTCTATTTTACTTCTCATTTTAACACATAAATGCCAAAACAGCACATCTAATCTCAGTAAGTCAAACATAAATCCTACAGGGACTGGATTTCTTAGTGCATACTTCCTAATGATCTGCTCTGAATGTGTCACTATGTAGGATATAATGCATTTTGCAATTTTGTATGTATGGTTTGGAGGGTAATAATTTAGAAGATATGGATCAGAGCAGTCTTTAAAGTATGGTTTCCTAGGAAAGGGAAAAGAAGGTAAAGAATATCTTAAAATACTAAAAGGACAATTAATTCAATCAAAGATATTGACCTTAGTGGAATTAAGACAGCTATGGCTGGCAGTAGTTACCAACAGCTCAAGATTTGGGGAATTAGAAACGAAATGTGGATCTTCCTATGGATTTGCTGCTTTTAGTTTAAAAATTTGTCATAGTGGTCCTATTTAATATCTCCTTACAAAAATAAGAAAACTTGATGACCTCTTACAAGGCTGTTACAAGGCTGCTGATGGATAACAAGAGTTCCACTAGAAAAAAGAAAATCAAAATCCACCTTAAATAAACTGGAGGATAATGTATACTCTTAAAATGTACTTAAAATTTCAGAAAAAGATAAAACAAAAACTTCCATGTGTGTCTGGGTGAGGGGAAAAAAAGAAACAACAGGTAACATCCCAAAACAGTAACTTGAGGGACCACATAACCCAGGGAAGTGCTTAAGAAGGTTCTGCTGAAGTATGGAGGCATACAAGTAACAGAATGGGGCAAGAAGCTTCCGGAGCATTAATTAACCATGCATCTCTACAAGCTTCTGGAGTAATAAATGTCCTTTTGAGAGGCTACTATTGACTTTTATGGTAGTTATGGGGACAATTAACCGAATATAAGGACAGAAACATGAGAAATTAAAAATATAGAAAATAGAGGAGGTTACCAAACAAGGAGAAAACAGCAAATTAAACTGATTTCACAAAAGCAGTTTCAGTACTCTCAGGTACCTGGAAGGACAGGTCTCTTGGAAAGTTAATTTAATGGATAAGGGAGTGCAAGAAACTTAGCAGAAAATACACAACAGGTTATTTGGATGAACGAGAGAGACAAAACTGAGGCTCAGGAATCAATACACCTGCATAAGCATAGGGCAGAATTGAAGAAATATACAGAGGGAACTTGGACAAAGCACTGGAGACGAGGAAAATGTTATTTACTTCCATAAATTAGCTAGAACACTGAAAATCTGAAAAAGTAGCTGTCAGCAGTTTACTGGCAAAAAAAAGATGATGGTATTTTTAAACAGTATTTGTTGTATAGATCTGGTTTTGGTCAATACTTTTAATTAGTGACAGGCAGAGAAGAAGAAAATACCCTTTTAAAATATGCACTAAGCTAGAAGGGAATTAAAATATTCTGGAAAATAGTATTGTAATTCAAAACACTTTAATAAACTAGAGATACTATCCAGAAGACATTCCATAAATACAAATGTAAATTATTCCACTCAATGATAAAAAGAAATCAATCTCACAGAGCTAGGCAGACTGGTAAGCAGAAAGACCAAGGAAAAATATTTAATCATTATACTGGACTATAAATTAAACATAAGGCAGGTTAGAAAGGTGCTAAACTCTGGAATTTTTCAATGTCTGCTCTCACAGTCAAGTTAAGGGAGGAGGAGACTGAATATTGAACAATAAAAGGTTTTCTCCAAAACATTAGTTTAACCTGTAAGTATGCAGGAGTTACTGAAAAGTATAAATTTCAATAAAATGCCTCCTTTCTTTCTTAATTAATTCTGCGTCATTTTTTTTAAATCCTCCTGATATTATTTTGTTAGTGCACATACTTTCAAATTAAAGACTCAATTCTTAAGGCATACGGAGCAGAATGGGTTTGTGGCATTTTTCTGCAAAAGAGCCTGCCTGGAAAACTGTGTTAATAGACAAGCACATTAGCCCTCTTAATGATGCAAACACAAAGAGATTCTTAATTCTGCATTGTGCCTAATACTTTAAGAAGCACATTCCTGAGTAAATCTATTTTCAAATAATGTGTTTTACTTACACTGATTGGCAAACAAGCCTTGTGCCTCAACATGAGCTGCTAAAACCACTGCAACTTTTCTGAGTATATTAACAATTCTGTCATTTGCCTGAAATGATAAACAGGGAAGGACTAGTATGGATGGTGCAGAATTAAAACCATCCTTTTAATTAAAAATTAGATTTCTTGTAAGTGTAAGTGAAAATTGAAAGCATGTACTGACCCCGGCAGGCTCTGCAGTAATTAATTCAAATCACTCCTGGAAGCCATTCCTAGTATAGTAATGAAATTTGCACAATAACTTTTTATTAAGACAGTAAAATGGATGCACGGTAGTGACTTTATACCCTACTCTCACTTTCCTGTAGGTATGTATGTACTGCTGATTGACCAGTGCGGATGGTGGCTGCTCCATGCCCATCGGTTCCCCACCCTGGGAGGCGCACAGGCCTGCAGAGGCTCATTATTCCTCAGCCATTACCCACTATCCATTATCCTTTATCCACGATCCATTATCCATGCAATGCGGAGCGCGGCCGGGACGGCGTGGGAGCGCCCCCTGCTGCCGCACGGCCGCCATCGCACCGCCCCAGGCTTTGGAACAGCTCCGGCGAGGCAGATCAACCCACAGCCCGCCCGGGCCATCCACAGCCCCTCCGGGCCATCCATAGCCCCTGTGGGTGATCCACAGCCCCTCCGGGTCATCCACAGCCCCTCCGGGCAATCCATAGCCCCTGTGGGTGATCCACAGCCCCTCAAAGCAACCCATAGCCCCTGTGGGTGATCCACAGCCCCTCTGGGTGATCCACAGCCCCTGTGGGCCATCCACAGCCCTTCAGGACAATCCACAGCCTCCCTGGGCAATCCACAGCTCCCCAGGGTGATTCACAGCCCCTGAAGACAATCTGCTCCCCCACCGAAAAGTTCTTTCTCATGTTTAGGTGGAACTTCCTGTGCATCAGTTTTTGCCCATTGCCTCTTGTCCTACTGCTGGGCACCACCAAGAGAGCTTGGTCCATCCTCTTGACACCCTCCCTTTCACACACATTGATGGGGTCTACTCTCACTTTCCTCCAGGTTAAACAGCCCTATCTCCCTCAGCCTTTCCTTATACATGAGGTGCATCAGTTCCCTGACTGTCTCCATCGTTCACCTTCCCACCTAAAGAAAGGCCACGGAGCCCTCACAGCAGTTGAAATCAGCCCAACAGTACCAACCTCCCTCTGCATGGTCAGCCAGCAGTTCTGCTCCGGGGCAGGACCTTCTCCTCTACTCTTGCAGCTCAAACAAAATCCAAATTAATCCAGACAATATAATAACCACATATCAGAACTAATACCTGTATTAGAAACCAAATCATACTGCTTTCCTTTTCTTCCTGCTGAAACTCAGAATTTAGCTTAAAAGTAACTGTGACTGCATCTGAAATGATCAGAAGTGTCATTTCCACTCAAAGGCTGAGTGGAACACACATGGGGGCTGCTCAGGCTTAGCACGGTGAGATCCTGAGGCTGGTGAGGGTTCTCAGCAGGGCATCGCCGCCTGGCATCTGCCATGTGCCACATCAGCTCTGGCACCAGTACAACTGGTACAGAAACACTGGCTTTATTTACACTTTCTCAAGAAGGATGGATTAACATTATTTCTTTTGAATTCAAGAAGCAGCTTAGAAGCTGAGAATGAAGAAATGGTTTTGTAGTCTCAAAAAAAGAGATACACATGACGGGATCTCTAATTTTAAAATGCTAGTTACCTGCTACCAAAAAAGGAGGGAAGCAGTCACATCCAAGACTTTCTTACTGCATTTGCTGAATCCCATTTCAAAGACAAATCATGCCTTCTAGAACTAGGAACTATACAAGATATATTATATTTATGTTTAGAGCAAAATTTAAAATTTTACTTTTGCATAACCCTGTCTCATTTTGACTTGTAACTAACTTGCCATCACACTTAGAGATGACGGAAGTCACATCTAAAATAATGACATCCTTGAAAAGGTACCATCCGTTAGTTTCTGAGAACATTCCAAATTATAAATAACTATTTAAATAGGAAATGTAAAAACATTTTAAAACTTTGTTGAAAAACTTAAATTTTGTAAGAAGTAAACATGCAGACATGCAAACACCCACTGTGTGCGTGTACACAGGGACTTGCAAATGAGTTTGCTTAACCAAGAACTCAAAACTGGCTGCTTATTACAGAAAAAAGTTAGATACATCCAGATTACAACTGTAACCAAATCAAAAGATTAAATCCATTGACCTCACCAAAGCTTTCTGTTTCGTGACTGAGAGCCATCTATGGGCAGGAGGAATGCCTGGATGACTTCAGCTGCATTAGGAAGAATCCTACAGCTCAGGTTCCTCTGATCTCATAACCTATGATGATGTGACTTCTCTGGAGGATAGCAGAAGGCAGACAAAACCCTGCAATTATTCCTAATTTCATTGTAAACAAATGAAAGATAAGAAATTTTCTAAAAAATATTATTACTCACAACATCAAAAGTCTTTGCATTGTCTTTCAATTTTCATTGTTAATTTAACCAGCCTGTAATACAGCAGTAAAACATGTCTGAAATTGAATTGTGGTTTATCTTCCTCTGAGCCAATTACTATTTTAGTTGCAAATTATTCAACTGATTTACTAATAAAAAGAGCATACAGACAAGCCCGAGAGATTAGGTAAAAAATACATAGTGATTGAAAATTATCAGGGTTGATGGAAAATAATGGAAATTTACTGAAGTAAAAAAAAAAGTTCAAAGAACAGAGTTCACAGACTAAAAAGAAATTGAAAGACCTAAATTGTACACATTTCAGAAGTCAATTTTTTTTTCCATAAAAAACAGCCTTTAAATTGCAAAAAGGATATCTTTTTGTATAGACTAGATTTTTTTTAAACACTAACATTAGAAAAAAAATTATACAATATAGATTATATATGTATATATGCATTGTATGTTGATATATATGTATATCAGATAAAAGATGTAATTTTATACACTATATTTTGTATCAAATACACCAAATTATTAATACTACCACTTAGCAAAAAAAGAATCTTTATTAAGAATATATTCAGGAAATGATAACTTTCACTGACACTGACAGTGAACACACATTTGGTGTCTACCTCACCTTTCAGATCTTCCAAAGGAGAATTACAGGATGATAGAATATTGGGAGTTGGAAGGGACCCACGAGGACCATCGAGTCCTGCTCTGAAGTGAATGGCCCATGCAGGGGATCAAACACCCAACCTGGGCATTATCTGCACCCTGCTCTCACCAGTTATTTGAAGTGTGAAGAAGTCCAATTACAGCAGAGCCTATCCCACTCCCATTTTGGATACATCAAACAAAAGGTACTCACTACTTTCTTCGAATCAGTTCTTGAACTATCAGCTTGTTCCAGGTCAGTGTTTGCCCAGTCACCAACCAAAAGGGCTAAAGCAAAGCATTTCCTAAACCACCAGAATTATCACCTTACTATCAATTAATATTTAATTAACCTAAAGAATCAGTGCAAAGTGACCAAGACTGTTGTTTAATGTTTCAAATCACATTAAATATGCAATTAAGATCCTTATTTTTCTTCTAAGTTCAAAATTCTGTAATAAATAATTACGACATTTTAACAAATTTAATTTAAAAAATGAACTAGCAGTAAGAAACTTCCTAAAATGTACCTGATAATTAAGTTTCTTGAAAACATGCTATAGTCAAGATATTCTAGGCAGGATGAAAACTCCAATATACAAATTAAGAGAGCTGTCTGGCACCTGATTTGGCTTTGGAACAAGCTGCAGTTAAGGCAGATATCCACTAAGTGGCATTAGCAACCCAAACACCTAATTTTGACAAAAAATAATCATAATACAGAACACTTTATCTCCCACAAACAAATTGATGGAAAACATTTCCTTTGAATTATTCATTTTATTCAATTTTGTTATAAGCTTTGGCATAATTCCAAACAGCATTGGCAATTTCCTTTTCAGATCAAGACATCTGCAAATATTTAACAGGATGGTCTGATTAAAAATAAAACCATCATGACAAATGCATTAAACAAAGCAACCAAAATATGGGAGCAATGTGACTTCAAATTAAGACACATAAAACTACAGCAAGATATTTTAAAAGTATTTGGGGTTTCAGAAGTGCTGTAAATCAACAAGCCTGTTGTGAAGTGCAAAAGTACAAAAGTCACACCAAATATTTACTTTACACAAGCCTTTAAAAAAAAAGATAATTCTAATAATTTAGATATACTGATGCTACCTGATTCTAGGGAGTATAAAAGATTATGACAATTGGGAAAGTAAGAAAACAACTACACTAATTAAGAATTTGTTTTCAAAATATTAATTAATGGTTAACAACGGAGGGTTCTGAAAATTGTTTACTGGAAAAATGCCTTTAGGAACAATATAAACACCAGAGAAAAGTATTAGAACAGAATGATCATTTTAAAATAGCTTTCCCCTATTCCTGTTGTTTGTCTCTGGTCTTTTATCACTGTCAGTTTGTTCATACACAAACAGCTCATGAATATAAAGGGAGTGGAAAACTCAGTACTACTGTATACAAGATTACAGAAAAATTAAATGAGCAAGTAGTTCCATCTCTCTGCATCATCAAAGTATATATTTTAAGCTTGTGAAATATCCTATATATGCACTCAAAATTCTCAGCATACTTCAATGCTACAAGGAGTAAGACATGCCTTTTCCTTTTTTTTAAGTGATTTTTAAGTGATTTTTTTCTCCTCACTGGCCACAGAGGAATTGCATTAGGACATAGTCCTTTTTCCCTACATCCGCCTACGACAAACATTTGCTGCAAGTCAGCGACTCCAAAACCAAATTGTTTACAATTAACTTAAAAAGCCATTAAAAAATTGTTTCTTTGTTCCAGTTGGAAAGAGAGAGAGCCAGATGTGTGGCTTGTTGATCTTGCTCTTTGCTGACCTCTGAGTGTAGGAAGAACTGCAGCTGAGGAAGGAAGTCAGCAAGTTGTGTTAATGAAGGTGAACATTGCAAAAAAGGGCTTGCAATTTTTTTCATTAAAAAAATGTATTTGAAAGACTTTTTATTAAAAAAGAGATAGTACAAGGCCTTATTTTTTTCCTGTGGATGAAGAATTTGAGCCTTTTTTTTCAGAAGAATTAACTGAGTTTGTGTCTTTTGCTACTTTTGAAAAATGTTGCCCTTAATTTCAAAAACTTAATAAAGTAAATTCCAGTTACCTGCTGGAAAACCATCATTCTTTGAGGATGTAAAACTCAGGAAAAGCCCTTTAATTTTAGGTTCTGAGTCACAGTCTAGCACTACCGACCAAAATCTGGCATAAAGCTGAATTCAGATTGAGACTGTGCCCAGTTCTTGGGAAAGCACATCTGCCCAACAATACAAGGCAATCCCGACAATTACCACAGTACTTTTCTTTACAGTTCTCCCTGAAACACATTTATGCATTGTATCTGTAAAATACCTGGCAATGAATTAACTAGAGGTCTGTGTTAAAAACTTCATTACGTGGTACTCCTCATAACTGTACAGAACATGTCTGTACAAGATACTCTGTGAGATAAAAACAGGCTCAAAAACTGAACGGCAACAGGTGTGAAACGTTATCAACTTGTTTATAAACTTTTAATTACTTTCTAAAATAATGTTTGAAATGCATTCTGAAATTCTACAACCACAGTGCTCCTCTTTTTATCAAGATACCTGAGATGTTAGTAAGTTATCATGGCCTAAGGTAAACTAAGGACACGTTTGTGTGTGAAGTACAAATTCACTCCAGAGATTCAACTTCAGATATTAATTCTGGCACTCAACATCAATCCTTAAGCAGTTAGTGAAGACTGCTTTAGACATCCAACTTAATTGTCTGGATTAGGCTAAATGTTTGATCTTGCTCTCCCTGCATTGCTAACTTCATCTTAAACACTTCACACTACTTTTGGTGGAAAATGATGCCTAATTCTTGTCAAGCAGTTACTACTTTAAGAACATATTTACCATGTAAAGACCTGAATATAATCACAGTTCATCTTCCAACTGTCTATTATGATATTATTTAATTAAGAAACTTTCCAAAGTATTCTTAGAAAACAGGAAATTGAAAATGAAAAACAGTTTACTCCCTTCCCACCCCATATTCTCCTGCTCCCAAGGTCATTTAAAAGAAAACAACAGTAATAGATCACCATATACATGTATACACAAAACACTTCTGAAAACAGTTATACTATTATTTAATCTGATAGGGACATTCAAACTCTGGAGAACTAAAGCAATAATTCATGTCACATTTTTCAAAAGTAAGGAATACTGGCCATTTTAAAAACGGTCTACAAGATTCAATTTTCCTCTTTGCACTGACAGAAATGAAAACCTTATCATGTAAAGTTCCCAGCACAGCTCAAACAGCTCACACTTCAGAACACAAAAAATTGCTTCTGCTGTATTAGTATTTAGAATTTAGTATTGGCTTTTCAGATTTGATTTTCAGAACTTTTCCTTTTAGAAACAAAAAAAAAATCTTGTATTTAGTTAGTCTGAAAAAAAATATTTTAAAGATCAGTAAAGTCATATTTGAGAGTTTCATTTTGAAAAAAAGTCTTAACTGCAAAAGGTCTAACAGCCAACAGTTAGGACTTAAAAAATATATCTAGTAAAAAAAACTAACTAATTTTCTTACCAGGTGTAATTCCAAGCAGTTTATTACTTTCTACCAATGAACTTAATAAAAACAGCTAATCATGCTATAGTAGTATTAACTTTATATGGAATAATATTAAGTAGTCCATAATCTTTATTTCCTCATTTCACTCTTTTTTTCCTCCCCATTTCCTGTTTTCTTCTGTCTCATCAAGAGTATTCATCTCCACTCCTACCATTTTTCTTTTTATTTTTCCTTTTCCTTCTACTTGTCCTGTCTCTAAGATTTCCCTTCAACTCCTCTCAGTCCCAGACACTGGAGTGGATAAGTCCATGCTGAACACCTGGATTTGAGATTCTCTCCTCTCTGGATCAGGATCATCCTGGGCCATTAATCTTAGTTGAAATGCTATTATAAAATTTAATAGGTATGTCATTTGCATAATTCCTATTTCAACTCCCACATGACTGTAACCAAATAGGAGATTGGAAGCTCTTTTAACGGAGCAAGTAAAACCTAAAAATAAAATATGCAAAATAGGTTTGCTGGTTGTGTACACAGTCCTTACAAATTCACATCAGTAGTTTAAAACACAGAGAATAATTTTCTACCCTGTAGAAATTGTCAAAGCTCTGATTGCAGTTTTTCATCTTAAGTCTCTCCTGTCACCCCTCCCCATCCACCTTCTCCCTTGGACCTGGGTTTGTTGACCCATCCACTGAAATAAAACAGGAATATTGCTGTATTTCAGCTATGCTGGTTTCACATCCTTTGTAACCTTAAAGTGATGAACCTCTACACCTTCCACCTCTGCAGGTGGCTTTATTTCTTTTGAACAAACCTCCACATGATCAGCAAACACCTTTATTTTGACAGACTGCCCTGACTCCACCTGGGTCCTGTGAACCTGCTTTGACAGAAACCCAGTCAGGCTGCTGCTGTGTTGGGCTTGTTTTCATCTGCAAGTGGAAGTGTTTGTGGTCTTTTGCTCACAGCACCACTTGTTGGATGCCCCTCACAGCAAGGTGAATTAATGACAGAATTCACTGTTACTAAAGCAGGGTTAACTCAGAGAATCCCTTAGATACTCAGTGGCTTCCATCTCTCTGAGAAACCACTGGATCAAAGCCACCATCTACCAATAGTACGGTTAAGATAACACTGCCTTTCAGATTTTAGGTGTTACATGCTGCAAGCAGTCCAGGTCAGATATCCTGTCTGCTTCCCACGTCCCGGGAATCCAGGAAGGGCTGGCAAACAGCACTGTTTGGGTCACAACCAGAACCGATGTCCGTGACTCTCAGCCCTGCAGCCCTGCTCACAACTCAGCTGCATGTGAAATGTGACAGAGATGTCCCTTCTGGTCCCTATAATCTTTGTAGAAAGCACAAGAAGCTGGACTGGCACAGCCTCTAGTATTTCACTAAGAAGTAGTTTGTTTCCAGTGACAGATTTTCTTTTAATTACATCTACAGATCAAAACCTTCTAGTTCATTTCTATCACCCCGCTGCTTCCCCCTCAGCTATTGAAGTTTGCAGCTGTTCACAACCTCTTCATAGTCCTTCTCATGTATCCTTTTCTTGGAGCAGAGAGAAATAAGAAGTTTAAAGCCAATAAAATGATTTGTTAGTGCAGGTACTGGCACTGATTCCCTTGTGTTGATACCAGTACTTGTGTGAATCTGCAGTGAGCTGATGCAGAGGCCTAAACTGACAGAAAAGTAATCCTCCGGGAAGCCTTTGCAATCCCACAGATTTTCAGCAGCAAATTCCCTAAACCACTACATCCTGCTGCGTGAAGGTGTTGATGCAAGAGAAGGGGCAGACAGCACTCAGCTAACTCCTCAAGGTGGCAATGAGCTAACAGAACAACTATACACCTGATCACAAAATAAACTCCTGTACATGTATTGACCATACAGAGTGGCTGGTGTGGTCTCTCTCAGGGAACACAGACATTTTGGACAAATGAGCACTTAAAATCTCAAGTTACATTGGACTCATTCAACAAACACATAAACACTGCATAAAGCAAAGTCCAGCATACCGCACTCTTCAGCTTTCTCACAACTCTCATATAAAAGGAAGAGGGCACTTAACAGAAACCCACAGTTATGTCTTACCTAGAAATAAAGCGGTTCCAATTCACATGCAAAAATCCAAAGAGGCGATGCTAAACATTCAACGTCCGTCTGTCATGAAAAACATTCAAGATTACACTTGGGGTCAGTTTTGCTCTTCCCTATCTCAATTTTGCAATAAAACTTTCTAGTTTAAAAAAGAAATTTCCATGAGAAATGGAGGTTATTCTATTGAAAGTGAGATTTGTAACACCCAAAAATTTTTGTAGTCATATCATTAAATACTGCAGCTGGGTTGAAATGATCAGGTATTCCCACTGAATTTTATATCATATAATTCTGCTGAATAGATGTGGAAGATAAGTTAGATTTTATAACGAGCTGTTGCCAAGACTGGTACAGCCAAAGGAAAATAATGTGCACTGATAGCGGTATGCATTATATTAAGAATTAAAAGATATAATAATGAAATCACGGAAATGGAATACATTTCCAAAACATTTAGCAATTTAGTATAAAGGCTATATTTATTTAAAGCAATATTTATAATGAAAAAGTCCAGTTCTAAGCAGTTCTAAGTTCAGAAATTAATTTTCCAATCTTTTAAAATTACTGAAATAAAGAATGTAATTTAAATGTCCAGTAGTGATCATTTCATTTTCCAAGTGTTGGGGCAGGGGATGTCACTAGAAAAACAAGGAGACCAGGTGCTTCATAAGGTTCTATACAGACAGCTATTTTAATGTTACTTTTTCAACTCTCTAAATAAAATAACTTAAGAGAGATGCAAGCTTGCTCCCAGAATAAAGGTGAAAGTATATAAGGAAAATAAGTCCACTACAGAAAAGCTTGGAAGTGAACTTCAATTTCAACCATAACCTTAATAATGGTAATAGAGCTCCCCAAGCACTTTTCCCAAATATTGAGTTTCACTATCCTCATAGCCTCAAAGGTCAAGCCAACACATCCATAAATCAGCTTAATTCAGCTTCATTAGGTTTTGGCTTTGAAAAACACGTGGTTGTGTTTCTGCAGCTATATTTATAAATATGTGACTAAAAACTTGGTTTAATCTAATTATGGACTTTTATTCATTTAATTTCAAAATAGTAACCTTGATTGCTGCCTAAAGAGGAATTATCTCTCGAAACTCATGTGGTACAGTGCAGATTGGGGTTTTTTCCCTAAAAATACATTCCTTACTGCAAATTGCAACAATTCATTATAAAAGCAGATTATATCAAAATGTAATACTAATTTCCCAAGTAGAACACCCACACAGGGAACTAATTAGGAATTGCTCCTCTGTGTAAACAAATCTTTGTACCAATTAGTAGCTGGTCAAGTCAGGGAACTCCCTCTCTCTAGGGGAAAAACAATTTTTTTTTTTTTAGCATTGATTTATTTTGCTTCTGGCTGCAAATTCTCTCCAGTTCTGTAGCAATGCATGGTATTTGCAACTTGTATTTCAGACACTTTGATGGGCACTCGGTCAAGATCTGGAAAAAAAAATGGTAGCAGAAGACCCATAAAAATCACAGAACCAGGACTTCAAACGGGATGTGAACAAATCCTGCTCTCTGCCTAAGCCAATTCTGTCCCAAGGGTTTAGACAGACCAGAACAATAACAGTGAAATGACTCAAAACAAACAGTGGAGTAAATGAAAAAAGTACATGGGAAGAAGAATTCTCAATTGTTGTTCTATAACAAGAAAAGCAAACAAATAAAAACCTCAAGGCGAGAATATTATGCCCAGATAGCATTGTGAAAGCATCAGTGAGGTGCAACAGCAAAACTGCATAAAGGATGGTATTCAATGAGGGCTGAGCATTCATTTATCATTGATGATGTTCAAATCTGCTCCACAGCTGTTCTGTGCAAGTCTGAAAGGATGAAAGGACCAGAGGTGACTCTTACCTTGTTGAAGATGATCCAGAGCCTTCCCAATACTTAAACAGAGGCTGCAATCTGTGAATTTTAAAATTTATTTAAAATGATCATTATTAATGAAACTGCTTTAATTAATGAGTAAAAATCAAAAAAGTTACTTAAATGCCTTCAATGGAGAATAACTTCCATTTTTTCAAAAGCAAAGAGTACTCTGCAAGGTGTCTTCTACTGTGCATTGCTTCCAGAGCCAAAGTTCAATTAATCTCACACTAGTGCACACCAGGGTAGTGAAGGACTGCTGCAGGACAGGGAAAGGACTGGCAGCAGTGCTCAGAACCCAGACACCCACCCATTCCCACAGAGCAGTGATGGAGTACGAGACAACTCCTGACCCTCCAGTGCTACAGGGCTGCAAAAATCAGCTCTAAATACCACTGTTTAGTACAGCATTTACTGCTTGAAGATGTAAGAAAACATGTCCCCTTCCCTCTTGACCCAACAGCAAAAATCACAGGTCTGAAAGACTCTGGAATTCCAGCACTAGTTACATTTATATAGGAAACGTAAAAAAAAAAACCCTAAATTTTGGAAAGAAACCCCAGCAACTATCAAGGAGAACCTCCTGTTCATCTGAGTTATAAAACTACAAAACCTTTGCAACTTATACAGAATAGCTATCCCTCATAATAGCATAACTCAGGTAGTAGCTAGGACTGAACTAGATTTTTAATCAAATACAACATTCTAGAAGTCTGCTTTTCAATATATTAAAAAAATTTCTCAGATATCTAAATTTTGTTCACTATAAAAAAAAAAGAAACACAAAATCAAACGGGTTATAAAAACAACGTCAGTGTAATTTACAGGGTTAATGTGATTAGCAGGTATGAAATGGGCATTAAAAAAAAGACTACAAACAGATGCCAAAAACCATTTATTATCTGTGAGCAATAACTGCATGGAATGGGCTGCAAGGCAAGTTCACTGAGGTATCCCATTTGGATTGAGAGAGATGCCACTGAGTGAGAAAGCCAAAGCCAATGCCATGGGTGGGAAGGAGGATAAACTACTCTGAAAAGTTTAGTTTCCAGTTTGGTATCTTTAAAATATTTCTTTAAAAGTGGAGATAAACATCCCAAGACTGGTATCAGTTTTCCACAGGAAAGCTGAGGGAGGGAAGAGGAACAACACTTTAATAACTTCAGAATAAAACTAAGTATCAAGACACGTTCTTGCAGCACTGTGACTTAACCACAGCATGAATAAATGTATTTATGAGCAACCACTCTTGTTCTTGGGAGAATTGGGAGTCAGAAAGAAAGGAAAGTGATCATTTCTTAAACACCAGCCTGACAAAAATGGACTGAAGTAAACAAGGCACTCTGAAACTCTAGTAAAATATTGCTCAAAGGAAAGGGTATTAGCAAGGAGGCAAACCATAATATATATTAACACAGAACAGAAAATTCTCTTTTACTATTTTGGGAAGCTACAGCAAGTCAATTTATCTCTAGTTAAAATGCATATATACAATGAAACACAGGATTCAGTTTGGTTCCCTTAGCATAGTAGTCTGGGGGACCTGCTGGGAGTAAAGCTTATTATCCTCCCAGGGATTTGAGCAGTCGTAGTTCACAACCAATTTGACTTAAGGAAAAACACAGCTGCTATTTTGAAGGTTTCCTGCTGTGTAAGAAATAATTAAGGCTGTACGATCAGTATTCAACAAAGCATAAATAGCAGAGATGCTAAATTAATTCTATTTGGAAATAAGGAGTTAAGAGAAGCTACATTATAGAACGGACTACATAATGTTCAAAGGCTAAAGAGGAGAGTTAAATGAGAGGAAGTGTGTGTCAGAGGCCAAACTCTCTATCCTAACTATGCAACCGCAACATTATTTCATGTTTTAGAAGTCCTTTACTCAAGAAGTAGAAAGCACAAGTTCCAAAACAAAGCAACGAGTTTTATTCTGATTTAAAATAAAAAACCGAAAAAAGGAGCAGCAACTGAACACACTTATCAATGTAAAAACTGAAAAAACCACAGACTCATTAAAAACTCTACTACCAATCTGGTACTATTTCTATCTTATGCAGAAAAATGCAAGAGATGGCAACGGCAATCCCAGCAATTCAGGGCAGTTCATCCTTAGAGCATCCTGACCTGAGCTTTGATGCTCTCCCCACACAACCCTCAAAGCACAAACTGCAGCAGGAATTGCCAGCCCAGGAATGGCACTGTCCATGCGGGCACTGGGAGGTCAGTTTCTGATCGCTGGAGCACAGCCAGCTGGAGGAACACATAACAAGAAGCCCATGCCATCCCAAGAGCTATTCCTCATGTCCTGTAGGAGCGAGGTGGTGAGACAGATGGCTGAGCCCCACGGACTAGAGTCAACCCCCGAGTTGTCTGTCGGACCAGACACTGTTAAGTCATTAGGATGCTAATAGCTTTAACACTGCTTAAAGAAAAAAACCACCCACACTCAAAACTTCACACCCTACAGTTTTTGCTAAATAGAAGGTTAGACTTGCACCTCCTAGACAGGAGGCAAACAGACAATTAGAAGAGGGCTGAGACATCTGCTGAAGACAGGGATTCTCCAGGGAAAAGCTAAGGATCATGACAACTCAGGTTTGCACTAGCACTGCTCCTTTAGCTAACAGAAAGCAAAGCTTAGGTTAAGTTTCACTCTACTGCCAGGATTTACATCCTCTGGTTGAGGACATTGTAGATGCCATCTGCTTAATACTCAGGTCATTAATTTTGATTTAAAATGCCAGGCCATAATTCTTCAAATATATATATATATTTTAAACAAGTGCTTTCAAAATGGCTGATTATACTTGTGTATTCTCTGGGGCTTGTCTTATAAAACAAATATGAAACTCAATTATTCCATGATTTCAAGTTGTTCTGGCTCATTTTTCCAGCTTCCCAGACAGCTTCTAACTTCCAGGCTTGAAAGAATTGTTCTTCTACCTTCCTAAGCACACACTGACAATGCTGCTACTGCCTCCCTAAAGAAGCTGCTGAATCCCAGCTTCCTGGAAAGCAGGATCTGTGGCCACATATATGTCAAAAAATAAAACAGACCAGGGCACATAGCCATGTTCTGGGCTTGGAACCAGCAAACACGTTACAGCTTGTAGCTGGACAACTAAAATCCTACTCCTCCATACAGCCCAGCCAGATCCAAACAGACTTTTGGAAACAGTCCACCGTCTCTCCCAACCCCAGAACTACGCTTGGGCATTATCTGGGAGAGTGTTAGCTGGCATAGAACAAAACTGTGTCATGAGCAGGACTAAAAATGTAACAGTAGAGTTGCATGCCATACCCACTCCTTATTTAGTTCCTGCTATGAATATGCATCACAAATACAGTACTCAGTTGTTTCTGGAGAACATCACTTTTATTAGTTAATATGGAAGTTAATTCCGTGAATGGCCAAATGTGTTTCAGAATTAACAGATCACCCTTGCCTAGGTGGCTGTTGCTTTCAAATCAGGGAAACAGAATCACAAAATCATGTAATATCTGAGCATTTGTGTTTCCACAATGAGTATCATATGCGGCACACAAGAAAATCTGCACTCTCTAGGTTTTGGAGCTTTTTAATGTGTTCAGGTGGACTGAACACGAGCATCTGATTTCTTAATTTCGGCAAGCCTGGACTGCTTCCAGTACCACATTAGTCCTGATTGTCAGCTGGTATAGAATGGGCATAGCTCTATCAACTGCATTCCAATGCACAGCTGAGATTCTGCTTCTCCAAACTTCACCCACATAGGAGTGATGGGCAAGGAAGAAATTCATCTTACAAGATCAGCGTTTTAGGAACAAATCTGTGGGTTTATTTCAATAATTCACAAATTTATATACGTCTTCACAAATTTGGTTTTTTTATGTCTAAGTCAGAATTCCCAAATTAATTACTTCTTAAAAATTCATGCAAACCCGAATTGAAAGCATTTACCCTTATTTTGCACAAAAAGGAACACAAGCAAGAAGTTGTTGTAAAGACAAGAGACACATATAAAACTTTCCAAAGGAAAACACAACTACCGTGGTGCAAATATGGATGTAAATATTGTACTTGGCAAGAATTACTGTGTGTAAAACTTTGTATAGATGTGATTATGCAGTGTCATAGGGGACTGAAAAATCATTCTGACAATACAAAAACATACAACCCTTTCACAACTGCTGACCCACAGATCATCATCCTCAGTGCCAACTCCTCACCTTGGAGTCTTAAGTGCAGTGGCACTGTGTACTGGGTTTCCATGGCCAGGTTTTGGTAGTGGGGAGGGCAGTGAAGGGGAACAGGATGGGATGATACAACTTGCCACTGGCCAAGGCCAACCCCATCAGTGATGGTGGCAGCACCTCTGGCATAACTGACTTAAGGGGGAAAATCTGCTGCAGAAGAGCAGCTGAAGAGAAAGTGAGAACATGAGCACAAATAGCCCTGCCAAGGCCAGTGCAGAAGGAGGGGCAGGAGGTGCTCCAGGTGCTGGAGCAGAGATTCCCCCACAGCCCCTGGTGCAGCCCATGGAGAGGCAGCTGTGCTCACAGAGCCCATGGAGACACACAGGGGAGCAGAGATCCACCTGCAGCCCATGGAGAGGCAGCTGTGCCCCTGCAGCCAATGAAGGACCATGGGGGAGCAGAGATCCACCTGCAGCCCATGGAGGCCCCACAGTGGAGCTGTGGGTGCCTGAAGGAGGCTGTGACCCTGTGGGAAGCCTACCTGGAACAGGCTCCTGGTAGGACCTGTGGCTATGGAGAGAGGAGGACATTTGCTGGCAGCACTTGTGACCCCATGGGGGACCCATGCTGGAACAGCCTGTTCCTGAGGGACTGCATCCCTTGGGACGGTTCACACTAGAACACTTCATGAAAAACTGCAGGCCATGAGAAGGACTCAAATTAGAAAAGTTTATGAAGAACTGTCTCCTGTGAGAGGTGGCCCATGCTGGAGAAGAGAAAGAATGTCAGGAGGAAGGAGTGGCAGAGGTGGGCTGAACTGACTGCAACCTCCGTTCTCCTTCTTCTCTCATTTTTGAGGGAAAGAAGTAGAAAAATTGACAGTGAAGTTGAGCACAGGAAGAGTGTGGTGGGAAGAAGGTGTTTTAAGATTTGGGTTTATTTCTCAATATCCTACTCTGATATGACTGGTAGTAAGTTAAACTAATTTCCCCAGGTGGAGCCTGTTTTGCCCATGACAGTCACTGATGAGGGATCTCTCTCTCTGCCCTTATCTCAAGCCACAAGCTTTTCACTATGTTTTCTGTTCTCTGCCAGCTGAGGAGGGCAGTGACAGAGCAGCTTTGGTGGGCACCTGCCACCCAACCAGGGTCAACCCATGGCAATATTGACATAACTGCTTATTACTCTGTAAAATCTTGAGCACCCATTTATAACTGTTGCAATACCAGCTGCCAATCTGGTCCAGTGAGTCCACCTAATAATCTACCTAATAACCATCTGCTCCAACTTAATAGTCCCAGATGAACTCCTAAACTCTGATTTACCTGTGAATACTTTAACTGTAGTGCTTTCAACTACAGGTACAATTTCAGTCTTCCAAAGAGACGAAAAGATGACAAATGCATCTCAACAATGACATCAACACTCAACTAAAGACCATCACTCCAATAAACCAGAAAACTGTCTGATCTTTCAAGAAAAACTACCAGAAGTCTATAACACAATAAAAATCCACCCACATACATGAACTAACAAATTTATTAAATCCCAGTGATGATAACACTGTAGGCATGAGACAGACATCTGTTTTTCACAGATCTTGGCCTACATCCTAGCTCTGACGTAAAAAAAAAAAAAAAAAAAAAGAAAAAAGAAAAAGAAAAAGCCAAAAACCAACAGCTAGAGAAAAAGAGATTACTTTAGATACATAATTAGTATGGTCCTTTTGCTCTCTCCCCAGGATACCTACAGTGATAGCAAGGGTGATGTTAGGAAATGTAGGAAATGACTGTTCATTAGTAAGATCTCAATTTTCTCCAGATCCCTTCGGACTCCTTGACGAAATGCTTCACTTTGTATGAAAGTAAACGTTTGGGTTGAAGATCTCCTTAATTGTCAAAGAAAAAAGTCTGGTTTGCACAGATATTCTGCTGTGATTTCTAAAACTTCTTGTTTTGGACTGAGCAAGAAGAGAGACAGCTGATTTGTATGTTCCCATGTCAAATCACTTCACAGCATCAGTAAATAAAGGGAACAGCAAGGCTGACTAAACCCAAGCTGATCAATACCGTGAATCATTGACTCAGAGATGGCTTTGAACACACACAGGACTTTAGCTGGCAGCATGGTTGAGAGTTGACCATCCTGGTACTTGCTGAGCACTCTGATGCAGAATCAGTAGCCCATCAAACACCATCCAGTAACCCATGCCAGAAACTGGGTGGAACTCATTCAGAGCTGCTAATTGCCTTCACTCTGTGGAAAAACTGTGACCCTCATCAGTGGGAGGGCTGTGCTTTTTGTCACAATATGCCAAAGGAAGGCAGGCAATTCTTGCTTTACTGTAAAAGAGAGTCACTGAGAGACTGCAGAGTAAGAGAGCTCAAGGACTGTGAAAAGGCACAGAGTGGTCCAGATTTGATCTCTGAGCAAATCTTCAGAGAATCACCTAATTAGTCTGCTTTCTGGAAAAACCGGAGATGAAGCTTTTTAACAGTGCAAAATTAGGCAATGAATTCAGGCATGCCTACCTACAGTCACTGGCACAAGATGGGAGAATACCACATACAGTCATTCCTTAACAACCAGCAGGAAACTGTCTGCAAGTTTGGAGGACAGCCTAATCCCTAAGAACTGAAGTTATCTCCTTCCAAACTCATTTATATCCCTTCCCTTCAGAATCTCTCATCCATGGAAAAGCAAAAGAAAAAAAAAAAAGAAGTTATTATAAGAATTAAATGTCTGATTGCAATGTCAGTTGAAGGAAATACTACAACATACTTTGCTAGTAGTACCACAGAAATAAACACAGAAAGCAGAATGTTTTGTATCGTGTACAAGAAACAAAGCTACCTGAATAACTTCCCCCTCACCACTCCCTCCCTCTGGCCCCAACCTCATCTTGTGATTCTCTCTAAAGAGAGTCATATGGCAGCACTTTTCTCCTTTTATGGGCAAAAAAAAAGGATAAAGGAAGTCAGCAGCTGAGCGGGACTGCAGTGCCACATGAATTAAGCAGCTCAGAGCTGTGCTGCTCCTCTCGCATCCCTACCTCAGCGCATTATGAATAGGTACTCTCAGAGAGGGACACCATGAATCAACATCCACTTAATGCATATATAATTACATGTCACTGAGTGTTTCACACTGAACTCGTCACCACAGCATGTATTAAAAACCAAAGGATAGAAGGCATGTAATATATTTGCATTTGCTTATGTACCATCTCCTTCCTTTGTGTGAATGTCCTGTCAAGAGCAGGCAAACCTCTTCTTTGGGAAACAGCTGTAGTGATAGTATGACACTGAGCAGCAATTAAAATTATAGTACTTTCTGCTGCAAGAATTGCCACAGTGCCCCACGCTGCCCCAGTGCCTACCACCCACACCCACCTCGGCGCTTTTCACCAGCAGCTCTATGAGACAGAATCGGGGAAAGTAATTAATAATCCAGTTTAGCCAATTTGGTATTTTTTTTGAGAGCAAGAACTGTGTAAATTTCATTAGCTCAATATAGGGAAAGGTAAATGACACACAAAATTCCCTATGTATCGAGAATAAAAGCCTTATTGTTATGTTGTCAATGGAAAGAAAGGAATCATTGTTTCTGCCTCAATAACTGATACTAGACAATATGAGGACTCACATCCATAACAGCTACAGTATTGAGAAATTATATAGAAACCCACCTCCTCTCCATGAACAGGTGATGGGATCCAGAACTTGTAAGTACTCCCACCTCCCACCCAAGCACAGGCAGCAGGATCCATCAGCCAGAGAACCACCATGTGCACATGGTCACGGACAGAACACCTGCTGTGGGTTGTGGAACACACCTGTCAGCCTTACAGGTACCACCACTGAGGCAGAGCCACCCTGCCTTCCTCCAGCTTTTTATGCATGCTCATTCTGAGTTATATGTGACTATTACAACTTAATTTGACTACTAGAACTTGACTGCTTTGTTTGGAAGTGATGCTGAAAACAACTGAATTTAATTACATGAGCTAGGCTTGCTGGGTCACAACCCACACACTTCAAAGCTAAATGTAGATAAGCATTTCCAGGGTCACAGGCCCTGTCCTTAAAACTTTTTTTGGGGTTTTTTTTTGGCTTTTTTTTTAGGAAGGAAGCAGTCTCTCTGGTTATCAGATCATTATAAGGTCAGATCAGAGGGCCAAAACAACAGAGTTCAGTAAGGAGTTTAAAATAATCCCATCATTTTTTGAAGTCTAGCATTGCTCTTACATGAAACATGGAATTTGTTAAATACATGTATATATGTATATTTCTTATTGTTAAAGATTAACTATTTACTCCTAAGAAGCTTTCAAGTGTTAACTACAGTGCATTTAATTCTCTATTGACAAATGTTATTTCTTTATAAACACTGACTATTTCTTTAAAAAGTAGTATTTAAAATCTGTAGGTGTCCCTTTGCCTTATGAATAAATTAGAAGACACTGAATAACAGCAACCGACAAAGTACAAACACTTTATTACAATTGTGGTGACTCAGACTGTCAGGATTTGGCAGCCCACAGTGTTCCTCAGCAGCAGAACAAAAGGGGATTTTTTTTTGGCAGTTTTACTTCTAGTTCAGTAAAGGACAACATGATACTGTCTGTGCCTTAATGAATCAAAATCTCTGGAAAACAAAGGCATAAGTAGTCAGACCCCAATCATTTTCAGGCTCACAGTATAAAACTGGACAAACATATTATCTATACATCTAGGACCTCTAATATGTGTGATATGACCTTGTCTTTCTGGGAAAAAATAAAATAAATAAAAGCAGGAAGATTATCTAGCTACAGAAATACAAATCAGTTCTACAGGCAACACAGTCCCAAAATACTTCAAGATCAGGAAATATTTTCTGTTTTCCTGTTGAATACAAGAGACATTGATAAAAAATTCTTAGTGGATTTTTTAACACCTCCACTAACTAAAAACATAAACCCCAAAGACCTAAGTATTGCACTATAATAACACAATCTGTAATGTATTCAGAGCATAAAATACATTTTAAGGGCGACTCATTTTCCAGCACCCCCATCATGATCTCATCTGGAACAGCAAAACCATCCCTGCAGTAATTGGTATTACAGAGCCCTGCTGCAGCACAGCCTTGGGAGAGGGAAGCATTCCAGTCAGTCTTACAGGGCTTTTGTGCTTTAATAATAAAAAAATAAGGAAAAGAGTTACAAGATATCAGAACCCATTTCCTCTGCCACCATCCCATTCTTAGGGAGAGGATTACAGACTTATTTCCAGAAGCTTCTAAAGATGCCAACGTCCATCATGAAATCTGTATGTGAAGAAATCGCCAACTGCCTACAGATGATCCTTGAAGCAAAATACTGCAATTACAGAGCAATACAGTACAGACTGTGTGTATGTGGGTGGGACAAAGTACAACTGAGACAAAATTAGACTGTTCCTGGAAATAAAACATAACAAATTTAACAATCTAGCCTTCTCAAATCTAAAGAGATCTCAACAACTCTGAGAAATGTTATCGAATTTTCCCCTTGCCATTACTTCCTCCTCAGTTTCCCCAGCATTACAGCAATGCCCTCTGAAAAATTAGGACCAACAGATCACCCATAAGAAATAAATATTACTGTATGTCTCCCATGGAGGCTATTTAAATACAACTCTGGAATCAATTTACTGGAGATAGAATCATAAGGACCAGTTACCAGAGAGAATTTTCCTTCTTCTCTAAAACCAATTCTGCTCTGTAAGTGGCACCATCACTCAGCATTCTGATAACAGCTAAAAAAACCAGTAATGAATTTTTCCCCCACAGCTCCATACCATTATTAACATGCATGAGAGAAGCCAGAAGATGAACCTTCTCCCCTCTTTCCAGAAAGCCATTAACTCAAGCTAACCTTCCAGATTTTATCTGGGGCAGCTGCAAAATGAAAATTATAATGATCAAGCTAGGTATTAAATACACTCACAATAAGAAAATAAAACAGAAACCAGGTTTGCTCTGAAATATCTTTGAAAAACATGAAAACAACCCTTTCCTCTCACTTCTCTGAATAACCACATACAGCTTAGGCAACAATACTCCTAGGACACTACTGGGCTCCGTTCAGTTGCAGAAGCAAATAATAATGAGCTGTTTTGAAATATCCCAGTAGGTGCTCCAGGACATGGGTCTATGCAGGACATGGGTCTTCTGGCCTCCTTATGCCTGCTAACCAAGTATAGATGCAACAGTTGTTGCAAAGCATCTCATCCAGGACAAAACATTTACACTGGACAACTGAATCAAACCGGACTCAAACTGCATCCTAAAACCAAAAGACTTTCTCCAGAAGTCCTCAGTCTTGCCAAAGTCTGGCCTTCATCCCTTCAAAATCCACACTCTTCCTAGATTTACTTATCCATATAAGTCTAGAAACCAAGTTGGACTCACAAGAGAATTTTGAGCATGGCTGCAACAAATTTGGGTATAGAAGGGAAAGTAAGGTAACTGGGATAGCAAGCAGGAAGCCACCTAACCTAATAGGTAAGAAAGTTGTGAAGGCTGTACCTTAAACTGATGTCACCTATTCCTGGAAGCTCAAGAGGTACCTATGTTATTAAAAAGGGTTGTAAAACCCTCAGGCCTCTCTAGAAGCAAGATACATTCCTTTCACAAGCTCCTGAGGAAAGGAGTCATGCAATTTGAAGTTTCGGATGAGAGGGCAGGAGCATGCTCTCAAGCACCACGGAGCTATTTAACAGCATCAGGAAAGCAGCCACAGAGGAAGTAGAAGTGGGTGGCAGGCTCCTCTCAGGTTGAGAGACTGCCTCCCAACCACATCTCTGCACACCAGGGCAGAGCCCTAAACCACAGGCTATTGTCTGTCCTAAGACTATTCCTGCAGAAGTTTTGAAATGGAAAAATATTTACTGGATTAAAGAATGAAACACCCATAGAAACTAGATTTCCCTCACCTGAACGCCTTAATCACAGGGCAGGAGTTTAGGCCTCTGGCCTAATTACTGTTTTTATTTTTTTTTTTCCAGAGGTTGCAGGTGAAATAAAGGACAGCTTATGACACTCCGTTTGTTTCAGTCTCTTGGGAAGAGGGTGATGTGAGCTCAAGGTGCTTAAAGCTAAAAAGGACAGAGAATAAACTGTCACACTTGATGAATGGGTGATGCAACTAATGCACCATAAAACATGAAGAGAAGAGAGATTAACATAATCACAAATGCTTTTACTCAAGTTTGAGTAAATAGATTACACTTATTTCTTAGCAAAACAAGTTTTTCTAATCCTGAGGTAACATTCCCATCTCTGGATGCCAAAGGCAGTGAGGCAGGAGAGAGATTCCACTCTCCAGAACAGTCTCAGTGGTTAACAGCTATGAATGGATGCAGAACTGTGCATCTCATTTTCTTCACAGTAAAAAATGTAGAAAAGTGTGCTTTCAGACATGGGTTTTAGGACCATCAACCTCAGCTTTGAGGCATCTAGTTGTAAAATAGGCCACTCAAATAATTTATGAACTCAGGCAGTAATACAGCAGAGAGAAGAATTTCCCCCCCTCGACAAATCCCATAAATTATATATAAGAAAGCTTCTAACAACTATTTAAACTTTAAGTTAAACCTATGTGTATCAGAGAGATACAGGACAGTACAGAATGACTTTTATCTAAAATGTCAGTTTAAGTCTACACATTCCCTTACAAACACCAAACCACCTCCACAGAGTTTTTATATTGTGAGAACTTGCACTCTGTCATCCTGAGCTCATCACAACAAATGGGATCAAACTGAACATTTCAGCATGCTCCATGCCACATTCTAGTCACGACAACTCCCATGCTGAATGGATGTTATGGAGGCTCTTCACCAGGCCTGAGGAACACAGGTTCACTAATCACATTTAATAACCCAAGACTTGAACCAAACCAGACTGGCACTTTTGATAGGCACACTTAACACCACAATCTGCTCTGCTACTGGAACCTTCAAAATTAGTGTTTCACACATTATAAACATTGCAAATTCCTTACACAGATTTACTCAAAGATAAAACTAGGACTTATGCATAAGCTTCATCTTTTGCACTGCTGGTCATCCAAAACATGTTAAAATCTGTCAACTCATCCACAATGAAAAGCACTATAGAAGTACTGTCATGGACAGGAACAAAAGAAGGTAATATGCAGAAAGAAGTCCCTCAGAGCACTGGTTTTCAAGTCTATTGACAAGTTCATAAATTAGACAAGAGTATTTCAGTTGTTAGCATGCCAAAGTAACCATTCCTGAGTTAAGTCTGAGTGATGTTTAAATCTCATAGCTGGTATCTTCATGTTGGCATCATTTCTAAACATTTTAAACCTAATAAAATACTAAATAAAATAAAATACTAAATATAAATCTTTCAAGCACTTGTGTGTCAGTGCTGCACTGGCTGAGTCCTGAAAGGTTATGTCCTATACCTATTACTGTTATTTTTTTCTGTAGGATCAGCTGCTGCTACCAGTTTAAATCAAGAACTTGTATTGAGCAGTATGTAAAGATAGAAAATAAGACACGTTTTTCATTTTAATTGAAAGCAGGAATTGGAATTCTGTCTAAGTAGAAGAATGGCAAATTCCTGGTACTTCATAACAATTAGGACCTCTACAGCTCAAATCATTCAGATTGCTCTTGTCATCATTCACACGAGTGCAGAGCAGCTTCTATTACAATTTTAATTTAAACAACAAAATTCAAATTTATGACTGCATTTTTTGCAGCTCTCAAACTGCCCCATATATTAAATATTTTAATTCATGCCTCTCAAACTGTTTTCTCTGATTTAGTGTTACTGTTTTGCATTCCTAGATAACATGAGTAGAAAGCACTGCTAAAAGAATGATTGATAATACTGAAATGGATCCAAATACATACTGAATTCAGTACAGAGGAAACACTAAGATGTTTGGCTGCTTCAAATTAACATACATTGTTAGCATTCATACACCTCTATCCACTGACATTATAGGTCCCAATAAAATACCCTGTTTGTCTCCAGGGATTTTAACGGGAGACTTAACGATGTCTGGATCATATACAGGGCTTAGACATAGAATAGCATTTTTCTAGTTTGTATAAAATGTGAGTTGAATGATTAACTTCATGTGCTACTGCATGTAATATACATCTAGTGCTCAAGAATGTCAGTAATTCTACAAAAAATATTCTGCTTTCTCCAAAAACTCTAATTGGAATGGCATTTGGAAGTAGATAAAAATATGATAAACAGATCTTACTTATAGTACCTGTACACCTACAAAATATTATTTCTGTCAAAGTACAGAAATGGTTATTCATCTACATAACATATAGCATTTAAGCTCGTTTTGTATATCACACAATGTGGAACTCTGCAACATACTGAACATGCAAATCCTCAATGCCTTTGTAAGGCTGCCATACTGCTGAGGACCAGATATTTCAGCCTGACAAAACAGCGTCAAAAGTGATGTCATCAGGACAAGCTAAGCACACTAACAATGAATTATCTTCTCAGCACTGTAAAATTCACTACAGACTCACTGTCATGGCAAAATGACATCTGACAACAGTAATTATGCAATAGTATCCAAGATGATCACCATTTTTCCTTTCTGACTTAATCAAGGGGGTTTTATTCTAATTACTGATATACATTGTCTTTTCAATCGCTTGTGGTTTGTTTATTTTCAGTTTTTAAGAGCAGAAGTTCTTGGGGGGAAAAAACAAAGCATCACTGCACAAAAGCAGCACAGGAGGGTACTGAAGAAGTACAGAACAGAATACAGTAAAATATTGCACAGTCTTTGAGAAACCATGTAAGTAACTCAGAGAGCCTTGCTTATACTTGCCACAGTTTACATTGAGTGAAACTTTAAAGACCAGCAGTTAAACTATACTACAGCAGTTTAAGTTGAAAAATAAAATTCTTAGAATTTTATTCATGGTTGCTACTCTATGCTCATTATAAAATTAAGTCAAACCTTTCATGATATTCCCATAATCTGTAATTTATTTTCATTAAAACATTTATTTTAAAGTGTACCATAGGAAACAGTAGGAGTTTATAATTAATTTTTAATTTGGGCCTGGTGAGATGAAGGATTGGGGGTATTACAGAAGAGTAGAAAAGAGACTTAAATTTTCAAGGTTTATTTTAAAAATTACTTTTAAAAAGTATATTGCTGATGTAACAGTCTTCCTTACATGTTACAGAAATACGAAAGTTACCATAACAGAGAAAAAGGAAGTATCAGCTCAGTTCTTCCCTGTGTAACAGGAGTCGGGGTATTTTTGTAGAGCTGTGCTGAGCATGTGAAAATCTTTGCCCACAAGGCAACCTCATGTCACGACAGCATTTCATTCCAAATCCCCCCCACTGCCAAAGTAATTTTAATTCTTTTATGGCCTTGCAGATGATCAAAACAGAAGAAGCAAAGCAAAGGTATCTCTGTCCCCCTTAACCCACCCTTTCCCCAAACATATATAAACTGACTTTAGAACTGGTAACAAAAATGCAGTGTAAAGATGGTCTGTATGGCAATTAGAGACCAGGAACAGGCTGGAAATCAACTCACATCACCACCCTCGGCAAGTTATTAGCAGCACCACTGAAAGCCTGTGCAGTTAAGAGCCTCGCTGTGTTGCCAGTGAATTACGGAGCATTCGATTTTACACAGTAGCACAATGTGTTACTGAGACCTTAGCAAAACAAACCCCAGATAAAGATAAATAAAACTAAACGGTCTTGGAATCAAATGAAGAGAAAAACAGTAATAGGAATATCAGATACAAGCGTGCTATCTGTCCGCTGTAACACCTCCCAACATGGACAGCAATTTAAACGAGATGAATGCAGCATTACAGAGCCTGTCTTTCATCTCCTGTCTAGGTACATCCCTCTGGAAACACCACGCTTATGGCACCGTGCAATCACCAGCCGCTGGAATAGAAAGTTTTCGGTGTAATCAAAGTTTGAAGCCTAATCTCCCTTTGCCCCCCGCCCTCCCCGCCGCACTCAGCGCAGGCAGGCACAGCGACGCGCGGTCTGACCGACAGCCTGGGCCAGCCCGGGGCTCCCCGGGCCCAGCCGCGGGCACGGCCGGCTCCGCCAGGGCGCTGCTCGTCCCTGCAGCCGCGGCGGCTCCGGCCCGCACCGGCCGGCACCGAAAACCCGGAGATGTCCACCGTGGAGAGCCCAGTAGCCGGGAAAGCGCCTCCCCGGCTCGGTGAGGCCAATCGGGAACCTCGGCTCGGGCTCGCACCGCACCCGATGCCTCTCCAAGCGGGGCTGGGGGCGAAGCTAGCCCCCGGCGCTCCCCGCCCCGGGGCCGCTGGCAGCGCTCCGGGGCCGGCGCTTCCCAGGCAACAGTTGGCCGTGTCCCTCCCGCCACCGCCCGCAGCCCCCCCGGTGCGAGGGGCAGGGGCACCTCGGGGAGGGCGCCTCGGGGCCGGGGAACGGGCACAAAGGCGGCTGAGCAGGCTCAGAGGGCGAGGGGAGCGGGGAGACTCCGGGGCTGCAGCGCGCCGTCCCCGCCCCGCCGCGATGCGGGGGCGCCGAGAGAAGGAGCAGCAGAGGCGGCTCAGCCCCCACCCCGCGCAGCCTCGGGCTCCGCCGTGCCGCCCCGCTCTTACCTGGGCCGCCCGTCGCCGCTGGCCGCCACAGGTACCCTCGTCCATCCCCCGCCGCCGCCTCCGAATCAGCCGCCGGCGCTGCGGCGCGGCCCAGCCCGCCCGGCCCAGCGCGACGCTGGCAGAGCCGCCCCGCCCCGCGGTGGCTGCGTGCGGCTCCCGCCGGCGGCCGCCCCGGGCGCGGCTCCCCCGGACCCGCCTCCCGCCGCCGCGGGGCGAGGCGCCCTCCGATGGGGATGGGGATGGAGACAGGGATGGGTCTCCCACCCCGTGCGGACCGTACACGGACACCCCCTGGCTCCCCAGGCGGCGGGTCGGGGTGCCGGGCTGTCCGCTCGGCGGGATCAGGGCAGGGTGCGTGTGACTGTCACCCGCGCTGCGCCCCGCCCGGGGACATCGGCGCTGCCCCAAACCCTCCCCGTTCCGCAGGCATCCCATCCCCCTCTCGCCGGTGGCCTCTGTTGTGGGGTGGGGGGAAGTGGGACGGGACGGTTTCTGTGTGATTCTGCGACTCTGAACCCTGGAGTTCGAACTTCACATACATTTTTTTTTTGTGTTTCTGGCTTTGCAGAAGGCAGCGCTTCCTCAAGACGTCAAAACTAGATCTGAGCCCATTCACAGCTCGTGAAAATACTTTGTACTTCCTCTTGCTGTGCTGAGGGTTAAATGAGGTTAAAGTCGCCAGAACGGCTGTGCAGCGCTTGGTTTCTCCCTTCCCCAAAAGCCAGTCTGTGCGTCATTTAGAGTGAGAAAGCAAGAAAAGAGAAACAAAACAAAAAGTGGCAATATTAGAAGTACAGTACAGAAATACCTGCTCAATTGTTCAAAGGGCTTTGCTTGCTGAGCTCTTTAAATGTGAGAAATGCTGTGATGCTGACCACAAAGCCATCACAGCTCCGTGCCAGTGAACCCGAGAGTTCACAGCTGCGTTCTGCCTCGGGCAAATATGTTGAGGAGAGCTGTGTGCTCAGAGAGGTGCGATTCTCATGAATAAGGCAAGTTTTGGAGCGCTGCGAAGTGGAGTGGTTTGGTGGAGCTGTGAACGTGTAGGACCTGCTGCTGCTGCTGCTTTGACCTTCTGGCCTGTCACTCCCTCTGAGCAAGCAGTCCAAAGCAGCATCACTTTCATGATTTAACTTCTGCCCTTTACCCAGGCTTGATCCAGATGTCCTTGAATTGTTCTTTTTTTGGTCTGAAAATTCCAAATTGTCTAGTTAGAAAATAATTCAAGTGACATACTTAGTCTATTAAAAGGCTGTGTCTCTGCTGCTGTACCACATTTAGTATAGCTACCCTTACAGCACCCAGCTTAGTAGAACACTGAGCTGCTGGCTTGCATTTTTTACCCACAAGTCTCAAAGTACCTTTTAAAAGAAGTAAATAGCATTGCTCCACTTTCAAGCGGGAAGAACAGTCACATGGAAAACTTGAACCAGGAGAAAGAACTGAACCTCAGATTCCCAGCTAGCAACGTAATGTCCCCTTTTAATTATTTTTCTGGGGCATGCATTCTGACTGCTTTTATAATGCTTGTGTCTTGACCTGGATGCTTTTACAAAAGGAGAGGCAGCTGTCACCCATCTTTTGGAAATATCCTAACTCTATGACTGCGTGCTATGTATGCTCTCAAGTTGTCTGTACTGAGTACATCAAGGACTTTACCAGGAGAATATTTTTATTCTGCATACAGGTAATATGTAGGAGTTAGAAAAATCCAACTTTTAAATCTTGCCAAATAAAGGGACTGGTAGATATTGGTGAAATGAACTGTTGAACATCTACATGTAGTGTCACATACTACCATAAGACTGAAGTTGATCAGCCTGTAGGGGAAATGGCAGGCGAGTGATAGATTTCAGATTCTCAGCTTTGGACAATGACGTTAGAGACCAGGAAACAAATATTTAACTGCCTACTGGCTTAGTAGCCAGGCCACAGCTGTCTGTGTGAAGCTGTTATCTTAGTGCTTGTGTGAGACAAAATCAGTTTGCAGCACATTGGGTAGGGATTAGATTCCTCGGTAATTTCTTATCACATAGACTCTGTGAGTAATCTCACATATCAGCCAGTTTTTCTTTGAAAAGATTCAGGATACCCATGATTTTCTGTCTTATCTCTGCTAGCCCTATCCCTAAATACCTCAAGCACTAATACCTAAACTTTCTCAGGTTAAAGGATGTGCTTGCATTTACATTGGCGAATTGTGCCTCTAAATTTGGGTATGCAGACACCTCTATTTCTCAGACATTATTTAGGTGTCTAATCTCCCATTACAGGCAGTGCTGAAGTCCAGGTCTGGTGCTTTCATGAAGTAGTTTCAACATCACAAGAAGCAGGCAGGCATCTAAAATCAGTTCTCTGGTGAACAATGCAATGGGCCAGCCAGTAACAGTCTGGTTATCACAGCTGAAAGCCACCTCAGTCCTGATCCACGGGTGGGATAAACACAAATATCCAGAGATTTTGAAGTTACCCTTGGGTATCTTGCCTTATTTTCTACTCATCTTCCAGAAGCACCTGTAGGTCCTGTGACCTGTAGATGTAGGTCTGAGTGCCCATTGCTACCTAAGAGAATCTGTCATCACTGCAGTGGAAATTTAAGTCACTTAGCCAAAGACACCTGCTAACAGACATCCAAAACTTAGAAGTCTGAATCTCACACTGAATCCCATCCAAACTGATTTGCAGTCTGAAATCTGAGGGGATTTTTACACATTTTATTTCATGGTTATGACACAACCAGTTGTCATGGCTCAACTGGGACATTGGAGCATAGCAGCAATCTCTGGATGTTTTAGGTGCTGGTCTTATAACATCTGGTGGAATTTGAATAGTGACAGATTCTTTTTTTAAACAGGAATGATTCATAGAAGTCATCTGCAATACTGGTAAATACTTGTATTTTTATCTACCTGGAACAGTGCTGTTTAGTCTTTTGTAGAGTATGGTGCCTTTCAAGTCCTGAAACTCATTGCTTTATGCAGAATTGCGTTCAAAATCACCTGGATGCAACCACCAGTCTCTGAACAGATGGGCAAGTGACTTTTCAGCTTTTGATGTTTTACTTGCTAAGCAGAACTAATGTATTTATCTAGCACTTTTCTCCAGTATTACATGTGGGAGTTTATTTGTAGAATAAAGGGAAATCTTCCTTAATGCTCATTTTAGCTCTGTGCAGACTGAAAGGAAACAGGTTATTACAAAGAGCATTTGGATGAAAAGAAAGGTTTAGAGCTCTGTTCAGAAATTACTAAATTCAAAGCAGAGGGTCTTTAATTTCAGTGCCCATTCCGTCAGCCCCTTAATCATTTCCTCAGTCTAGAAGCCCTTTATTTTTGTGGTTAACAGAGGAAAAAAAGATAATTATATATTCTATGAAGTAAATTATATGAATATTCAATATGGTCCTGTCATCACTTGTATAATTCACAGTACCACTGATATTGTTTGCAATGGCAACTTGTGAAGAGGAACCTCAGTGCTATTTTATAATTTAGCGACATAATCTTCTTTTTCAGTTATGTGACTGAAAATTAGGAATGAAGCCAGTAGCTTCCAAGACACAACAAATCAAAAGAGGAGAGGAGTGAGTTAATCTATAATTTTACAACTCCAAATTGTGTCTGAAATTGTTTCTTATGAAAGAACAGTGCTGCTGTGATTTTGTTGCTATTTTTCTCTCCTATCATAGAATCAACCATTAGTAAGGGGGTATAAACTTCCTCATCTCAATTGTCTCAGGTATCTTCAGCATGAAGAGTTGTTTTTCTCAGAGCACACTGAGCCTTGTCTGTAGTAACCCCCAGTTTCTCTCTGGGATCAAGTGGCACGTGACATTGGCAGAGGCATGGGCAGCCAGCCCTTTGCTGACAAGGGACCAGCCACGGCAGGTCAGGGCAGCCTCACCACTCACCAAAAACATGTAATTATTTTATGCGTTAAGTATCTTCATTAGGCATTCAATGCAAATTAAACAAATTTACTCAAAAAGGTTATATAGCTTAACTTCTGACACGTGCTTTAAAAAATATTGATATGCATGTGTACGGCTTAAAAATTGGAATGTATAAAATATAATGCTTCAAATAAAAATAAATTATATTTTTGTCATTTTGAGCAAGTCAGAATAATATACATTAAATAAGAGTTTGTCAGTGTCATTGTATAGAAATGTGGTTAGATCCTAGGACTTCTTTTTTGTTATGGTTGTCAACTATGACTACTTTACGCACATATTAGGCATGGACAAAGCATAATAATAGTGTTTCTGTGCACTGATAGATGTTTGTTGTTAAGGCTGTAGCATTGAAAATCATAAAAATGATTAACAAAAAACTTACCATTTAAATTCAAAAGTTTATAAAGAAGCAAGCATGGAATAGTCACTTTGAATGCTGCTTCTACAGTAAAACCTCGGGGTATTTTAATAGAATTACATTGTACAACCATTAGTTCGGATTTGCTTGAAGTAAAATTCCTTTTGCCAAACAAATATTAATAATTTCAATAGCTCACTAGATATGTAATGTTTCATTTATCACTATTAATGTTAATAAGAAAATGTCTAAGTTCCAAACTACTTTAAGCTGGTCGGCACAAACCCATTTTCATTTGCATCGAGCAAGATGTATCCTGGCAACCGTATATTTTTGGATTCGTAACAATTTATTCTATTCATTTTATGCAAATGAGGTAACCAATACTGCAGGAATCATGAGAATACAAGATGGGTAACTTCCATCGTTCAGAGCTATAGATAGATGATTAGGAACTTATGTGAGTTAGATTTTGAAAAAATAATCTGTTAGACATTTTCTTCAGTGTATTTATCTAGCTTAAATGTGTTTCTGGCATGATTCACGTATTTTTCACTCAAACATGGAAAGCAAGCAGCAACCCCACCTAAGTCCTATGCCATCATGATTATCCCAAACCACAGCCCTGCTTCTTCTCTGTTATTTTCTGTGTTGAAAATCCTGTATTTTTCACCAAACTCACATAGAACTTATGCAGAGAAGCAGAGGATCAAGAGCTCCCAACATTCCCACACCTAGGAGTGCTGACTTGAAAGCTTGAGAAGCTAACACAGCATCTACAGCAATATGAAGTGCTATATATATGTGTTATATCATGTGTGAATGTCATTGAAAGGACATTTTTCAGAGAGCTGTATTCTGGTTTTGGTGGTTATGTGTCAGTTAATTTTTTTACATTTGGTATAGAAGGCAGTTTACAGAAACCTGTGTATCTTTGGTATATTACAGTATTTTAAAACAAATTTTTAAAATTTTTGGTAAGCTCTACAGAGTTCATCAGGGACAAAGCTAGTTTATAGAAAGGTACCATGTATAATACCCTGTAAATGCAGCATTTTTATAAAAATTGATTCTTCTTTCCTGGGTTTTTAAATTAGTGTTCCTCAAGAGCTCTCAGCCTGGATCAAAATCATGGAATCTGAATACTCTGAACAGCCAGGCCTATGTGGTTCCTTTCAAAGCAACAACAATAAATGAAGCTTTATCTAGCAGCATGGCTGGTAAGCTGAACCACAACCCTACAGCTACTCCTCAGTGAACATGATAGCTATTGTTGTTCTACTCCTAAAATTATTTTCCTCAGCTGACCAGTAGGACTCAGTTATACCCAGAATAAATTCAAATTAGACAACTGAAATGGTCCTCAGTCACTTTTCCTGTGCTCATGTCAGTGTTACATGTACATATAGCAAGAGAACTGTTTCTGAAGCAGCTCCTGAGCCGCTGAACTCTTGGTGGCCTAGGATGCTTCTTTCAATTTACATTCATATAGCTACTGACCAGCACAATATTTGGAATAAGCTTCAGGAAATAAGCTGTAGAGCTTTCCTTGAGTACAGGAGGCTCTTTCAAAGGAGAGGAGGGCAGAGCTGATGGAAATGGAAATTTCAGCCATCTAATTTTGCTCCCTGGCAGTCACCAAACTTCAATTGAGCTGAAATCTTTGTAGGTAATTTAAAAGGCCAGGACTCCAATTTGAAGATGTATGAAGTGATGAGCAGTTGTTATAGGAAATTACACAAGTGTTTTGAAGTAACTGTTGGGTTGCTAAATTAGTCTTTTGTAATAGGAAAAGCCAGGCTTTGAATTTCCCATATTATATCAGTGTGGATCCAACTTTTGCAAAATCCATATACATGAATGACCGTTGTTTATAAACCAATTCCCCAAGCCTCTGCTTTTCAGCCAGAAAGAGGGGTAGGTGTCCAACTGGACTATGCCCAACTGAAAATGTACATGAAAATCTTGATTCTGATGTTTCCTAATTCCTAAAATCTTAACTTTGCAGCTTTAAATACTGTTTTTACCAAATGCTTTATGTATGCAGCACCATTGTTTAAAGAATACATTAAACCAAATATGATCTAATACCCTGTCTTGCATTAACTATTTGGAAAGGATTTGCAGGATCCAGACCCTCCTTTGCATTAAGGTGTGAATGGATGTCATCTTCTCAGTTCCGTTACATTGGTACCATCACATCACCACTCACAGCTTGCCTCTGTTTATTGTCTCCAAAGATTTGTGGGGGCGATTTTCTATTGTAGTCAAAACGAGACAGGTTAGATGAAACAGTTTAAGAAGTAGTTCTCTCCTGGGTCACTCCATTTTGTCTGAGCCATATTAAGATGTGCTCACCCTGTCAGCTCTAGAAGAAGATATGAGTAGAGGTGTCAGCCTTCAGCACAGTGTGGAGAGAGATGAGCTGATTGTTCCTGGAGTGGGCATCTGCTTAGTGCCCAGCAAACTCAAGGAACTTAAAAACTGAGTTCTCCTACAATTCTTTGGCTCTTCTCCTATAGCAAATAACTTAAAGCACATGCTATAGCTCTTATCAAAGTCACTTGGATTTGTCTATTCTTTGCTGTATCAGGATGTATAAAAATCACTTGGTGTAAATCTAGTAAGTTTTTTTCTGCAGGGCCCTTTTTCTCTTTGTCCATGTTTCCCAAAATGTAGAACATCTATACTACATGCAAGCCAGTAGGAGACTGACCTTTGTATTTTTTCTTCTTTTTATTTATCTGAGAAGAAGGAAGGTAAATTTAAAACTATGTCTTATGTGTCATTTGACAAAATAATTGTCACATTCCTATAATTATTTTTTCACCTAAAATCTGAAGAATCGGGAATGCCACCTCTTTAAAAAGGAGTGAAAAAATTCAAAGAAAATATATGTGTATCAATACTGTTAGATTCCATTTGAGATGAAAACATGAAAACAATTTAAGCCCTCTACAATTTACACTTTCCAAGCCTAGACTCTCATTTGTCTAGCATGTAATACCAACAGCACAGCAATAGAAGTGTTAGAGACAGTGAAATAATGCTTTCCCCACTTCCAAAAAGTGCATTATTCTTTTTTCTGTCTTATTGGAGTTAGAATGATTATAGCTCATCTAGCTCCTTTGGCTAGATGATGTTAAAACTACCTAAAAAAAAGTAAATATCCTTATTCTTTGTAATTTATTCTGGCCTTTTCTGGCATCTGAACTAGAAAAGAACATCTGAACTAGAAAAAAACCCATGCTCTTCTGTGTTCTCTAAATAACCTTACATCTCTTCTTGCAAGCACTGAGTCTATATGTAAATGAAATAAAATCTCACTAAACTAAAAGGTAAATAGAGCAGTAATTATGGAAAGTCAATAGTCAGCAGTCAAACAGATGTTTATAATGAGCAGTAGTGAATTCTGAGTCAATTATAAGGATAAATGGAAGGTTCATTTGTATGTGTGGAAAAAGGCCTGTGTCCGCAAGAAATAGAAAAGTCTTAGGCTCAAAGGACCATAAAATAATTCCTGTTGGAAGGGATCTCAGGGAGTTTCTAGCCCAACATCCTGTTCCAAGTAGGGTCAACTCAGACCATGTTGCTCTGGTGTTCATCCAGATGGATCTTGCAAACCCTCAAGGAAGTAAAGTGCACAACCTTTGTGTGAAAGCTGTTCTGCTTGTCACTGTCCTCGTGTTGAGGACACTGCCTTACAACAAGTCTGAACTTCTGTTTTCAGCATACATGTGTTGGAACTCCTCCACCTGCCATGCACCACTCAGGAGAGCCTGTCCCTCTCTTGGAATCAATCACAGAGTAGTTTGGGTTGGAAGGGACCTTAAAAAACATCTAATTCCACAAGGCCATATTGCTCATACAACTTGGCCTTGAAAAATTCCAGGGATGCAGAAGGGATGGTTCTTCTTGATAACCTTCTCAAGGGCCTTAGAGAGCTGCCATTAGTTCCCACCTAATAGAGATAAGCAACACAGTAAAACTTTGCCTCATTTTCCCCATCAAATGCTATGATTAAAAAATAAATACCTTATGCCATCTCACTTTCTTCTGTTTACCCAATAACATCACCTTTCCTAATCTCATCCCCCTCCTTGTTTTATCTTTGGAGATCCATTCATCCCAAAGCCCACAAAGCCATCTTCCATGATGTTGTTCCAATGTTGCCTTGAGCTTTCATTCAGGGGAGAGGAGCTTCTCACCCTTGGTGACAAGACCTCAGAGGGTCTCATTGCAGTGGCATTGCTCTTGCAGTGGTCCCAGTTAGACATGCTGCAGTTCTACCTTGTAGAGTGATTTCAGTTTGTCACTTCATTGCAAAATAAAGCGTTTTTCAGACAACAGGTTATGCAAACAGTCTGTTCTAGCAGACTAATAGGTGGCAATAGAAAACTATCTCTCCCATGACAAAAATTCTGTTCATTCAGTTGTTAGAGGAGCAACTGAGCACTGAATTATAGAACAATTGATTTTGCATAAAACAAATGAAACTTAAAAATGGAATGAAGCATATTCTTTAAGTCTTTCAGTGTATTTTCTGCATGTCTTTGCTTAAAATAAGTGGTTACTGCTGCTGGTATGCCTTTAAGAAGGATCTATTAGAACCATAGAACCAAGAGCTCCGTCTCAGTGCAGCCTTAACAAGAAAATGCTTAACTGCATCACAGCTTCCATCAGGATGAAAATTGAAAAAGGATTAAAAAATTTCCTAGAGAAGACTGCTTCTCTGTCTCAAAGATGGCACAGAAGAAGTCAAGTAAAATAGCTTTTCTTGTCATCATTACTAGATCAAATCCCAGGCATATCTATCTGCATCGTAGTGTTTGAAATTCAGTCAAAATCTGGGGGAAAAATGCGATTTAGTTGCATGCTGGTCTTCCTAGTAACACATGCAGAGCAGAAAAGAGCCCTGCCTTTTTCTGAGGTTCAAGATGAGGGAATGAATTTCCCTTCTGTGTGTTCTATTTGTGCAGCCATGATTACAGATGGTATTTTCTTTATCCTGAAAGCTCAGCAATAATAGAGAAAGCCATGCAATTGACAACACTTAATGTGCCATTAGAGTTTTTTCCTTCCCAAGTATTAGTTTGTATCACATTTTGTGCTGAATTGTACCAACTCCTTCCCACCAAGTAAAGCACGGCAAAAAGAGAAGGCTTAATGCAAAAGAGTCAGTGAGGTAATTAGTATTTTATTCAAACAAGCAGGTTCAATTCATGCAGTACCAAATAAGCATTTCCAGCTCTGCTTCCCTGACAATCTTCACTATTAATTGAGCACATCTAGCTTGCAGTTTGCTGAATAGCACAAAGATGACGCCATGGGCCACGCTGCTGCACATGGCTTGCACTCCATTGATTACCCTACAGCAAACAGAGGGAAAAAAAGGAGAAGGTTAAAAGTTGTATTTTAACCTCTTAATGGCCATGAAACCTACAGAGTTTAGTGTCTGTTACAGGGTTCCAGTGTCTGGCAGTAGCAGCTTTCAGATCTCTAAAGGGTTCCTCTGCCTTGGAGGGGAGCTGCCCTGCGAAGCTTGGGAGAAGCACAGATATGCATATTCAGTCCTGGGCACAATAGCTCCATTCTCACTGTCAGGTCAGCAGTCAAGTTCAGTGTAACTCCTCCTTCTGTTTCTGAATCAGGACTTTATGGAAATGCTGAGGATTTTTAATAAAGCAACTCTGCTGTGAAACAAATCTGCCCTTCGTGACAGCTCTTTGCTAAGCAGCGCCACTGCAAAGCTTATTAAGTCAAAATTTTAAAGTTCAAAGGCAGCATCAGGTTTCAGTAGGCGTCTCTCCTCATCTGCTCTTCACAGCAATATAATTTGCTACCACCCATATTTTTATTACACAAGTAACGTCTACAAGCTCTTGCTGTTGTAACACTCGATCTATTTTAGTAACTAGTGAACCATTCACACTTTTTTTTTCCGAAGCTAGAACTTCACATCTTTATGCTGATTCTCAGCCTTTTTGTTCCTAAATTCAGGTGCACTCAATGGTTTCTAATTGGTGGCAAGCTCTTCCATAACCCTGGAAATGGTCATTTTCAGTGATCCATACCGCTGCTCAAAATTAAATTCATGCATCACAGAGCAGAGAAGAATATTATTCCATGATTCTAAATTCAGTCATTCATATGAGCTGACTTATGGTCAAATCTTGCTTCACAGGATATAATTTATCATGTGGGTAAATGACATCCTTTTAAATTTCAGTGTTATAGCCTTTGCAAAAGAATGGTTGCAGGTGATTCTGGGGATGAAATAAGCATCCAAATCTTTAATTTTTAAAACAAAGATGCAAAGCTTGTCATTTCTTGCAGCAAACAAATTAATAGTTATTTTCTTATTGTTTTTTAGAAAGCCTAAAAATATTTTACAAAAAGTAGTTTTTGCACCAATTCATGGGAATTTCTCCTGGTTTTATATTAATTTCAGTGTTTTAAATTGCAATCACATTGAGCCCAGTTTTTTAGCGCAGAGGACTAGTAGGAGAGTTAAATCCATGGAAAATTATTTCCCTTAAGTTTCCAGCTCCTGTGGTGCCCATTGGTAGGCAGGGTAACTGTGAGCCCTGTAATTCCCCCAGATTGTTATGAATCCAACCACTGGCTTGCATGTGGTTGTCTCCAACACAGTGATTGTGTCTCTGGGTCCATTTTATGAGGATTTATGAATGCAAACTTACTGCTGGCCTTCTTTATCCCACAGTAATCCTATAGATAGCTGCTGAGGATTATTGTCCAATGCCACTGGATGTTACTTCTCTGTCCAGGAATCCTTCCTCAGCCACTGCCAGAAAAATTAATCTTAAGTCATTATTGAAAGGTTTTGGAAAAAGTATTTTGAAGACAGCCAGTCCTCTCAGCGAGTAGAATGCAGTGGGTTTAAAAAAAAAGGGGGCTTTTTTTAATTATGCCCAATAATTCTTCATAATCCTCTGTGATCAAGTTCATATGTGATCAGTGGGCTCAGTAGAAGCTGGGCGGGTAGATCTGAGGAAAGATCTCACTGGTACTTTTTTTTTCCCAGAGCAGACTCAGCTTTTTTGTTTTGTTTTGGTTTTTTTTTTTTGTTTTTTTTGGGTTTTTTTGTGTCAATGTTTCCATTTTCTGTGCAGGAAGTTTTCACTAAAAGAGCTTTGGTGTCTGAAATGGCATGTGGCATATCATGGGAGGTGACAGTAGAGTAAATAGGATGCCTGCTAACGAAAGTGAGTTTCCTTCTACACAGTCATTACTTTTGTCATGCTAACTTTCCATATCCTGTAAATATGAATCTCACCTCAAGCAGGAAACACATGTGCACACGTTCTTGTCATAGAAAAAAGTGATAGAAGGCAAAGTTAGCTAGCACTGAACTTTCAGTCTGCAGTGTTTAGAAAAGTCACAAATATACCACGAGGAGATTTTATTTAGAAAACATGAAGCATGAAGTTCTAAAGTAAAAAATGAAAATAAGCTGCACTATTCATTAGATTTTCTTAAATAAACCCGAGTGTTCTGATTCCCTTTTCTTCTGATTGTAACCATTTCTTGTGCATATGACAGAACCTCCAAAACCCTCTAATAGCGAGAATTCATCTTTGAAGTCTTAAAATGTTATGATACTGTATCTACATAGACACATAACTGTCAAGGGTATGTTTATGTTAGTGCAGGCTGATAAAACCCAAACTGCAAACAAAGTACTTGCATGTGTACAGTGACGTGTGTTCCTGTATATACAGAAATATTAAAACTACTTTAAAGCACAGTAAAAGCCCATCACTACACAAACAATTGTTCTCAAGGGGACTTTATGCCTTGCACAGAAAAACATTGCACAGATTGTTTTTTAATAAAGGTTGGGAGTGAAACCTCAGGGAGCCATGGGAGAATCCAATGAAGAAAATCTCCGGTAGCTTTAATTACTACCTGCATGCAGTAAGGAAAAATGTGACTCCATCCCTGATTTCCCATTCACAGCTGGAGCATTAGTACTGTGCTGTGCTATGTGCATCTCAGCAAGTCATAATGGCTATCATGGCCTGGATAAGTTGCTAAGAACAGCAATAAAGGGCTGAGATAATTGACATAGCTACAGCAGTAATATGTGCTATGAAGGAAAGAAAAAGAAGAAATTTCACAATGTATTTCACAAAATCGTGTTGTGATTATAGAAATCTTTTTTTTTTCTGTAGCAGCTGTCACCTCAAAACATATAGGTGATGTTCGTAGTGGTAAGTGCAAGTTGTATTTGTGACTGAGGCTGAAATTAGACATCTTAATCTGGAAAGCAGTTCTCAAAATCCCCGCTTTATTTCACAGATACCACAATATTTCATCAGTGGTGCTTCCTACGGCCTTGGTTCAAACCTTTCCTTAAAATTACTATAATTTTAGAGCAAGGATCTACAAATCAAGCCCATTCTAGGAACCAGGAAGAGGCTCTCTGCTTCAGCCTGGTGATGAGCACAAACTGTCAGCACCTTCCTGGTGCCCACAGAGGGTGGGAGCAGAGCCAGCCCAGCCTCTTCTTGGGATCAAAGCTGCCCTTGGAGGTTCCCTGCAAAGGACACGGCATATTGAGCTTCTTCCTTTCATTTTCTGCAGAGGGCACCTTGGGGAGGGCTGGGGATCTCTGTGTTTCAAATGAAGTGTCATGGAGCAGCAGGGTGCAGGGCAGGGGGTGGTTTGGGGAGCACCAAGGGTGCCCTTGCTCTGCCAGCACCACTCCCCAGGGCCAGAGCCCAGGATGGGGGGACAGGGTCAGTCATGGCCCCTGCCATGGTGCCACAAGGCCAAGGCCAGAAAAAAGCAGTCCTGTTATAATTATTTAACAGTATATTTCTGTTAGAAACAAGAATTTTAATGCAATTTAATGTCTCTTAGGCTCAAGCAAAAAGTTTTCTAAGAAAAGCAAAGCTCCTAAATTCTGTCTTCCCACTGGTCAGAAAGTAGTAATTATTTTTCTTAACAGTTAAAAATCCAATGGCCCTTTTTTGTACATGTCTGCTCTAAATCTTCATCAGAGGCCAGTGTTTCTGTCAGACCTGCAAATGCCTGCAGGAGCATTTCATCACTTTTTGCCTCAGAGATCCATATGTGGCACTACAGATATTCAAATGTAGTGTGAGGTCTGTCACAAGTCAAATGTTTGTAGGCAGTTGTAAGGGCACAGATTGGTTCTTGATCAAACCTTGTATGGCTTTTCTTCTTTATAGATACACACTTGCAGTTACTCTTGTTTATAAGCATACTAAAAGAAAAGGAACAGAGTGTAGGGCTGGTGGCCCAACTGTGACCAGAGAGGTCACTTGAGAGAAGGCTTAACTGTTCAAAGAACTGGCAAATATGGGTCTTGGCAGCTTCTGTGCAACCAGTTCTAAAAAGCCCTTACAAAAGATCTAGTGAAATAGGATCTCCTTAAAAAAAATAAAAAATTACTGCACATACTAAAGTGCTGATTGTAGAAAGTGACACTAGGAACATTAGATGTTTGTGCCATAGTCAATGAGGACAGCCCTTAAGAGTCATCGCACGTTGTTAAAATGTCGCTACTTTTTTTTTCCTTTTTTTTTCCTTTTTTTTTTTTTTTTTTCCTCTTTGGGATGCCTTGTAACAGAGTCAGACCAGTTATGGTAGCAGGCTTAGGCTGCAGGAGGTATTCATTCCAACTGTGACAATATTTGTAATAGAACATTCCTGGGAGGTCTACTGGTTTATTTCAAGATGATCTTTTTTATAGATACTGTCTTTCATATGAATACATGTTCAAAGCTTTTTTTCCCTTTGTTCCCTTTATTTTTTTGTGAAAAAAGCTAGGATGCAAAATTCAAGACAGCAAAATAAATTTAATACTCACAACTTTCCCAGAGACATAATAGTTATAGATAATATAGAATGAATGGAGTTGGAACAAAAAATGCCATGTTACAATATTCATCAATGTGCTTTAAAAGTAGAGCCAAAAAGAATTCCTAAGGCACATAACACCCCTTTTAATAAAGACTCACATCTCCCTGACTGCTGCAAACCACAGGTTATTTTTGCTATATCTTTTTCCTGTCTATGAAGCTTTTTTTTCTGGGTCTCTCAGTTTTCCATTGTGAAAGGAATAGCAAGGTGTTAAACATAACTTAACTTTAATCCATTACTGTGGTGTCCACCTCTTGCAAGTTCCAAGCTTTGTGGATGTAGAATCAGGTCATCCAACTGGGAGTTGCTAAAATGAACAGCCTTCTATTAAGAAGGCATATAAGCCTTCTTATGAGTGAACAATAATGCCATAAAGGCTTAAAAACCCACAGTTTTCATGTAAATTCTAATAACATTTATGTAACATTTATGCAATATTTAGATTCTAAAGATCTCTCTCATCCTTTGTCTGACTAACTAATAGATACTTCACAGTCCTCTGGCTAAGGATATGTGTATACCTCCCTCAGGATTAAATCTCCATGCTGCACAAGAACTGGCACAAATATGAACTCATTAAGTTCTTCTGAACTGCCTTGGAAGGACATTCAGGTTTAGTCCTCCAAGTCTTTTCCTTCTTTAAGGATTTCTGGGTCCTCAACTCCATCAGGAAGGTATTTTCGACTTTCCTGTCATTTTGTGGTTGTTCAGCCCCTTGAGCTTATCAACTTGCATATGCATATGTCATGGCCATATGCAGTAATTTATTGCCTAGCAGTAAACATGTGGCATTCTCTTGACACCGAAGCCAGTTTGACAGTGAAGCTCCCTCATCCCCTTCATCCCTGCTTTCTACTCTTTCTTCTGCTCCTGTTTGCTGAACTTTTAGATGCTGCCAGTTATTTTTAACTTCCATAATTCCACTGATCTGTGTACAATCCAGTTTCACTAGGAATTGTATTTGCATAAAGGAAGATTTGATGAATTGGATCAAAAGTGAAGAGGATTATTCTGTGCTGAACAAAGCACTTGCTAAAATATTCATCCCAGCAAGGCCTCATTCAACTCTGAGTCTTTGTTTAGAGGACAGAGTAAATTTAGGTCTAGGACTCCTAGTACCAGAAAAAAATAATCACATGATAATCATAATTATTCTGGTATAAACCAGCTGTGTAAATTCAAGCCTTTTTAAATGATTAATTTATGTGAGGCATGGACCTTGCACTGCTAGGTTTTATGCATAGTAAGTCATTGTCTATCTGGTCCCCCTTGTGCTGCATAAAATGCTTGCTGTTCTCCTGTTTTCAGAATGGCAGAAAGACATAAAGCCAACAATTTTTGTGCCATATGTTTGAGACTAATGCTGTGAAAGCATTATTATCTTCTCCTTTTTAAAACCAAATAATTTTAAAATGCTCAGTTGAATATTGATGATCCTATACCTATTTTCCCACGGTAAAACTTTTCACTTGTTGAGACTTACAAACAATAACATGCAAAATGACGATCATACTTCATACAAATATGCAAGTGAAATTAATCTTTCTGACTTCTGACAACACTGTGGTAACAAGTCGCTTTGGAAGGAATGCAGCTCCTCCCTCCAATTCTGTCCTTGAGGGATACCACACTGCATGATTCATCTGACCTGACTTTAGATGTGTGCACCTGACTTAGCCATTCTGTATAAACAATCAGGAGAAATGGGCATGTGATTCATCTGACCTATTTTGACCATGTACTTTAGGACACATTTAATTGCAGTCTAAAAAGGTGTCATAGCTTCCTTGACTAGAAAATTATTCTATGAGATCAGATCATATAAAAGTGTAAAATAGGACAGATGAATGCCATTTGAACTATCTGAAAGCAGAGACCAGCTATGTAAGACATAGCGGGGTAAAGAAGGATACTAAAGCTACTCAGTGCTAGGAAAATGATAGATGTTGGGTGCTTGCTGAGCCAATTTTTTCTGTAAAGGGATACTGAAATTCAAAATATCCTCTGTTCACTTGCTCACTCATAAATATCCACTGCTTTTTCGGATGTCTTGCACATTTAGAAGCCTTGAAGAGATGTGTCAAATAGAAAGGTGATTCAGGCCATTCTGCAGTGGCAGGTAGGGACCAAATCAACACTAACCCCTATCTAATAATCCCAGAAATCAAGGTGTGGACAATCACATCAGCTCTCTAATGGTCTTCTAGAAATACATCTGGGGTGGAATTCAGCTCGAGATGGAGGCACCTATGCTTCTGTAGGAGTCTGTAAGTGGTGTTTAATATTGTTTGACAAGACTATCCAGTCCAGAGGATGTTATCAATGAAAGAGACTTTATCAAGTGAGGTACAGACGCTGAACCCCCCCAGGTTCCTCTCCAGCTGAGCCAATTTGTGCTGTTCTATATAGAGTTATATAGCAAATTGTATTGGCTATACATTAACCTCCAGTGTTCCCAGTCAAAATGTTGTTGCTAAACACCTACCTTGGCATATTTAATGAATAAATAAAACTCTCATATCTTCAATAGAACCAACTTTATCATGATGGCAAAATTCACACCTTTTACTATGTCACACCTTTGAGCTGTTACTATCTTCTCTCTATTCTGTGCTATAGAATGCTGTTTCTGTGCTGTAAAAGTCAATCAATTATAGTAGACTTATTCAGTCATGTTGAAATGTTACCAGTTACCTTAATGCATGTGCAAAAAAAGAAAAAAACTCCAATTTTCAAGTCTAATAAATAGTGGTTTATTCCTAATCTTCAGAACATTGGTTTTCCATTTTAAAATATTGTTTTGTTTCTTGTACCGTTTTTAATGAATTTTGTGAATTACCAGAAAGATCTAAGTCTAATTTGTGACATTTTTTATTAAAAAATAAATATAATTATGTAAATATATAAATATACATGGAGTAGGCATAACATACTTCATATTTGCATGTGGCAATTTAGAAGTGTACTTGTAACAGAACTATGAAATGGTTTTTTTTCCATAATTCAACTCAATTTATTTCTAGATTTAGGGTATGCTTTTATTACTATTTACTTAAATGTTTCATGTCATTTAGATCACATGCACTGGAAAAAATGTGTATTTTACTTAAAGGTATAACACAAATGAATATTCCATAATCCAGAGATTTCTACATTCTGCCAGCACTATCCTCCGAAAAATATCAAGAGGTGAATTTTTCAGGTAAAGGGCATTGCCCACAATTTTGAGCATTACTCAGAACTCAGAATATTAATACTTATAGATTATATGAATATTGAAAAACTATAAGCTTTATGAAGGTCTTAAAGCCATGACAATATTTATTCCCCTACTTACTGTGACAAGAAAGCAATCATTAAATAAAGATTCAGATCTGGCTTAAAATTTATGCACATTTGAGGCAATTTACTCTCTGTTACTGCAAGTGCATTTTATAGATCTTGTTGCTTAGAGACATGACAAGGCTGGACTATCTGCAGAATAGGAACTCTCTACAAACACATATTTCAGGGTCCTGAGCCAATCTTCCAAACACTATGTCTGTTTTTCCCCCCTCCTGTCTCTCCTCCTTTCCCAGCAAACACATAAAGATCTGAGCTGAGAAATCATTTGCCAAGATTCACACTTATTATCCTCTTTCTGTCTTTAATGAATTAAAGTATTCCAAACCTCTGATGCTACTCCCCCTCTTTTGGTTTTGTTTTTTGCTTTCCTTCTCCATGAAGGCTGCTAAAATAATGCCTGAATTTTTTTTCCCCAATAGTAGAGAGGAATGGCCTTTGATCAATGAAGTCATAGCTTTTCCAGACAGTTTGTGCCAGTGCACTTTACCAGGGTGGGTGGTGGTGCAGGTGTCAATCTCTTTTCCCAAGTAACAAGCAACAGGACGACAGGAAATGGCCTCAGGTTGCAGGAGGATAGGTTTAGATTGGATATTAGGAAAAATCTATTCACTAGAAGAGTTGTCAAATGTTTGGGACAGGGAAGTGAGTCACTGTCCCTGCAGGCATGTAGATGTGGTGCTTAGGGACATGGTGTAGTGCTGGATTTGGCAGTTCTGGGTTGATGGTTAAACTCAGTCTTAAGGTCTTTTCCAACCTAAATGGTTCTACTATTAAGAAAGGGCTGGGAAATGTTTTAGAATAGCAAATTAATACTTTTTAGAAAGGCTTCTAGCAATGCTTAACAAATTTGATGTTTCATACTTGAAGTAATATTGTTATACACAGACATACACATTTTGTAGTTAAATACTTTCTTTTCCTGTATGTTCCAAATACAGAGGTAGAAAAAAATATGGGTAATATTTAAATAATCCAAAAAGGAAAGAATTTCAGACATCGCTTTAAATGCAGCATAGATTTCCCTTTTATCTTTGGCTTTATTTGAAGACACAGCTCTACTTGTGATGAATTGCAACTCAAAACTCAGTCAAAGGTCTTAGGCATGTTTTCCTAAGACATGCCTGAAAAATATTGTTAATTGACATTTTCCCACAAGAGAGAAAGTTGCCCTCCCCTGCATTGACATAAAGACAAGCTGTACATTAATTGGGTGACATGCTCCCCAGCAGGACTTGTACACAGAACTAAAGACTGCTAACCAGGCAAAGATTTAATGGCCTACATTTTCCCAGTGAAGTCAGTGGGAATGAATGCCTTCATCCATAGGCCTTTGGGAACACAGTGTTCCCTGAGAAATGCAAAGAAGCTCTAGGACAAGACCTTCCAGGTAAAGCTGATCTTGACATTCATGAAGGAATGTAATAAAGCTACTTGACCTTTATGGAGCTGCCCACTAATAGAAGAGGCACAACTTTTTAGGTCTGAATAAGCATCAGCTGTTTTAAGTTTCAACCAACAATACCAAACTGAATGTATTGGGTGTGCCCAAGAAGTTCTTTTGATCCACCTTTCTCCCAACTTGAAGCAAATTCCTGTTCTCTGGGGTGGAAACACGGTGCTCTGAGTCACGCTGTTGTTCTGGGGAGCTTGGGTACAATTCTTCTTAGGCCTGTCAATAATGTCAATACACACACTCTGCACAAATGTCTAAGTAACCATACTAGAGAATTCCTTTCTTCTGCAAAATACATTTTCTAACCAGTGAAAGAGAGAGGTTTTGTAGAGATACCAGTGTAGATGAATTTTATGTTTCAAAGGAAAGAAAAAGGTTGAGGAATGCTGTGAGGACAAATATTTCCTCAATCTTAAGTCTTGCAATGAAAGCTTTAATACTAGACAATCTTAATGAGTTCTTTACTTCCAGGCCCTCTCCACATCTGGATAATATTGAGGCAAATATGAGGCATTGCTGAATGAGTTCTAGCCTATTTCTACGGAACCTGCTATTTAACAAACTTTTTTTTAAATTTATTAATATAATTTTATATTTATAAGCCTATACATGCATCTTTTTGCTGGTTTTATTTTATCATCTCTGTTAATCTATTAGTAGTTTTAGGACACATAAAATCGCGCCGATGGCATGAAGCAGTGCCATCTTGTGGCACTCATCACTTGTATGGTTATTTCCTGATTTTTCTGTTCTATTACTTTATAAAATGTTGACATTTTCAAGAATGTTAATTTTTGTTTTGATACAATAAAAACCTCTAATTTTAAGGTCTTTAAGATTATTCCTGATGTGTTGTCTAAGAAAACAATAAAATAAAATCTCCCTGTTCACCCAGGAACATTTTTGAGGTCTTTTATTTCACTTAAAAAAATTCATATCATTAAATAGAAAGAAAAAGTCCTTACAACTTCTAAAAGATATTTCAGGATTTGAAGATAAGCAAACTGTCTTATCATGCTGTGAAAATATGTGGTCGAGAAGGTAGCTTGATAGGCTGCCCTGATAAAAATGGTGTCCATGGGATATAATTTATTTGCAACGTGTGAAAAATGTTCTGGATACCAATGTATTGTACATAAACACTAAATATCTGAATTAAAAAATGGTTTAAAAATCCCCTATCTACTATTACATCCATTCACTCTTTAGCTGACTATTTTTATTTCCCAGAATTGTGCAACTAACTGATCTTCCCCTTTTTTTACTCTGTGTTGCTCCCAATGGGAATGTTAGAATCTGGGTAGGAGGAATCTGATTCACTGCTTATAAGTAGGATATGCATAAATAAATTAAAGGATTAGGAGTGGAGCTTCCTTTTGACTTCTGTTCTCTGCTTGACCTTGAGTTAGAAAAGGTAGCTTGAGATTTTCAAAAGCATTTAGCCTTGACCCAGTTCTCCTCTAATTAAATCATTCCTAAAACTCCCACTCGGTAAGAGGTCATTTAGGCCATAAATGCGGACTTAAAAATTAGTTCAGTTGCTTATTTATGCTTCAGTTCCTCCCCTCTGCATAATGTAATAATTATCTGCTCTGTAGGAGTTCTACAAACTTCATTAGTGTTGGATAAAACTGACTGCAGCAGTGCAAAGGGGCGTGTGCTTCTACTGCAGTTGCATTTGCTGTGTCTTCCACATGGTAGTTTGTTGTATAGCTCTTAGGAGGGATTCTCCAGCTTACAGAACTTTGTTAAGACATTATCTTTAAAATAGATAACATGGCTTACAAGTTATGTTTATTAATTGAATAACAACTGCAGTTAATGACACATTTTCCTCTGGAAATTCAGTTACAGTCCAGCACAACAACATTACAATTATATTAGAGCAACACAATACCCAGCAGTATTTGGTTTATATGCAGCTGGTTTGTATGTACTGCAGTGAAGCCTAAGAACATCAAAGACTGTACTAGTAGAGACCACAGGCACAGGAAGAGGGATGTGACTGCTGCTGGCTATTCAGTGTAGCAGTCCCAAGACTGCCTTGAAAGTACTACAACCAATTTTGTGCTTCTCAGCACAAAGAAGACGCTGATTAGCTGAGCTGAGTATGGCAGAGGGCCATCAAGATGACCGGGGGACTGGCACATGAGACATGGAGACACTGGTAGAGAGATGGGTTTGTCCAGCCCATGGAAGAGCAAACAAGCTGCTTTTTCTCCAACAGTTTAGTGAGTATTTCCAGCGAGGATGGAGCCAGATTCCTGTTAAAGATGCGCAGCCTCCACTGCTGGGGGTAATGGGCACAAGCTGCAGACAGCTAAAATCCCAATTAAGAAGTAAGACAAAGCCAATTACTGTAATGAGGTTGATAAATGGTTGGAATGGGTTGCTCAGAGGGACTGTGGGATCTTGATCCTTAGATACAAAGTTAGGCTTGACAAAGCCCTGACCACCTTATGGTTTCAAAGTTGGATTCAGCTTTGCAAGTGGCTCTACTTTGAGTGGGGAGCTGGATACATGACTTCCAAAGATCAATTTCAACCTATATTATGGCACAACTCCCTGATTTTACCTCAGTAAATGTGTTTTAATATTGTCAGACATTGCAAGAACATTTTCAGACAATAAGAACATCAACTTCCTCGATCTTTCCATAAATCTAAATATTTTTGTTTCTACTTAGTTGGATCACAGTGGCAATAGTGCTATACCATCTAGAGTAAATTATTAACAATAGTGCTGTTGATTTCATCTTTTGATGATAGCGTAAAATGGTATCTCTTTTTTTTTTTTTTATTTTGACCCCCAACAATCTATTTCTTTGCTTATAAACCCCTGAATATTATCTTTTGGAATGCTAGAGCAATCACAATGGGACTAAGGAAGGGGAAAAAAAAATAAGCAACATTTTCATAACCTTTTTTCTTTCAGAAAAGAAAGTCTCTAAGGAGATTATGAAGGTATTTTAACATATACAATGATCATTCTTGATGTACCCTTTCCAGACACATACTCTTACCTAGATCTCCATATTCTTCATATAGTCCCAATAAAATCCAAACTAGAAGACATTTATTTATTTATTGTAAACACTGTAGATGGTATATTTGATTTGGCCTATGTATCTTGTGCTGCCAAAGGAAAATTGACAAGTGAAAATTGTCCTGAAGTGGTTTCTGTTTGCATGTGCTCTTTATGGAGTAAGTGGCTTGCATTTTAGGGCACATGGATAGAATCCCTCTCAAATATGATTCAAGATGTTCTGTTTTGCTCCTTCCCTCTGCACTAGTTAGTTTTGCCTTTGCCCTTAGCAACATCTCCATTTGCCTCAGTTTTCAGGGAGAAATCAGGGGGGTTGTGGCAAAAAATAAAAGACAATTCTGGAAGAGAGGGTTCCTTCTTTATCTCATTCCCTCTTCAAAGTATAATTCTGTCAAGGATACTTTTCTGCTCAAAAGTGTTTTGTTCTCTTCATAACTGTATCAGGTCCACACAGATAATGATTGTATTTTAGTGACTCAGCACAGATAACAATGTACAACAATGCTATCTTTCCCCCAAGATTTGCATGAACACCTGCCAAAACCCCTAATGTTTGCAAAATTAATGTAAAAATAAATTAAGCAGCAGCTAATAAAGACCATTGTGGACACTTTAATATCATGGCTTACATACACATAGTTTGAAAAGCTTCTAAAGTAGGTGTCTTGAGGATTACAAATGAGATCAGATTGTGTTTTCCTTATACAAGTCTAATAGGCTCTAATGGGGAGGTACTAGAGTCAGTGAAATTTTGGAGAAACATTTTAGAGAAATTCTGTTGGAATTTTCTAAGGAGCAAACATATCAGATTGTGGTCACAAGGCAGGGTGGCAAGCCTAAGACAAAAGTGGAAGGTTAAACTCTTCTTTTTACACCTTTTAGCACCAAGTAAACATGAGTCTGATAATTAGGATTAGAGCTTGTCTTTGTCCAGGCACACTCTGTGCCTGTCTGGAGGTAAGAGCAGATTAGTGCCTGACACAGGAGCACTCAGCTGTACCACTGACCACTGATTTATTTTAGCACTTCCAACACCGATGCAACCCACGACCTACTGCGTGCCTCTCCTGTGTTTAAAAATAAATGATAAAACATATGTCAGTTGCCTATGTTATATGAGGATTGGGAGAATGTTTATATGAAGGGTGGTGCCTGTATGTGACAGCAGGGTCTGCCTCACTCAGCTTGTGTGTGTGAATAACCTGTTCTCACTCCGGCAGGGATGTTAGTGCAAGCTGGCAACATCCAGCAGATGGTGCTCAGAACAAACAAAATGAAATATATTAGGAAAGAAGAAGAAGAAGAAGAAGAAGAAGAAGAAGAAGAGGAAGGAGAAGAAGGGAAAGCTTGTTGCTGTTTATATTTCCCTGTGACTAACAACTACTTTGGTGTTTTATGGGGGTTTTATGGGTTTTTTTGTGGTTTTTTTTTAATTTTTTTTTGTTTATTTTGTTTGGTTTGGTTTGTTTTTTTATGTTTTTGTTTCTTTGTTTGTTTCTTTTGTGGCTTATCATCCTGCAACAAATATTATGATTTCACTGACATTTGTTCATAATTAGTTTAATTAGTTTTAGGTGGTGGATGGGTGAGAGTACTGACTAGTTGTTGACAGGCCTTCTGCAGGCTCCTTAATGGCATCCTCTGGGGTCCAGACTGCTGTGAAATTCCTCTAAATTCCTATAGGGTTCATCATAACATGAGTGTGAAGGATTGTTAAAGGAAAAGCACCAGATTTTTAAGGAGAATTTCTGCACATCCTTTAGAGATCTAGTCCTAGTAGAGATTGTTAACTATATTACCCTAATTAGCATTTGGCAGAAGAATCACATCTGTTAATTGCTTAAAGTCAGTATTAACAAAAATCCTTGGGAATATTCCTTGAGATATTGATTAAAATAAAAATTAAGTCAAATATTGTCCATATTTACAAGTTACATGTTTCCAGTCATATTATATATTATGAAGTAAAATCAGGGAAATATCAGATATTTGTTTTGTTTTCATACAAGAAAGAGGAGCCTTGAGGTCTGTTGTCAATGGGATGTGACAATGGCTTGGAAACTGCCTAGGGGATTTTCAAGAGGCCGAAGCTGTGACATCTCCATGCCTCAGGGACAGTGCAGAGCCGCTGGCAGCTGGACAGAGTTGTGGAGTCCATGTAGAGTTCAGAGGATGGCTTTTCATGTCCCTGATGCCACTGTGGAGGGAGCTGTGCCCTGGTGCAGAACTGCCAGGACACTTCCTCAGGGATGGTCATTCCCTTTTTAGTGCATTGCTGTCCTGTCCCATGGCAGATCTAACTCCATGTTTAATTCTGACCTTTTAAACACATCACTGTGTTGACATTTGTTCCTCTTTCTATTTTCCTCCTTCATCAATGCAGAAAATAACTGGTATAATCCCAGGCCTAGGGAAAGATCAGGGGCAGATGTCCAAAGCTACTGATAATAAAACTACAGCCCCTGAACCCTCTCCCTTCAATGGGAGATCAGATCTCACTACATTTTAAATGCAAGAAATCTTTATTTCAATTTGTATCCTAACTATGTAAATAGCTGAAGCAGAATAAAAAGTGTGGAACAAAAAATATGATTTCTTTTGCTAAGATCTTTCAAAACATGAAGCAGCTGTATCCTCCTCTTGAACTGAATTGGGGCAAAGAGTGAGTGCAGAATCTTCATGACAGCTCCTTGCTTTAAATAATGCTGCTAGTGCCTAGGACCCAAGCACTGCATGCAGTAGATATATTGCTGTGTTCCAAAGCAATCATACAATGTCATAAGGTAATTTAACCTGTGTAAACCCCTAGAATCTATCTACTCTCAGCAAGTGCACTGATGACATAAAAAAGCTGATAGAAAAATGTGCCATTGTAAGAGCTTGTAGAAAATTTGGATTGTGACAAATTTTCCATTGACAATATGCTTTTATTTGCTAAGCAGTAGCTTTTCTCAGTTGCAATATATGTATACAAGCACATATGTATTTTTCAAACAAAAAGAAATGATAAAATTTCCAGGACTGGCATCAACAATGTATATAATTGCACTGATGTAATTTTCTGTGTCTTTAAGACCAATTCTAAGAAGCGTTTCACTGGTAGAAATGGATAATAATAAATTTTTCTTTGTTTTAGGGGGAGTGATGGTGAAGGAGTAAGAACATTGAGTAAATTAACTCATCCTTTAAAACAACCCCCAGTCCTGATCTATCTCCCACTGTGACAGACTGCATGTGACCATATAGCACAGCACTAAGCCACATGCCCACATCTGATGAACTTAGGGTCCAAAAAATCCATTTTTGCAGCTTTTCTGCAGGTATGGTGCAACCTGCCTGCTGCCTCGCATGAGTGAGAGTAAGGGATGCTTGCATTTGGGAAATGGGTAGATTTAATGATATTGCCTCCTAGCAGGTATCATTATGTCCCCCAAGATTGCCATAGGATTTGTCTTGGAGACCTATTGTTGGAAATTTCAAGAAGCAGGCAGGGAAATAACAGTGCTGAGTGTAGGAAAAGGGTCTCAGTGCTGAGTGTCCCCCGGGGACATTTCTCATTCTGCAGTACAGACAGATGAAGACACCATGGAGAAGGAGGAGGAAGAGGAGAACAAGAATGAAGAGGAGGCAGTTGTGGATTCAAGATCCCAATAATAAGGCAGTCCACCTGTCGGGTTTTCGGCTGTTTGAAGGGCCTGGAAAGGCCCGAAGTGGCCTTGGGGCAGCCCGCGTATCGAAGGACGAGAAGAGGCTTCAGTTCTTCTTTCAGTTTTTATGTTTATTAATTGTTTATCTAAAAGATGTTCTTTCAGTCCGACAGAGATCTGCTCAGCAGTCAGCCATGAGCACACTGTGCCGCCCTCCGGGCAGCCACCTATCTTTATACCCATTGTTACGTGTACAATATTTATCATTTTTCCCCAATACCATTTATTCTTATTACCCGGTGCACTTTCAGTAATAACCAATCCAAAAGTGCCACCATCACCAAAGAAGATGGAGGAGAAGAAGAAGAAGAAGAAGGACAGGACACGCCCCAATTCCTCCATCTTACTTCTCTAAACCCCCCTGTACATAAATCCTAAACCCTGTGTCTCACTCTCTAATTAACTAATCCCTTCACCATTCACCCCGGTGAAGTCCTCCTATCCTCATCCTGTGTAGGGTCAAAGTCCAGCCACCAGACACTTCTGGCAACATTCCAGGACTCCCGAGCCCCCCAAGGGTGGTCTCGGTGGCCCGGCACCTCAGGACTCAGATCCTGAGATCCCACATCCACCAGAGCTGAGAAGATGTCCATATGAGGAAGCCTGCATGATAAAAGAAGTCAGAAATTGAGAGAGACAAATTTTCCTTATTCAAATTCTCCAGATTCCACCCATAGCCAATGATGTGGGAACCCCCATGCTAGTGGCTCAAAATGATGAGAGGTACAACAAATAGAAGAAACAAAATCAGTTAAACAGACCATATTAATCAAATTAACAGTATTCACTGTAGAAGATCTTTGGACACTTCTGTATTGCAATGGTCATGCAGAAAGTAGAAGTCTATCAGGTAAGAAGTCTTCTATTCCCAGAATCATTCATAGCTTCCAGGAACTATATCAAATATGATTAAAGTAGAATTCAAAAAGACTGCTATGGTAGAACTATGTTATAGTTACAAATTACATCATATTATATTATTCATTTAATTACATTTTCAACATCAATCATGGTCTCACTTCACTAGGGAGAGTCTCAGTAGCAATAGGCTTTATTTTAAGACCAGAAATAAAATGTTATTTTGGATTAAGGCAGAGAATGATTGTAATCTGCAGTATTTTTTCCTGAATACCAATGTATTTAGAAATCTTCATTAGGGTACTTTATCACCATTTAAATTACTTCAGAAATTAAATCAGCCTAAAAGTAAGATTCAAAAGCAGGAATATTCAAAAGGAGTTGCTAAATTAATTTCATGTGCAGACAAGGTCCCAAGAAACCAGTAAAAAGGCAAAAAGGCAAAGAGTATCAAAGAGTGTGCTGAAAGGAAGGGAAGAAAATATTAAGTAGAAATACAAATGGAATCTGACAGGAGGTTGAGTCTGAGTATTTATAGGTGACAGGGTGTTAATGTATTATGCAAAAGGAAATACAAAGTTGGTTTCTTTTTCCAGATATTACACACAGAAAGCAGTTTAGTAGGAGCATATTCTATTGACCATGCCATGTTACTTCTACAGCTAAAACGGAGCAGTCTGAAGGAAGGATGTTTAAATGGTCTTTATTATCCTGCATAATTCCTCAGGTGGGTGGGAAAAGGCTGGTGTATGCATTTCCAGAAAAGATGCCTGAAACAGCATGACCATTACAATGCTTTGTGCCATTCTAGTGTTGACTTTTGCTAGTCCATCTTCAAAAATCAGTGGGCCTATTTGCTAACAAAGATGAGTCGTTCAGATGATGTTGGGGGGTTAATGCTTTATGACATACAACTGCAGGTTTAACTTTAGAGCTGCTTAGTGGAAGAGAAGCAGATGTCTGAAATTGCGTGGCCAGTTACTAATGGACCCAATAAGGTATCCCATAAGCAAATCTTCAACATAAAACAAAGGTTCACATGTTGTGATAAACCACTTAAAAATTAAAAGGTCTCAGTGTGAGTCTACCTGATTTATCATGCTCTCTATGCCATATGAAACATGCTGTATTCTCCTGCTCAGCTGTTGCTATGGTTCCCACCATGGTTTTAAGTGTGGGACAGAAAGTCATCCCATCCTTTCTTCAGTGCTCCCTTTCCCTGGTGGCAATTTATGGCAACCACTATGTCAGTGCTGGTAGGAAACTTGCTCAGGAAAGGATTGCCACAGCTTTTGATGTAGATTCGTATTCCAGGTAACCTGAAATAAATTTGACCCAGGATACTTTGGAAAAACTATCACATTTGCCCTGCTAATAACATACAACTATTTTTTTCAAGTTATCCTGTAGAGCTTTTCACTTTCTTTGACTCTAAGGTGAGCATCCTTTTAATAGGAAATATGGATGCTACAGCTTTTCAGCATGCTTTCATCCCATTTGATTAGCTATGTGAAAGCATACTGCATTTCTACATGAAAACTCTCATTTATACAGAAACAGTCTACCCAGCTTGGAGATCAGACACTGGTGCTTGCTCTGCTTGAACTTCAACATGAGTCGAAGCATAGCAGCCAGTAAATGTATTTATTTTTCTTCCAAGGCAAGCAGTAAAGCCTAAGACAGTTGCCTGTCAGCAACAGACCTGTTAGCATAGCAGTAAGCTGTGCTCCTGGAAGCTGGTGTTCTCAGGGTTACAGGGAAAAGACAAATAGCTCTATTCCATGTCAGCTGCTATCCAAAAAGATTTCTTAATTTTGCCTGAACACAAGCTCTGCAGGAGATGTGCTAACTCCTGCAGATCCTCTTGTGGGTGTTACTGCTAGAAAAAAACCACAGAAAATTCATTCTACAATACCATAGCACACTGGGAGTTAGAAGTACAGAAGGAAAGAAAAACAGCTTGTTTTTTTCAGACTGAAAAAAAAATATTTTCTAATAAAATACTTAGCCTTAAACCCAAAATCCTTTCAATGAACAACATTTCATGTCCCATATATTCACTTTTTTTAATGCTCTAGTCTTGTTTGATATCATTCTCAAAACCACCTAATTTTCCAGAAAGGAACATTATTACTGTCTTCTCCTCAAATCTCTACTTAAATTGTATATTTGTTACAGTTTAAGCATTAATGTATATATGAATTGCAGTTCACAAAAAACACCATGGCATGTCAGTTTCTTAGACTCTTACCATAATCAAAATATGCTGACCAATATAGAAAGCAAATATATAGTTGCTTGCTTCCAAGCACTGCAGGTTTGAGAAATCATGTGATTACAGGAAATACCTGGCTTTTATAAAAGATGTAAGGTCTGAGCCCTCTTGGTATTGGAGAAAAGGCCTAAAAATGTGATGAGGTGCTACTAAAGCATGCACAAATTAGACTAAATAAAATGAGTAATGCTGACACTGCGTTGTAGGAGCACTGCTACCACATACAAACTGTCATATTGAGCTGCTCATTTATGTTGGGGTCATTAGGTTGAATGTTGAATGTTTGAGAATATCCTCTACACAAGTATAATTCTAGGGCCAAGATAAAAAGGCTAAAGTCTTTAAAATCCTTCTTGCGGCATGAAGCTTGCAGCTAGCCTCACATGTCAGAATGTGAAGCCTGGAGCTGCAGAAGGTTAACAGCCTCTATGCTCTTTGAGTCTTTGATGTTTATTAAATAGAGTGAGTTTCATAGAATTAGTCCTCTAAAATTGCTGTCTCCTTTAGCTGGTCTCTTTCTCCAGCTTAGTCTTCTGTTCCTGTGCTTTGATAATTCTGTTCACAGAGCAGCCTCATGAAGCATGCAAGAAATGTGCATATAATAAAGCTCTCCTGAGCAGTTGCTTGGTAACTCTATGTGTTAAAATGCTTCTAATATTCAAGAGATACATGGATTACAATAATAAAAATACAGGGATACAGCAGGGAATCACTAACAGCTGTTTGGGATTTAACACCCACGTCCAGATGCTTGAAAAAAACCATGTTGTACTAATAAGCAATGGGTTATTAGCTGTTTGAGTAATTGCTTTGGATTCAGCAAAAAGATGATTTTTCAAAAATCTTTTGCCTTTTTTCATACTACCCAAAGAATAATTATAGGATTTACCTTCAGTTGCTGTACTGGATCCTTGCCTGGCTCTGGAGCTTCTGTGGAAGCAGACGCAGTCTGTGATGAGCACCTGACCAACTCTGCAGGATGGGGTTGGGACAGACCCCTGAGAAGTCAGTCATTGCTTTCTAATCCATGCTCCAAAGACTATTAAGGTATGTTTGTACAAATCTGAACAGATCAGTCAGGAAAGATTAGAAGGATGTTGTACCGTTGTGGCCAAGAAATTATTGCAAATTAAGAAAGTAAAAATGCCTAAACTGGAGAGGCCTAACTAACTTTCTAACTTTTGAACTACTCATTTGCTGGGACTTCAGCGCCAGCTTCAGTTTTTTATGGAAGATACCATTTTGTGTGGTTTATTAACATATTTGTAAAAGTATCCAATAGAGGTTTCTTCTCCAAAAGTTAATTATCTTCTGTGTTGACATATCTGACAATTGCAATAACAACAGCAACACAAAAAGTATTCCAGTCCTCTTTTTAAAGACTTACCCACAGATCATTACTCCTAATTAATCTCCAATGACTTTGTCCTAGTAGAAGATTAAGTTTCACAATGGGAGGATAACCTTAATGTCTACTGACACTTTTGAGAAGACTGGGTGGTGGTGGTGCTTCCAATTTGGGTTTGATTTTTGAATTTGATATTATGAAATATTACTGTTTGAATATTTTTTTTCCATTTTTGTCAGTTATAATGAACACATATTTAGTGGCAAGCATAGCCACAGAAACCAGCTGAATTAAATCCCTCAACTCTCTCTGTTAAATGGACAGAAAGGGTAGGTACCTCCTCCTAATGCGCTTCATCACTGTGAGCGACATGGCTCAAACAAAGAGGATGAGTTATATTTTGAAAATGTGCATAAGTGTGGTCTCAACTCAGACTCCTAAACACGTGGTTTGGGATGTCCCACTCTGCCCAAGCACCTGCATGGTGTTGACAATTGCAACACACATCTTGGCACGTCATGCACCATTCTGTAGCAGCAGCTGGAGGCGTCTCTAGGCTAACTCAAATGGACAGGAATGCTTAGGCTCAGGCAGCTGAATTGTCTGTTGTCTCTCTGTTTTGGATAGAGAGCAGATGTTTTGGGTTTGCATGGCAGTGTTCTCATAGCAGAGGGTCCAATAGGGAGGCTTCTCTGAGAAGCTGCCTGGAGCTTCCTCGCATCCAACAGAGCCAAGGTCAGCGGCTCCAAGAGGGACTCAGTGCTGGCCAAGGCCACGCCAGTCAGCAGTGGTGGCAACAGCTCTGTGATATCACATTAGAAGGAAAAATAAACGTATTGGGCAGAAGTAATTGTGGACATAGAGGAGTAGAGTGGGGTGAGAACACAAGAGAGCAACAAGCCTGAAGATCCCAAAGTCGGTGCAGAAGGATGGGTGCTTCAGGCAGAGATTTTCCTGCAGCCCTTGGTGCAGCCTCTGGTGGGGCAGCTTTGCCCTGCTGCCCAAGGAGATCTATGGGGGAACAGAGATCCACCTGCAGCCCATGGAGGACCTCACAGTGGAGCTGTGGGTGCCTGAAGGAGGCTGTGGCCCTGTGAGAAGCCTACCCTGGAACAGGCTCCAGGCAGGACCTGTGGCCTATGGGGAGAGGAGCCCACACTGGAGGAGATTTGCTGGTAGCACTTATGACCCCATGGGGGACCCAGGCTGGAAAAGCCTGTTCCTGAGGGACTGCATCCCTTGGGAGGGTCCACTCTAAGGACCCTCTCGCAAGGAGCTGCAGCCCATGGGAAGCTCTCAGGTTGCACAAGTTCTTGGAAGCCTGTCTCCTGTGGGAGGGACCCTGTGCTGGAGTAGAGGAAGGACTCCTCTCCCTGAGGGGAAAGCAACAGGAGAAACAACATGTGATGAACTGACCATAACCCCCTTTCCACACCTCCCTGAGACACTTGGAGGGGGGAAATAAAGAACTGTGAATTAAGTTAAGCTAGCGGGAGGGTGGGGTAAGGGAAAGGTGTCTTAAAATTTGTTGCACTTCTTATTATCCTGCTCTGCTTTTGATTGCTAATAAGTTTAACTAATTTCCCAGGCTCAGTCTGCTTTACCCATGACAGTCACTGGGGAGAGATCTCTCCCTGCCCTTATCTCAACCATAAGCATTTTGTTACGTTTTCTCTCCCCTGCCCAGGTGAGGAGGGCAGAGATAGAGTGGCTTTGGTGGGCATCCAAAACACCACAGCAAGAGATAGAGGTCAGGAAAAACAAATCAAATTAAATGCATAGAGAATCAAGTGAAATTGGTGTGATGGATGGCAGTGTTGTGTAGATGTGATAAAAGTTTTGTACCATAGACAAAAACTCTCCCTTCTATCTCATGTACCTTTTCCAGAATTAATTATCTGATTACTTTAGGGTGCTTTCTTGTCTTTTATTACAAAAGAAGTTGTGATAGCACTGGAACCAGTGAATATTATGAAGAAAAAGAATTTGTTTTCTTAAATTTTTCACAGAAATGTAATGTCAGTAATATCAGAACTGTAGAATGCTTTCACCTGTCTCCTTTTCTGACATTTAGTAATTATTCCCATTTCACTGTTGACATTTTATTCTCTGTTGATAAATAGTACAATAGCAATTCCACCAGCATTAGGCCTTCCATAATCCTGAATAGGGGGTAACATAGTAGAAAACAAGAAATAAAGGCCAAATGATGTGGCTGAAGGGTAAAGGAAAGACATGTGATAGGTAACTTTCAATAGTTACCTATCACATGTAGTCACCCTTTTAGAGGAGAGGTGCTATGCAAATGCAGAATACTACAGCAAAAAGAAGTAATCTTAGCTGTTTGAACTCTCATAACAATTATAATGTATTTACTCAAGCAAATAAGAAAATCAAGGTTTAGTGAGCGTTTACAGAGGCACAAAAATCTAACTTTTTGTAACATTCTTCTGCATGTTAACAGTTAAAATATTCTACTGTTCCATTTTAATGCTTCTTGTAATGGAGTCCAATAATGTTATGTATACTAGAAGTTATGGACCAGATAATGAGACTATATAGAGAAAAACCCAACTTTGTTCTAAGACTACTGAATTTTTATCTGGAGCTGCTAGAGCTCAAAGATATTTAATGAAAGTATTTTCCCTTTATGGATCAAGTGATGAGAAATGCATCCTTGCACAACTCATTTTATGAAAGAGACTGCTTACATTATAATAAATAGACTTGACTGCCACAAATATAGCTTTTATTTGTTGGGCAAAGCTAATTCCCATATAATTGTCATTAGATCAATCATAATATAGTAACAATAATTAGATATTTTTTAGTTTTAAAGTTATTCTCAAATAAAAACCCCTACCTTTGGTAACTTTATCAGCCAGGTAGAATAAAGGAATTCATATTATTATAGCAACTGCCACAGGTGGCTCTTAATAAAATACTTTGAATGTAGAATCATAAAACTGTAGAATAGATTTCCTTTAAAGGGACAGTGAAGATGATCGAGTTCCATGCCCTGCCTTGGGCAGAGACACCTTCCACTAGGCCAGGTTGCTCTAAGCCCCATCCAACTGGCCTTGAACACTAACAGGAATGGGGAATTCAAAACTTCTCTGGGCAACATGTGCCAATGTTTGATCAACCCCATAATGAAGAATTTCTTCCTTGTGTCTGATGTAAACCTGCCCTCTTTCAGTTTGAAGCCATTTCCCCTTATCCTGTTGTCACATGTCCTTTGAAAAGTCCCTCTCCAGCCCAAAAGAATTCCCTTTAGGTACTACTAAAAGGTGTCATAAGGTCTTCCAGAAGCCTTTTATTCTCCAGACTGAACAACCCCAACTCTCTCAGCCTGTCTTCATAGGAGATGTGCTCAAGCCTTCTGAGCATCTTTGTGACTCCATCTGGACTTGCTCCAACAGATCCATGTCCATGTCATGCTGAGAACTCCAGAGCAGGGCACAGTACTCCAGGTGAGGGCTCATGAGAGCCTTGCCCCACTGGTCACAGTGCTCATTGCAGACTCGTGGAGGCTGGAAGAGATATTCAAGATAACGTAGTCCCACTGTCAACCCAGCACCAACAAAATCACCCCTAATCTATATCCCCAAATGTCACATCCAGACACCTCTTGAACACTTCCAGAGATGGTGACTCCCCCATCTTCCTGGACAGCTTATTCCAGGGTCTAACCCTCTCAGTGATTTCTTCCCCTTTATCTAATCTGAACCATATAATCCTTTGATACAGCCCAGGAAGTGGCTGGCTTTCTAGGATGTGAGTGTACATGTCCAGGTTTTCATCCGCAAACATTCCAAAGTCCTTTTCCCTAGGGCTGCTCTCAGTCCATCTCCACCCAGGCTGGACTTGTGCTTGGGATTGCCCTGGGCCAGGTGCAGGACCTTGCACTTGGCCTTGTTGATCCAACTTCATGAGGTTTGCACAGGTGTTTGATCACATCACATAGCCTGGTGTCAGCACCATCAGCATCTGGCTGAGGTTGTACTCAATATATTTATAAAAAAAAGTATTTTCATTACATGATTACAGAAAATGTGAGGACTATTTATTGATTGCATGTTCAATTTTATTTGTGAATAGTTGACAAGTATTCTGCTTATGATTGTCTTTTATTGTCATATTTGCCAAGTTTTGAGTTGTTTGAGTATACTTTTTCATCAGTATGCCATGTTCAGTCATCAGATAATTATGGCTTGGTTGTATGGATAAATGTATTTGTAATGGCAGAGAGAAGGGAGATTTAATTAACAGTCCATAAATCATATCATTTTGCCAATGAGATATAGTTACACTGGAAGGCTTTGAACTAATCTTAATTTCTGTACACACCAAGTCAAATTTCCATGTCTTTCCTCAATCACCAATTTTGGTACTATGCCAAATAATAATAAATTATGTACTTATAGTAAAAGGCTCTGAACAACTTCATTGCTGTTTTCACCTTCACAATTTCACACCTTGATTTTCAACTTAAATTGTCAAGAAATTTCACAGAAAGGTTTCCCTGCAAGTTTTTAGTTGGTTGATTCCCACCTGCAACAAATCTGCATGCATAGCAATGTGGCAAACTCTTCTGGTTTGTGCATGTTTGTTTATTTGGTACACTTCAGATGCCTGCAGACAGAGAAAGAAAAAAACAGAATATATAACCCCAAAGAATAGAAAATTCAGTATTATTTTTAAAAGTCATACAGGATGTCATTTTTATTTCTGCAGTAGAAGCCATAGTTCATTTGGCATTAACTGATTATTTCTAATCGCCTTCTCTCTTTCACTAATAAGCTATGTTCATATTTTCTCCAATATTTAGACTGGCTAGGGTCTAACTAAGCCTAGGAAATCTTGAACATTGTTTTAAACAGAGCAGAGAATTCCATAGCCAACCTACAGTATTCACTTTGGTCTTTGTAGTGCTGATTATGTGCATTAATCATAACATTATCACTATTCTTATCAGCACTTTCTCAGAATTAGGTCTGTCTGAAAGGTGTCAAAACTGTTAATTAAAACCAGAGATAATCCGGTTTTAGATAATAACAATCTGGGATCTTTGACAGAGCTGCCACCCCCTCCACCACAACCCTTTTCGGAGGGAACTGCTGGGAAATGTACTATAGCTCTGCAAGAAACCTTTCATCTGCAGAGGAAAGAGAAATCATAAATCTTTCTTCATATTTGTCAAGGAGCATAATTGCTTTTTTCTTTTTATTTCTTCTGCTATGGTCTGTATATCCATGATATCTGACATTGAAGCTATAAGTCATTTATCAAAGACAGAAAGAAATTACAGGAAAGGAAGTAGGACAACATTCCAGCATTAGAGTGCTAATGGATGGATATTTTCTGCAGTTTGTGACAAATTTACTGAATAATAAGGGAAATAATTCATGTTTCCTTGGTTACAAATTTCTCTACTTAAGGCATTAGAATTTGAAGGTCAAGTGCAGACTACAAGAATACAGGTTAATATAGTCCAGACTGCATTTCTGGATCTCCTTCCAGAACAGGATAAAAATCTATTTATGTGTTGAATCCCAGTCAGATTCTTCATAAATCAGAGGTCTAATAATTGAAAGCATGATCATCCCCCTGTCTCAGGCAGCAGGATGATTTTGCTATAACCAAGGAAGTAGCCAAATCGGCAAAACAACTTGTAAATCTTCAAGAAGTCCCACTCAAAGTGCCCAGAAAAAGCATATCCTGAGCACCAGCAATAGTGAACCACATCAGAAAACAACAAATCAAAACTGAAATGATCTCATCTCCAGCAAGGTTTTCTTTAGCCCATACTAAACATAAGGACACTCAAGTGTGTTGGGGGACTGGGATAACCAAAAGTGTCTGAAAAATAGTTCTAGGGAGGAAAGTCCCCCAGCCATGGTCCAGGACTGGGGATGATCTCTCCATCTGGGGGGCTCATGGAGCAGGGAAGAGCCCATGAAAACCCCCCAGCAGGAACATACTGCTCAGTACCAAGGCTCCCAGCAGGACCAAGAGGTTGTGTACCCCTGTTGTGTATCCATGTTAACCCAACGGGCTTCTCTTCCCCACTGCACCATCTCCACCACAGCCCAGGGAAGTCATCTCATTAACAAAACTGAAAATATACGTGATTTAAGTGCTATAGTATCCAATTATATTTACTGTCCACAGAGTTATTTGTGTTCATGTTTGACATGTGCAGGGTCTGATGTACTTAGGAAATGGGGAGTCAGTGGAAGCAAATCTAATACAACTGCAAGCTCTAGGGGCTTAGAGACAGGAAATGGATGGTTATTTACAACTTTGATCCTTTTTGGAGATGAATACTATTGAAAAACTCTCAGATCTGAGTGAGGAATCTGCAAGTGAAATGTGCTGACACTGTGACTGCTTGCACTTTGAGAGTAAGAAAAGACAATTTAGAGACATCTTTTCATGTGGCTGCTTGCATTAGCATGATCTGTTCAATACAAACTCTAAATTTCCCACTCTTTTGCATAGAAATTATTTTAATTATTTTCTATTTAAATTCAAAAATCTTAATGAAAAGTTTCTCAGATTCTACTTGACTTAGATAAAGTATATAATTAAGCAGGGACAAAATGCCAAATGAAATAGAAATTATCAGTGTGATGGAAAGCAATCTGCCTTTTACTTATCTAGCTGACCCTTACGTGTTGGCTGAGCACTATCTCTGAGCCTCCAGTATCTTATTGGCATTTGTAACCTTGCACAGGGAGCAGTAATTTGCAGTAAATCTCCTCACACAGGGTTATATTCAGAGCGAATTCTTATCTGAACGGTGCAGTGAATACTGATGATAAAATACCAAGCTTTCATGCTTGCCAATAAGAAACTAACAATTTCACAACTTCCTTCCAAAAGATAAAGGCAAAATCAACAGGTAGGAGGAAAAAACAAAAAAAAAGAAGTAGAGCTGAAAGATTAGTACCTAAGAAGAACCAATGAAAACCAACCAAGCAAGCAAAACAAAACACAAGCAATAAATAGATCATTACTAAAAACACAACAATGTTCTTTTGTTCTTGGTTCTCTTTTTTCTTAGTTACTGACATGACAAATCAATCCTCTAGCAGCACATATACTACCATTCTTTTTTTTTCAAACACAAACAGAAGACCAAGTGTCTTTTTCTGATCTCACTTGCAAGCAACTCAAATATTCTTCATTTCTTTCAGGCTGCTGTGAGGGAATGTGACATGAAAGCAGAAGCTGATCTAGTGATATTCAGTTTAATCTTATACAAAACCTAACTGCTGTTAATGAAATATTTGCAAGTCTTCTCACAGAATAATTTTCACCTAGAGAATATTATTCTTTTAGCAAAACATTTCCAGGAGTAGATTTTCCCTCTCTTCTCATTTGCAACATCTGTGCAAATGAAATAGATCAGGCACATTTGTGATCATGATGCAGTCCAATGCAGTCCTTACAGCTGGTCTTCCTTATTTCCACAAAACAGAGGGTTCAAACTCAAAATTTCTATTGCTCATGGTCCTGGCAGGTGCTGACCTTGCAGCACATCCAGGCACTGTCTGAGGAAGCAGTTTTTTGTCAGAAAAAACTCTAGAATTATCTATATTGTCCATTCTCTGTAGAAGAACAGGAATAGAAACATTTATGCAAATGTGCAAAACTCCCTAGTTTTCATTAGAAAATTGTTTGGAAGATTCTTATGAACCCTTTTAAGACTTCTGTTAAAGTGTTTCCTCCATGATTCCACTATATCTGCTCCAGAGGGAAGGAGGGGTCATCCAGCAAGACATTTAAACTGTTGAACACTTCTAACTGAAAGTGTCATTCATGCTTAATTTCATACTATTTCTGGTTTGGGGAGAAGGAATGACCATTCTAGGATATAACAGCGTACAAATCCTATTTTTATGTGTGTATGTAGGATGTGCATCAAATTTCAAATGTACTCAAAATTGCTGACACCAACTTGTGTAATATGTTGACATAGTCTTGAACCCATTTTACAGACCATGAAGTCTGATACTAATAATTCCTTCAACAACATAACTTTACCAGTGTAATCTGTGACTTCAAACTGTAAGATGTTTTTAAAGGAAGTCTGGTGTAAGGGAAATTATTTCCTGCAGATGAACATTCCTGATGTCTTTACTCTGCAAACATCTAAAAATGCAGTGTGTAATCTTGGCTTCTCTATAAATAACAAGCATTTTACCCTTCAGCTTCATACAGCCAAAAATCCACGTTACATTGTAAGTGTTGACACTTACAATGAGATGAGCTCCTACTATTCGATGGACAAGTTTCATAGTAAACAAAATTCTGATTAGTCTTGATATAATTGTAGACAAATTTAAAGGACCTATATTTAGGATGGCAGAGTTTATCTATTCCCCTCCTTTCAGGGTATGACAAAACTCAGCTGATCTGAGTTGCGAATATTTTCTAACTCTCTCTATTTGACTTGTAAATTAATTATCAGAAATTTTGAAAGTAGCTCTATTTATTGGAGCAGACACAAGAAAGAATCTTTATTCAATGTACTGAATCCACTATTACTTTCATCCTGTCAAAATTATTGAATAGAATTTACTAAGAAATACAAAACAAATGCAAGCTATACAAGCAAATTTGCTTAAAATATAACTTTATGTGTGATAGATACTTTGCAGTTATATTAAACAATAAGATAATTATTCTGTAGTTCAAATTCGTTGTTTTCCCCACCTACTGTAGTGTTTCTGCTATGTTATAATTCTAAGATTTTATAGATAATTTAAATTTCCACATTTGAAGCACTGACTACTGTCTATGGACAGAAAGTGACAAATGAGAGGCAGGGTTGTGTCATAAGTGGATTACACACTGAAAAGCCCCAGGCAGAAATGTCATTTGCATTCACTGCTTTACTGGGAAAATGATGAAGAAAAATACAACTGGAAGCTCCTTCTAATTCAAGGCAGAAGCTTCTGATGCTGTGTGCTGTAAACAGCAAGGGATTTCCAGAATTATGCACTCTTGACAGGAAAATGCTTTAAAGTTCTCCATCTTAAAAAGAAGTATGCAATAAAAGCACAGAGTAACGACTGGTGATGATGAACTGTGTTTATATTATATTCAGGAAAGTTTTGCATTAAAGAACATATTAGAAATTCTAGTGGCTCCTGTAAATGGCTGAAATGAATTTATTAAACTCTTCTGTAGGAAAGAACCTAATTGAGTTGGAAATGCTTGGGAATTTAGGTGTTTGAGGGTTTTGGTATTTATAGCTGCTAGTATTCTGAACGACAGAATCCCTTCCTCCAGATTATCATACCCATTATGACTGAAGTGCACTTGCAAAACCATTTAGAAATGATACTGTAGGAAAATCACTGACTCTTTCTAGAGAATGTTGCTGACAGTTAAGTGGCCTTCCCTATAATCTGTGATTTCCATGACTACTTTTTTAAACATTCATTCTGCTTGAAAAGATCCTTAAGAAATGGTATTGGACAATTGTATAAAATTATTTAGAGTTCATAATTAAGGGGTCACACACAGAATCAAACACAAAATTACTAGGTTGGAAGAAACTTTCAAGAACATTAAGTCCAACCCATGCCCTTACACCCCAACTAAACCCTGGCACCAAGGGCCATATCCAGTCTTTTTTTATGGTGACTCCACCACCTCCCTGGGCAGACAATTCCAGAACTTTATTACCCTTTCTGTAAAATCTTTTTCCTAATATCCAACCTAATATTTAACCCTTGGTGCAGCTTAAAACGGTGTCCTCTTGTTCTGTCAGTTACTGCCTGGAAAATGACACCACCCCCCACCTGGCTACAACCACCTTTCAGGAAGCTTTAGAGAGTGGTAAGGTCACCCCTGAGTCTCCTTTTCCCCAGGCTAAACACCCCCAGCTCCCTCAGTCATTCCTCACAGGATTTGTGTTCCCAGCCCCTCACAGCCTCCTTGCTTCCTCTGGACACATTCAAGTGTCTCAATGTCCTTCCCAAACTGAGGGCACAAAACTGGACACAGCACTCAAGGTGTGGCCTCACCAGTGCTGGGTACAGGGGAAGGATGACCTCCCTACTCCTGCTGGCCACACAGTTCCTGATTCAGGCCAGGAGCCATTGGCCTTCTTGGCCCAGGGCACACTGCTGGCACATGTTCAGCTGGCTGTCACCAGCACACCCAGGTCCCTTTCTGCCTGGGCACTGTCCAGCCACACCATCCCCAGGCTATAACGTTGAAGGGCGTTATTGGACCAAAATACACAACTCAGCACTTGGATTTATTAAAGTTGATCCTATTGGACTCTGCCCATCCATCCAGCCATTCCAGGTGTCTCTGCAGAGGCCTCCTATGCTCCAACAGATGGACACATGATCCCAGCTTAGTGTCTTCTGCAAAGAAAGACTCAATCCCCTCATCCATGTCATCAATGAAGATATTAAACAGAGCTGGTCCCAGCACAGACCCCTGAGGGACACCCCTGGTGAGCAGCCACCAGCTGGATGCAGCACCATTCACCACCACCCTCTGGGCCGGCCATGCAGCCAGTTCCTAACCCAGCACAGAGAGCTCCTGTCCAAGCCATGGGCTGCAGCTTTTCCAGATGTGCTGTGGGAGACAGTGTCAAAGGCCTTGCTAAAGTCCAGGTACACAACATCAACAGCCCTTCCCACATCCACCAGGCAGGTCTCATGATCATAAAAGGAGACCAGGTTGGTCAAACACAACCTGCCCCTCCTAAACCCCTGCTGGCTGGGTCTGGTACCCCGGCCATCCTGTAAGTGCTGTGTGATGACACTCAGTATAAACTGTTCCATCACTTTACCTGGAACAGGGGTCAGGCTAACTGGCCTATAATTACCAGGGTCCTCCTTCCCACATATTTTATGAATGGCAGTCACATTGGGCAGCTCCCAGTAACCTGAAACCTCACCAGTGAGCTGGTAAATGATGGAGGGCAGCTTTGCAAGCTCATCTGCAAGCTCCCTCATCACCCTGGGATGGATCCCATCTGGTCATTCAGGTTTGAAAGACCTTCACCACCCATTCACCCATTCTGTCCTATAATTTTTCTTTTTCTCTCCAACCCACATCAAGAACATTCATGTCACTGAGATGTTGGAGGATAAATTATAGATGAAAGATATTGCAATTATATTTCTTTTTGTTGCATATAAGAGGATAATAAAATTAACATCTAGCAGAGAGAATTACTTGGAAGAATAACATATGCCATAAACACAGACTGAGAACGATGAAGATAGAGAATATTTCGAGGAACTTGAATAAAAGAATGTCCATCTCTCACTGAAGAGGTATTTTTCAACAAGAACACCCACGATAAATCTAGGCAAAGGAGAGCAGAAGTGAATTCTCTCACCTTTTACTTGCCAAAAGAGTCTACATACCTTTTCCCCCACAGATAAAAACTTTCCTATGTTTAATTTTGTCTATGCTATTCTAAATTTTAACAAGTAAAAATTTTTGCCAAGCCAAGAGACGAATGCTGCCATTTCATTCCAGCAAGTTTAGGATTCAGTTATTGTTTTTGAAGTGGGAAAACATGGTGAAAGCATACTGAAAGTCTTATTCTGTGCCCTAAAAAAACTGTACCTTCATTTGCAGATGAAGTCCAAACTGCAGACTATTAAAAATATATTGTAAACCTTACATTATTATTGGGCAAAAATGCTTTGGTTGCTTCCCCCATGCAGAGAAAAACCACCTGTGAGTCAGAAGAAGGAAGTCTCAGCGGAAGCCTCTTATACAGATACAACTGCACTGAGCATGTTATAACTGAGTGGCAACAAACATCAAAAAAAGGAGGTTTCATTCCTCATAAGCTCCCAGGTGCTCTGCAGAGCTAGGTGCACCTCCAAATTTAATGTGTCTCTTCTTTTTATAAAAGCATTGTCCTTTATAAATATAAATAAAATATAGTGAATGCATTCCTAATTTCAGGACTAGATTGGCTCTTTAATTGATTTCTCCATGTAAAAATTATTTGCCTTTCCATAACAACATGCGTCACGTACTTATAAGGTCTTGTATTTCAGAAAAAAAAATCACAAAGGTTTAGAAACTAAACACCTCCAAGGTAATGTGCTGGTAAATCCCAGAATAGCAAAATATTTAGTTATTGACAGCAATTCTTGTCCTTGAAATGTCAGTATTTTAGGCTTATTCACTGTAGGAACCAAAGAAATTGGCAAGTAGTTATTGTTCTTTGTTCCGTTTCCATAGCAGCGACAATAATAAGTTGGGGTGGTTTTATAATTTTTTTTTATTTCATCTTTACTCCTTTTTCCCTTTACAATACTGGAAGTTTCTGGAAATTAGAACGTATCTATCCCCAAACATACAGTTGCTCTACTTCTGCCTAGGAGGAGCTGTGTTACAGCAAATATTCTCTTAGTATTTATAGGTATAGAGAGTTTGTCACTGTAATTTAATGATCTTATGTAGTGACGACATGCTAAAGTTTGCTGCTTATGAATCTACCACGATGCAAACATTCTCCCAGGTGCTAATTAATGTTCCAGTTTCCTTTTCCCCCTGTGGCTAGGAAGGAGCATTGTTGTCCCACATTGTATCACAGGAAGAAACGGAATGAGATTGTGCAGCTTTACAGCCCTCTCCAAAATGCTACCCGAGGAAACTCAACGTGTGACAGCAGTGCCCTCAGCCTGGCTCCTGCAGAGCATGGCTAGGGCTGCTCAGCAGGGATCCTGGTCCACATGGAGCTCCAAGGTGAGCCACATCCTCTGCCCAGACTTTCATGGAAAAGAATTCAGGCCACAATGTCGTGTCCAGCAGTCAGATCCATTGGCACAGGGTAGACAACAACAGAGGATTCGTGTTTGCAACAGCTACTGACATTAAAGACCCACTCAGGGATAACCTGCAAGTTAATATGTAAATAAATTAATCAAAGCTGGGAAAGGAATAGGATGGGCCTCTGGATATAAATATTCTTTCTTTTCCAAACAGAACAAGAAATTCTATGCTCCTCTCCAAAACCAGCCGACACAAATCTATGAATTTTTCTTATATTGACTAGCACCTAATTATGTTAAAGAAATAAATAAACAACTGTGTCTGGATTAAAGGCAAGAACATCACTGCCTAGTTGTGGGAGAACAGTCTGTAATTAGGAAAAGATTTTGTATGATTTCATATCTCTGGTATATATTTCAAAACTTAAACCACATTATTAACTGTAGTATAACTTATTGAACCCCAGCATGTGCTTTCCTCAAAGCAGCCCTGCAGCTCTGAAGTGCTTCAAAACACAAGCTTAATACCAGCAGCTTAGGGAATGGTATCAGGAGGGCTGTTTCACTGAAAAACAAGCAGCTCATATCTTCCCATCCTCTGTGGAATCCAAAACACATCCTGCTTCAGTGAGTAATTTCCCTGAAGCTAATGGCTTTATATTGACAGATGCAACTCCATCAATTCTTCTGGTTTATTGAAATGGCTCATATAAGCCAAATGTATTATATACACTTAAATTGAAAATTTCCTAGTTGTATTTGTGTAATAGCTTATACAAATGGTCACATCCTCTGTAGCCATGGTTTAAAAGGGGATCAGGAGAAGGCATTTGGCATCACTACCTTCAAAGAATCATGCTCTGAATGAAATCTGGGTAAGAGCTGATTGCTTGTAGAAAGAAGCAAAAACAAAGCTCAGGTAAAATCTCAAGTACATTTATTAAACAGTGATAACTTCAGATGTGTCTTGTTCATTCGGATGGGAACTGTCATGCAAATAAGTAATCACCATGAGTATGAGTTCAACAGACTGCTCTAATTTCCCATCAGTGTTGGAGCTGTGCACTGGGGAAAACAACCAATGCTCCCTCACTCTTTAGAAAGTCAGCCCTATGCAAAACATTTAACTCAGAGGTCTTCTTGACTTGATATTATTTATTCAAATTATTTTTTTTTTTGCTTTTGTTGTGACATATTTCTCTATCTGCTGTAAGCAACTTTACTATCATGGGTTGTAATGTCAACACAAAAACCCTCAAACTACAATAAAAAAATATCTTTTAACTGACAGAGTTCAGTCCACATGGAAGTAATTGAATTCAGACAATGAGTGGTCAGATTTCCCCAGCTACCTCCTGCCTCATGCAATCATCAATCTAAAGAGAAAATCCTGGTTTAGAACTTCTGACATTCCAGCTCAGGGATGGGAATAGAGAATTCATTTGCAATTCCTGATTGTGAAGCCTGGCTTTTGCAGAGTGCTGCAGACGTGGAAGAACTATGACTGCATTAAAGACTTTTGTGAATATCTTGCAGGTAAAAAGGAGAAAAGCCATATGTAAGCTATTCAATGAGCAGTTCTATTTTCAAGACAAGAGGTGTGTGTAATTAAAAAATAAATAGCCAATGCCTAGTCAGCTGTTCTTAGATCAAATTCTAATCTACAAAAAAGGAAAAAAGCACAAGTTGGCACAGTAACAAAAGTATTCCAAAATTTTCTGACAAATTGTGTTTCCTAATGTCTTTTTAACAAAACCAACAGTTTTGGTTTTGCATATTTTTTCCTCTTTCATTAACTTACAGGAGTATTTAATCTATTTATATTTCATAAAATCTTGGGAAAAAATTGTGGAGAAATTAATGCATTTCCACGTATAAACTGATGATAATTTCAAAAATTTTAACAAATATGCAGCTACCCAAAATTAAAAATCACATAATTCTGCAGATATTTTTAAATAAAATTAACAATGAACTCATCACATGCAGTCAATAGAAAGGCAAGGACAAAGAAGATATATGCCTTGCAGGTAAGACCAAGTGCATGGGAAGAGAGCTCATTCCTTTGGCAACTCAACCCAGTCTCCACTCAAAACCTGCTTCTTGCTTTGTGCTTGTATGCCTGGCTTGGAATTTGCTGCTGTGCCCATTTTGGCCTGCAGCAAAAGAACAGCCCACATTTTGCCCTCCTTCCAAGCCTTCCAAGGCTGTGCCTGAACCTCTGTGGCCTTGCTGCTCTGCTCCATTGCCTATTTCATGCTCAGATATGAACAAAGTGACAGAAATGGTTGTTTCCTCGCTATAACAGGGCCCTACTCACATTCATATTTCACAGAAAAATTTCTCCCACTGGAGAAGATAAGATTAAATTTTTCCCATTTCTTTCAGCAATTTCATCACAAATTAAAACCTTTCTAATGCAGCAAAACTAAGAAATAAAACCCAAACCCTTTCACATGACAGGTGCTTTGGAGGTCAGACATATGGCTGACATATTTTCTTGGTCTCATTTAGTCTTTAGCAATGAATTTCAATATCAAGTTAATTACTAAAATGCTGCCCTTACACAAATCAACAAGAAGTAGGAGGAACATCCAAAAGGCTGAAGAATTCTTCTAGAGGAGGAAGTGCTGGGGTAAGACAGGACTAACAACAGCTGTGAAACAGAAAATGTAAAAGGAAGAAGGGGAAAAAACTAATCCCACTCCACAAAAGAAAATAAAACAAAAGGCAATATTCCTCACTATAAATGTGACAGTAGATATACACTCCCTCTTCCTAGGAACCCTTCTGGTAAGAAATGTAAAGATATTTAATAATATTGATCTCAATATAAAAAAACAACTTGTCTAACAACACTGTCAGTTACACAAGCTCAGGGACTGTCCATCACAACCTTTCCTGAGCACCCTGTTGGCATCCTCTGGCTTCAGCACAATTTTAACTGTATGTTTGTGTTCCCCAGCCCACAAGTCTCCCTGACTTGCACCAGATTTCTGGATTTATTTCACATTCAGTTACCCAAAGTAACCAAGCATGCAAAATTTACAAGCAGCTCTGGTGACTGGAATCCACTTTGGCAATTCTTACACATCCAAATAGACACATTAAAAGCAGCAATTGAGCCACTCACATAAACAAAGATTACACATGATTTCAGGAGATGCTGCCAAAAATCCTGAGAGGATGCAGGCATGTCACATTTTCTAACTTCTACTTTTCAAATGAAAAGAACACAATGATAAAGGCAAGTGGGACAATTAAGGCATTAGGAGGACTGTGAGACAGTGAAAGATAGAAGAATCTTGTCTTACAGAATAAGTATCTCCAAATTAAGTGTTGTTTTCTCTTCTAATTACATCCTAAATTCTCTTTTAATCACATTGGAAATGATCCAGTCCATTTATTACTTTGGGCAAATCTTCTCATTGCTCTTTCTCTATTTTTTTTTTCCCTAAATACATAGCTGAGATTATTAATGTTTAGATTTTTCCCCCTCAGGAGTGAAAGATTATATTAGAGAAATAAAACAAAATAAACCATAGGAACAAACCAAACCAAAACAAAAAGTTCAACTACCGTGAAGCCATTACTAAGAACAGACATTATTATCCAGTATGCAGCTCTTGAGTAAATTTGTCATTTATTTGGAAAAAGTACTTTTTCAAATTTGAAATTTCTTTGGAAATTTATTATTTGTGTCATCTATTACAAACCATAGGCACCAGAAATCTCAAAGCTGAAAGTGTTTATGCAGCTTTGCTGGGGAGACAAATTTGATAAGTTTATGTAGCTTTGTATTTTTTAAAACATCACTGATACCAAATTATTTGGCAAGCTTTCATCAAAAAACCAATAAAAGTCTTTCAAGTTTCTCCAAAGTTTTAGAAGGAAAGAGAAGGAATTATTTTGGGACAGGTTAAGCCACATCATAGACTGAGTCAGAGAGAGGATCAGAACTCTGAAATCTTTGCTGTATTTCCCCATTTTTTCCATTGCTCTACCAAATGTTGACTACAGAACTTCATAACATTTGCAGGTTGTTTTTGGCTAAACACTAAATGAGTTCTTGATCACCTGTACTCAAGAAGGACCTTTGTCTTTAACTAGATCACAAAGAAGAGAGACTTTTGCCTACAAACTACGTAAGGTTCTATCACTTTTTCCTCAAGCAAAATTCCTTTTTGGTATATTGAATGGGTGAAATGAAATGACAAGCCCATCTAGTCTTCAATATGTAGCCTCATGCTAGAGCAATGTGAGGAAAAAGCTGAGGGCTTACTGACAGCAGTATAATCTCCCTAATACTGAGATTGATCTGGTCTGCAGAGAGAGAGGTGGCTGTGGTGCATACAAATGAAGAAGCAATGCATTTGGAAAGGTTGCAGTGAATCTGATCTCTCTGTCAGCAAAGCAGAGAGGCTGTTCACTAAACATCACAGTTTCAGCTTGAGAAACCATGTATAGGAGGCAGAAAGAAGATAGCAGGAAAGACGAGTGAAGAGAAGGAGCAGCTATGTTCTCTGTGACTGCTGTGATTAAAACACAATAGAGGAAACCCTTCACAGGCCAAAACTGTGACAGAAACTGGGTGCAAATTAAGCAATATGGACAATTGTGTTTCTGCTCTAGTGTGCCCTTGCTTCTTGTAGTTTAGCTCTAGACTTGAATTCAATTTATTTAATACAGTTAAAAATTCACAAAGAGCTGCTTTGCCTGAAGTTCCTCCTGAAATTGCTCCTTCTTTTCCAGAAACAGAACTGGAAGAGATAGAGCAACATTTCCAGTTCTGGCAAATTGTCACCATTTTTGGGCTACCACATTTCAAAACATAAAACTGATCTCTTTTTAAAAGACATATCTTGTGGATATTTCTCTAGCAGAGCAATTTCAACCCCTGTGGGCAGACAGCTTCCTTAGTTTCCCATTTATTTTACATGTAAAAGTTCACAGGAAGCTGATTTGCAGAAACACCTTGTGTCAACCATTCCATGTATCAGGAATTCAGCAGGACCAGATCTGACCAGTGATTGCCAGCGCCCCTGTACTTGGCACTGGTGAGGCTGCACTTTGAATCCTGTGTTTGGTTTCGGGCTCCTTATGACAAGAAATATATTGAGGGGATGGAGCTTGTCCAGGGAAGGGCAATGGAGCTGGTGAAGTGCCTGGAGCACAAGTGTGAAAGGAACAGCTCTGGGAGCTGAGGGTGTTTACTTGTAAAGAATGGTGAGACTTCACCACTCTCTGCAAGTCTCTGAAAGGAGGCTGTAGTGAGGTGGGAGTCAGCCTGATGACAGGATGAAAGCAAATGGCCTCCAGGTGTGCCAGCATGAGCTAGACTGGATATTAAGTAAAAATTCTTCATCAAGCACTGGAACTGGCTGCCTAAGGAAATGAGAGATTCACCATCTCTGGAGGTATTTGAAAGGTGTGTAGATGTGGCACTTAGTTACATGGTTGAGTGGAGGACTTGGCTCTGCTGGGGTAATGCTTGGACTTGATGACCTTTAAGGTCATCTTTTCCAACTTAAATTATTTATGATTCGATGCATTTCAATGCAGCTGCACATTGAAGTACCTAATTTTGTCCAGACCATGTTCATGGAATCATCAACTTTTGGTTTAATCTCCATGTGATTAATAGAGGGGAGTGGAATGATACATACCCATTTTTTTTCTTTATGTGGGCCTCACAAATCTACAAGATCTTACACAAATCTCCAGTGATGAACAACACAATCCTCTATTTTCTAGCCTTCGGCACATAAATGTTTTATTCTCTTCAATGAAAGATCACATGGTCTATCATTTCTAAAAGGAGATCTTTTCAAAGAGGAAATGAAACTTGCTTTTACAGTAATGTGAAGAACAGCTGGAAGCAAATTGAAAGTTTCCCAGCTAGGAAAAGCTGTATCTGAAAAAACGAGCATCACATCACCCCATCACAAAAATGCCTCATTACCCTGTATTTCCCAAGTGCAATCAAAATAATAATAAAAGCTCCCTGTTTGCCAAACTGGGATATGCTGCATGCCATCTTCTGACATCAGAATGACAGCAATTATTTATTCCAACTGTAATGTCTGTATTATCCCTTTATAAGTGAGTTGTAGAATGGGTGTAGGATTGGTGTACAATCAATGGTAAGCTACAAACACTTGTTTCACTGAACTATCAGTAGCCCTTGGAAAACCCCTTTGACTTTTAGAAGACCTCTTTGACTCTTAGAAGATATTAAGAAAATTCTTGTGCATGGTTACTATTAATGAAGGTGTACAATTTTGGTCTAAATATTTGAAATTATATAATTTTTTACACAGTTTAAAGGTTTTTTTTTAATTTAAACTGCGGAAATCAAAAGAACTGATGATAAGAAAATGGTAAAATTTAGGTTGTCATAGCAACTGAGCTCAGTGAGTAGAGAAGCCAGAAAAAGCTAATTATCTTTTTTTCTCAATGTGCAAAACCTTTAGGATAATTTTGTTCAGCAGTCAAATAACAGTGAATCCAAACCTAAAAAAAAAAGAAGGAAAAATATATAATACAGGGAAGAAATATGTATGCTAAAGTTTAACTCGGACAAAAATCCTTTTGATTTGTGATGTCACTGAATCATGGTTAAGATTTTAAAGACTTTATTCTGAGAGCCAGTACAAAGTTATTTTGAAACCAAAGAACAGAAAAACTCGATACTGTTGGCCTGTTTCATTAAAGAATCGGGTTACTTTATCCAAAGGGTCCTGAATTTAGTATTGACAGGAAGTCTTGTCCTTAAACCAGGTAAATTATCTTGACTATACTGTCAGAATTCAAATTTGCCCTCAAAGAAGTTGAGGCAACATTTGCATGTCTACTTACTCATCTACAAAATCTTTGCTCAAAGGAGAATAATAAAAACATTTTAATTCAGCAGGAATCATTGATTTCCTAGGATAAAAAGCTGCAGGTATGCCTACAATTTTCATACAATTTGTTTCCCTCTGTGCTTCCATTCCCACTGAAAATTAGTCCAAATTTAGTGACTGGCCTTTGTGCCATCATCTCAGTTACTCATAATCCACATTTAATAATAAACAGAAGAAAAATTGGGCTTGTCTTTTTCAGTAGACAATGTAGTAGTGCATTAAACTGGGTTACAGCACGTGCCATCAATTGTCCTGCTGCTGTATTTTGTTCACTCACTGTTACAAGTGAACATCGCTGCTGCTTGTGGCTCTGCTGTGCTCTGTGTGGAGAGGAGGAGACTTCCAGGAGGGCAGCTTTCACTGCTCCAGCCAGCCCACACTTCAGGCTGTGTGACAGGGAGCAGCTGAGCTCCCTGCAATGGCGTTATCCCCAACACGGGAGCCCTGAGGCACCCAAATATTGCATTACATGCCAAGGCTGTCAGTCACTCCAGACTCTTCCAAACAGTGAGCACACAAGCTGAATTTATTCTGTCTCAGGCAGAATTCTAATGGGGATTTAGCTGCTTTTCTTACATAACTTACTTCTGCTCAGTGAGTCTTTCTGTGCTTGCAGTGCCACCCAACAATACATTATGACTCAACACGGTACCACACAGATGACTCAACAGATCTGCTAAGGCGACTGCCAGCTCATCAAAGTAATGCACATCATCCCTTTCATCACCCCCCCAAATAAATATAAATTACTCACTTCCTTATTTTTCCATCACTGAATCTGTTTCTGTAACTCCCTCACTCACAACAAAACAGGATAAAGTAAATATTTTTTAATTTCAGATTAGTTTTGTTGCCAAATATGTTCTTGCTACTTCACATCTCAGTATCTCCCTCTGTGTGATCACTCATGCATCCTCTGCCCTCACTTCATACAGGGGAAATAATTTTTTTAGAAAATAAATGCCAACAATTATCTTTACGAAAAATCCCATTCATAACAGGCATAATGCATATACCTACAGGAACTGCAGATGCATTTGAAGTATAAATGATTCTCACTACCTTAACATGAATAAAAAGGAATAACATATTCTTTGATGTTCCCTGGGGGAACATCAAAAAAGTGAAACAGTCATTTTTGACAAGGGCCCACAAATGAGCATGGATGATAATTTTTATTTTCAGCTGATGTTGTAGGACAACACATACTTTGAGGTTTTATCACCTTCTGGACAACTGTCTGAGGTGGGTGGATTTTCAGACTTTTGAGTTTGATGTCAGAAAAATACATTGACAGAGCAAAATTAAACTTCAAATGTAAGATTTAAGAAAAAAAAAAAGGTTAATTTAGTAGCTACAAAAATTTTGCTAGCAGAGCAAAAAAAGTAATCATACTTCATTTTCAGTGCTCCTAAGAATATCAGTAGATACGGTATTGAATGCTGACCAAGAAATCAAAGCAAACCCCCAGTTATTTCCATTCCTCCCTAAGAGGAAGCTTTTCTGACATTTAACATGGAGAAAAGTCAGTTTGGAGGGAAGGAGATGTAATTGTCTTTCTCTGTTGTTCAGTGTGGTGTTGCAAGCCCCGAGACTGGCTGTCATTGCCAAATTCCTAGCAGGTTATCCATGGCAAACACCTTCTGTGCAGACCAGGCTGGGCTGAGTGCAGCTGCAGAGCAGTGACCCTAGGCAGGAGCCAGCAGCATTGCTCAAGGCACCTCAAACTCTGCAAGTCATGGGAGTGATGGGGAGCTCAGACTGTACATGAGATGTGGTTCAAAGATCCTGGCTCATCAGTGGAAATGACTCCCGGTGCTGAGGAAATGAAGCAGCCATCTCAAAGCCAGGTGCTCGTTTTGTTAGACTCAGAATTCTAAGTCAACAGAGGGAGAGAAGTTTCTCAGTTTCTCTTCCCTCCTATTAAGGTAGGTGCTTGTTCTTTGTAAATGCCAATATCCATGCATTGATTAGAGAGAAAAAATAAATTACTAAATCAAGTCTTAAATTTGTCATTGGCTAAATTCCAATGCGTAACTCCTGATCAAAACTTATGGAAAAAATTGCACCTTACTCCCATATTTTCCTGTACTTTGCTGATTGATTTGAATTTTAATTTTTAGTTCACTTGCTGACAGATATTTGATACAAACAAAGTTAATTCCTTTGCCCTTTAGGATGTGACAGGTTTACCTTTCAGTGAGGACAGGATTTTACGGATATTTTGGACTCATCTTCAGTAAGGAAAAAATACTTTTGAGGTACCAAGGTTGACATGCCTCTTATCTTTTACTTTGTCATCCTGTCAGTGAATGGCTTCAATCACAGCAGTATTTTCTGTTTACAAAGCATTTGAAACATTTCCTAAATTAACATTTGCAGTGTTCCACCTGTTACTCTATTCATGCATAGTTGAGGATACTAATAGGTGAATTGGCACTATATAGTGACTGACAATGGGGAATTTAGATGACAATTAGTTTCTATTTAGTGCTATAAAAAGTTTGGAGACAGCTTCCACAAATGCACATTTGTATATGCAGCTGCTGGTAATATAATGAAGGACTCTATTTTTCCAATCTACTTAGAGAACAGTAATATTTATTTTATCAGCAAAATTGCAGGATAACTCAAAGCAACACAAGTAGTTGAAAAAACTGTAAATTAATTACTTTGACTTTAGAAGGGCATCTAGCTCAATATGCAACCAGCAAACCAACAATCCACTGTGAATCTGATGCTGGTCATTATCGTTGAACTTACTGTAAAAGCAAGTTCAAATAGGCTCAATGCTGTTTCACCACTTTAGTTCGTAGAGAGGTATGCACATAAAATCTAAAGGTGTTTATAGAAGAAACCACTGATCTCTGTCAGAGGACTTGCTGTTGGGTCTGAGAGGACAAAAGGGACCTGGTTGGTGGTGCAGTCCTGGCTCTGCCACCCACCACTGTCATTCCACTATAGAAGGAACAGCTCCATTGCAAACCCTCATGTACATAAGCATTTGCATGATTTAGAATTTACTCACATAAAGACATGTTGTAGGACTGGGTTGTGAGCTGCCAAATATTTCTTATGAATTCCTTGTTAAGAAAGATCATAAACTGTTGGAATTTCACATATCACTCTTGCAATTTAAAAGCTGAACGTTCAATTCAGGCTTATGACTGATGCTGTTTTTATGGTCAACAAGGGAGAAGCTCTTCTAGAAGTTGTATATTTGCCACCTTGATTTCTAGATGTCAACAGGACAAATCACTCACTAAAGACATTTACGTCTTATCACTGCCTGCTGAGGATGCATGAGTTTCTTGGAGTAGACTGAGAGAGAATGGTGGGTAAGACCAATCCCTCTCAAAATGAGTAAACATGGTGAGCTAAAATGCACAGTCTTGTTTCAGTATGAATTAAGACAAATTTCTGTAGATATTAAATAGATAAGACTGATTAAGATTTTCCTTTGTGCAGAAGCATTTTCACCTGCTTCTTAGTCCCCCTTAATGATGTAAGCTAAAATTTCCCATGAATATTTTTGAAGTTTCAAGCAAGAAAAAACTGATATGTCTAAAATGAAATTATAAATGAAATTACAAAGTTATATTCCATTTTTTATATATATATATATATATATATATGTCAGTCAAGGTGTTTTTAATAAATCTTTATTTCCTTCTTTAGGAAAAGCTGTATGATATTGTACTATGTTGGTTAACCTCAGGGATATCATTGACTGCTGGTACAAAAATATAGCTGGATTTGTCCAATTTATAAATCTCTGTGTTGGCAAACTGGGTTTTGACATTTTGCAACTTTAAGCACTCGAACATGTAACAATGCTACTTCATTAATGGAATTTTTAAATCCTCATCAGTCAGAATATCAATGACAGTTTTAATTACTTAAATTGTAAAACACTGTAAGAACTATTGGTTGTTTCTCAGATTTCTCAAGACAGAAGAACTGATGAATATCTATCTCAGGCACATAATTGCAATATTGTATCTACATAGTAGGCATTTGAAAGATGTTCAGTTTTGATTTAAAACTACAACAAATGCTTTAGGGCTAGTTTGTGCAATTAATTGTCTTTGATTAAACTTTTATGTTTCAATATTAATCTGAATCCCTGCAGCTTCATTTTTCAAACATTGGATTCCATTACGGCTTTTTCTGCTGGAGCATTAACCATTATTATAAATCTCCCTTTTTTGAGATGCTATGTCACCCAGACCATTCAATAGCATTAATTTTCCATTCCATATAGAAAGGTCCCCTTCATTTTTGCAAACTATGGAACTTGAAAATGCAATGCAGCAAAAGCTGTGTATTTTTTTTTTAAGAGGCTGAAAATCCTTTATTACTCAATTATGTTTTATTTTCCAAAACATCTTATTAATCATGAATGCTTCTTGATAAAAAATATAAAAGTAGGAAAATAGCAAGATTTTACTTCCCAAGGCATTAGTGCAGATCACCCACAAAACACAGAAGAGTTAAATTACAAATTGGAAAATGCCTAGATAAAGTTAAAGGAGTTGGTGATTTTTTATTCTGATGTGCGAGTCTGACTAGGAACAGCCTCCAACAGGGGATGGAGTGGCTGTCCAGTTATCAGGGATTCAAGTCATGTACCTCCATATTTAACTCATCTTGTATATTTTATTATGATATATATTTGCTTACAGAGGGAATTTTCACTTGTTTTGTCTATGATTTTTTACAATTTTTATCTCTCTTTCAGTTTCAGAGAAAAATAAAGTAAATGACAACAAAACTGGGCTTTATTGTTTCTGATCCCTTGACATACAGATAATACAATCCATTTTGCAAGTCTATCCTGGATCAGTGGCTGAGCCTAGGGAATAAATAGATCTCTAAATATAATATTATACAGAGATGTTTCATGAAGCACAATGTTTATTTCATTCTGAAGCAATGTGACACTAAGTTTTAACAGTACAACTGAATTTATAGGTGTAAATCAAGTTGAATTACGGATAAAAAAAGAACAATTCCTGTTCTATTGTCAGCAGTGATCCTCTACACAAAGGCCAACTCTGACCTGATGGTTTCCTTCATATGTGAATTTACCTGACAGTTATAAATGCTGACCCTCGCAGCAGTGAGGTTTCCTCTGTGACTGGATAGAGGTTTATTTTCACCAAAACTTACAACAGTAGGCTTTGCAATTTTTCTTTCTTACTTTTAGATTTGAGAAAACAACTGTATCATTACTAGCATTTCACTTGCTGAGGAAGAAAAAATTGATATTTTAGCTTCAGGTTGAAAACCAGCAGACACAGCTCTTTTATGTGTACCTTCCAGTCCTTTCTGACTTTGAGGCATATATAACTTCACAGCAAGGTGCAGGGAAAGCAGAAAAAAGCAAATGGCTAAAAGCCCAGAAAATCAGAAGAAAAGCCCCAAAATTGTCTTTGCCTGTCTATTTTATAAATATCCTTCGGGCAGCTGATACATTTTCCAGACATTATTTTCTATTTGGTTTTATATGTATCTCTAAATGAGACAAATCTGTTCAGCTTATGGCAGTACCAAAAGCAACCTGTGTCAGAGTGCCATATCTGTTGCTGAAAAGGTTACTATTTTTTCACCTCTTTTCCTTGAGTGAAAAAAACCTGAATGAATGGTTTTAACTGTTGGATAGCAAAGCAGAACTATTTTTATTCATAAGAGGCGGGCTGCTAAAGTGTATAATACTGAGAAGTTAAAAATATCCACATTTTATCTGTGTTCTTGTAATTTCCTCTAATTTAAGGTAAAAAATGGTCAGACTTTTCTTTTAGAATGAAATATGTCTGCAGTGCAAAATGTTTCTCCCACAAGATCAAACCAACCACGCTCTGACATCCACATGGTGCCATGGTGCTGGAAATAGGTTTTAAAAATTTTCCTTGGATGTACCACCATGCTATTATCAGTCTTTGTTTCCTTTTCCCAGAACCAGCTGTCCTGTAACTCTCTTGAAGTCTCTGGACTGCACACAGTTCCCCCATGTCTGCAGCAGAGGCTCCACAAGCAGAGACTGCTGAAGTTTAAAGATAACAGTAAAAGCCTGACACACAGATTTTACATTGGTTAGTTGGTTCCCCCTTTAAAAACTGGAACACTTAAAATGTTAAATGTAAGTGTTTTCCAAGGTATTCCCAGGTAAATGCAAAAACTGATTTAAATTTGAAGCAAAAGTACAGAAAAAAAGTGAAAGGCAAAATGGTAAATATTTCTGCTTTTGTCCCTATTTTCTGGCAAGCTAGATACATATATTATACATCACACTCAGGTATCCTAGTAAAAGAACCTCAAACTAAAACAAATTACTGTGTGTTCTTCTCTAACAGGTCAGTGCTGTTAGAGACAAGTTTAGAGCTGCCAGATATGAGTTTATACCCCTAGCCACTGCCCTTGCAGGCTGATTTTGCTCAGCCTGTTTACAGACCCCATTCCTTCTTTTGAAGGCCATTCAGTGAAGGAACTCGTACAGCTTCTTTGCCTAGTTTTTGGTAATACATCATTGCAAAGGACACATTTTTCCAGAAAATTTGTCCTTTGCACTGATATATTAGCTATGAGCTGTGAGCTAGCTACTTCCCAAACATCTGGAAGCCCTGAGACATTTCATGTAAACTGTGAGGTAAAACACAAACCTTACCCAGGGAAGCGATCATGGCATTGAGTCCCTGTGACTTGTAGCAAGGGTAGGTTTGAAATTCTGCAAAGATGCCAGCAGTATGGACTCTCATTTGAAGTTAACTTTGAATTTTACTTAAAGGCTGATTTTCTGTGTGTTTTATGCTAAACAAAGCCTTACATTATCATAACTCATTTAAATCAGACATGATCTGAATTTTTGGTTCTCATTGTTGGTTCAAAAGTGCAATGAAAAATAGCAGTATGAGATTAGACAGAGATGAACAAGAATGTGGAAAAATGGTATGAACTCAAGGATAGTGAACAGTGTATCTTTTTATTGTCTAAGAATTGTCTACCAATAACACTGACTCTGAATTCCAGTAAGAGGGCTGTGACACAGATGTTGGTCAGTATATGTGGCACAGAAATAACTCTACTTTACTCCTGTCAACAGAATTAATGGAGAAACAAATTCCTCTTCATGTTATAGAGGAGAATGAACAGGAGTGAAGTGACTTAGCCAGGGCCATGATACATAAATCCAGACTCAGGATTATTACTTAAATTTTCAAGTACAAGAGTTGCACAGATGCCAGGGGAATTGTTCTCTTATACAAAAAATAATAGTGTAATACCAAAGAGCATAAGAGTAACACTTTTGCCTCTGTCATTTGAACACTGGTATTGAAAATTTAGTAGTAGTAAGAAAAAGCAGATTAATAAAAATAGTGGAATATTTTCTGAAAAAAAAAAACCACACGCTTCATCTCGAGGCAGCTTTTCCTCAAGCCCTGTATGCAGTGTTGGGCACCATTGTATCAGAAAACTATTAAACTGTTAGAGAGCATCCAAAGGAGAGCAAGGAGGACAGGACAGAGCCTGGAGAGGAAGCTGTGTGAGGCTGTTCAGCCTGGTGGAGATGGAGGGGAGACCTCACTGCAGTTACAACTTCCTCATGAGGGGAAGAGGAGAGCAGGCACTGATCTCTGCTCTGTGGTGACCAGGGACAGGAGCAAAAAAACAGCATGAAGTGAGAGAGGGCAGGTTTAGGCTGGGTATCAGGAAGAAGTTTTTCACTCAGAGGGTGGCTGGGCACTGGAACAGACTCCTCAGGGAAGGGATCACAGCACCAAGACTGACAGAGCTCAGTAAGTATTTGGATAATGCTCTCAGGCACATGGCGTGGTTCCTGGGGTGTCCTGTGCAGGGCCAGGCGTTGAACTTCAATGATCTTTCTGTGCCCTTTCCAACTCAGAATATTTTATGATCCTGTGTAGTTTAATTGGAGTGTGTCGATATTCTTCAGAGTTGGTATAAATCTGTAAAGAAAGGCAAACAAAGGCAAGCAGGTGAACAAGACTAAAAAGCTCCTTTCCTCAACAAGAGTATGAGAATCCTTCCAGTGTTGATGATTCTGCACAAAATTCAGGTGATGAATGATGAGAGTAAAGCTGTTTGACTGGACAGAGGAGATGGCAGTGGGCTGGCAGGACAAAAAGTCACACAAACACAAGGGCATACTGAAAGAAAATGCCAAGGAGTGCACTAAGGGCAATTCTACAGCCCCCCCTAGCATTTAGAAGACATCAAAAACTCCTTCATTTATCAGGGTCAAAACACAGCTGTGCTAGTAATCTGTAGAGGGTCCTCTATATTTTGGTGTTCTCAATGACTTAAATTGTGCTGCATTGAATTCTATTTCATACACTTGATCATTTGGATCCATTTGTTTGAATACTGTCCTGGCTTATATGATAGACTCTTTTTAACAGAGAATGAATTTGGGTTTATATTGTTCTAAAAAATAACGGTAATACAAATAGACAATTTATGTCCTTTCCTTTTGAAATTTATTGTTTTATATAGAGTACAGTGCTGAAGGATGAAACATGATGTAAAGGTATAAAAAAGATGTGAGGTCTGTTTCTATCTCTGCCACAGTGTTTTTGCAAGATGCAGGGAGGTTACATATTATAACTCTCAACATATCAGGTAAGTTATGGTCCTTGCTGTTTGCAAAACTGATCAGGCCATCACAAGATCTGAAGCTGAATTTAGATTTACTTCATCGATACTCAGATTCAGTTCTGTGTGTCTGATCTGCCCCACTTGAAAATCAAAGATGTTACTTTTCCAAAGACAATAAGAAATTAAATGCTTCAGCACTAAGGAGCAGAAATGAAAACAACTTTGTTTTCTAATATAAGTGCTTCTAGAAAATTAGCCTCTCTCATGCTTTGTATACCAAATGCAGACTGTTAAAATTTCATAATCAGTTCATGGAAAAAAAATCTATCTGAAAAAAGCACGCATTGATGTAAAGGTAATTCAAAGACCTCTGCTCTGAAAAAGTCTAGTACTTGACTTGTTAACCTTCTCCAGAATTATCATCTCTAAAGCATATGACTGTATGAGGTAGTAAAGACAGTCCAAACTGTCCTGTTTAGGATCAGAATCTTGCATGAAAAATGTGACATACAAATTTCTGAGTCTGATTCAATAGTTACTCTTTTTCAGATTTTATTTTGGCCTTTGTTTCTAGAAAGGAATTTAAAGAGAAGCACTTGTTAAACAACACAAAATCTTAGACAGCTGAAGTTAATGCAAATGTACCTGTTTGCACTTTGAAATGAAACACCTGAAGCTTAAAATGGAAAATCATGTTTCAACACTCTAAATATAATAACTTCAGCATAGTTAACATTTCTGTCAGGATGGCCCAGGTTTGCTAATCTTTTTACCTTCAGGTTGTGAATTTGTCAGAAATAATACTTAACTATCAATTTGAAAGACTGTGAATGGCTTTTTTTATGGCTTTGTCTTGATTTCTCAATGGTGTTATGACCTTGGAGCATTGTAACTCAGAATAAGAATTGAGGAAGTCTAGAAAATAAATCTGACATCAGTAGCAGTTACAGAATTTTATGTACAGTAGTAACCAAAGTACTGGCCAGTTTTGCATAGATTTTTCAAAGGGCAAAGTAGACATGCACTCAAAAAATTACAACAGCAACAACAACAATATCATTCCAGTCTTATAATTTAACTTGAAATAAATGCTCTTTTATTTTCACAGGTTTTTTTATTCCATATTATGCTTCACATGAATTTTTCAGGTGACCATACTTCTCTTAGGTACCATTTGTGCTAGTCATTCAATTAGCAAAAACTCTTTCACATGCAGTTTTTGTCAGTGCCAGTACATGTTTTCAACTCCAATTTTGTGTTTGAGAGTTTATGAAAGTGTTGCCAGAGCTCTGTATAAAATATTTAATCACTGAGAGTATCAAAATAAAATTGATTCTCTGTTGGGGTGTTATTAGCATTACTGCTCCAGAGCTAAAAGGAGATGCTATGGGCCATATTTTCACAGTGAGCTAGATAGCATTTTAATCTTGCAGTCACACTGAGTATAATTGGAGACAGGTGGCTAAAGCTCCACATTCTACTTCAAAAACATTATGTTCTCTCCATCCAGATATGCCTAACAAAGCCCCAAATTCATCCTGTTATATTTTTCAGCTAAACTTGGCAAAATGGAAGACATGATAGGTTGTAAAGCCTGTGCATTAATTTAGCTAAACCATATGGATTTCAGGTAGTTTAAGATCACACAATGCATAGTTACAGTATTATGCAGGTAGATTTTACACCAGAAAACACCACAATGACCATCCATTCTGACCTATCCTTTCCCTGACCATAGCATTTCAGACATATTTGCAGTGGAGAGGTGATTACTTCATCTTGCAGAAGAAAGCTGATTCTGTAGAAGATGGCATTTTGCTCAGAAACTAGATTTATATTTTACAAAGTGGATAATTAAAAATGACACACGCATAAGATGATACATAAGAGGAATGTGATATTAGGCAGATTACTGCATAGCCAAAATCTGCATGATTTTGCACTAGGAATGGTTATACATTGATGTGTCGCATGCAGCATTATGACATTAAACCTCTAATACTGCTCCCTGGCAGACAGCATGGAGTACTTATCTGTTCCAAGAAGGTGATTCTTATGTTCTTAACATTAAAAAAAGACCTTATAATCAGACATCTGGATGAAGAATACTTTCTGTCCTGTGAAACTGCATCTAAAAACTGTGGGTCTGCTAGAAAACTTTGGTGCAATGTTTGCCAATTTTTAAATTCTGTGAAAGAAATTTTTAAAGTTACTTAACAAGGGAGACCATGTCATGTACATTTTTGTTAGACTTAAGCCATCTGTTTCACATAGAAGCCATCTGAGCAGTATAAAGCCAGACAAATAATTTAAATCTCAAACATAGGAATAATTACTTGCAGTTTAAAGTCTAACAGACTTGCTTTCAAAAATCTGCTTTCAATAACTCGACTTCATGGACTAGATACGTCTAGTAACTAGGCATTCATTTATCAAGTTTGCTGAGACCTCTTCTACCTGCCCTAGAAAATTTATATTTGATTTAGTTAGCTGAAAAACTCACTGCAGGGATCTACCTTTAAAACAGCATAAATATACTACTCCCAGTTTTTATATTCTAAACTTTGATTTAAAGCACTTATCCTGAAGAAAAGAGAACAGTTGAATTCCCTTTTCAGCCTTGAAGGGATTCAAGCCCAGAATACTTCGATGGCTGGTAACAATCCTAACCTAAAGCCTATTGTTTGGGTCAGGTGAGGAGAAGCATTTAGACAATTATAGCCCAAACCTTACCAGCAAGGTCTGCAACAAGGGACAAGGTGTGCTTGGAGCCTCCTGTTCTGGCGCTCACTGTGAAAGGGTGGCAAGGCTGCATTCCAGAGCAGTTGTTTAGTTCACAGCTGTCCTATTGCAATCTGCCCCACTGTGCAGTAACACAATTTTTTTCTCCTCTGTCACATATGAGTAAGTAAGTCTTTTTGCTGTACAACTAACCATTTTTAGTGAGAGCAAGGCTGTATAATCCTCTGGGTATTTTTTTCATTTTAGAATGACCTGAGGGAAACATAGTCTTTAATAGATAGAGTTGGGCCTTTTGAGTTTTTCAGGGCTAACAAAGATATTGAACTCACCAGTATTCTTTTGAAGCAAACGATCTTTGAAATAATATATTTTCAAACACGACAGCCAACACTTTGTTGTCATTACATTACAAAGGTTCGATGGTCATTACATTGCAAAGGTTCCACATTGCCAGTTTCATACCTCCTTGATGTTTCTTGTAGGCAGCTCCTCCAGGCACTAACTCTCCCATATCCTCATAGCAGCCAACAGATTCCTGTTCCCTCAGCCAACCAATCCACTCTTTTATAACACTCTTCTCATTGGCTACAGCTGTGGCCTGTTAACATCAGGCCTGCTCCTAATCCTTAATAATTGGCTCAGCTGCAACTCTTTAGGGGGTAAGATTACCTTCTATATACCTTTATTTACTTATGTTCTATCTCCTCACAACACTTTAAAAAAATCAAAGACTTTCTCATCTTTATGCCATTACTACATGATACAAGAGAACAGATTCCAGTTTTTCCCAGTTCCCATTTTTTTGAGTGGCTGGAGTATCGTGGACAGTATTTGTCAGGCACTTCAGATTGTGTGAAAAGGGGCCATATCTGTAATAGAACACAAAACACCATGCTGAACTGCTGGCAGAGTTCACGACAAAACTGTGGCAGTGTAAACGCATGTGCTTTCCAAACACTTCTTGGTCATTGCTCAAGGGTGAGGAAGGACTGAGGAGAGTCCAAAAGAAAGCAGACTGGATGCAATTATTCTGCTTTGGTAAGGAGGGAGTAAGCATAGCTGCCTGAATACAAGGCACTCGGCGCTACCTGCCCGGTCTTCCTGCTATGAAAACGCAGGTAGGTGCCTACACTGGACAACTGGACAGATTTCTTGCAAGGTAGCCAAATTCATAATTGCAGGTATGTGATTTTTATTAGTCTGTGGCCTTTGGTACATCTAGCACAACTTCAGCACAGTGAACAGCTCTGTTCCAGGAGTAAGGGTGAGCTTGCAAGGTGACTGAAGGCCTTGTGCCTTCATCTATCATTCAACCTTAGTGTTGACAAAAATCCTTGCTTTTATGTTGAGAAATGGTGATTAGCACCAATTATCTGAAATTGGTGGATTTATGTACTGATTAAAGCACTGCTCAGTATATCTCTAATGAAAGCCTTCTTCAGCAAATTGACTAAAGCAATGTTTTCAAGCTTCCTAAGGATTTACTATGAAAAACCAACCAAACAAAAGTCAATTAATTTTAACCCTCACTGGAAATTCTTGTATCTTAAAACTTGCTTACTGTCAGCAAGTAATCTATGCAGTAAGAAACAGTTCCTTACTAAATTTATTTCAAAGGTGTTTGTGTACGCTCAATTTATCAATCCTATAAGGACAAAATTCTTTCATAAAACACACACAGAAATACATTCTAAGGATACATATGGTTTTTGACTTCACAGAGGTCAAAACTGAGATTAGCTATCTGATAATGGTTTACTTTTAATGAAAAATATGCAATAGAAAAATATGTGTCCATATATATACTTAGTTTGGAAATTAAGGGGAACAAATAAGACTTGCTTTGATGTGAAAAACAACATATGCATTTTATCTCCTAGACAAACTACATATGATCTTGAGAGTCTTTGAAGCTCTGTAATAGTCAGAGCACAATTTGGAGCTGTTCTGCCAGCCATCAAGTACTTTCCCACAGAGATGCTAGAAGGCTTGGCTACATATTCCTGTGCTATATATGGAGTGGGCAACGGTGTCCTGTGCTTGGCAAACACAACAGATGAGGTGGGTCACACAATAAAGGAAGACAGATCTCCTTTAGAAAAGGAATTCTGCTCCCATAGATTTGAAATGTTTAATTTGGATGATGTATTTTGACTTTATAATTTTGAATTTTATATATAATATCAATATATATTATATAAAAATAATACATAATATTTCATCTAGTCTGCCACTTCCGTGAAATGAGTTTCAAAACTAAACAAGAGATGGAAAATTTTTAAATTGTCAAATGTTGAAATAAACATATTCCATTGAAACACATTCCCATTTGAATTCTGGCAGGACTCTACTTTGATTAAAGAAATGGTGCACCAAATGAATGACCATTGAGATCCCAGCATGTAGCTCATTCAAATTAGATAGTAGAAATTGTAGTGCTATAAACTGTCCATCTTCCTTCAATCATAAAATACAAATAATTCACTATGTCCCATTAATAATTGAAAATTTAAAGAACAAGGATTTTTAAATATCTTTTCTATTTATACCTCTTAATGATCAGGAAGGATATATTATTTCATTTCAGAAAACTAAAATAATGGGAGAGTTGCCAGCTCAAAGCTTACGTTTAACAGAAACACTTTCACAGTACAGATGTACAGCAGCAAATAAAGTGACAACATTCTCCAGCCTCTGAACTTTATTGAATTAATTTTCAAAATTCTAATAAACAGAGGTTGTCTTCATTCTAACCTTTCATTTGAGAATATAAAACAAAAATAAAATCTTTTTGTGAGCCTGGGTCCTAACTTGCTATTCTCCTCTAAGAAGGTATGTAAGTTCCTACTCATAAAATGAAAATCATCTTGATCGCTGTCCCTTTTGTGACCTTAATTTCTTCCATTAATTTTCTTAAGAAATTCAATTAACAGTAATCCACATATTCTAATTTTCTAGTGCTATAGGATGCATAGTATAAAAATATTAATAAAACTATTATCATCGGGCTGGTTAACAGAATTCAGAGTTTGTGATTTCCAGGTTTACATCACGCATGAGTTCTCATTTAACAAGCTTCAAGTTCCCATTCAGTTTTGATAAATATACCATTACCTATCCTAACTATACCTTGGGATCCTTACAGACTTTGTGACAAGCTATAGGAACAATCCCCTCTGCACAATATCTGTTCCTTATATCCATGCCATTCACATGAGACAGTGGCTAACACTGTTAAAAATGACACTACTAAAGGAACTTTATAATGTTTATACTTATTAGAAATTTGCAGCCAGTGATGCTATCTTAAGAGGTTTAATTTTGTTTACATTCATTAGAGTTCTGCAAAGCTAGCTCTTCCCTAATTACTAGTAATTTACAACTTTTATTATTTTTTTTCATCTAGAGGTCTGTCTCATTAAGGTCAAAGCCTTTGCAGAGTCACAGTGTTCAGCCAGTTCCCCAGAGGTGTCTCTAGATGAACATTTGGATAAGTTCTGTAGCTCAGAAGAAACCAGGGCCAATTTCTGAACCCCTGAGATTTTTTCATAAGTGCAAACAACCATGTTTTAATGCTGCTTAGATGTGAAGAATTTCTACAGAAAATATTTTCATCTTTAATGCTGCTACACAACAAATAAACAGAACATGATACTGCACACAGTGTTGCTACATATCCTTTCAAATTTCTTCATGATTGCCTATTATTTTTATTGTGTTATATAACCGTACTTCTGGACATAACTAGCATTGCAAGTCTGAAATACTATGATTCCGTAACAGCTTCAGTGTGTGCCCTCTCTCCAGTAATCTCCTTCTCCCTCCCACTTGTGATGTGAGAACACCTGGACCAGGCAGAGAAATTGTTCAGAGGAACAGCAATTCAGAGTTATGCAACCCAGTAACTTTCCTCAGGACACCAGTGATTGTTCTGTGTTCATTTTGGGGACTGCTGTGCTGACTAGAACAGTAACAATAATAATAATTAAACATATACTTTAATTGGCAGGAGATGAGAAAGAAATGTAGAAATAAGAAAGGTTAAAAGAAGAAAGTTTTAAAAATTTGTCAAAATATTGATTTTCTATGTTCTGAGTATTTTTGGCCAGAACTATCATTGTCTCAGTTTAACATTAGGAAGGAATTCCAGAATCACATATTTATGTTAGGAGGAGACACTAGGAAAAATAGTCATCATAGCCAAAAACCTAGGGGGTTAGAAAAAGATTATGGGGTTTTTTCAGTTTTTTGATTTATACTTAAGCATCTTTCTTTTTCAAGTACCAAATTCCTTGATATCAGAGTCTTCATATAATGGGGATTAGTAACATTTTACACAATATTACTTTAAAAATATTATATCTGAGGCCTTTCAGGGGAAAAAAATGCCTCAACTGTTTCCTATGGAACTGGAGTTTCTATACAAATACCTAAGCAATTCTGGAATAAAAGTAAGAAAAATTGAGTTTAATACCAAATTAGGAGCTGAGTGACTGAGAACAGTTAGCCATTATTCCTGGAGGAGGTATTTTACACTTAAGGTGCAATAAAAGACAAGCCATATTATCACCAGCTTTTTCTATATTCAGAGTTTCTAAGGAAGTATTTCTGGGCCCTGTCTTATTTTGATATAGAATAAATGTACTGACAAAGATAAGGCCCTCATTGAGTGTAATCAGATTGTCCAGAAAAATGCAGTTGCAGCTAATCCTTCAGTCATGACACACATCGAAACTTGTGGCAATCCTCTGTCATGGAAGGAACATCCCTGCCCCTACTCTGGCCAAAGAATTGAATGAAAATTAAAAGTCAGAGCTCTAAACTAATTATTAAAATATCCAGTAGTAGAATTATTTGGGTATGCCTATTGCAATAAAATGTCAAAACTCACACTGAATACTACTTATGGAGAATCATTCAACAGGTTTTACTCAAGGGCATGGTCAGAAGGTCAACTGATGTCAAAAGTTTCACAGACTGTTTAGGCTGAGTTCTCAAAACCTGGGATAGTCAGCTATAGGAAGCTGCATAGTGCAAGGTTACTGATTATATTTGTAGTCACAGAGAGAGTAGGGGTTTAGAGGTGGCTACTCCTCCAAGGAGGAAACTCCCTGGGTTGCAAATATGTCACCAGCAGAGGCTGCAGCCTGTAGCCTTCCCTTGCTAATTGCTGTTCCCTCTCCTCCTGCTCAGTGCCCTCCCTGCCTTCTGCTGCCCCCTCTGCTGACCTGAGCGAGTGCTGCCCTTTGGAGAGGCTGGAAAGAGAAGCAGGTCTTTGCTAGCTCAGCTTATTTTGACTGCAGCAGTGGAGGAACCATTCATAGGACAGGGAGGAGATTCCCTCAGGGTCTGGGTCAAGGCAGTAACCTGTCAAGTTGCTGGGACTAATTGGGGTCTTCCCCTAGCAGTCAATCACTTCAGCTCACTCCTCAAAGTTTGAAGTCTCTTGTCTGAAGCAAGGTTCAGACATGCAAGCACAGGACAGCCTTTATTTCCCTCTGTCCTTTTTTATTTTCTTTTTGACAGATATAAGAAATTTAAAAGAATACCTAGAAATTTCCAGAAAAAAAAATTGTTCTTTGCAAATTAGTTGTGTGAAAACATTCAACATTCAGCAGCTCTGCTGTTGTAAATCAGGATCATTTTCTATAGATAATGTGGATGTTTCCATAACTAAATCCTGGAAAATACTATAAAGTTGACATTGAACATGGTCTCAGAGGTCTTTTACATGAGATTTTCTGTTAAAAATATACTACCCAAGATTTTATTTTTCTTCTATATCATTACAGTAGATGAGACTGAATTGTCAGGAAGGAATAAATACAACAAAATCCAGCTGCTTGTTTACTGAAAACTAGTAACTTGAATGATGTGACTCTTCAGGGGTTCATAGAGCTGCAACAGAAAAATTACAGTTATGGAAGTGCATTTTTTATTTCCTCCATATAAATAAACTAGGATTCAATCCCTACCACCTTGTAACTTCTCTGGCTTGGGGGAAACTACAAATGATGAAAACATAGTAAAAAGAGGAGAAACATAAATCAGATTGATAGACTGTAGGCAAAGGGAGAAGCATGTAAAAAACAGATAGAATAAATGCTATTAATTTTATTTTTCATTTAGTACTATGTGCTCTGAGATATAGGAGTAACAAGAAAAATATAGATGAGAGCAGTGGGGAGAGGAGGATTCCTCACACAGCTTATTGATTGACGTGTCTTGCAGTGTAATCCTCTCACTCTGATCATGCTGGAGACCAGAGGTATCCTAAATGCATTCTGTTCTGTAAATGATTTCCTGATCTATACCACTTTCATATTTTCCATAAAAAACACTTTATCTAGGGAAAAAAATCAATCTGAAACATGCTGGCCTTAATTTGATGAACTTCAGTATGTAATCAGGGCTCTGACTCAAATCATGTCCTCCAGCAGTTTCCTGATTGGGGACATTACCTGAATGAGTCCTGGTGAGCCTTTTTCTTTCTCAATCAAGTGTTCATGGCAGTTGTATGCAGCCTTTTGCCCCAGATTCCACACATCCTCCCCCGTTTCCCACCCTTTTTCCCATCAGTATGTTCCTTTGGGTGTTCAGCTGTTGGAAACCTCTCATCTCTGCCAAAGGACCCTCTGCATTAATGGAGGATGGAAAGAACTCACAGGGACATTTATGCAAGAGGATTTCCAGGGAGTCATAGAGGACAGCAAGTATCTAATGAAGGCTCTTACAGTGTGTCTTGGTTTGGAAAGACAGGTGTCTGCTAAGGAAGGCAGGAGCCTCCCCTGAAATGGAAAATGTAAACCCCCTCCCTCCAAATTGCTATAGATTTTAAATTAAGGGGCTCTCAATCAAAAATATGAGAGCAGGAATAGCAGTTATTTATTAGGGAAGAAAATAAAATAAACAATACAGTAAACTAAAAAACACTGACAGAGTCAGAACACAACCTGACACCCTGTTGGTCAGGGTGTTGGTAGCAGTCCCATTGGAATGGTGGCTACAGTCCTCCTGGAGTGTCAGGTGTGGTTCTGTTGGAGCAGGGATCCTGTAGAAAGGATCTGAAGATCCAGTGGAAGAGGCAGCTGCTTCTCTGGGGAATCCAGTGGAGAAGCCATGCTGGTATTCCAGAATCTCCAGACTATATCCAGTTAGGAATGCTTGACTCTCCCCCATGGGTGGAGCATCTCACAATGGGATGCTGTAGTTCTTATCAGTCATGCAGTGACATTCAACAGCCTGTTATCAGCAGATGTCTCCCTGAGGGAGGAGTGGTTGTGGAGGAGATAAGGAAAACTGCCCAATTAACAGAAGATAACTGCCACACAGATGGCAAATAGAACACAATTGGCTTGGCAATCCAAGACACTGTGGCTCTCACCAGGCAGGTGAGAGAGGAAAGGTGGTTGCCTCAGGGTCAGGAACTACCTTTTAAAGAGGACTTTCTCTGTGTGGTCATCAATTCTGATGTCTCAATTACTCCAGGAGTGTGTTGTTTCTCATTTGAGACATCTGTTAGACTGGATGAATCATCAGCAGATATGTCTGTTTCTTTCTATTACATTTAAAGGTAAATCTGTTTGGACTTCAATATTCAATAGCAGGGGTTTTTTGTTGGTAAGACCTTGATTGATTTATGAGTTAGCTGGTGATCTGAAGAATGAAAAGTGTAACTAAAACTGAGCTAAACATGGCAATCAGTTTTTAAATACTGTAAAGTCAAGTCTGTTTTGCCCATGACAATCACTCCTCTATCCATGAGCCTTTTGTTATATTTTCTCTCCCCTATCCAGCTGAGGAGGGCAGTGACAGAGCAGCTTTGGTGGGTAGCTGCCATCCAACCAGGGTCAGTCCAACACACACTAAAAAGTAACCCAGTAATGCTGGATCTCTTATTTGAGTAATTTATCAATCAGGATATCAATCCTTCACTCTTTGTTCTCAAATATGTACAGGCACTTTACATTAGAAATAAAATTGGGTCCTGTTTTCATGTGTAGTTCCTGGCAGGGAGATTGGAGAGGGAGAAGGAGAAGAGGGAGATGGACATTTTATGCTGTTTCATTTTCTTCCATATTTACAGCACTCTCAATTGCAGAGATTAATCTTGAAATTGTCAAAGTTTTTGTTTTTCCAAAGGCAAAATGGACCATTAAAATGCACATTTAGAATAAATGAACCAAGTCGCCTGCAGACCTACTGTGGACTTTAAAAATGATTAGTTTTGCTGGTGTTCTAAGCACTGACTTTCAGTTTATTGAAATGCTAATGAAATTTTGATTATAATATAAAATATAATTTTTTCCTCTATAACATTATTAATGCCATTCCAGAGACTAATGTTGCAACCAGAATGCTTCATTTTTCATTAATCCTCCAGTTCAGGGCTGAATTTACTTATAAATCTTCCCCTTTATCTAGTTTATGTCTCACAGTTCCACCGAGTTTAAATTGTATCTAAAATTTTATGACAGCAGAAGTATATTACTGCAATTAAAATACCAATGAAGTAACCTGTAGCAGCATTTTCATTATTTTTTGTGCCACTCTGCAAGACACAGGACTAAAGTGAGCATGGGCCCTTCTATGATTTAACTGTGCACAGGGAGAATCCAGCCACAGTGTTTGAAGAGAAAGATCTGATAGCATTAATCAATGCAAATAGAACAAAAGCAGAACACATACTGAATTCCATTAATCATGAAATTAATTTTCACAGTGCCCTTTTCCCCTTTCCTGCCTCGGTTAGGCCATGTAATGAGGATTAGTTTTGTTACCGCGTCTGTATTGCCTCTAGTTCTGCTCTCACTATCAGCATCAAGTTCCTGCCAGTCATTCTTTAAGGAGCCTAACTACTCTTTGCCATCTATTTTTCTCTCTTACTCTCACTAGGCCAAGGAAATGTGGATAAAAGTGTGTTTTATTCCAGAAAATTTAACTTTTTGTCAGAGAAGGATGACATTCTTCCCTGTGCTATGTGCTTAATTTGGATGCACATTGTGGCTTTCAGAATTGTTACCTGCTATAAATCCTGCTGTGGAGTTGGCAATGTCAGTTCAGGTTGATAAAGGTTTTAGCTGTCTTACATATCCTCAGAGTAAGCTTGGGGGAAAAGTGTTACATTTTTCTTGATATGTTTCAGTGTTTTCTTCTCTAGAGAGATCTGACTTACTTTTCTCTAACTTTTTTACTTTGTCTCTTATTGTAGGGAAAATTGCTTGAAAACCCAAATCTATGTGGGAGATGAGAAGAACTGTGTGAGTCATGATTTGATTACCAAGACTTCTGCATATCAACACAATGATTCACCAAACTCCTTGACTTCTTCTTCTGTGGGGGGAGTCTTTTACCAGGCATTGATACTTGATTGTTCCCCACTCCAACCTTTTTGTTCAAAAACTCACTTGAGATGTACATGCACATACCTAAATGTCCTGATGAGTTCCATCTGTTCTAGAGCTAGTCAAGCTCACTGTCATGTCAGTAAAATTTGGGTAGTGAAATACAAATAATATTTTTACAGAATGAGATGTAGTTTTTCAATATCCAGTGTATCCACAATGTATCTCGAATTCTGAATTTAAGCTTTTTCCTGTGTGTATTAACGACATAAATATTACCCAGATATCACTCATTTGCATGTGGGAGGCAATAGGAAGGTAAAGGATATTTGATGGAGTGATATCCATTGCCTGTCTTCACTGGAAAGATTTTTGTAATAGTAAAGAATTAAGAGCATATGTTCTTCAGTTAGATTGAATCTTAATATTTTAACTTTTAAACTCCTGGTGCATAGGGCTTTTCACCTAAACCTGGCAAGCTGCAATTCATGATGATGCAAAATTCTACCAGGATTTTTATTTTTAGTAACAGAAAGAGTAATTTTTTGTTAACTTTAACTTGATTTTTTTTCTTTTTTTTCAGAGGTTTTTCTTTATGAAAACTAATAAGTGGCCCCACTGGTGTACCAAATTTGTCCTAGATCACTCAAGACTCTGATTTACGTTTATATGAAGGTATTGAAACTCCCACTGAGAGAATAAAGAGTCACTTTGCTGCTACCAACTGTAGGATATTATTTACGTTGTTGTTATCTGGGAGAACGAGCATATTTCCAAGATTAAATGCTGAGATGTGGAGTTATTGCAGAAGGCATTACTAACTTTATTTTTAAATATAAATCTTTCATTCTGTGTGAGGTGAATTACTGCACAGCTTTTAATGTTAATTTATTTCAAAGTGTCTTGAATGCAAGTGAGCATTCTTTGGTATTTTTCCTTTCTATTCTTTATTCCTCTGTTCTGGTTCTGTGCTGTATTCTCAATACTGACTTCTGTCTTGCTTACAGAAGCTTTTGTTCATCAACTGCATTTCATGGGACTTCAAGGGTTATCTGCAACTGGGCTCACAGATGTTTGTCCTGGTGACCCAAATAGCCAAGGGATGTATGGGAATGGAAGAAAAAAAATCCTGTCTTGGTTTGTAGCGTAGTGATGGACCTGCTTCATATTTCCAGCACAGCCTTGCAGCTGCTTTGTGCTCCATGAACAGGGTTTAGGATCCTGAAGGAACCTAAGTAAGCCTCAGCTTAGTCCCTCAGCTTTTTATGGCCTCTCTATTCTGTGACTGTATTCAGAAAACAAACCTGCCACTGGCATTTCCTGCTCATGAACAAAATGCCTGATTATGTATCTGTAGCACACATACGACTTTCCTCTCTCCTTGCTAGTCCTGTCCTAAAGCATTGTCCTTAGGACCATCTGAACTACCGAGGTTTCCCCATGCAAAAGTGATTCTAGAGAATATATAACTGTGTCCTTAGAATTATTCTCCATGGTTTTTCTACAGCAATAGTTGCACTAGTATTGAAACCAGAGAAGAAACCTGCAAGAAAAATTAGGAAAGAAAGCAGATAAAAGGACTAATCAGGGTGGCCAATTAGATGCCGGATAACCTAATTTTGGAGATTCTCAAAATCATAATTTCATGAAGTGGGAAAAAAAGGTGAAACAATCTGATGGATTGTTGAAGTTTGAGGAAAAAACCCCAAAGTGGTAGATGCTTAATAACCCACCTAAAGTCTATTAACTCAGAATGATCAACAGTTTATTTCCAGGTTTGCTTGAGTTATATTAAAAGCCAGGTAGGTAAGATGAATTCTGAGGAGACAAAATAAATATCATGTGGCCTTTAATTTTGAGGGATGAAGTAGAAGAAATCCACACTAAACTCAGCAACTCCTCCCAGACAACAGAAAGCACATGAGTAGACAAACAGATCAAAGGAATAGAATTGCTTTTCATGGCTTCTTCTAATATGCTAAGCATGGACACTACAGAACTTTATGGAGTTCTTCTCTCAATTAAAGCTCAAATAGTAGACTGTCAGCACCACATCATTTTATGACATATTGTTGTTGCTGTTTTACATGGATAGATTTCTGTCAGTAAGGTAATTCCAAGAGCACTTTCTGCTATGCCACTAGCGAGAGTGTCAGTGTTCTGTCAGCAGTGTAACTGCAGGAATGGCACACACTTGTTAATTCTGGCAGCACTGCATGTGCTGGTAAAATCTTGCTTGTCTGCCCAGGGAGATGGTGGAGTCACCATCCCTGGATGTGCTTAAAAAAAGATTGGATGTGGCACTCTGTGCCATGGCTTAGATGAGGTGCTAGGGCATGGGTTGGACTCTGTGATCTTAAAGGTATCATCCAACCTATTGATTCTGTGATTCTGTGATCTGAAACAGATATCATCCCATCTGGTTCCCCCACTTAAGCAGGGATGGTATAAGACAGTTCTTTAATGACAGACTTTTAATAAAGAATTTAGAGCCTTCAACTGAGTGTGAGATGCTTAGATATTCTTTTTTTGGAGGCAGTAACAGATGTGCAATGAAATAGTATGTTTCATTCTTTCTGGTCAATCTGTGCACAAAACATCCCTCTGCAATCTTTTTTCAGAGATGCAATGATGGGAACACCCTCATCATTTTAATCCCCAATCTCTTTGCAGCATGAAAAAGGATGATTTAAAAAATATAGTGGAGAGCCATCATAAGAGATATCTGCAGGGAAACATATTCTCTTACACAAGCTGCCTCTCAGGTCCTTTGCTGTGCAACAGATTGTGCCACTCATCTGAGAAACCAACACACAATGGCACCCTGGGTGATTATGAGACCCATGTTACCAGCTTTTCATTGTTTCAATGCCTGTTCATTGCCAACACTTTTGACAATGAAATATACCAATTCACTAAGTTTCTTATCATACTCTTCTCAGAAATGGAAAGGAATAATATCTTCAGTTTGAGGCAAACTGGCTTTCTGTTAGTGCTTTTATTTCCTTACTAGGAAGATTTAAATGCTGTACTTAAGAATGAGCTTGTGGAGCTGCATCTGTGCTGCCCCTTGTGGAAGCAGACTAGCGATATATGGTATTTATTCATACTTTGTAATTAGAGGGTTATGTGAATTATTCCAGGGTCCCTCCTCCCAGTGAGAGAGAAAGGAAGCTGCTGTAGGTCACGTTCTCTCTGCCCCAGTGGGGCTGAGCATGTATTCCCTGCTGGTGCTTTTGCACATGCTCACACACTCACACATGGCCAGGCACAGAGCAGCACAGAGAGAGGGGTCAGCAGCCGCACAAACACCCACAGCACTCACTCTGACATGAAGATCAGAGATGGCCTCACCTGTTGCTTCTTCCAGGACAGCTGGGATTGGAGTCAGGGTGTATATACACCCTCACTCTGGATGCACAAACACACATCTTGGATCCTAACCCACATTTGAAATCCATCCAATATCTCCGACCCATTCCCACACACAGACTGCAGCCTTAGGTATTTCCCTGTATGGATCTCCTCCTACCTAACGCTGATCTAATCCAAAGTCCAAGAGCAACTTTCACCCAGAGGCTAAGGGGGTTACCCAAACAGAAAATAATTAGAATGTGTTTAACACAAAGTTACAACAGGCTGTGGCAATCAATAATCTGATTTACCAGGCTTATGCCTACTTTTCCTTCTTATTCCACTTTTTTCTTGCTGACCCAGCTTGATCCGTCTGTTTCCCTACTTTTATTCCTTCCTCTAAATGTTTCACATGTTCTTATAGTCCCTGTGTAGACAACCCTTAGCTTTACACCATCTTCAAATTCTCTTTTCTCCCTCAAAACTCTCTTCTGCCTGCATCTCAAAATAAGTATTGTACCCCTTTGGAAAATCATCCCCCTTGCTTTGTATGGTATTCCAGGAGGAAAATATTTCCTTTAGTTGTCTTGGCAGGTGGGAAAAGGGATAATGATCTAATTTTTTGTCTTAGACAATATTAAGATACCTGATTTGTTGTGCTCCATATTCACGTTCCAGCTTCCTTGCTGGATGCCTTGGCCTTCTGTTGCTCCTTGGATGCTTGCTGAGTCTTTGTTTCCACTGTGTTCAGCTTTTTAAACATAAGAGCAGGTGGTTTCATCTGTCATCACAAAAATATATTTAAATATAAAATATATAAGTTTTATTAGAGGGAACAAAAGCTGTTATTCATCTGAGGAATGTTCTTTTTACCATTTTTATGCACAATTTTCCAAGAACTCTGTGCCTTAAAATGTTGAAGACATTTTGAAAATCTAGTCCATGTGAAAGTGTTTGTCAATGTAGAAACATGTTCTGATAATCACAGCTTTCATTCGCAGTCTCCAAAATCTTCAGAAATTGTAAAGCTCATGCATTTTCAATTTTTAGTTTAATTCATGTTAATTTTATTTATCAGTACAATTTCCTATATTATTAAGTTTTTTTATAATTAAAATGAACATTAAATGCATCTATGTCTGTAAAATACTTATATCTCCCTTGTATCAAGCAAGATAGAATAATAGAATAAAAAGTAATTGCTTCAAAAAGTTAAAAAAAATAAATTTTTTTCATGCCCCTTCTAAAATTTTTCATAAGTCTGATGCAATACAATAAAAATGCAAGACTGTGACTGAATAATTTCAACATGAAAGGGTGGAATAATGTATGAATTTAGACAGTCACGCATAAGATAGTGGCACAAATGACTGCCATATATCAAAACAGTCTTCTCATGACTGCTGTACATCCTCTTGAAGCTCTCTTTTCTTTACACACTAATTATGCAATAACAGCAAACTTTGGTTACTATGGAAAGGCAATCTTATTTTATCTTACAAGCCTGACAAATCAATCAACTTGTTTTTAAGAGTCTTAATTCAAAAATCCTTCAGCGCTTCTCTTTTTTAATTTATGCAGTGCTTCAGGATTCAGAGACAGAAAAAAAGACTGCAGTGCAATCCCCAGTGAATAACTGATATGCTCACATGCATTTAGGTCAATGAATGCTTTTTAGAATTTATGCTGGTGTAAAAAATATTGACTAAATTTAGCTGAATCATCACTTCATTCACTATTGCTTTTTATTTTTACATCAGACATAAATGAACATAGGCATTTTAAATGCGGCTTTCTTCTTTTCATAGATGTATCTTTTGAATTTCTTGCTTAATATTTTTGTCTGATGTATCTGTTTTAGCTTTCACTGGATAAGTACAGTCTTTAGAGGCCAAGGGGAAAAAGCCCCAAAGGGTTATTTTTCTTAAATATTTTTCTTAAAAAGAAAAGGTATCATCTGCAAGGTGATATATGAATACTGCCCTTTACACTTATGTTCAGTGTCAGACTTTAATGGCAGAATTCAGTTCAAAATTAAAATGTCTAAACTTAGTTGAAGGCAGTTATGTCTTCTGACAAGACATAGAAAATTTTGTGGTCAGACTGCATTAATTTGTTCTTGGTATCTTGAACTGTATGAAAATAATGGAATTCAAAATATTTGGGGCTCACCATCAAATTAGTGTTTGGGAAACTAGGTTCACAACATTATCTTGAATTTTTCAGCTGTCATTTTTTACCCCCATATCCATAATTTAGATTCACAAAACCATTTTCAGCTACCATTCAATTCTAGAAGCAGCAGAAGCTCTCCAGTTTCCAGAATTTTACATAGAAGTCACATAAGCTATTTTCTCTTGATGTGATCATCAGCTTCATGCCCACCTCTTCAAAGTTAAAAACATCAGTATATTTTCTGCTCAAATCTGCTGACAGACTCAGTGAAGAAAGATTCTTAGAGCTTCCACACCTAACAGTCTCTGCATACATTACTGAAATGAAGATAATATATTTTTTCCAATACACTCAGTGATTAAAAGAATGTCAGAGGCGCTGCTTCATTTCTGTCTGGGACTACTGGGACTCAGACCCCCATCTCACCTTTCCGAAAGAAGATGAATCTCTGTTTCCTCCTGCAACATTAGAGAAGATGCTTAAATCCTCGTACTGTAGTTGCTAAATCTCTTTTGAATCCCGTTTAAATTGTTCCCTATTTTCACTGCTGGAAATTGTTTCTCTTCCTGGATGACTCTCCCCTTAGAGTTTCTGTGAATTAGGGAGGTTTTGCAGTAGTCATTATTGCACAGCATAAATATACCTTCTTGTATCAGCCCACAGTTTTGTTTTGTAGGTAGATAAATTAAATAGCTCAGTTTGTTTCAGCATTCTTATGTCCAAGAAATGAAACACTGAAAAAGCCATTTAGCACCATGTTGCCTCCCCAGAGCAGTGCAACGTTATTCCCTATTGAGCTCCTCACAGTATATTTCCAGCAATTAACTATATGTTCTTTTGTTATACTTGTAAAATTGGTTCATTCCAATATGCCTAACTATCCTTTCATGAAAAATATTCTGAATAGTATTTATATATCTAGAACTGAAGGATTAAAACCAAATGAATGTACTAATTTAAATTCTCATGCTAGTTAAGGAAAAAAAACAAAAAACACTGCTAATGAACTACATATATTTCTGTGCATATCTTGGAAGTACGCCTGTGGTTTTATACAAAGGATGCAAAGGAACATTTTTCCAAATGAAACTAGTTTAAATTCTTCGTAGATCAATTATTTATATAGCTTGAGTTTGGCCTGTAATCCTTTTCAGCTTTTTTTCCCCTCTTGCAACACAAAGCATGGTAGAATTAAAATAAAATAAAAAAAAAAAGCATGAGCAACTGCTGTATTCAGAAGCAGTTTCTCAAGCCAAAAAGAAGTTTTCATCTGTGTCATAATGTAAAACAGGAAGTGTTTAAATCACAAAGTTCATGAATGACAGATTGGTGACCTTTGCAATATACCAATGGTTGCACATTTGTTAAATTAAGACTAAATTACTTAAATATTTCTCAAACAAATCAGAAGGGGATTAGTGTAACATGTAAAGTATTTATAATTCTCTTTAATCAGCATGCGAGAAATAGACAAATTGCTCCATTTGAGAAAATATATTCAATGACTGGTAAAACTCATTCTGGAAAAGAGCATGTTGAATGATGGGATGGAGGGGAAATATTGGTTATCTGTTTTCAACAGCCATCACTCCCATAATAGTTCTTAAAATTCAGAAGGAAAATGAATAATGTTTTGACCCTTCCTTGTCACAAATGTACATAGAAAGAGAATTAAGTGTTTCACATGGCTCCTGACTTGAATATATATTGCAAATACAGTTGTATTTATAAAGGCAGGTGGAGATTGAAAAGATTCCTCTTATAAGCTTAGCACTTGATTTATGAGAGTTTAAACATTCCAAAAAAAGATAGCTCGTTTAGATCCATATAAATTCAGTCGGAAGGGATGGACTGATATCACAGAAAATCTCAATAGAGAGCTTGATTCAGCCACCACTGAAATATGTCTGAATGCCTCAGCTACACTGGGTCTTAATTACAGCTGGGTTTGTCTTTGTTAATGAAAAACAAATATAGAAAAGCTATACATGAAATTAAACCAAAACCGGTTAGTTTTATGAAATAAAGATATAATAGAATAATTTTGGTTGGAAAAAGGCCTATAAGATCAGTGAGTCCAACAGTTTACCTATCACTGCCACATATACCACTAAACCATGTCCCCTGGTGCCACATAGAACCATGAAATTGTTAAGGTTGGAAAACATCTTTAAGGTCATCAAGTCCAACTGTCAATCCGTGTTCACCATTTAACCATGTCCCTAAGTGCCAGATGAACACATTTTTGAGCACTTCCAGGGACCAAGACTCAACTCAACCCAATTTCTCTGGGTAGGCTGTTCCAATGCTTCACCACCCTTGGAATTAAGAAATATTTCCAAAAATCTAATTGAAACCTCATCTGATGCAATATGTGGCCATTTCATCTCATCCTGTCACTCGTTATGTGGGAGAAGAGACTGACCCTTATCTCACTACAATCTCTCTTCCTGGTTAAGCAGGACCTACTTTGTTGGCCTTAGTTCTTATCCACAAACACTCAACTCTATTCTTCAACACCATTAAGCTCTAGCTGATGAAAACACTCCCTAATTCTCTCCCACAATTCCTCTCACCTCTTTTGAAGAGTTCATAGCCATCCATAGCAGCACTCCAATTGCTCAAGCTAAGATCCAATTTTACATTGTTATGGAATTTAGTTGCCTAAAGATAGGTATTCAGTAGGATTTAACCTCACAGAATTCTGAAGGATTTCCCCAGGCACCTCTAGTGCACCCTTGTCTGACAGGAGTGATGCATACACTCATTAGATACCTATCTTAAAGCAAATTAAATGAACCCCTAGGGTAAGAATAATTTAATATACCTCTGGAAATTTAAATATAAGACAACTAGTCTAACCTGGTCATCTAGACAGTAATTGGTAGTAAACAGGTAGATCAGGTGAGAGACTCATGTCATATGAAGATAAGTATTTTAGATGTGTGAGAAGAATTCCCTTTCTCCAAGGGCTATTAAGGGAACTAAAATCCCTAAATTAGACAAAATTTAGATAGTTATTTTTAGGTGAGATCAATCACTCCCTGAGAGACCAATAAATGGGTAAGCTATTCTAATCTACTACTGTAATTAATTTTAATTAAATCGCTGTATTCCCTAGTCTGGATCTGGCACTCTCACTGCTGTGGCCTGGTTTGGTTCCTGGTCAGGGAAGCAGTCCTTTGTGGAGACCAACGTGTGTGGGGCATGAGGAACATGCAATGAGATTCTCCATATTCTACATCTGTCTTGGAAATGCAGTCCCTTCTCACCAACATTTACACTATATTGTCCCTGTGCAGATTAATAAATTCTCATCAACTACTATTCTCTGTTCCTTAACAGATAGATACTATTCCCCCCTTCCATGGGCTTCCACTACTCTCCTAGATATTTATAAGGCTTGGAATCTACCTGTCAAGGCAGGAGATCAGCACAGCATGTTCAAGTGTTGGGTGCAAACCCCAGCTTGGCTTGAGTTCACTTGCCCAGTTCCTTGAAAGCTCACTCTGCATCTATTCAAGTTGTTCCTGCTATGTTATTTTCTACAACATGGCACCCACATCACAGACTATTTTTCCCCCAAGCTTAAATTTCTTAGAGGCACAAACTGGATCTCCCAGTCCTTCTGCATTAGTCACCAAGTACACACAGGTCCTTGAGAAAAGACACAGTGTCTAATGATAAACCAGTATTTAACAATCAGCTAGGTGTGTTGTTATTTTTCTTATCTTCCTATTTTCCATTGTCTGTTTCTTTGTCTTGTAAAATTGCCATTTGGAAGACAAACTGATCATTCCCTCTTTTCATGTTTGTGCTTCATCCCTCCTTGGTAGATGACTTGCAGGCAAGAGCAATTTACAATAAAGGAACTAAATATCAGTTTTCATGCTTCAGCAGTTTCTATTCCACATTCTAAAGCAAACTATATCAAGATGAATCACAGAATTATAAATTCACAGAACATGCTGAGTTAGAAGGGAACCATCAGGATCACCAAGTCCAACCCCTGGCCCTGTGCAGACACCCCAAGAGTCACCATGTGCCTGAGAGCCTTGTCCAAATGCTTTTTGGACTCTGTCAGGTTTGGTGCTGTAACAGCTTCCCTTGGGAGCCTGTGCCCAACTACCCTTTGGGGGAAGAACATTTTTTAATATCCAGCCTTCCAACCTAAACCTCCCCTGGCTCATCTCCCTGCCATTTTCTTGAGTCCTGTGCCTGGTCAGGAGAGTGAAGAGATCGGGGTTTGCCCCTCCCTTCTGCTTGTGAGGATGTTCAAGGCTGCAGTGAGGTCACCCCCAGTGTTCTCCAGGCTGAACAGACCAAATGCCCTCAGCTGCTCCTCATACAGCTTCCCCTCAAGGTCCTTCACCATCCTTGTGAGCCTCATTTGGACACTCTATAATGACTTAATGTCTTTTTTAAATTATGGTTGCCAAAACTGCCCCAGGTCCTCAAGGAAACAGCCTTGAGGGGGACATGGCCTTATGTTATGAGACTGGGACTTGAACAATTCTGTGACATTGTGTGGACTGTCCCTACTGAAGTGGGCCTCATAATTATAATTTTTTTTGTTTGTTTGTTTGTTTTTGTTCCTGAATCCTGAGGCCTAGGATAATAACCCAAAAAATGCCATCCCAACCAACATTCTTCTGTGTTTGGGAAATAATCATTAATACTGTTAAAACTTTGCTGAAGACATACTGTCATTTCCCATCATTAGTTCATGCTTTTCTCTGTTGTCCTCAGTGGCTGATTTGGGACTGGAATAAATGGAACCAGCTTTTAGCATTCTGTTTTCTCACCAGTGAATGCCATTGATCCAAATTTGTCACCAGCACAAGGCAAAAAAAGCTATTTTGCTATTCTTTTGTGCAATTCTCAGTGTTTGATGAAGTTATGTATTTGTACTTCAGTTCTTGCTGCCATATTTTGTTTATTGCCATATTTTAAAAACTTCAGACTTAAGAAAGAAAATCTACATTCTGTTATTTCTCCCTTTCAGGAGAATTCCATTCCATTTCAGTTCAATGATGACACAAAGGTAGAGATAATTTGAATAATTAAACTGACCTGAACAAAGATTTATTTGCTAATAGCTTGTTAACTTTATTTCAGGTTTATCAGTAATTGTCATTCATATCCTCTAATACTTCTTCCTGCGAACTTTGCTCCAGCATCTGTTTTGGCTTAGCTTCTCTAATAGGAACAGTTGGGGTTTTGTTTCTTTATTCTTTTTAAATTTGAAACCTTTCAAGTTTGGTCATTGGAGATGGCCAGTCTTCTTCCTTTTTAGGATTTTGTGTATATACTGCATAATAGCAACTAAGGGAGGAGGTATACTGTCTACAACTCTTTGGCCTTTTATTGCCACTCCAAATCCCACAAATTCTCTGCTTCTGTGAGTCAGTCTGACACTGGTCTCAGCAGCAAGACTGCACTTGTCACTACTGCTCATCTTCTATTTCAAGCCAGGGTAAATTTATGTGGAAAATGTTTTTATGCCATCCATGGAATAACACATACAACCTGTGAGCACTCTGCTGTTGTTTATATTAATAAAAAACTCTGTACTTCTCTAGCTGCCCACTATCCTGCCATAAAATATTTTACTGAGTAGCATCAAAGCATCAAAGTACAGCTAATGATGACTGGCAATTTACTCCCAAGCTTTCTATATGATACAAAATAAATAATCTCCCCATTTTGAAACTTCATACTTTTAACTTCTATTTCTTATCTTTGGATTATTCCACTGTAGATAATGATCTGTCAGCAAAGTTCTGCTGTGACAACAATTGCAGTTTGGCAAGTATATTACTTCTGCACTTAGACATTTAAAACCACTGTAGTTGCCACTTTGTCTTCCTTTCTAACATTGTTTCAGAAATTGTGTATACAGTGATATTTTGGTTATCTTTAGAAATCTGTTGTGCTTATTCATAGGAGATTAATTCAGCTTCTGAGTAGGATTTGCAGTTACCTTTGTAATGCATCATTCTTTGCAGATAAATCAATCTGGGAAGCAATGGGAAAAATATCCTGATCTTTTAAGGATCCTTTGACAAAAGTGCAAGCATAGTGTCCTATTCCTTGAAAAAAGTGTAAGCATACTGTCCTATTCGTTTTGGTGGCAATGGTAATTTGCTTTGCCAGTTATGAAGGTTTTTGATGTTTCTGTTACATTTAATATTAACTTTGTAGGCTGCAACATTTGCTTCATTAATTTGGTGACATCATTTTCCCTCACTATCATATTTGCTCTTTGTACACTGATTCTATTCTTCCATTTTTTGTCTCCTTAGTAATTTTTCACATGCCTGAGTTATGTTTTCCAGAAGTCTTATTTTGTAGGTTTTCAAAATTTTCTGTTTAATATTTGTCTAATGGCATGGTAATCCTACATTACCTTTTTTCTTGCTAATATCATGGCAGTTTAAATTTTTAAAATTTTTCTTCCTGGGGCATATGGTGTAATTATGATGTCTGCTATCAAAAATGGCAACTGTATTTCACACACTTCATGTAACTAGGCATCTTTTGACTGTCAGATCCATCTTCTCCAGTCTAAGTGGGTTCCTTATTTACCACCTTTCGGTTGGGTTGCCCATTTTACATTTTGCTGAGCACATTTATGACAGTCCCTGCTAGAATGATTATATCATTTTTGTAATATAAATAAGCATTTTATAAAACCGTCATGTGTAAAGAAGTTAATTATTGTATTTTATGGGATCTTTGTATTATTCAGAGCTTATGCATTAGGTTAATAAGAAATCAAATGTGATGGCTAGGCCATTTCTCTAGTTTATTGAAACAAACAAAGCATATAAAATGTTTTTTACACCAGCAGCCTATTTTAACTTATTATCTAGAAGCTGGTTTTTTTCTTTAACACTTGAATGCACAATTTGAAGCTATCTATCACTTTATTCCAAGTTTTCTGCACTAAGATAATAGTGCAATGTTTGTGTAATAAGTGCTCACACAACTCTATTCAGAAATTACAAAATGTGTCATTAATATCCAATATCAGAAGGAAAACTAGATGTTAATCTGGAGCTGACACCAAGTTGTAGAAGACTGAAAAAAGATCAAGACAATTATGCAACTCTGTGCTTCAGTGGTTAAGACATTCCACCAACAGTTTGTACACCTAAAACAATGCATATGGAATTATATGGTCAAGGTGTAAATTGATAATATCTTATCTGACATATGTGGCTTTTTTAAACCACTTTGCAGAGCCAAAATATTTAAACCCTGCCTATAAGCACCTGCTTCACAGTATAGCTTATAAATATATCAATTTTATTTTATCATGCTGGCATTTTGTGATTATTTATATTAGTGAAATAAAGTAAAAAATAAGTTTCTGTCTAAGCCTTATTAATTCTGTTCCATCACCATGGTATTCCAAATACTTGCTAGTGCATGAAACATCCAGTTTTTTTCAGTTGAATGCATGCCTTAGCATCTTAAATATTTTACTGAATGTCATACCTCAGATGGAAACTATTATATTTTTCCCAACTCCTTACACTGTGATTAAATTATAAATATTTATATCTATAAATGTAATCTGTATGGGATGTAACATTCAGGAAATGTGTCAAGAAATACAAAGGCATTTCAGTCCATGCTCTTTACAACAATAAACACTGACTGAAGAACAAGACAATGACAAAGGAGTTTTATGGCTCCTCTGCTTACTCTGAGGAGTAAAACATGGATTGTAAAATCCTTACCTCTCTGTTACACTGATGTTCTCTGTAAACAATTAGCCTTTTTTTTCCTGAAATTTGCATATTTCTTCAAATACACAAGTTCTTACATGGGTATTTATACACATCTGTAAAGAAAGACGTATGGCAGGTGAAAGTGACACTGTGTGACTAACACGGGACACCCAGTGCTTGTACTAAATAAGTGTCTAACAATCCCTGGAAGATCTGAGCTATGCTTAGTAATATTTAAGCTGTAATTATTCCTCTTAGATTAAAAAACCTGACCAATGTGTGTGCCACATTTTATTTTGTAGAATAAAAAGCCTGATTAATGTGTGTGCCACAATGGTGGCAGGAACACTGTGGAACATATTTACCCAAATCTGAATAAAAAGACCAGTTGCTGAAATCTAAATTTGTGATGCCAGAAGATTCCAACTGTCAGGAAAAAAATACAAAAATATTGATCAGGTGATGCAGCATTTGATGGGAAATAATTTACACACAGTCAGTTTCATACTGGGGTGCTTGGTGCTTGTCGTTATTTGTCTCCTTTTTGTTGCATAGAGCAATGGAGAAATCTTGCTAAAAACCTACGTTTTTGATTGTGTGAAAAAAACTGTATGAGAACTTATAAAAATCTGTCAGATTTCCTATCTACATTAAATGTTCTTTTTCATTGTTCACAACATGCATATATCTAAAATCTTTGAGACAAAACCTTAAGTGGCTGTAATAGCAAAAGCCTGCATTTCAGCATTACTGCATAAACACTAAAATTTCACAACAGCAATATTCATAAAATGGTTCCTTCATGATTGAAGACATTTGTAGATTCAGCAAGCAAAATCTGTTGCTAAAACAGGTTAATATTATTAAAAAAGCTGTTGGCTTGTAGTAGCTCTGTCTCCAAGCATGCTGTGAAGCCAGAATAACTGGGTCTTACTTGGTAAGCATGGATCCCTCTGCAGAATTTTCCTACTATGGAATGTCTGACTTTATTTGTCTTTTTCTAAGGAGTCCTCTGCTGGCTTCCCTTAAATAGGGCTGACTTGCTTATTTCAATCAGTTAATTTTCTCCTTGTAATTTATTTAATATTATATTAAGAAATAATCGTGCTTGTAGCATGTTTTCATAAAGTATCGTGTTTATCTTATATCTCTTCAAGCAAATAGAAATTTTCTCCATTATACATGGCATTTTTTAAGGTAAGAGGAACTCTAAACTGTTGCAATACATATCTTTGTCAAGTCTCCTTTTTGGATTTATTTTTGTTTATCATTTTATCAGTTGTTTATCTCAATATTGGAAGTGTATTTCTGTGTTTATATATCTGACTGATATAGAATTCCCCAAGTAGCTAGGTAGGTTCAGATACATTGATTCAAATAAATCAAAGTAATGACAAATTTTCATCACTTCACAATTCTTCAAATCAAGCAGAAATGTGCTAATAATATCTGTAAACATTGCAGTTTCACAAGCGTGACATTAAAAAAACCTCTTATCTTGATTAAAAATATTTGAAAAGTCAAGGAGTAATAATAATGATGTTGTAATTGTAAAGATAAGGAAAAATATACTGATACTTTTTTTGATAAAAGAATTGTAATAAATTTGTTGCAGCCTTATTTTACACTTAGTTTCATCTTCCTCACATGGTGCTCAGACTGAATGCAGAAACATAATACTACAAGCTGACATTTTAAGAGATTTCAAGAGTGTTGTACAGCTTAAACAAATCAGATTTTTCCAAGATGCTGTAAACTAAGAAGTCAAACTGGACAAAAATGTTACTATATATGATTACAAAGAAAAATAATTCTATTACTTGGTCTGTGTTATTTATCAAATCTTCTTTTATGAGAAAAGTATGGTTTTTACTATCCTGAAACTTGAAATGAAGATTGATTTTACATAAAAGAGAACATTTGTTTTCCCAGGAGATATACAGAAAAGTCCTGAAACCCTTTATAAGTAAAAGAAATGCTCAACAAATTAAGTAACAGAAATTTTATTTTTATTTGCAACAGAAGTTGTATTTAGGCTGAAAAATACATGCTACAATCTAAAATTAGTGCTTTCCAATTAATCTTTAACCAAAATTTGGTCTAAAAATCTCTAACACTGAGTTAATTAGAATAATTATCTGTCTCAATTAAAAAAATTTTTTTACATGCAGATATCTGATAAAATATTTTTATTGCATGGATGATTTATTTAATGAAACAAATTTTTTAAGTTACTAGTCATAATTTTCTGTAAATATTTCATTAAAATTTTTTAAAAAATAATATCAGTATAAAAAATGACTGCCCTGTGGTCTTGTACTGATAACAAGATCAGGTTACAAAGTGTGAGTTTTCTATTGCAGACAAACTAATCTAAGATGAACTGAAGAGTGTAATATAAATCAAAACTTAATAAGATTTCATCTCTTTTCAGATTTGAGAAATGGGACCCAGTTTAAATTTCACCAGCTTTCAAGGCAGTTTGAGACATAGGTTTATCTTTCTTCCTGAGACAGGGAATCTAAATCTGGACTTAATTCCATAGGCTCATTTAAAAGTTTTATTGTTTGACATCTTTCTTGTGCCAAACTTTTAGCACAAATAATTAACTCAAAGTAGCTCAGCTGTACGAGCTCTGTGAGCCTTTACAGTACTTTGAAAGCCCTGCAATTGTAGACATTAATTTCCTATGCTTGTATATGAAAGGCTTTATCCAAAGCATTATCAAATGTAATGTAAAAATTCACACTAGCTTCAGTGAAAATTGAGGAATGTTCACAAAAATGCCGACGTGAGCAAGTGTGCAATTAATGTGAGATACATGAATAGCAACATTGAAGGCAGAGGAAATTGTTCTTATTTTTGAAACAAGTATGTGCTGGAAGAACCAGCCTTTTACTGCTTTAATCTTCTCTAGAACTTTGAGGAGCAAGTAAAATGATGGCATTCTGAAATAGGGCATTGATAGGATGAAATGTGCAGATGCCCATCAGACCCCATTAAAGCCTGTGTCACACCTCACCAAATACATGGAACAACCTTCCCTTGATAGAGGCTGGGAACAACTCTCAGGGAAGCTCCACAGCCGTGAAGTTACATCAGTCTTACTGTCAGCCTTGCTCAGCTGAGCTGCTCTGACAGCACACACAGGAGTAACTCCACAAAACAGCAGCTCCTTCATTCATTCATTCACTGACAGTCCATCACTGTCTCCCACTGCTGCACAGTTGTGCCTTTATCATTTTTCCACAAAAAATGACAGGATGTACATGTACCACAAGAGATTTAGCTCAACTGCTCCTGTTGCCTTGTGCTGGGATGCCCTCCTTGACAGCACATATCTGTGACAAATAGCACTCAGTGTCTTAGGGTATACTTGTGGAGCAGTAGAAAATTTTCTTGAAAAAAAATGTGCTGTAAATAATATGCACACATAGCAACATTGCAAGTGACTGTCAGGCAAAAGAGGCTTAGTAGCACCTTTTAATTTACCAAAAATCAGACAACAAAACCAAACCAAACCCAAAACAAACAAACAAACAAACCCATAAAAGTACAAAAAAACCCCAACCAACAAAACAAAAAAAAAAATTGAGAAAGGAGAAAAAACAAAACAAAACAAAACAACACCAAAAAAACCCACCCCAACCTCCAAACCCAAAAAAGTTAAAAGTGGTCTCTTCCCATTGAATTATTTCACAATGTTGGTTATTTGCCTGGAATATGGTTAAATTTATGCTACAAGATGAAGAGTAGAGGAGAAAAAAAATAAGACAGCTATAATAGTTACTGGAAACTTCTTCAGATTATTCCTTATATCTGTTGTGCAATTCTTCACATGTTCAGCATTCTTAGGTGAATATGTGTTCTCACAGGTGTCAGTACTGTCTAGCTCTAATAACAAGGTACAGGCCCATGATGTCTTCTCATATTTATGAACAAGAGAGGCTGGAGCAGACCAAGGCTCTTCTTATCAGTCAGGGAAAAAGAAAATGAAGCTCCAGAGAGCACAGTAGCTCAATAATAGATGTCACTGAGGAGACACTTGTGTCTTCTAGATCATCATCTCCTTTATAGCTGAGTGTGGCTGAATGCAAACAGAACAGAAAGTTGGCAAAATCCTGAGGGCATTTGACAAGACCGAATTTACCTTTTATGAAACTCATACACATGGGCAAGGAGCATGACTGAACCAAGTCTCAGTAATTAAGAAGAGATGGTGATAATGACATGAGAAGTAGCATTTATTCATGAAATAATAGATGCTTGTACTCTTGGAAAACAGCAATATCAATTTAAACAGGATGTTTTCCAATAAAGTCTATAGTCTTAATATGCAGTATTGTTAACTTTTCCCTGACCAACCAACTAAAACAGAAAGGCCAGGATCTGAGAAACAACTCAAGATTTTTTTATGTTTTTCTCAAGATATATAAAAAATACATGCTCTATATAATATGCATTTATTTCCTGAATTGTTTCCTCCCAGATTTTCTCATTCAGAATGGCCAGAAATTCTCTCAGCACTGTAAAAAGCCTGCTGAGTAGTGTAGTCTCCAGTGGAATACCAAAATGAGTTGATTCGTCACTTGTAAATTTGCCAGTTTCCACCAGAAATTTCAAGAGAGTAATAAATGTTTTGCGTTTTTGATTTTGGCACCTCTAGTCTCACAAAGGGAGACAGGAAGAGAAAACAAGAACCAGAGATCAAAAAGAGTCTTCACAATTATGATTTCTTTTCCACAGGGACAAATAATACTGTCCCCACTCCCAGCACACTAATGTCATTAACATAACTACACGGTCTCTCTGGTCCTGCACAATTTCATAATCATATTTGGACAGAGTAGAAATTCACACATCACCCTAATACGAATAAAATGTAAATGAGGGCATTAATCATCAAAGATCCAGTATAGAAGACCATATGCTCGTGCAAACCCACATAAAATCACACTGGGTAGAAAGGATTTACCCATTCTGTGATTGCCAAAGGGATACAAAGATAAATGTTACTTAGAAATCACAAAAGAGCTGATGATCAGCCGAAACATATAATCATCCAAGCCCATCAGGATCAGCTCCTACCTCCTGTTCTCATCCTAACCATCTCTTTATCCCTGAGATGCAATGTGGCAGTGTGAGGGGAGGTGAGAGGGGTCCTGTGTGGGGAGAGCCAAAGCCTTTACTGTTCCAACAATGCATAGTCATAGTTTTTTTGTTTGTTGCTAAACAGTAGCACAGGTCAGCTCTTCTCTCTCCTGGAATCGTCAGAAGCAATGAACCCACTGCTAGCACTTAGCCTAAAAAATACAGCATTGCTTCCTCTCATCCCCCCTAGCACAAGCAGGCATCACTCCCAAATCTATCAAAGATATAGGCAATGGCATGGTCTTAGGAGACCTGCAGGGAAGGAATTTTCAGAGGAATTTCTGGCTTCTGAAAGAAGAATTGTTAGCATTGATTTTCCCCATAGCCAAGGATGTGACTATACAGTGCCCTTAATGCTTCATTTGTTCTGTACCTTTGGCAGTTTGCTGCAGCAGTGTTCAGAGTGATGCATAATGCTGCCAGAAGGAACCAAATTTTCCATAGAAATGATGAATCTTTAGCACAGGAAGCTTAAGATTTTGAAATGCAATTTAATATTAGCTACTGATTTCTGCTGACCTCTTTGTGCTCTCTTGGGAAAGAAATAAAGCTTCTTTCTTGGGAAAGAAATAAAGCTCAAAGAAATACTTCTTGTACTACAGGGAAAAGCAGTCCCCTGAGACAGGGAGCTAGCTTTGACTCTCAGTGCTCCTGGTTCTTTTTCTCTTTAAGCCAATGACTAAAGAAATTAATCCTCTGTCACTTTCAGAGTCACGTATTTGACATCAATTGAAGTTTGCAGTCATAGGTGAAAAAATAAAAGAACAAACTACAAAAGTAAGAGGGCAGAGAGCTCTGAGGCAATTTATTCTCTCAAACGAACAAAATGACACAGAATATTTTTAAGGCAATTACAAAGAGCATATTGATTTTTAGTTTTACAAAGGAGGAATAAGCAAGGTTCCTGAAGTTTCATTTTTGTGTATGTGTTTAAATCTACATAAAAGCATTTTACTTGTTTGGATCCTGAAGAATGGAGCTGTTTTTCCTCTATCTGTGTCTGGCTATTTCTCACCTTTTGCCTCCCACCTTTCTTCTGCTAGCTTTTCACTGCAAGTTGACCCAAAGAACATCAGCTTCAACAGAAGAAATTGCTGGTACAGCTGCATGAAATTTAGACAGTGACCAGATGTCATCCCCACCGCTCAGTCTTTGCAGTTAGCCCTGGTAATGTCTTTTGTTTCACTTTATTAAGGGAGATAAGGTTGTAAAAGCTTCTTAGGTAAAGGGTAAATAATGTATCTGGCTTGAAATGGATAGCAGAAGTAGAGCAACAAAAAGAGCTGTTTTGTTCTTTTCTTCTCATGAACTTGTGGAGGAAAAATAAAGGTGTTGTCAAAAATAATGATGAAGCAGTTATGTGTTTCTACAGACAATATAAACCAGTATTTCTGAAAAGGACATAATGCAGGTTTTTAAAATTATATGTAATATTGATACATATAAAAATACATACAGTTATTTATATGCAATGCCAAAATAGATATTTGATAATAAAATTGCATTACACTGGATTCCTTCTCTTCCAATTTAGAATCTAATTTAATTTATATCACATTACAAAGAGGTGCCAGATGCTCCAGCTTCCAGTTGTGGTTGGGCAAATGATAGACTACCATTATCTTTCTACAGATAGAAAGATTTTTTTTTATTTATTTTAATCAATACTTTCCAATTATGTTTATATCTAAGTGCTGATTCATATCCTTCCTAAATAAGTATTTTTGTTGACTTCACTAACTAAGCAAGTCTCACAGTAACAATGTGCCCACAGAGTACATGGGATTTAGAGTGGAGATTGTTAGACAGGCCTGCCTTTCTGCTTGACACTCCCACAACATTCTAATTAGGTTAAGCAAGTAGATATATAAATCTTAAACTGAAAAATTACAGGATAATTAGCAGAGCTCAAAATATAATGAGAATGAAACCCTCTTCATCTACATTATGTGCTGCCCAAAGACAGTACAGGAATTAGTTGCTGCCCAAATCCTCTTTTGACAAATAAGTTGAAAGAGAATGTAGGACAATGCCTAACAAAGACAGGACTGTTGAGACACTGAGTTATGATGTGAGGACCCACAGACATGAAGGCAGATTTTATCAGTTGGAGGCCAGTTGAAGTCAAATGCCTCAGAAGAATAGTGTTGAGATTAAGGAGCAGGTTACAAAACTGCAGTGCAAAGGGCTTGGTAGTCAATAATTGAACAGTGTGAAACAAAGACCAAGGGAATAGCACAAGATAAAGAGCTAGTTTTACATATGCTGGTAAATAAGGAGATGTTATTTAAGGATTGCATCTACTACCAAAAGAGAAATCTGGCTCCTCCTCTGCAATGTTAATAACATCCTACTGCTCCTCTGGTACTAACTAATGCTGCAAGGGATCCTAGCCAGGCAGCATTGATATCATTCTATTTTACTATGCCAGAATCTGTATTCATTGAAACAGGGCTATCTATTAATAATTTCTATGCCTGTGCTTCTGTACGTTTTATAATTCCCTGACATGAAGTAGCATATGGTGGATAATATTTTCCAATTACTTTAGTTAAACATTGTAAAACAAATGTAAGAGATGATGCTTCCTGCTGCTGGACAAAACACATCCCCAGCCTGGGAATAAATCCTAGGACAGATGTTCTATTATAATTGATTAAAAAATTCTGAGGTTTAAGATAAACTGTTCTGTGTCCTCTGACAACAGGTTGTTATTTGCCTCTGGTCTCAAAACTGCATCCAAATATAGAGATATTTTCATACCCTCTCCAGGGGTAGCTGTCTCCTGACATCTGTTAGTTGTTGCACCATTGGTTAAGTATGAAATTTTGTTCTGCATCACAAATGTTCTACAACTGCTAAGAACTAAGTTGCGCTAACCTGCATCATTATTTCAGAACCTCTAAACAATATTTCTGCACTTATTACGAGCTGGTGTCACCAACACACAGGCTCTTTATTGAATTACACCTGTACTTAAAATATTTTTCTCCTTCCCATTGCCCCACATATCTTTGCTTTTGTTTTCCAAGCCATACAATTAAGACAAGGAGAAGATCATTCACATTCAAATATGATTTGTTTGCATCATTCACCTTCTAGCCTTTTTTTTTTTTTTCCCTAGCTGACAGCATCTTCCTGACAGCGTTATTCTGAGGAACATTGTAACATTGTCAAGTGCAGTAAATCAGGTCTAAAAGGCCAGAAAAAATGTATTAAATGAAACAGAGAACTGAACGACACAGAAAATTGCCGAAAAGCCTTTTTTTTTCCTTCTTCCTTTTTTTTTCCTGAAAATTCTGGACATCAGAAAAAGTAAGTGCCAGAATTTTAAAATTATTTGTTGTATGGGAGTTTGACAGTTCCAAACTGCATGCCAAGAAGTTGGTCACTATCAAAACTGAACTTTAATCCTTGTTTTTGAGTCAGTTTTAAATATGGTCTTCATCACTTTTAGTGTGATATGCCCACGCACTGTTCTGTATGACACATGTTGTGGTATTATTCTTGTGTGCAGGGTCTGAAGCAGAACTTGTATTGCAGCAGCAACTTCACATGTTGAAAATTTCCAGTACAGAAATGGAGCTGTACAAGCTGGGGAGAAAGTAGATACTTAATAGAGGAGAAGATATGAAGATACAACAGAGTCCCTTGAACCACCTGACCATGTGGCCCTCACGTGGTTTGTGGTGTGGCATTTTGCAGCTCTGACATCCCTTTAAATTAGAGGACTGTTTAGGAAGGTTCATGAGGTTTAGGAAGTCCACTTCGAAATCTACTTAATGGACACTTTCAGTCAAAATATCAAATGTGAATGAGATATGACTACAGACATGTAATGTGAATAAAGGCATTGAGGCGAGAATAAAAAAAAAAAGAGAGAAGATAAAAAAATAGGTCTATGCAATAAAATTTATGTGAATGTTATATTTCTGTACCCAAATCTGTATTCCATAAAATTTTTGTAATGTGAATTCCTAAACTTGAATGTATGTGAACTCTCAAAGTACCTCGCTGAGTATGTTGAAAGGCCACTTTTCATCTGTAGTTTTACATCTAGCTGCACTCAAAGTCACCTCACTCTGTAGTAGGGCAGCAAACAGAGACTGAGAAATTAAGCAGTGTGACATCTTTGCCTTCTGAAGACTCTGTATTGAGTAAGTACTAGCATTCACTGCAGCACAGGAACTTCAGTGTCATCCACCTTTACCAGAACAATTTCTTCTATGAGAAGCAGAGCTAGTGGTGCCTGACAGCCTGTACATGCACAGGAGATGTCCCCTGTGTACTCTGTATTCCTAATGCTGTAATTCTAATAACAAAATCCTTCCTATAATTTTTGCTAATAATTTACTTGTCTCCTCCTTATATGCTGCTTACCTTCTTTGGTTTACTGCCTGATGTTATTAGGCATATACCACAGCTGCTTTGGAATCACAAGGTCCTTACTGATGGGTCAGATTCTGCCAACCTCAGTAGCAATTCTTTAAGCAAAGAAACTGGCAGAGGTGATTTGTAGTAGTCAGCATGGATATACAAAAGTGAAATAATGCTTAACCAAACTGATAGCTACCTAAGTTGATGTTTAGGTTGATTGGTCTCCACTGGATTAAGGCTTTTTGACAGTTTCCCACAACATCATGCAGAGAATCTGTTCAAATGCAGGTGAAGGAAGTGAGCAGTGAGGTGGACTCAGCTGTTGAACTTGAAGGGTTGTGATCAACAGCATCAAATTCAGCTGGAATCTGGGCACTAGAGGTGCACCTGAGGGGTCAACAGTGGAGCCAGTACTATTTAAGACCTTCTTTAATAACTTGATTACGAACCTCAGCAGTTTTGCAAGTGATACAAAACTCTGAGAATGTAAATAACACACAGGAGGGTTTTGCTGCCCTTGAGAGGGACCTTGCCAAGCTGGAGGATTTGATGAATAGGAATCTCATGAAATAATAAAAAGAAATAACCCCAGGCACTAGGGCAAGCTAGAGGCCAACCTGTGGGAGAAGATTGTCAGAAAAGGAGGATTGTGATAGTCAAAATGGTGACCAAGGGCCAGCAGTGTGACCTCATGGCAAAGGTGGTCAACAGCAGCTTCAGCTGCCTGAGGAAGATTATCATGAGCAACTCAAGAGAGGTTACAGCTGTGGCACTCAGCCAGGGGTGGTGTTTAAGTCCCTCTTTAGAAATGGCCTGCAGGCTGAGGCTACATCTATCCTAGTGAGCTGAGAAGAGCTGGGACCCATTCCCTAGGCCAGCTGGCACAGCCAGGCCACAGCCATGTCACTAAATTCTTTTAACTTCCTGAAAAAGATATGCTGTATGCAGGATTTCTATTAAGAATGGTTCCTTGCCAATCTTAGCCCCTAATCTTCTCAGAAACCATTTGGGATGCTGTGATTTGCCCACAGACAATGATGTGACAGGGATTGTTGTAATAATTAAACAGTCCAGATGGTGGGCACTCTTTACTCTATGGGTACTGCAGTGGAACAGCTGTAGTCTCAAATAAATTATTTTATGTAATTTCAAGACCAAAGCCTAAACCAATCACAAGAATCTCCCTTAACCTAAAAGGGACAGTGGTAGAAAAATCTCATTTTAGGTTATCCTGTTCTCACCACTGACTGTGGTGCAATTTAGGGTGATTTAGAGTGATTATCTGAGATCAGAAAACTGGTTGTGGTCTGTTAATCAGGGAAAAGTCACATGCTTGGGGGCAGATTGTCACAGAATATTAAGGTGTCAGAGATGTGATAGATGATTTGTGAGAGCTTAAGAACAGACAGATCCCTTACATCTACCCAGTCCCCTATAATCATTGCTTAGGAACAGCTTCTAGAGAATTATATCTTGGACTGAGCCTGAATCAGAAGTAAAAACATATCATGGATCACAATTAATCAGTGTTTCATTCAGAAACTACACAGCTAGAAAATGATGTTACTTCAATCAAATTTGATTAATTGCAGGCACAGAAAATAAGTTATGTGAATGAGTCTGTTGTATAAGCAGTGATAGAAAATGTTATTTGTGTTGGTCTGCCTCAAATTCCATGAATGAATAAGGATTGTCTGGAAATGTAGGGGGGATTAAAACTGACAGGGGATTCATTTCAGTTTTCTTGATAAAAAGCCCAAACAAAACCAATAACAAATTCATCTTCATATGTCACATGCTCATTTTATTAAGCAGAAAGGATGATCCCTGAATATCTTAAAAGGTCATATTTACAAACAACTTCCTGTAAAGGCCATTTGTCCACAGGTGCAGAGAACTGATCCTGTTTTGCTGGGAAACAGGTTTAGAATGTTTCTAGGGGCCCCATGGCAAGGAAATAAATGTGATGATGGAAGAAATTGTATAAATAGAAATAATTCATTATTTGTTTCAACTCTCAAGGAACAGCATTGTGATTTCCCGTAGTGGATCCAGATTCTCCATTCAAGAGTTATCTGAGAAAATGACAGAACCATTACTGATAACTAAACTCACTCCTAGGTATGAAAGGTTTGTCGTATGCACATAATTTAATTTAAAAAGTTATTGCTATTTGGGGTTATAGTACTGACAGTTCTACTTTTTTATCAGTATATCATGTTTGAAAAAAATTGACTAATTAGTAATGACTTTTGCAGCTTTTCAGGAAGAGAATTTGAAGTAAATTCTTGTCTAGAGTAATTAATTGAAATTTGGAGTGATACCATATGCAAATGGGATTTTTTCCTATTAATTAGAGTCCTTAATTACTTTGATCAGAGAATTTATTATACCACTTCTGGAAAGCCACGCAAATAGGGAAAAAAATCCCCAGATTTGAACAGGCCAGTTATTCTAGTATCAAAAGGATTTTTTTTTCCTTGTTCATCCGTATAGCATTGAATAAAAGCTTTATTGGATCCAGTTCTAAACTCCTGTGGAAGTAGGTTTCATGCCTGAACCATACTGAATCTGGAATACATTTTTTAAATGTATTTTAATGTGGTTTTGTTATTTCCCATAGCAAGAACAGAACATCAAAGCACCTTAGAACTTATGGGCACCAGTGGAGACAGCAGTCCTGTGAGGGAGACAGAATATTAAGGTTTTGTGATTCTGTCAGACAAAGTTTTCTTGTGAAACTTCATACTAGCTACTTAATATTTCTTCATTTGGCCTCCTATGTAGAAGAATAAGAGCTTTCTCTCTCCCCTTCATCTGAGTTGCCCTGTGAGAATAAAGCAACAAGCAAAGCACACTTTGCACAGGGGTTTATGCAGTGGCTCAGAGCAGTCTTGTATGGAGCAAAAGGACAGGATGGAGAGGTCTCTACAACATTGCAGACAAATGGCAAACAGAGCAGGAAGCTAAACAGACAACTATTTCATTAATGTGCTAATGATATCTTAATGAGGGCTTAGATTGCCTTAATTTTTATACGTACAGTTGTGCATCCCTTGTAAAATCTTAGCATGGATTAGGTATATGTGCACACATCCAAAAGCTGTACTTAAATCCATCTGTAGATGTGTCTGTGTAGTTAATATTCTTTATTAGAATGGGAGGGAAAAAAGAGATCTGTGTTCCAGGATATTAGGAAAAATAAAAGGAAAAACCCCATAATTCTGCTGTTTTGTATAGTCCTTCACAATACTGAAAACAGTACCATGTTTTTATTTCAAACGAGTTCTTATTCTCTTCAGTTGCTATTATAAAACTTGTGTTATCCATGTCATCCAAAACTATTTTTTTAAAAAACCTATGGCTTCTGTTAATCCATCTTGCAAAGGTCTGTAGCCCTTGTCTGCATTTTAATGAGAGATCTATGGACACTTGAAAATTTGCTGAATACAGTCAGCAGTAGTGAAAAGGCTTTAATGTAGTACTCTACAGCAGCACAGGTATCTAAATGCTATGGAATTTAATGTTTACAGGGACTATGGCATTAGACCAGATGCACACCTGTTGTTTGTCTGTTGTGATCACATCAGTCAAGTTTCCCTTTCCTTTTCTTCTGAGACAGCCCAAAGGTTTACTTATCTTTGCTAAAGCATATTTTTCTTAATTTGCATGTCAAGGGGCAAATAGATGGTTATGGTGTGAAGGAGAAAATGTAAAGTGCATTTTAGTTTTGCAAGAAATTATACAGCAAGCACAAATGCTAATTCCCTGTATACCAAATATCAGTATAATGGCTTAAAAGTTTGGAAATTTTTTCCTTCACATACAATGTGTTTAATTATACATGATCAGCCAGAACAAAACAGCTGTCTCTGCCAAGCACCAGCTGTGTACCATTATCTTGAATTTCACCAACCATCCTTTGGTCATTAATTCTGAAATGTTCTGGTTGTGCTTTTGAACTATCAGATAGAAAATTTTGGTCTAGGTTATGGTGAAAAAACCGGATCCTATTTAGTCAGCAGAGGACTTGTAGCTAGGGTTTGAGACTTTAAACTTTGACTTTCTTTGTTTTTTTATTGCCCATTAGCTGGAAGGGATGCTGAGATAGGTACAGAAGCAGATCTTACACTAAAAAAAGAAAAAATTTTCTATTTCAGTCAGTGGCTCCCAATCTTTTCTAGCATTCTGGCAACATTACCTGAGGAGAAATATCCTGTCAGCAACATCTGACCTTGCTCTGCATAAATATATCTCAGCTTTACCAGCAACAGCTTCTGTTGGCCTCTGGTGCTGGAGGATCATGCAGAGAACATATTGCCAATAAACTATATTTAGAACCATTGATAAATGTAAATTTGTTTTGGGCTCATCTAGCACTCTGCCTTTTACAAACATGAGTGCTAAATTCCTGTTTTGTTATACACTAGTCAAAAAAGCTCCAGGGTAATCACATTCTTTTCAAAAATAAAGTCAATGGTGAGAAAAATTCAAACACTCTTTTTATATAGCCTGGGAGAGCAAAAGGTGAAGCGTTCAAAGTAAAACTCAAATAGCTGTAATTAAAATCAAGTGTTAATTCCTTCTTGCTTTGTAGTCTGCCTCCTTCAAATATTTTATAATACATGCATGTTTTCCCAGAGATTTTGTTTAGTTTGAATTCAGAGCAATATGTATTTTTTGCACTGACTTTGGATGCAAAAATGTACCGCAATATGTTTTTTCCCCTATCATTTTTCTGTTTGCATCTTCAATGCAAGTATTATCTCTGAACAGTGCTTAGATGCCTTCAGCTATGCTTAAGTGGGTTGTACCTGGCCACATGTGTAAGTATTTTCCTAAAAGGGGAAATATGTTGAATGAAATATGTTGAATATAATAAACTACACACTTGCTGTAGAATTAACAGGGAGTATTGACAATACCTTAAATATAGTCATTGATTCCCTTCCAAAAAAAACCCCAGCTTACATATCCTGAATTTTTCTGCAAAGGACCAGATTTAAAGCAGAGCATTTTTGTTATTTTTATTCATTGCAGACAAACCTAATATTGTACATGGTAGACTGTAGCTACAGAGGAGTTTAAATGAGGCCAAATCTCATTTCATGTTTACAGTTCAGCTGGGCAATCAAGCTAAGGCCTCTCTGTGCTTTGGAAAATGTCATGGGACATGGGCTTAAAGTAGCCAAGATCTGAATTGTGGAGGTCTTCCAAAGTATTTGCTGTCCTTCTGCTGCAGTAGCTGCAGCTTCTGGGATGAAAGCACATTTCACTTAACACTGGTAATTGCCACTGTCTCAGTGGAAATGGCAGCATCCATCCAAGGAATAGGAAACAGTGGAGAAACCCCAACACTGCTCACATTCACAGCAGTCAGAGTCAAAGGAAGATAAAAAGGGGCTAAGCAAAACCCCTGGGTGTATGTCAAATTATTTGATCAATACATTTTCAGTTTTTATTGAATATCCATCAGCCATGTGGCTAATAAAAATATCTGTGATACCCAGTGCATTCAAGCAGTTAATTTAATTATTGGATCATTCAATTAGCTGTCAGAAGGGCCAGTATTATATAACAGCCTCTTATTCTAGTTAGAATTGTGTAATTAATAGTTTATATATATATTTATAGTCTTTACCTATGTATATAAAAATAATTTCATGTGTTTATACAGAAATATATTAAAAGTTTAGGCGCTCATTTTTATCTTAATTAAAGTGTAAGTATTACAAATCAGTGTGCACCCTGTATTCAAATTTGGATGTGCAAAACAATCTAACTGAATCAAAAATCTTTGCCTCTCTTTCATTTAATGACTGTCAGCAGTTTCATTTCATCAGCAGACTGTGAATATTGTTTATCAGATTTAAAGCCTTAGAAAACTATATCTACATCTTAAAAGGATTATAAAGATAAGAAAAGTTAGTCTTCCAGGATTAAAATTTCAAGATGAGACCTTCATTTGCCCTTTCTTTCATAGGTTTGTTTTTTTTAAATTTTGTAGTTTTTCATATTCAGTAAATTGCTTTTTTCTGATGATAGCACATGAATATCAACATGTCAGCATCAGAAGGTATTGCCTAAAATAGGAGATCAAATGATCCTCTTGATTTTGATATAAATGGTAATAAAGAACAGAGTTCTTTATGAGAAAATAGGAACTTAATTTAGATATTTCTGCCTCCCTGCTCAAGGTCAAGGGCAAACCTGAAGGATTTCTGGTTTAGTTTTTTTTAAACTAAAAATGTATGCAGTCACTTGAATTTTTTTGGCCATCGGCATATGTAATCTGTAAAACAAATATCCAGATGCATCTCCAGGCTCCTCATGGTTTCTGCTGTTTTTCCTCTAGGTATATGGGGACAGAGACAAGTGTTACACCTAAGGGAATGCTCCCTCCTCCAAGCCTCTTGTCAGACACATCTTTCTGTGGAAAATCAAGTGGAACATTGTCACTAGGAAGCACAGGCTGAACCAGGACAATTGAATTATCTTTGGCAAAACATGCAAAGATGCCCTAGAATGTAACTGCTATTGTTGATGCTTTTGACACTTCAGTTTTCTACAAAGAGGAAAAGTTCTTTTTTTAAACAAGTAGATGAATGTATGTGCATGTAGATGTTGGAAGTCATATTCTTGTTAGAAGAAAATTTAGCTGGTTAAAGCAGAAAGAGTGAGTGATTTACAAAGTTTGGGTCTTTTTCTAGAAATGCTTTTAGTTGTGGTCACTTGCAAGGTTGTGTTGCACCTCTAACACAGTGTTAAGAAGCAGTAAGTAAATAAATAAATGGAATCACAGAATGAATCAGGTGGGAAGAGGCCTCTAGAAACAGTCTAGCCCAACTCCCCAGTACAGGATTCAAGTATTCAATACTCTAACTAGTAAAATGTATCTAGAATAGGTAAGTTTGAATAAATGAATACACAAAGTAGAACATCCACTTTGCCAGGCTGCGTTAAGTGAGGCAACAATTAAAAAGTAACACGTGGATTTTGTCTGTTGCAGCTGTTGTACCTGTTTAAATAAAGGCATCTTATATCTCACACTCAGCTCTGAAAGCCTGAAACTTCCATGACAAATTGTTCACTCTCTGATCAGAGAAGTAATTAAAAATGTAAACTGTTTATGTAATCCTTTTCTTTCTGATTCTATCTTCATAATACGCACTATGCAGTTATTCATCGTCGATATCCTACATTCTTGTCAGTCCTTTTACTGCCAGATCTGAAATTGCACTTCCAATCCTATGACTTGCCTGATCAGTTATAGCTGTGTAAAATAAAATAATATGATCATTTGAGTTGGCTTAAACATAACAAAGTAATTCTTATTTTAGGACATTGATCATAGCCCCTGTTGTTTCTGCCATCTTTTTATTGAAAATGAATGCTAGACCTTCTGTGTGTTGGTATCTTTTCTGAGATTATAAATTGTACTCTTCCCAACCTGATAACAACCACAAGAGGGTTATTATATTTATGTCAAATTAACTATTCAATTTATTTAGTCACAGTCACCTCTTTGATTTTAATACAAATGTTGAAACACTACACATTTTCAAAATAAAAAGTCTTTACTGAAAGGTGACTACCTTCTCCTTTTTTTCTCTCTAATTCCACTTACATTAAACAATTTTTATTTTAGTCTTTTCCTTCTTAACCTTCCAACATTTCTTTGTTTTGCTCTTTCTTTTCTCTTCCCCTGTTCCAGTGGGGCTGAAGAGGGAGGAAGTGATCAAGCAGCTCAGCTGATCACCAGGGTTAACCCTAACAAATATTTATAATTGTCACACAGAAATAAATATAATCTCAAACCATCAGTACTATCAATAAAAAGATCACTAACTATACCAATCATTTGGAAAAACACATGGTTCCAAATATCTGCAGACATTATATTAATTTCCACTAACTGGAGGTCAGATCTCTCTATAATACTCTTATTCATTTATTCAATCTCATACTGATCTTTCAAGAATGTTGAGTAAGATGAACTGTATGTCTGTGATGTTTGCAATAGCAACACTCTGAAAGCTAACAGAAATCTTATTAAAGATGCAGTAAGATGTTTTTGCATATTTTCTGAATGCAATGCAGAACAATTAATTTATGTTTTATATCTATATATGTGAAAATTATGTTTTCTTGAAAAATCTCTTGCTGTTCAAGAAAAAAATAGTTTCAGTGAGATTCTTATATCTTGAATGTATTTGGCATACTTCCTATTTGGTTTTTCTTATCTAGTGCTTTGAAAAATAGGTGTTTGATTAAATTGGTTCCGCTTAATAAAATCTGAGATCATATGCAGAAAACCAAGAAAATAAGAAATATCTGTTTATTTTTAGAAAAAAAGTGGTGAAAAACAAGATAATGAATCAATTACCTGTGAAAATTTGAAACTATGGATCTTCTAGCTGTGCATAGGTCTTGCCAGAACTGGACACACTCTTTAGAGCTGTCTGGACAGAGTTGTGATTATGGCTCTGTTGTTCCTCATTTAGAGCAGAGCATTGAACACACCTTGCAGTCACTGGGCCAGTGAGAAAAAGCAAAACATTGTGGATGGAGGTCAAAAGAAAGAGCAATATTTCAGACCCAACTGCATATTTGCCAAAGTTGTATCAATTTGCACTCCATTTAATTCCAAGTTTGTGTTGGGTACGCCTATCTGCCCCCCTGAGGAAACTTGTCTGTTGTGGTTAATAGTTTCCACACACTGCTTGCATATCAACAGGAAAGTAAAGATGCTTACCTTTTTTTTCCTCCAAGGCCTCTAAGAATTGGATAAAGCATTGAATTTGGTGAGATTTGGCATTAATTATGCTAGTTCAAGGCTTGAGTCGATTATTCAACCTGCTAAAAGGTTTCCTTTTGAGTCAATGAAGGGAAAAAATAAATAAAATACTGCACAAGAAGATTCCTCCCATCCTGAGAAATGTCTGTCCCACAAGATGAACAGCCCTCCAGCAGAGCCTCATCGCCTTCACTGGCAAGGGAAAGATCTATCATGCCTTGCTTTAACAGGATGCTAACATTTAGTCACTTATCTTTCAGTGAGAGAAAGACCATAGGAGTTTCTGCCTCTCCTAGGCAGCTGACTGGTTGATTAAGTACCTAATTATGTTTGAAGTTCTGCTCCTTGGGTCTTGGACTTTCTACAGGTAAAACATTTCTGGAAAAAATTATTTTCCAGCACTGCATCAAGGAAATACTGTTTTCTATCAATTTTTAAACTTATTATCATGCAGGAATAATTAACTTAAGGCTGCTTTTCTTCCCAAAGAACTATGAATTGGCATTGTTGACTTAAAAAGTAAACAAAATATATGCACCTTATATATATGGACATACACTATCAACAGAGTATTTTGCCATCAATTCTAAAGGAACTCTTCAAGCTCTGCCTTATGGCAGGTATGGAGGCTTTTTTGGCTGGATCTAGATATTCTGTAGAGAATCAAGATCTGATATAAGATGTTATGCATTCTTTTCAGAGCATGAGGCAAAATAAAGGGAGACTGTTGATATTTACCTGGCTTCATATTCAGCTTTATAATTTTGGCATTATAAGAGTGAGATAATTTTTACTACCTTAATGTTTTGTATATATTGATAAAATAAATTTTCTGTGATGATATTTTATGAGAAGAGACAAGCAAACTTGATATTTTCCTAAAATTACTTGTAATTCAGCATGTATCAGAACTGCAGGGCGATAATTCTCCCAAACATGGAAGAAGATCCTCCTTTTCTGGCAATAGTGTATAATTAGAAGTGCCCATGTTCCAAATAAAGAACTTTTGCCATCATCTTGTTCCTGTCAAACACCAATTGACAAATGTGAGTGAACAGAGTAGAGCAGAATAGATAAGTCTAGACTATTTTTTACATGGCCTACAGCAATCATCCAGTCCAATTAGGACCTCTCCAAGGCTGACCAAAAGTTAAAGCATGTCCTTAAGGACTTAAACACTGACAGGTCTGGAGCTCTGATGATCTTTCTAGGAAGGCTGTTCCAGTGTTTGCACCCCCTGTTAGGAAAGAAGTGTTTCTTCATTAGGAAGAATTTAATCTAAGCCTACCCTGGTGCAGTACTGAGCCATTCCCACTCATCTTGTCACTGGGAACAAGTGACAAGAGCTCAGCACTGCCCTGTCCATCTCCCCTTCCCAGGAAGCTGCACAGACCTGGAAGGAAGCTGCACACAATGAGGCTGCCCTTTGGTTTCCTTTTCTCCAGACTGGACAAGCCCAGAGCCCTCAGCTGCTCCTCACAGGACATTCCTTCCAGCCCCTCCTCAGCTTTGTTGCCCTCCTCTGGTGATGCTCAAGGACTTTCATGTTTTACCTAAGTTGTGAGGGCCAGAACTGCACAGAGTATTCAAGAAAAGGTCACACAAATACTGAATGTAGGTGAAAAATCACCTCTTTTTTTTTTACTGGCTGCTTATGCTGTGTTTGATGCACCTCAGAATGCAGTTGCAGACCTCCCCAGACACCCAAGGCCCTGGGCAGATGATTGAGAGAGGTTGTGCTGTAACCTCTGTTCACTGCTTCAGTACTCTGGGGTGAATTCCATCAGGCCCTGAACTGATGCAGCTGTTCCCTTACAATTTCAGCATCCACGAATGAAAAATCACTGTTCCTGTAGTTGTGGTCCTTGGAGGACTGAGCAGCCCAAGTTTATCAGTATTATTAAAGACTGAGGTAAAAAAGACCCTACAAAATGCCTCAGGAAGCTTGAAAGTCTACCTTAGATTTACCACATAATCTAGATCAACCACAAGGGGCAGCAGGGAAGTTAAAGAAAAAAAAAAGACTCGGCTTCCCCTTTTTATTCACCATGCAGATGTGTGCTACAGTTTTTTAGCATGAATTAGTAATTTAGAAGGCATTTATTTGTCCACTGGTTCTAAGAAGGTACTTATAAACTAAATCTAAAAGCATGAACATTTGTTTTTAATGTTGAACTCTATGCCTCATCAGGAAACGAATGACTGTCTTGCAAGGTGTTCACAAAAGATAAAAATCCTTGAAAAGAATTACATCTAGAAGGTAGAATTAGTACATACTTTTCCAATTAAATGTAGAATTTTATATTGAAATTTTTTCATAGTAATAACTGCAAAGGAGTCAATGCTCTAGCATTTACATTCATGCCAAATTCTAATAGTGATTACGGATTACCTAGGCATTACCCTTGCATTACCTCCTCTAACATATGTTGCTTTGTTAATACAGAAAAAATAATTGCTAGTCTTAAACATTTTGCAAAATACATAATCTTCAAATGATAATACTGCTTGCCTAATACTAGTGTTTCCTGTTCTGCCTGAAAAGCTACATTTTTAGTAGTTTTCTTCACTCAGAAGGCAACTTGTTTTCATTTAATTTATTTCCACTAATCTGTTGCTGCTAGGGATTAATTTTTGATCGATTGTTTTCTCACACTGACATGCAAGTTATCATGGGAAAAATTCTACAGCAAGTAAAAGACATTTAAAGTAACCCTTTGTAATTAAAAGTGAGCTGTTTATGAGTTATACTAAGTTTGGGAAGTTTTGTGGCTGTAATGGAGAACGTAGAGAGAAATTTATCTCAATTCATGTGTTTGGAAGTTATAGTAGTTTTTGTTGGTGGAAGATGTGAATTCTGCTGTATTGGAACCAGCATAGCCCTGGATGATTGATTTTTTTTTTTTTCATTCAACTACTACCATGCAAGTCCTGCTCTAAGTGCAGGTATTCAAGTATTTGGAGAATACCTGCACAGTTCTGTAACACAGTTACAGAATAGTTGTCTAAAACTTAAAGGGAATTTGAAAAGAAAAAAAAAGGAAATTTATCTTTTGAATAATTTACTGTCTTTTTATGTAGAAATTTTCAACATAAATATATTGTGACAGTATAAGGCATTTCTAGGGGACATATCAGGTGGGCAGGAGGAGGGAGAAGTCACTTTTGTAGTTAAGAATTCTGTTTAGAGATCCTTATATTCTTTGAACAATCACCAATTGGTATTTTTGAGTTTTACCCTTTGGCTGCCATCTCCCTTTGCTGCCAGGGAAGTCCAGGCTCTGAATGAGCAGGACTGCTGTCCTGCACTGGAAGATTGTCAGATACCCCAGGTGGCTATTCCCAAAATTAGTTTTTGGAATGTAGATTTGGTGACCTGGGAAAGTGAGCTACAAATTTAATGATTATCAGATTAAATGTATGGAAGTTGCAGCTAATCCTTTCACAGCCCAGATGCTGGATTTTTTCTCCTAAGAGAAAGAAGGATTAATATTCTTAGACCTAATTTTCCCCTAGTTTTATGCAGGTTCACAGTGTGTATTAGAGGAAATACATATTTTCCTTTCTCACAGCTTATGCCAGTGGTATAAAATAGGATTTCAGAAAAAAAGAGCTATTGCAACCTGATATGTACACTAAGGGCTGTGAAACATTATCAGGTTTGATTTTTTGGGGGGAGGTTTCATTTTGTTTTCATATTCCTGTAGGGCTGACACTGCAAAAAGATGTGGATGAGCAGAGAATCATATCAGTGCTTCATCTGTGCACTTCCAGAACTGCAGGAAGAATACAAGAGCAAATAACCTCACAAAATATGATAATGAATGCACTGCCTACCCTTCTCTGTCAGCTTTCTGATCTTGCAAGGCAGAAACCTCCAAACACTCCTTTCAATATGCAGAGTCAATATAACCCACAAGTAAACAACCTTTCTTATGTCTTCTGTCAGATTTGCTTGAATATTTTCAGTGGGTGGGCTCCCAGTAGTTAGGTTAAGGGTAAATATAATTGTTTCTTCTAGGAGAGAAAATATGACAAGGAATGTGTTTTTAAAATGAGACTTGCATGGATCATATTTTCTTGGAACCTTACTGAAACAATAAAGCTTTTGAGGTTAATCTAAATTGTTCTTCAGCCTTCCAAAGTATTTGCAATGTCAGAATTTTTCCTTGTCATTTGTTTCACTCATGAGGACCCACAGACCTGTCTTTGTTCAAGGGAATGGAATGGACATTTAAATTTGAAATTATGAAATTATATTTTCCCCCTCAGCAGCATTTCTCATTTTTTGGTCATGTTTAATTTTGCAAGGTTTGCCAGAGTGACTTATCTTAAGGTCTTGACTATGTCTAAACAATCTGAGAGAATCGACTGAGATTATAATTCGCTTGGTAAAATATTGATGTGCAAACTCTCAAGGCAATTAGAAACTCAGTTTTGCCAATCTAATATTTGATTCTTTCTCATGTTTTGTTAATAAACAAAGAACTAGAAACAAGAAGAGAGAAACTGCAGCTGCTTTTATTATTCCACAGGCACATAATCTGCTTGGGGTAGCAGAAATGATTTACTCACTCTGAAAGGTTTAGTGCCAGGCCTTATGTGATATGTGTCTCTCATTTGGAGAGCAAACAGACCTAGTACTTATTCTGCTTTTGAGCTGTGGTTTCTGGATAGTTTGGAACACTTGTGAGTTTACAGAAAGTTATGGGTGTGACCTCCCTGCCACCTTCCACAGTTCTCTAATATTTATGTTAACTTTTGGTGCCTGGTCAAAGAGTCCTCCTGAGAGAACTGTTCAAAGCCTTTTTACTGTTGGTGAGAGATATGGTCATCATTGACAGCTTTTGTTTACTTGCTCAAGTTGAGCTTTCTAGGCTAATGAGGAAATTTTATCATTATGAGACTTCAAAGACATCTCCAAAGCCTGTCTCCATTTATGTTTTCCTGTTATCTGGTCTGGCTCCACAAACAACTTTTATTTTCCTTTCCAAGTATCTCCTTTCAAGTGTCAAGTGTCTTGTATTTATGACAGAATATAAGATTTTTTTTTAACTCTTCTTGACCAAGGAAATATTAATAAAGCTTTTCATGTTTTATAAACCCTCTCCTATAAATATCACAACATGATTTTTATCATCACTGAAACATGAATTTAAAATGTGCTTACATGCACATTTGGAATTAGACAAGGCATCCACCAAAAAATATACCTATAAGTGATGCTTAGAATTCCCTTTCAATTTCATAAACTGCCAGTCATTACAACCATTTAGTTCCTAATATGGGTCAAACCTTAGTAATGCTGCTTATTTATTTTGCAAAGGAAATAACACTGTCACCTTCATATCTCAAGGCCATATTTACTTGGCTTTGCTTTAAAAATTCAGCAATACACCATAAAAATGAAAAGAACTAAATAAAGTAATTTCACCTAACCAAGTCTAAGGCACATCATTTGGGACCTTTCTATAGAAGGAGGAGAACTTCTAAAAGATTAAGAAGGTAGCTAAAACAAATGTCATGAATCTTGTTCCAAGGCTACATCTGTTTTCCCATGTTCCATGGAAAGGCTTTGCCATCCTAGAAAAAGAATTCTTAGACCTTTCAGGTGGGAGGAGCCTTCACAAGCACTTGGAAATCTCAAAGATGTGTATTTTTTACTTATAGCAAGAAATCTGAATCCAGCTTTGTTTTATCTTTCTTAAAATATTACTTCTTTTATATGCTGTAATGCATAAACTGACTTCACACATATTGTGTCAAAACTGTCAAGTTGCATTCTTTTTTAACAGGAATATGGTATGAAGAGAAGCATGGGAAGGAATTTAGAATTTCACTTGAGTATGGTTTGTTGATGCTGTCTTAAATGGTTATAAAATATTTTCTTAATTTTGGATAATTGTTACTAATAATTACTTACAATAAAAACAGTGTAGCTAAATGTTAAAATCAAGTACCTGGGTATGAAAATACAGGGAGATGAAAGTATAAGAATTCCAACCTGCAGGTGCTACCACACAATCCCAACTAAACTGTGAAGACAGTTAAATAAATGTATGCCATGTTCATTAAAAAGAACAGACATGTAAGAATATTATTGCCATGACTATCTTCAAAAATGTCTTTTAATAATTATACTTTTCTACAATTTCCATATCAAGTTGATACTTCAGTCTGAGAGCTTGCCAATATTTTGATTAGCTGATGCCACATTTCATCCCTAAAAGCTTTAACGTTATTGACTGAGCAAAGTCATCCAAGACAAAACATAATCATATCCTGAGTTTTAGATATCTTTCTTCTGGTGTTTTAGAGGTCTTTCTTCTGGTGTTCACTGGATTTATTTAATCATGTCTTTTGCTACAGCTCTTTAATAACACTTGGAAGACAAAGGAGAAGTGTTGATGCTTTTCCAGCCTTTCAGTTCCTTCAGGTTAGCAATATGCTGTGCATCTGAGGGTTCACAGTGTTTTTTCTATTTTATACTTTACCATAAAATCTTTTTGATATCTCGCTTTACACCTTGAGTGAAACTCATGGTTTCAGAGATATTAGCAATATTCCATGAATATCTGTCTGTCTGAGGTTTATAGACATTTTCACAGAAGACTTTTAAAGCTTTATTTTGAAAGCAGTATAAAAATTTGTAGTGAATAATGATTTCTCATTCTGTGTCTGTGTCAGATTTTGTGTTAAGAGTATTTAAATAATAGTAAGCTCTCAGGTATTTCAAGAGAGGAAATTGATTGTAGGAAAAAAAAAGAAAAAGCCTAAACCCTCTATATTTATTGAAGAAATAATTTTATAAATTGGATATTCTACTTCAACAATTTTCATATTTTTGTCAGTTTGAAAAGTATTAAAATTACTTGAAAGTTTGCTATGAGTTTCCTTTTCTTTGTTTCATTTTTGTCCTTTCTTTAGGAGAAAACACAGGTAGAGAAAGAAGAAATGAAAATGGTAGGGAAAAGAGGGATCAAGGACAGATTCACCCAAACCACAAACCAAAGATTTATTATTTCTGTTTCAGTTTTAAAGCTGAAATATGAAAATTAAAACTTGACAAACCTTTTCAAAAGTATTTTTGAATTAATTAATTTTAGAGAGAAATAGAGGAGGCAGAAAGGCCTTTCAGAGAGACCTGGACAAATCAGAAAGATGAGCAATCACCAATCCCATGGAGTTTCACAAGGGGAGGTGCTGGATTCTGGACCTGGCACGGGGTAACCCTGGCTGTGTGCACAGAGTGGGCAATGAGAGCCCGGAGAGCAGTGCCATGGAAAGGGACCTGGGGATCCTGGTTGATGCAAAGTGGAACACGAGCCAGCAGTGCCCTGGCAGCCAGGAGGGCCATCCCTGCCCTGGGGACATCAGGGACAGCATGGCCAGCTGGGCAAGGGAGGGGATTGTCCTGCTCTGCTCTGCACTGGGGCAGCCTCACCTCCTGTGCTGGGGCAGCTCTGGGTGCCACAAGGTAAAAATGACATTAAACTATTGCAGTGTCCAAAGAAGGGCAACAAAGATGATGAAGGGCCCTGAGGGGAAGCCTATGAGGAGTGGCTGAGGTCACTGGGTCTGTTCAGCCTGGAGGAGGCTGAGGGCAGAGCTCACTGCAGTTACAGCTTCCTTGGGAGGGGGAGAGGAGGGGCAGGCACTGATCTCTGCTCCCTGGTGACAGTGACAGGACCTGAGGGAATGGCCTGAAGCTGTGCCAGGGCAGGTTTAAGTTGGACATGAGAAAAAGGTGCTGGAACAGGATCCCCAGAGAAATGGTCACAGCACCAAGTCTGGCAGAATTTGAGAAGTTTGGACAGCACTCTAAGGCAAATGGTTTGATTCTTGGGATATCCTGTACAGGGCCAGGAGCTAGACTTGATGATTCTGATGGTGCCCTTCCAGCTCCGAACATTCAGTGATTCTGTGAGATTCCAGCATTGACTTGTTATATCTTCTGTTAACTTTGGTTTCCTTATTTGGAAGATATTGGTTCTTTTTTGATTTCCTTCTTTGGAAGATATTATTGGAATAAAATTCTTTCTACTGTATAGGTTTAAACCTCTTCTGAAAAAATATGGTTTCGAAGACCTCAAAACCAGTTTTAATATTCATACAACTGTATTCATGTTTCCTTTCAATATCTTTCTAAGGAAAAAAATTTGAAACTGATATGCTTCCCTGGAATATATCAATGAGAAATACCTGCCAAACTTCCTTCCTTCCGCCACTTCCACTTCCTTCCTTCCTTCCTTCCTTCCTTCCTTCCTTCCTTCCTTCCTTCCTTCCTTCCTTCCTTCCTTCCTTCCTTCCTTCCTTCCTTCCTTCCTTCCTTTCTTCCTTCCTTCCTTTCCTTCCTTCCTTCCCTTCCTTCCTTCCTTCCTTCCCCCTTCCTTCCTCCCCTTCCTTCCGCCACTTCCTTCCGCCACTTCCTTCCGCCACTTCCTTCCCCACTTCCTTCCTTCCTCTCCCTTCCTTCCTCCTTCCCTCCTTCCTTCCTTCCCTTCCTTCCTTGCCCTTCCTTCCTTCCTTCCTTCCTTCCTTCCTTCCTTCCTTCCTTCCTTCTTCCTTCTCTTCCTTCCTTCCTTCCTTCCTTCCTTCTCTTCCTTCCTCCTTCCTTCCTTCCTTCGCTTCCTTCTTCCTTCTCCGCACTTCCTTCCTTCCCTTCCTTCCCTTCCTTCTTCCTTCCTCTTCCTTCCTTCCTCCTCCTTCCTTCCTCTTCCTTCCTTCCCTTCCTTCCTTCCTTCGCCCTTCCTTCCCTTCCTTCCTCCTTCCTCTTCCTTCCTTCCCCTTCCTTCCCCTTCCTTCCTTCCTTCGCCACTTCCTTTCCTTCCCTTCTTCCTTCCCCTTCCTTCCTCCTTCTTCCGCCTTCCTTCCCTTCCTTCCCACTTCCTTCCTCCTCCTTCTTCCTCCTTCCTTCCTTCCTTCCTTCCTTCCTCCTTCCTTCCTTCCTCTTCCTTCCTCTTCCTTCCTCTTCCTTCCTTCCTTCCTTCCTTCCTTCCTCCTTCCTTCTCCTTCCTTCTTCCTCCTTCCTTCCCTTCCTTCCCACCTTCCTTCCTTCCTTTCCTTCGCCCTTCCTTCCCCTTCCTTCCTCTTCCTCTCCTTCTTCCGCCACTTCCTTCCTTCCTCCTTCCTTCCTCCTTCCTTCCTTCCTTCCTTCCTTCCTTCCTCCTTCCTTCCTTCCTTCCTTCCTTCTTCCCTTCCTCCTTCCTTCCCCTTCCTTCCTTCCCTTCTTCCTTCTCCTTCCTTCTTCCTTCCTTCCTTCCTCCTTCCTTCCTTCCTTCCTTCCTTCCTTCCTTCCTTCCTTCCTTCCTCTTCTCCTTCCTTCCTTCCCCCCTTCTCTTCCTTCCCTTCCTTCCTTCCCCTTCCTTCCTTCCTTCCTTCCTTCCCTTCCTTCCTTCCTTCCTTCCTTCCTTTCCTTCCTTCCTTCCTTCCTTCTCTCCTTCCTTCCCTTCCTTCCTTCCTCTTCCTCCTTCCTTCCTTCCCCCTTCCTTCCTCCTTCCTTCCCTCCTTCCTTCCTTCCCTTCTTCCCACTTCCTTCCCCTTCCTTCCTTCCTTCCTTCCTCCTTCTCTTCCTTCCTTCCCATCTTCCTTCCTTCCTTCCTTCTTCCTTCCTTCCTCCTTCCTTCCTTCCTTCTTCCCTTCCTTCCTTCCTTCCTCTTCCTTCCCTTCTTCCTTCCTTCCTTCCTTCCTTCCCCTTCCTTCCCTTCCTTCCTTCTTCCCCTTCTCCTTCCGCCCTTCCTTCCTTCCTTCCTTCCTTCCTTCTCCACTTCCTTCCGCATTCTCTTCCTTCCTTCCTTCCTTCCTTCCTTCCTCCTTCTCTTCTTCCTTCCCTTCCTTCCCCTTCCTTCCCTCTTCCTTCCTTCCTTCCTTCCTTCCTTCTTCCTTCCTTCCTTCCTTCCTTCCTTCCTTCCTTCCTTCTCCTTCCGCCTCTTCCTTCCTTCCTTCTTCCTCCTTCCCTCCCTTCCTTCCGCCACTTCCTTCCTTCCTTCCGCCACTTCCTTCCTTCCTTCCTTCCGCTCCTTCCTCTTCCGCCACTTCCTTCCTTCCTTCCTTCCTCCTTCCTTTCCCCTTCCTTCCTTCCTTCCTTCCTTCCTTCCTTCCTTCCTTCCTTCCTTTCCTTCCTTCCTTCCTTCCTTCCTTCCTTCCTTCCTTCCTTCCTTCCTTCCTTCCTTCCTTCCTTCCTTCCTTCCATTCCTTCCTTCCTTCCTCCTTCCTTCCGCTTCCTTTCCTTCCTTCCTTCCTCACTTCCTTCCTTCCTCCGCCTTCCTTCCTTCCCCTTCCTTCCGCCTTCCTTCCTTTCCCTCGCCACTTCCTTCCTTCCGCCACTTCCTTCCTTCCGCCACTTCCTTCCTTCCACTTCCTTCCTTCCGCCACTTCCTTCCCCATTCCTTCCTTCCGCCACTTCCTTCCTTCCGCCCTTCCTTCCTTCCTTCCTTCCGCCACTTCCTTCCCTCCTTCCTTCCGCCACTTCCTTCTCCTTCCTTCCGCCACTTCCTTCCTTCCGCCACTTCCTTCCTTCCTCCGCCACTTCCTTCCTTCCTTCCGCCACTTCCTTTCCCTTCCTTCCGCCATCTTCCTTCCTTCTTCCGCCACTTCCTTCCTTCCTTCCGCCACTTCCTTCCGCCACTTCCTTCCGCCACTTCCTTCCGCCACTTCCTTCCCTCTTCCGCCACTTCCTTCCGCCACTTCCTTCCTTCCGCCACTTCCTTCCCATTCCTTCCTCCGCCACTTCCTTCCTTCCGCCACTTCTTCGCCTTCCGCCACTTCCTTCCTTCCGCCACTTCCTTCCTTCCTGCCTTCCTGCCTTCCTGCCTTCCTGCCTTCCTTCCTGCCTTCCTCCCTTCCTTCCTTCCTGCCTCCCTTCCTGCCTCCCTTCCTGCCTCCCTTCCTCCCTTCCTGCCTCCCTCCCTCCCTCCCTTCCTTTGACATAGTGCTAGCCAAAAGTAAATTTTACTAAATGAGGAGGAAGCTCTACATCCTCTCTAACTTCTCACCTACTCATTAACCTCATTTTGGAAATAGTCATTAATAAGTTCAAATTAGAAATCAAATGCCTCAAGAGGAAAAAATTTTGAGTCTCATCTTCACAAAAGATGACTTTTTCAGCCACCACAACCCAATTCACCATAAAAAATGTTATTCCACCTATTCACTCTTCCCTTTGTAGAGATCTTGTGCTGACAGCTGCTGAAGTTGATACATAACTGAGTTAATCCATAACATTTCAGAACCTCTTTAAAAGAGTTTGGATATTCTGCATCCCAGCCACTCTATAAATTATTATGATAAATATTTAAATATATACAGTACTTGTTTATATAAGACATAATGACTTTAAATTGGGCTGATTATATATGCCTGACCGAATGTACGTTAATAATTTACTTTCCACCAATTTGTTCCATTGCCTAGAGGGCTCTGAGAACACTAAACCAAAAATCCTAAAATGTTAAATAGGAAAACAGCTCAATTTATCTGAACAATGCATGTTAGTTCACAGTAAATAAACACACCCGCCTTCATAATAGATTAATCTGTTCAAAATGCAAACAACCAAATAATTTGAGATAAGACCTCTAGGCAAACTGTAAGTGAACAACAGAAGAAAGAGGGTTTAAGTGAGCATTACCTTTTTAATACAATGCTGTGAACAGGATTTTACCCAGAGTTTTTGACCAAAAGTTTTTCTACTCTCTGGCAATCTTGACATATACAAAAGGAGTCAGTCAGAAATTTTCTCAAACACAAAGTACCAACCTTCATTTCAGTTAAAGATTTTCCATCCTGCAGTATGTACTGCTGATCTCATTAATTTTGCTATTCTGAATAAGCCACACTAGAAACTTTGAAATGTATATTTAGACAGAATTCCTTCATATTAATATAAAAGTGGACTAAAAATTTCAAATAGGAGATCATGTAGTTCCTGACAAAAATTCATTGCTACTCAGAAGTACCAGTCTCTGGTAGCAAACTATGCATCTAAAATGAGGATGCTTGTAGACACTGTAGATGAAAGTCTAATTTTTCAATTACCATGAAGAAAAGCTATATGCATAATAATATTGGCTTTTTTCTTGCCGTGTCTTGTAGGGTTTATCTCCTTGTGAATCCACCTGGAGGCATTACTGGGCACCCTGTGTACAGTCACATTGTCACTTGCTCTGTTTCAGAAAGCTCACCTGGCTTCCAGCTGATTTCCCACAAATCCTGTATTTTATATGTGAGTCCCACCCAGAGAGGTTTCACATCCTAAAGCATTTCATGTGGCATTACAGATGTGTGTGGGGACAGCTGGAAACAGATGTCAGCATTCGTAAGTTATCAGTCAATGATCAATACAATTAACGAGGCCAGTGTTCATTGCAGGCAGTCAGTGACAAAAGGCTCAATTCAAGTGCTGCAGCACAGATGCACCCCTGGGGCTGGATGTGTGGAGTGCCTGAATTCTCCTGGAGGCTGCTGAAGGCCTGGAGAGATGCTGTCAAATATTTACAATGGCATTGGCTCCTAAGTTAGAGTAGGGAGTTTAGTTTAGGAAGCTAAACAGCTGTGTGTGAATGGTGGCATTTGTAAATGTGCCAAGTGTCCAGAAAAGAGGCTGGTTCTGCATGAAGGCACTTAGGGATGATTCTCAGAGCCCCTGTGACATTGTGTGTCAGCCCATCTCTCTCCTCAGGAAGCCTGACTTTAATATTTTCCTTCTTCCACCTAAAAAGTGCACTGTGATTTATCATCCCTGCTCCTAGTCTCCTCTGTAGCCACCATAAGATTACCTAGGAGCACTGTATACTTAAGAGCAGGGAGAAACTGTTTTCCATGTAACACATGGGAATAGGTCTGTGCATTGCTGAGCAGACACTGCACAAAACTGACTCCTGGACTATGAGTAGCTGCTGAAGAAATCAAGAAACAGATTATTTTAGTAAACTTTCTTGTTTGCTTACCCCTAATCTACTTGTTATTGGATATTTTCCAGCCCCAGACTTAAGGTATATAATTAGACCTCAACAGGTTTAATGTTTTCCACACACACAAATGCAAAAAGTGAATTTTATCATGTTTCATGAAAAATGGGGAGAAAACTGACTAAACTAGGAAAATGTTATATCACTGACTACATTTGCTACTAGTTCTTGTTCTTTTAATACGGTTATTTTTTTGCAGAATCACCTCTAGCCTTGGCTATCCCATTTTCATGTTAAAGTAAGATCACCTCACAGGTAAAGCCACGCAGCAAGCAGGACTCCTAGGAGTTCTGTCCTTCCTGTGTGAGGAATATGATGCCTCTTTGCACCTTTAGTCATCTCAAAGGCTCTCCATCTCCACTGAGGTGAGTGAGAGAAAGAGTAACAATGTGAGGCTCCTCCTCTGTGTAGCTGTCAGCTCCCATGCAGAAGTGTGATAAATCTGGTTTTTCTGGGTGCAGTGGAGCCCAAAAGTTTTAAGAGTTGGTGTGGAGCAGATTCATTGGAGCAGACTGGCTGTTCAATATTAACTGTCAATATTAACTAGTGACCCTTTGTGGTGGTTTGACCAGGAAGAAGTGGGAATTCTGGGAAGCTGTGGTCAAACCAATGAATGTTCTGAGTTTGAGACTGGCACCTGGTGTAGCCAGTGGGGTTTGGACACACCTCCGAGAATACGCAGGGGTTAAAAAGCAGAGCTCTGGCCCTGGCAGGCTCTCTTGGGACGTCGAGGCGAAGAGGTCAGATCACCCTCCCCTGTCCAGCCGCTGCTGCTGGGCGGGGGAGGGGCTGCCATGCGGTAGGCCTGGGGCCTGGACAGAGATGGGGGTGAGAAGGCCCTCGAGGATGGAAGGGTGGAAGAGCCCAGGGAGTCAGCCCTCGGGCAGCCATCGCCCCCCACCCCCAGGAAGGAGAGAGGAGAGCCGGCGACACCGAATGTGATAGCAGCCAGCCCAGGAGGAGAAGGAGAGGGGGGGAAGAGTGCCCGGCCGGAGCGGCAGCATGTGTGGGAGTGCCGCAGCTCCGGGACAGGCAGAGACTGAAAGTTTTAACCCCTTTCTTTCATGATTGGGGCCTTGCAAAAATGCTAATCCTCCTCGAAGCTGAATAAGAAGGGAGATAGGAGATGAGATGAGACAAGGACCTGGCCTGAAGGACGTAGAGAAGACTGGCTGAGTGAAGAGAGAGATGCTTGGAGTGGCCTTGTGGCTGGACTTTTCTTGTGGCCATGGACTCAGTTTGTTCCTGTGACACAGAGACTGCACTTAGGGGGAGGCAGTGCCTCAGAACCAGGAGGGTTCATCGTGAGGACCCCCCGGCCCCAGGGGGTTGGAAAAATATGGGGGGGACAGATGTCCCAAAGCAGAGACTGTGCCTTTTTGGAGTGAGACAAGGCATCCTTAAAAGACAACCCTAAAAGCAGCTCTGATCCATGCACGGTGGTGAGAGCACTGGGCATGGAAGGAAGATGTCACAAGCGGCAAAAGGACTTTTTTCCGGGCGGTGCCGAAGTGACAGGGAAGCACACGAGGTTTCAGTGTGTTTCCAGGGGAAGCCTATGGAACAAGAAGGACTCCTCTCCTCTTCATGAACTGAAGTTTGAGTATACTAAAGGGGTGCCAGGCTGGGCAGTTGGTGATTTGGGAGAATGTATCGGATTGGGAAATTCAGGTAGTGGGGAGGAGGAAAGTGGTTTTTTGTAAGGTTTTCAATTTTTTTTCTTTTCCTTATAGTTTTTCCCTATTTTCCTGTAGTTTAGGTAATAAAGTGTTCTTTATGTTTAAGCTGGAGCCTGTTTTGCTTATTCCTGGTCACATCTCACAGCAGACACCAGGGTGAGGGCATTTTCATGGGGGCACTGGCTCTGTGCCAGGCTCAAACCATGACACCCTTGCAATGCCTCTGGGGTTTTTCTTCCAAGGAGTTTTTCTGAGGGTATCTCCTATGAAGATAGGCTGACAGACTTGAGCTTGCTCAGCCTGGAGAAGTCTCTGGGCACATTTTATTTCTTCCACTACCTAAAGGAAGCCTGGAGAGAGACCTTTTATATGGGTAGACAATGATAGGACAAGGGATAACATTTTTAAATTGAAAGAGGGAAGGTTCAGGTTTGATGTTGGGAAGAAATTCTTTTCAATGAGAGTGGTGAGGCCATGGAACAGGTTGCCTGGAGTTGTGGATGCCTCATCCCTGGAATTGTTCAAGGCCAGGGAGGATGGTGCTCTCAGCAACCAGGTTTAGTGGAAGGTGTCCCTGACCATGGTGGGGGCTTGGAATTAGATGGTCTTTAATGTTCTTTCCAACACAAACCACTTTTTGATTCTATGATATGTAAAATGAGCAACCTCTCTCCAGTGTCGACTGGGAGATTCAGGTTTGCTCTTGTGACAGAAGTGCCAAGGAACACAAGCCATCAAAGTATGAAGCATTATGCACACTATGGTTTGCATCTCTGAATTTTATCCCTCTCCATCCTTCCTTTCTACTCAATTGTTTGCTGTTCCCTAGAAAGAATTAAATTAGCTCATCAACCAAGGACCATGGAAAAATTACTTTGATAACACCAATAAAGTGCCTAGATTTACACTGAAAAATACTTCTTTCAGGTTTATTTTCAGGGTCTTTTTTCAAAGCCAAGAGTCTTGATTCAAAATGCAATATGTTTTCATCAAATGAAATATTTATCTTTCCCCCCAAGATACTTTTACTTTTCTTTTAATTTCTTGGTATAATACTATTTTTTAAAACTTCATGCTTACAAAAATGGCTCAGAAATGAAAAAGAAACAAACCAGGAGAATGGAGTTTTCCCTAAAAGAACACAACTTACTGGCCCAAAGCCAGTGAAGTAGCTCTTAACATTGCAAAATATAATGAATGTGCTCTGGAAAACCAAGTTTCACTGCAGCTATTGACATCTTTGGGGATATGAATCTGCATTATTAAAGCAACATGAAGTAATAAAAAATATCTGGTTGTCTGTATTAGAATGAGTTGCTGAAGATAATAATCATGGTGTGGAGGGGTCTCTGATGGGTTTAGATCTTTGGCTTTGTGAAGTTTGCTTGCAAATGTATAACTATTTCTATAGCAATTCTCCAGAGCATTCACAAACTTCATTATGGGGTGATGAAGAGTGTTTAGCAGACAGAATAAAAATTCAATATGACCATGGGCAGCTCTAAGTTATGCAATCTTCACTTTATCCCAGATGTTGCTAGAGGAATTTCTCTTTTGTTTAATATCAACAACATTTTTCCCTTGACTTCACTCACTGTAGTCACATGTAATCATGTCAACATTAAAATACAGATGCCCAAAATACCTTTGTGCTTATCCACAGTAGACAAGAATTAACAAAATTCTTGTACAACATTGTATAAATAAAATAAATGTATCAGACTGCACAGTATCTCTATGATACATCAAATCTTTTACAGGATATCATTCAGTAAGTGGCATGGGAATATTCTGTTAAACCTGCATTATCTTTCATACTTCAAAACCCTAAGTTATCTCTACTGGTAAAAAACAAAGAAAATACAGATGTATTCCAGAATGCCATCACAGGTTATAACTGGCAAGAAAGCAGGATTACTTGTCCAGTCCAAATCAGACTGAAATGAAAATTTATGAAATTTCACAAAAAAAGTAATTTCAGCACTTCTGACAGGAATCGTAACCCCAGGGTTCTCTTCAGCTGCTCCATGAAATTGATACTCTCTGTAGTTTCACCAAATTGCAACTTGGAATCCTAGGCTGTATCTGTATGTACAGGAAAAACAGAGACTAAACGAGCTGCATTAACCTGCTTAACAAGCAGGTTTGCTGCTCTGTGCAATGTGCCGTTGCTGTCCTGATTCAATGTCACAGTGTTTACCTTATGAACCTGTTTCTTTTTCAGTAAACTCTTTCTCATAGTTAATTTTTTTCTGGTAGGAGTAATGTATCACCTTTTATAACATAATCTTATTTGCCTGTGTTTTCTACTTATTTCTAAATAATGTTTCCAAAATAAGTCATTTATTACATTTGCTTATTTGATTTATTTATAATAAGCCATGGAAGATCATCAGCTTGTTCATTGTTGGTAGCAAAAGAATTGTTTTATTATTTTATTTTAGCCCAGTCATAACTTCTGCCTGAAATTTTATTTTGTGTGTGTGTTCTCATTAATATTCAAAAAGGCTGTTCACTGCAGGCAAGGTTTAAAGCCTGTATAATTGTAATTTTTCTCACAATATTCTACAGAACAAAGAGAATTCCAGAAAATAAAATCAGACCTTGATATATTGCAATCATTTATCACTTTTAAATTCCCTTTATTTCTGGAGTGAAGGAAATGTAAATCAAAATTAAGGCATACTGCTGGCAATTTGTGCCAGTCTTCAGTTTCTCAGAACTCAGGTCTCTGTGGTTTGAGAGTCCTGAAAAATGGCTATTGCATACCAAAAGTAGGAGGAGGTCCCTGTGTCTCTATGCTATTAGCATAATTCTGCATTGCAGGTCTCTTTTGGACTCTGGTTTAATTAATAAAATTCTAAATTCTGGAGGAAGGAGAATTCCTCTGAAGGAGCTGCAGTGCAGCATCTCAGGTACAGAGTCTCTGGTTTGGTTTTGCTTTCCTGGCATCAAGCTTTTCCTGGCTTAGCTCTCTGTTGACTCCAAGCCTTGAGAATCTAGGCAAAGGCCCCTTTCCCCAGTCCCCCTGTCCTTTCTGCACCCTAATGGATGGGGCATTCTACCAGGAAGGAGGGGACATGGGCTTGAGCCTTCCCAGGCTGAAAGCACCAACATGGTCTCGTCTTTGCCTGCCGGTGGAACCGTCACCATCTCCTCCAGGGTGGGTTCATTCTCCTTCATCAGCTGCCAGTTCAAAACCAATCCCTGATGGTTTTGAACAGCCCTCTCTTCTGAGACTCTCTGTTTCTGTCTGCTGTATTGAAATATAGGTAGCTGTGTGATATATGGGTATGAGATTCATAGTGGAAGCATAGATGTGGATTAATTTACCCAGCATTGCACTCTCTCGTGAAAAAGCTCAATTAGCATCCTAAATTAAGAAAATCCTATACTTGTAGAAGCAGGGAGGTAATATCCAGATGGTAGCTGAAATATTTCCTCTTTTTCCATTTTTAAGGGGTAATGTGTAAGAAATTACAATGCTTAATAAGCACTGTTTTAAAACTGTGCAGTTAGGTGAGATAGAATCAGACCTTCATTGTTGGAAATTAATTATTGATTCTGATTTAAAGATCCAGGCCACTGGCTTCTGCACTACACTATTTCCATGCTGTGCAATATTGTCTTATATGTTTTCTAAAAATATTAGCAAGGTGAAATGTCTGCCTATGTCATACAGTGTCGCAATATCCTGAAGCCCTTTTTCCTTGCTGGTCCCTGGTTTGACTCTAGGTCCCCAGTGTCTCTACAGTCTGATGCAATGTTTCTTGATTAGAACTGCATTTACCTCCTTCCACATTGTAAATGTGTCAGTGAATGTGTCCACCATAAAAATATCTTCCACTTCTAAATCATTTTGGAAATCTGAGCTAGTGAGCACGCTTGACCATGTCAGCAATCTGGAGATTCAGAGTCAAATGAGAGATTGCTCGGTGGCTGGTCTGACTCTTAACTTGCTTCACTGAGGGCAAAATATTTGATGATGCAGTATTTTAGGTCATAAGCAGTACTTAAAATATTGCATTTTCACTTTTTTTTTTTTTTGTTTTTCCTGGATACAATCTTTCTGTATTGGTTGGTGTTTTGGTTTGGTTTGGTTTGGTTTGTTTTTTAACAGTGAATAACACCTAGTAATTTTTGAGCTCAACAGATGCTCAAATATCACCAAGGCATCTTGGTATTCACCTGTCCAGTCATGGCTTACTCATAACTATTTCAAGTGAAAGGGCAATGAATGCTACAAGGGAGGCATAAGCAGAATTCCATGGCTTTATCTCGTTCTTTCCCTGTGTGAAATGTGAGCACTGTGTCTTCAAGGTTAAGTTTGGATGTCAAATTTAGTAACCAATTATAGATTAGATAGTACTATGTGAGTCATAAGTATTTTCATGTCTCTATGGCTGGTAAAAGACTTCACAGTTTTCATAAGGAAAAAAGGATGGAGCCTGTGTCTTGCTTCACAAATCATAAAGTTCTTCAGCTTTCAAACATGAAAAATCAATACTCACTGATTATTTCCCACCATAGCATAATAATGTGATAGAATTAAGGGTCCTACAAGGACACAGTATATTGCTGAAAGTTGCTTGAAGGCAGGTTAGTGAGTTGACTTGCCTTCTGTTGCTTTTCCTTGGGTGTCATGGAAGCATCTCCCCACAGGCACTTCTTCATTGACCTGCTTCCAGACTCTTGGGAATGAAGCAGGAAGGAATTCCCTCTGGAGTTTCCTAGCACTTCATACATCCATGTCTCCATGCTTCCTGACTTTTCAAATATCTGAAGGTTGGCACCCTGGCAGGCAAATTCAAGCAAAAATAAAATTGGAATTAAATTTGTAGAACTAGAATTCTGTTTATGGTTTTGCTTTGATTTTCTTTTATTGTGGTTTTTTTTTTTTTTTGTTTTTGCTTGGTTTGGGGTTTTGTGTTTTTCTTTTTGATTTTTTGTTTGGTGCTTTTAGGGATGTTTGATTTTTTTGTTTACTTAATTTACTTTGGCTTTTTCTCCCAGTTTGGAGACATAGGTTATTAAAATTTGAAGTCCGCTTATTCTGAAGAGTAGAAATTCTACATTGCAGCAAACTCTGGCAAGTTGTGCTAAAGTACAACAATATATTAAACAGCAGCACTGTAGTATCCTTGTCAAAAACAGAGTAAATACATAAAAAATCTCCTTACTTAACTCTTAAATAACAGTCGAAAAAATTCTATCCACTACTGCGAAATTACAAACTTCATTTACAGTTTTGATTTTCTATACCCCTGATACTTTGTAAATTATTTTTATATTAATAATTTTATTTTAATACCTAAAGGAAAAAACTAATATGTGTTATATTGAGTCTTGTGCACATGGAGCTCTATAAATACTTGTCATTTGCCAGAAAATAACTACTGTCCCATAAAATAAAAATATTGAAAAGTACGGATTTATTTGGATGAAACCATCTCTTTTAACTTTCAAATATTAGTTACTGTGAGACTATTTTAAAAGTTACATAAAATCCAATAAATGTTATGAGAAATGAATGCCAGGGCAAACAATAGAAGTGCATACTCTGTCTTTACAGCGTTTTGTGTGTGCACTGAAAATATTTCAAGATGTTCAGTCCTTTTTTCTTATCTGGCATAAACACAGTTTCAAAACAAGTTGAAATATCTAGTTGAAAATACAGTGCAAGATTGCTTCTGCTCGCTGTAACATCTGTCCCTTCTAGCCTGAAGTCATGACAGACTTTTAAAAATATACTCTAATGAAAATATAGAATGTCTTAATAGGTCAACAGAGACAGGAATAAAGAAGGAATTCAAAACTATTGTAAAGCTAATTGGTTTGTGAAAATTAATAGTTTAACTATTGACAAAAGAACACTGATCAAAGAACACCATGAAAACAATCAGTTGTTTTTAAAAGATAGCACAGAGGCATGAATAATAAATAAAACAACACTGGCACTAAATCATGTGAACATCAAAGATGTCATCTGAGGCTGAAAGAGCAATGACATTAGAAATAATAACATAGCAAAGATGTTATAAGCAGCTGCAGATGTGTAGTCAAGGGTGATAACAGCTTTGCACTTCTGTGGTACCTTTCATCATAGGAATTTAATGTATTTTCAAACCTCTCACTGCTCTACCTACTTTGTAGATGAAAGTGGGATTCAGGTTAGGAGCTGGATATCCTGCTGCTTGGATAAAGATAAAACTGTACAGGTTGCATCTTTAGCTCTAAAAAGACTCCTCTGCCTTAAGTCATCTGAGCCCTTTCTACAGTCAATGCAGGCAAATAGAAACAAAATTATTAATATTACTTTTTTGCCAAACTGATATAAAATATAAAATTTAGATGTAGTTGCAATTTCTGAGGAAGGGTACTTTCAGAATGTTCATTTAATGTGCGATAAGAAGCTGTGGTCCTTCTCCATGGATGCTGATGTCTACATTGCAGAATCTCCAGAGTCCAAGGATATCAACCTCAGGTGCAAGAGCTCAAGTATCAATCCCAAGGCATGAAATACACCAAGAGCCTTCAGAGAACACTATACTCCTTCCTTTCTGGATCTGTCTGACTTTAATTATTTTTCTGTCAAAGTAGTGCGGAGGGAAGGATAAAAGTTAAATCTCTTATGGTGCTTAATAATAGGTATGGAAAGCTTTAAGAAAAGAATGTGCAGTTTTCATTTGCATATTTATTTTTTTTTAATTTAAACAAAATTATAAAAGAACCTTTTACATTATTGATCAATAATTTGATCTATTTTTTTGCTTAACAGTCTTCATGAGATATTAAAACTTAAAAGATAGAAACTGATAAAGTTTTTTAACTTTTCATTTTTCTATGAAGGAAAATTTAATATTAATATATGTTTTTATGTATATGTACACTGAGCTTAAGTTGTTTTGTCAAAATGATACAATCAACTTAAATCCAAATTATTTTCCAAATACCTTTCACTCCTAACACATAATATCAGCCATTTCTTCTAGGGATCAAGACTTTCTTTTTGTGAGTGGATGTATGTGTGTGTATATGTCATGCCTTAAAATTTTTAAAAATATAAAAAAAATTTTGGTAAAGATTTTTGAAATACAGGCCTTTAAGGCTAAACTTCTGCTCTCTTTTCTCTTTTCCTGCAGTGACAGTTCAAATGCTGTAATGAGGTATATAATCTCTTGTTTTATTTTATTTTTGAAGTGAAACTCGTCTTTTCATGCTCTTAATTAGACTCTGAATTGGAGAGTCCCTGGATATTTTCCTCTCCCATGGAACTTTTTTTCCTCTCTGTCTTATCTTCTTATTGTTACAAAAAAAGCCTAACCCTGGTATGGTCAAAGTTGTGCTTTCTCACAAAATGAACAATTCCACATCATGCTTTTCCTTACCTTCATTCAGGCAAACTCTGCAAATTTACCCTTCCTACCAAAAGACTGTCTCTTTCTTAGGCTGTTGATTTAAGCATCAGAACTGTGACCAAGACACACTTCAGTTTTAAGACAAATGTTGTCCTCCATGACCAAAGCAAAAGAAAATAAATGTAACTAAAATAAGCTCATTCTTCGTGAAAAATATAAAGAAAATGAAGACTACTTTTCATGCTGGAGTATACAAAAATAAAGATTAGCTTTTGTTCTGTTCACTTCAGTCCTGTGGAAGAAAGAAAAGAGAGCTATAGGAATGTATAACATAGAAATACTGTGACAAAGAGGCTACTTCTTGTATTAAGAAGGAGTGCTATTCTAGAGAGTAGAGATCCATTACAGATCTGAATACAATTAAAGGATAAATAAATTTATTAAATCTCATTGAGACATACAAAGTGATGGTCGTTAAAAATCTCTGTGTAGACTCAGGCAACTTTTTGCCCAGACTTATTTGGGAACAAGAGATGGTGCACAGAACATCAGTGTGTCCAAAATACCCTCTTTCCTCCTTGTCAGCAGCTGCTGGACTTATGTGTAGATCACTGGCTATTTTCTCCTTGCTTAGGTTGGGAATTTAGGCATGATGTTAAGAAAATTAATGAGCATTGTCAACAGTGCAGATTTTCTTGTCATAATATCCTTCTCAAATATGAAACAGAACACACAGTGTTTGAAGAATTCTAAGAGCTTCTTTGATAGGAGCATACAGAAAAACCCAATTTCTTTTTACTAGTCAAATGCTCAGGAATGTTTTGTTGGTTTTGTTTGTTTCTACCTTATAAATTTTTGTATCAGAAACATAAAACCTGGAAAGGCGGAGGAAGCTGGTACAGTGTTCCTCTAGACAAAATAAAAAATTGAGGCCATTGGGTAATACAAAAAAAAGGGATCTTGAATGAAAATTAGGAATAGTTTAATGTCAGTGAATAGATTAGCAGATACTGCCTTGACTGGAAAAACTGGCTGAGGGATCTGGCTTTAAAATGCAGATGTATGACACCAATGGTAGTGATAAGAGCTACTCTTCACAGTGACAGACCAACAATTGATTTTTAGGCACTTGCTCTAATTCACTTTAATTTGCATCTGTCAACTATCAGAAAACAAGAAAACCAGAAAATTTCAACAAGGAAGACAAGGTCCAAGGAATTAAGTGACATTATTTCCATTTTGGTATCTACACAGGAGCCCTCAGGATCCATCACATGCTGGTAGATATATTAGGATGGTGCTTAATTAGTATGTGAAATTATAACATGTAAATCCTGTCTTTTATTCTGATATTTACTCATTAAGGAAGACCCTCTTGGCTGCCTTGGCTGAACCACTGCTGATGTGCTCTGGAAATCAGTGAATCCCATCTGAAAGAGTGGGTGTGGAGAGGCCACCAGAGCTCTTGCAGGAGCACAGTCTTGGTGACACAACTCTAGGAGCGGCAAAGCTGTCAGGCAATGCACATTGCTACATGCTTTTTACCAGATACTCTGGGAGACTTCTCTAGCTCTCATAGCTTGAATAATTTGGATCTAAACACATTCAGTCTAGTCCTGAGCTTGTGAGAACATGGAAATTCCAGCAGCCTGAAGCAATAGCTGAGCTTTCCTATTTTAAATACAGCAAAGATATTTGGCTCCTAACATCTAGATACCCAAGAGGTTTCCAAGATTCTGCAAAAGCAAAGAGGTTGGACAAAAAGGTCCCAAAACTCATCTGTCTTATTTGTACAGCTGTCAAGATGTACTGACAATAGAAGGAATATATTTCCTGGATGAAAATGGAGAGTAGGCAGCACTTTAAATAAATATGATAGCTTCACAGATGGGGGATATCATATACCACGTGAGTCAATGAATGTCACATAACCTGAAGTGACAATACAAACCTGATGTTTGCACCCAATTTCATATTAAGAAATGCACAGTATTTTCACAGAAATAATAATTTTGCAATATATGTTCATTTTAATCCTCATAAGTGGATGAAAGAATGTGTGGCTTTGGCACAGCTGACAGTCTATAATTTCAGGATTAAAAAGCGCATTTGAAATCCAAGAGAATTAGTAAAATTTGTTCTAAAACCCCCCTACCCTACCCCAGGTACTATGAAAGTCTCAAAATTGAGTCATTTTAGCATGTTACATGCTTCTGGCATATTCAATATATTTGACATTTTCTAGAGTACCATAACCGAATATGACTGACAAGCTCCATTCCAGAAAATTGAGCTTGAAATAAACCTATATTTTATTAAGTGACACTATAGTAAAAAAGAGTTTATTGTATTTCAGTCTGTACAATTCCTAAAACATAACTCAGTGAAGGCTGTTCCCTGTCAGGGTGTTGAGATCCCTGCTGCAAGGTCCCTGAGGAGCAAGAATGAGACAACAATGTGTACATTACTGTTAAAAGTTGTGTTAAGATGCTATGTTGAAGTTATTTTCATGTGTGGAAATCCCTTTGCTGTTTATGTGAATAGTGTTGAGTTGTTAATGGTTTTAATTTAACAGTTTGATGCAGTTTGATGGTTCTTTTTTTTTTCCCCAAGTGTCTTGCTAAAGAATTAAAGGTTTTGATTAGATAACCAAAGTAAACTCCATTAGCAAAATTTTGATAATTAATCAGTATGAACAGAGAAAACATAATGAAACAAAAACATTTTCTAAGTTATATAAAGTTCATGAATACCACTTCTCTTTAGTTACTAGAACTATTACTCATGAATCCAAGCTGCAAGATCATTTTCACTGAATTAGTGGCAAAGATAATTATTTTTGTTGCTCCCAACAAGCAAAACCTTACTGACTGTTTGGTTTTTTGTTTTTTTTTTTTTTTGATTTACACTTTTAACTTCTTTGCAACAGCAAAATAAAATGACTAGCAGGTGGCAAATGTAAATATTCCCAAATATATCTGCTAAAAATTTTAAAGAACCATTTGTCAAAAATCCCCATTGATATTACAAGACTTCTAATACATTCATTTATGCAGCTTGTGCATGTTTGCAGACCATGCAATACAATTTGTCTTCTTTTTGTCTGCTTAAACTTCAACTACTTTATATTTTCATGTATTTAAAATATCAGAAAGGTCGCAGTCACTTTCCAAATATTTATGAAAGTGTTTTATGGTCACAATGACTTAACCAGAGGAACCTCAGGAAGCTGGAGGAGTGGCCAGCAAGAACCACTAGAGTTCAGGAGCACCAGAGATAAAGTCCTGCACCTGGGGCCACCCTGTGCTGGAAACAGGCTGTGAGCTGACAGACTCAGTGATAAATCTGCAGAAGAGGATGTGGGGACCTGGTGGATGGCAATCAGCACTGTGCCCTGACAGCAGTAAAGTCTAAATATGTGATCAGCTGAATTACCAATTGCATAGGCACACAGATGGCTGGAGGACATGATTTTCCCCTTTATTTTACACACAAGTGGTTGCACCTGGAAGAGTCCAGGTTGGTCCTTTCCTCTGAGTACAAAAAAGATGTTGGGAAACTGGAGAGTCCATTAAAAGACAAGAAAAGTGACTGGGGTAGAAGCACTGGACATAAAAGCAGCTGGTTCTTCCAAGTATCCTGAGTTTCATTTAAAAATAAAGGTCCTGTTGAGGAACACTTGAGCATATTAGTAAAGTTTAGTAATATGAATCCTTGTTTTTCATTTCTGGTGGCAGAAAGAACTGATTTCAAGCACTTGAAGTGAAAAGTTGTAAAGAAGTCTTGAAAAATTGGAGAAAATTGCAAAATAAGCTGGAGAGAATATTTTTCCTCCCATTACCTCAAAGAATCCCTTTTCATGAAAAGATATTGAATGTTTAAAGGCAGTAAATGACTAGTAAGAATGAAACTTTGCAATTCCCAAAGCAAGACTATAATGAGTGCTTTTAAATACTTAGAGGTATTATGTAGCTGTCAAAGCTGCTAAACTTTAAGACTAAAAGAAAAAAAAAGTAGATAAATATTGTGCAGTGAATAAAAGTATAATCAGACTCAATGGGGTGAAAAAATGCTCACTGGCAGTTTAAGCTTCTCAGCACTGCAGATCAAGAATTTTGCTGTTCTAAAGAGCAAGAGCCTAGACAGGACTGAGCTGTCTGAACAAAGGGAGGGGTCAATGCTAAAGAAATGGCCAGGGATTAATGCCATTACAGAACTGAAGGAATGGAGACAGAATTCTCTTTATGGACCAAGTTCAGAAATAGCCACAGGTCTATACAGTCCCCAGCAGCAGGAATGCAGATTTTCAGAATGCCAGCACTGGGACAAGAGATCCTGGGAAACACAGTACTGTACATCTCTGTCAGCCTGCTCCCCTTTCCCTGAGCTGGCTGTGAGTAGATTTAATCCTATGACTCTCTAGGGGCATTTCAGATACTCCTACACCTTATTTGAGAACTGATTAAAAGGGCCATGTTGCAGGTCTCTACATTCATTTCCAGTTTCTGTCTACAAGAACTGGCACACCCAGGCACATACTCAGGAGCACTAAACTAGGCTGGAATATTCCACTGAGCTTTTGATGCTTCCTCTCACCTTGCATCTTGAAAAGGTAACATTTATTCAAGAGGCTTTGTTCTTGCCCACATCTGAACGAAGATAAGTAATGATAGTAGCCAGAGTTCTGCCATGTTACTTGTCCTGGGAAATGCATGTTGTACACATGGTCACTAGGGAATGCAGGGCCTCAGCCAGATCTGACAGTCTGTGGTGCTGGAATTCATTTTCTTCCACACTTGTGCTGTGTACAGCCCAGTGGAATTTTTTACTGATACTTTCTCTCTGACTACACAGCTTACTTCAGCTTCAGTTGCTGCCATGAATCTTACTTGAGCTGTACCTTGAAATAGATAAAAATCAGCATATCTATCCTGTTGGAAATCTTCCTATTAGAGTTTTCAGCCAGAAGGGGGACAAAATTTGTCAACTGGTTTAGTTGTCAGTTTTATTTGCAGAACCATGGGCATTGTCTCTGGCTCTACTGCAACCAGCCTGATTCTGTGTCCTTCCTTCATCATACACTCACTCAGAACAAGCTACATGAGCACACTTGGGAGAAAAAGCTGGCATGAGACACAGCTGGTTACTCATGAATGCTTTGTAGAATGAAAAATAGAAATAAAGCAGATGCTCAGGTTCACCTGACTTTAAACCATGAAAGCTAATGAACTTACACACCACTACACCATGGGTGCTGTGTTTGGCTAGAAAAACACCTGACAGATCTCCATTTATTAAAAATGTAAAGGTCAAAAGAAAAAACAAGAACATTCACCTTGTCAGCTGAATTAAACAAAAAACCTAAACCACAGGAGTCATTAAGGATGGTTTCTGTTTGTGAATGGTTGCAGTCTGAAAATGTTAGCTTCTGAGGATTTTTGAATAAAAATCATCTGGTAAGTCCAGTTCACCCATGATCTTTCTTTGACACTTGGAAAATTAATAGACTTTTCTTACTGAGCAATGAGGAAAGGGAAAACAAATACTATGTTACTTTTGAGCTGGTGTATTTTCCAGGAGCTGAGCAAAATTCATCACCTCCCATCATGTAAAGTTTCCACATAGAGCAAAATCTTTTCAGTTCAGATTTTTACCTATTGAGTATTACCACTCATCTGGCTTTAGAACTTATATCAAAATGTTTATGTTGGGTTTTCAATTCTTCTTTAGGTGGGGAAAGTTAAATATGTATTGAAGAGGATATATAGAATGTGTACACTAAGTAGGTAAGTGTGGAATAAAATAGGTGGGAAGTTGTATCTGGAAATCCACTATTTTCTTAGATTCATGTTTCACTCACCAGACTCAGGGGTATTGCACTGATGGCATGCACAGGGAAAATCTAAGTGGGGAACTGTGATAGAAAAACATTCAGGTTTTAAACCTTTAATAAACTGAGATACTGATAGGTCTCAAAATATAAGGGGTAATAAAACTTCAGTTTATGAAATCTCCTAATAGAATACAATGTCTTTGGTGCAGGAATGTTTAGGCAGGAAGGCAGAGATTTCACTAGCTTGGTGAAATCATTATGTACATTATGTACCTACACACAGGTTCAAAAACTAACTAAATTCCATTAGGTTTAATTTAAACTAGGTGAAAGCTGCTGAGTGCCATTGAGAATCTGAATCCTTAATTTTATTTAAAGTGAATCTTAGACACTTTTGGATTCAGAGAATTAATGACTATAAATCTGGGCTGAGTTCCAAGATCCAGAAAGGTCAGAAAATATATATATATGTATATATAAATACACACACACACACACACACACATATATATATATACTATTCCCTTTAGATTTCCATTCCCCAAAGGATGTTTTATCCTGTTTGATGGAAACAGAATATTAAAGCTGTTATTTTACTTCGTACTGTCGGTGAGTAAAAATTTGGTGAAATAAAAATAGTGTATATATCTCATACAAGAACTGGTGCTTTGAAAAAAATTAGGGCACACTAAACAATCTTATATCTCATTAAGAGAAAAATACTGCACATTATTTTACAGAGATTTATTTTTTTAAATCCTCTTTTAGTCCTTTCTATCAAGACCAGGATAAATCAAAACACGTGTATGAAAGTTTGTATGTATTCACAGGAGCCAGAAGCTTGTCCTTGGAGTAAAGAAGACAAAGGAAAACCTGGGCTGTGTTCAGGAAAATGTTGTAAGCATGTTGAAGGAGTCAATGCTGCCCCACTTCTCAGCCCTGGTGAGGTGCATGTGGAGGGCTGTGCCCAGTTCTGTGCTCCTCAGTGCAAGAGGAGACACTGGAGGGAACATGGTGAAAGCTGGCAGAAGGGATTCAGGGCTGGAGAACCCCTCCTGTGGGGAAAGGCTGAGAGGGCTGGGGCTGTTCATCCTGGAGAAGAAAGAGCTCTGGGGAGATCTTATGTTTGTGTGCAGATGCCTGGAGGAGGATGCAAAGACAGAGCCAGGCTCTTCTCAGGGATACCCAGAGACAGCACCAGAGGCAATGGACACAAACTGAAACACTGGAGGCTCTGTATGAGCATCAGGAAAGACTTTTCCATAGGGAGGATGACTGAGCTGGGGCACAGATTGCTCAGGGAGATGGTGGAATCTCTGTCTTCAGAGGTACTCAAAAGCCATCTGGATGTGATCCTAATCAACTGGCTGTGGGAAGCCCTGCTTGAAAAAGAGAATGGTAAAAGACAATTGTAATTCCAACCTCAATCTTTTGTGTTGATGTGATAAAAAAAAAAATATATATATATATTTATATGTAGAGGGGTTGAGGGGTTGTGTGTGTGTATGTATGTGCAGACACAATTAACATTAACAAGCATATATCACAATTCACCTAAGTGAAAATATATAAGGATATACATATTTGTATCTCAGACATATCTATATTGTAGATATACAGAATAGGCTAACAGAAGTACATATTTACAGATTCACATTATATTTATTGTTCCATCTCTATCTATTTAGATATATATGAATTATACTATTTTCTCCCATTTACATTTTGAAATGGATAGCAGTTTTCTAAGGGAATTATAATAAAAATATACAAATTGTATACAACTGGTTGAGTTCTATTCATATTTTATATGAAGATACTAAATATTAAGCAATTATAAACCATGCCCATATTTCAAACAGGAACATATTCTAGCCAAGCTAATGAATAAAGAAATAGAATATTATGAATATGTCACATATAACAGCTACATCTTATATTTGTTGCCAGTTCTGTCTGAGGTGTGGTTGCCTGGGAGATACCACTCTGACAGTGTGAGGCCTTTCACATTTTCATGGACAAATATCTGCAAATCACCTCTCTTGAGTTTTTGTTGTTCTTTTTTCCCCATCCCCTGCATATTGGCCTGAACTTTTGCCCATGATTATATCTGATTCAGTTGTGTAGATTTTGATCTTGTTTTGTATACACTACCCAGAAAAACTGTTTCTCCATTTAACTACCTAGAAATTTGAAATTAATTTTTTGTTCCTCTATTAAGAAAAATGCCATCCTGTGAAATTGATTTTTTTTCCGCACAGAAATAAAATTACCCACTAGTGATAATTTTAGCAAAATATGCTTTTCTTATTTCTAATTGCTCCTTCCAAAATTAACAATAATCTTTGGTAGTTAGAAAGTAATCAGTTTTACTGGATCTCCTATCCTTCTCTAAGGAAAGGAAAAGGAACAAATATATACGAGAAAATCTGCTTTTGATTGACTTAATCTAAATTCTGAGCAGATAACTTCAGTGAATTCTTTTAGAAGCATGCACTTTATCTGATGTACATCTATTATGAAGGACCTTGCTTCCAGCCCTTGTAATGAGGTACCAACTTTGCTATGTCTGTCATTTGATTTGCTTGTTCCTTTCACCTGTTAATAAATATTCAGATAAATGCTTCATCAAAAGGAAGAGGGCCTTTGACTTAAATAAAAATATTGGTCCATTTTATAAAAGAAAATTTGTATTTGTACTGCATGGATTAGAAAATACACACAACTATGTTAGTTTAATGTAGTCATTTATTTCAAGCCAGACATTCATTTATTAGACATCATTATATTCATCTGCTCCTAATTCACAAGTTAATTGCAAGTTTAACTGGTACCCATTTTTCAGAAAAACTCCCACATCTTCAGGGCTCATGTATTGTTAATGAGTTTTCTCTTTGGAGATTTCCTGTCCAATCTCTTGCCACAGAGCATTTTGATACTTTAAATTGCAAGTTTATTTAGCTTCCTTTTATCAACTTTTCTCTCAAAAAAAGTTCAAACTGAAGAAGCAAAGGAAATAAAACTAGTATATTGAAGCCTAGATAATGTAAATGCATCCTTATTCCAATCATGAAAGCCAAAAATGGCAAGCCTATGGATAACCACTCCCTTTTGTATGAAAGGAAATAATTAGAAAAATGTTTGGTGTTGTACAAAGCTCTTAATTTTATTTCACGTATATTTTTGAAGAACAATAAAAGATATATTGAGGTTTATGTAATATAATGTTTTACTCAGGATCTCCACCAGCATCTTCCTACCCTCCAGGACTATATGAAGTTCGTCATAAGAAATATAATTGCTTTTGTATTCAGGGTTTGGATAATAAGTATTAGCAATACTACTTACTATGGGTCTTCTCCTTGCCAGACTGCAACATATAAAACTATAAAATGTTGAACTTTTGGGACTGTTTTAATCTTTTTTATAGGCTGAATAGTGTATTTTCCTGTACATCTTCATTTCACAAAAAGAAAAATGTGTCTGGAAGTGCTGATGACTTCAGCAGAGAAGGTGTTCACCTATTGCTTTTTTACATACTCTATTTGATTATTTAATTACTTTTTTTTCATGTTGCATTTAGCTGTCAGGATCATTTACTTCTAATAAATGTTAGGCCAGTTAAATAGTTTGTCAGATAAAGAAATTGCACCTATTCATTTTGTCTTGAGAGATTTTTTTGATGCCTTTTGTACTGATATTCTGGCAGTTTATGAAAGATGTTATTACTGGATTCTTTGATTGATTGGTGTACAGTAAATATACATTCAAAGAGTGAGATGAAGGACATGGTATGCCTAAGGCTGGGGAACAGCAAATTTAGGAGTGCAGGAAAGAATGTCAAATTTTATGAAGGATTAGTATGAAAAAACTTAGGGAATATGACTAGTACCTCCAAGTAAACAAGGCAGAAACCTCATGTGAAATAACAGTTCTGTGAGAACTGTATGCCACATTATTTCTAAGCTTTTATCACTAAAACAACAAACCTCTAGAATTCTATGATAGCTTCCCAAAGAATTTAACTAAGAAACAAATCAGTTATTTAGATTTACTATTTAATTAATCTTCAGAATTTAGGTCAAAATTTCAGATGGAGGAGCATGGAATGGATTTAGTCCATCCAAATTAGGCACCTCACAAATCTGATTTTAATATACCTTTCCTTTTCTTCAGTCCCTCAACAAGGGCAACAAGGACAGAAAGATGTGGATCTAGAAGGCAGGTAGTCTATTCCATCTGTAAAGAAATTTCCATCATCCATAAAGGAGGATACTTCTTTACTTGCCTTGAACCTACTGATGTTCACCTTACTGGTTCTTTAATAATTGCAGGCTACCCAGTCAAAGTAAGCAGTTCTGTTTTGAATGCATCAGGGCTCATATTTAGTATTGTTTATACTATTTTCAGTTGGCCAATTTTCCATAATTTCTATATTATCAATTTAACTTTAAGTGGTGCATAAAAAATTGTATGAGTCTGTTTTTAGTGGAAACTGATGAATTTATAAGCTGGTGAGCGGCAAAAATAATTTTATCACATTTTCGATCGTTTCAAAATTGCAGTTGCTTTCCAGCTGAAGTACTGACAGGTCTATCAAAAACACACCTGGGCCAGATTCACAAAATATTTTTGGGCTGAACTGCATAGTGGCCAGAATATAGGTATCTAAGCCAAAATCAGGAGGCCACAAGATCCTTTTCCAGAATTTACCTTAAGCCACATGAGGTTCACTTGCTCTTGAATGCTCTGGGCATAGAGAAGGGATGCAGACAATAAGAGGCAGATGGAAATTCACTGATTAGTCCTCTTAAGGTATCTTGATCTCATCTGCAAAAAGCTGAAGTTTGAGAAGTATAAAGTGCCTTAACATGGAATACTTCCACCCATCACAAAAGCAGAAAATTTTGCAAATATATTTATTTATATTAAGGCACAGTATAAGCAACATTAAATTACTTGGTTTGCTTTTGTTCATAACACTTTGGAGCTCAGCCCTGTGCAAAGTGATCTGTTAGGGTGATGGGGAATAACTGCATAATTTTAAAGGACTTTTGAAGCTTCAGAAGTCTCTAATTTACTTATGAGATGAATGGACCCAACCCATGGATCTCAGTCTGGTAGGATGGAAGAGAACTCCAGAGACCATGTTGCAGAACACAAGCTTAATCTCTTGGCCCATACCAGGTGAGTCAGGTGGACAGAATTCTAATAAGCCAGGCTTAAATCTCTAGTCAGTGTGATAGATGCATGGATTTACTCTTCATGGAGAAAAGGGTTGGTGGGAGAAATGCAGCAATTCAGGCTCCAGTAGTGTGTGTTGTGTTCCCCTGGAACACAGTGTGTGGCATAAGCTATGGCATTATCTGTGCTAGTTTCCTTCTTGAATGAATCCTGTTTGATTAGCTGGTCATTCAGGTATCAGATACCACTTTGTTTTCATCTGGCTGGGCTTTCTTTCCAGTGAGTCACCATCCATGGGTGAGACACCTGCTCAAAAAGAAAGATAAAAGTAACTATAGTGTTAGTCTGTGTTGTAAAATAATTGTTGTGTGAAATTACTTCTGGTCATTTACACCGGATATGAGAATTTCATTCAGTTGCATGTTGGAAGATGTTAAGAAGGAATCATATAAAATAGTTTGAACTGAAAAAAGTACCTTTTGGTTAGCTGTAATCAGATCACAGGTTTTTAAATTCAGAATTTTATTTTTTTCTGTTGTTGGTAGAAAATAAATCTTGATCAGGGAAGAAAAGCATCTTTTAACAAGAGGTTAATTAAGGTACTAATACAGTTCAAGTGCAAACAATACGACAAAATCATGTTCTACAACATAATAAAATAATTTGATGGTATATCTCAGTAAGAAAGCTAAAAAGCATTGTAATACAAAATTAAACATCAAGGCACAGCATATACACAAGGCAGCTAATTCACTGTCCTTTTCAGATTGGTATTTGAAACACTTTCTGCACAGATTTCTTTCTTACTTTCTGGATTGGATTGTATCCATGCTCACTTTTTATCTTCATAACCTTGGCTGAAAGGTTTGCAGTATTTGATGGATATGGTGGGGAGCATTTGGTATTACTTATTTTCTCAGATTAGGGAAACAGGTAGGAAATGGGTCATTAAAACCAGTAATATTGCTCATAAACATTTCAAGTGATCTACGAAACACGCAATACAGCCCCCCATGGCAGGAAAGTTGTAACTAAATGATCCCTGAGATCTCTTCCAAACCAAACAACTTTGTGATTCTGTGATTCTTAAAGAATGAAGAGGCTTTTATTGCCCCTTGTTCCATAATCTTTTGGAATATTTTTCATACTGCATGACATACAGATAACAAAAAAACATTTTGATCGGTGCTTGTACAGACAGATAATAACTTTCAGAACTACTGATGTATTAAAGCTGCATTTATACTTGTAGTTGCTTCATAAAGAGTATCTTAAATTAGCACTGTATGAGCATTTAAGTCTAATAGCAAAGTGCTCATGAAATATTTTAGTTAAAATTCTCTGATTCTGCCACTGATGACACTGTTCCCATTTGCTCAGTTTTAATCTTTCCTCAAATTCTTGTCTTTAAAAGAAACTGTTGCTTTTAGACCTGTCTGGATTTTTTTATCAAATATTTTGACAGCTACTTTTCTTCCTTCCCAATTATGTTAAATTGAAGTGGAAGGCAGAGAGTGTTGACATTAATGGGCTTTCCTTTGAAAGTTTGACTGCTCCCATTGGGAATGAGTGCTAAAGGTCCTCGTAGGAGCCTTCATGCACTTCAGCTCTGCAGAGAATGGGTGCCCAGACCACACAGCAGCCAGCAACCCTCATCCTGCAGTGGTCACTGTCCATTCTATTGGCTATTCTTGATGAACTTTATTTCAGTATTTCACTGGTCTCATTCCACTTGTACTTTTTGTTTTTCAACAAAAACTCTCTTTCCGCTTGTAATTTTTGTTTTTCAGCTACATTTTATCTGTAAGCACTCAGGGATATGAAACCTTTTGTTTTCTTACTGTAGCATCCCTAAAAAACAGAAATACAAATAAAAGCAGAGAATATGCAGACATATTATGCAGGTATTCTTTTTGGCCATGTTTTCTTGGAAATCACTTAAAATTTCCTCTGTATTACTTAGTCTGCATTCTGCTAAACCAAGACATGTTTTTCCACATTCCTGTATTCTTTATTCTGCCAGTTTTACAATACTGAGAAATTCCTGATGATCAAGTTTCTTCTTCCATTTCCCTGCAGGTACAAGGAATCAAGCCTTTTTGTCATCTAATTAGAGAATGTTTTTGTCATCTAATTAGAGAATTACTGTAAATCTCACACTAATCCTATTGTTTGCAATATTTGCAATGACTGAGATACTGCTCTTTCATATTTAAGGTTAAATCCCCATTTTCTCCATTCTTGTTTTCTCAGGTCTTCCTTGCATAATGCCAACTTGGGCTAATTTGCAGGACACAGGAATCAAATACAGGATTGAAGGTATGGGAAGGCATATGTTTTTCTTGTTTAAATTTAGAGCTACAGGAAGGCAATCACAGTCCTTTTGTGGCTAAAAGTGAGAAATAAAAATTAACTAGAGAGAAAAACCAAAACTCCTGTAGCTAAGGAGAGACACCATATATTATCCCATCAATGTCTCTCTACTCCTTTGTGGTGAAGCAATATTTTTCTTAGTTTTAGTTATGTTTACTTAGAAAGAAAAATATGACAGGCTTTCGTGAAGTAATAATTTGTTTCAAGGAAATCAACTGTGAACAGGGAAAGATTTTACTTGATAAATAGTTCTTAGTCACTATCCGGTGATGATACTCAGTGGCCCAAGAAGACATTCACAGCAAACTGCTAAGGAGGAGATAATAAAATTCATTCTTTTAGGCAACATTTATCTAAATATTGAGGTTCTCCTATGAAATGTGGGAGGAGCTGGATTATATAAAGATATTAATCTATTAAATGATTAATAACTGTGTCTATATCAACACAATATTTTCTGAATATTACTTATGCAGGAGTAGAATGCTATTTCACTATTTCTGCTTGTAAAAACATAAAAGCTCTTACTGTAGAAACAATCCTGGCATCTCATTTGAAAATTTATATTTTTAAATTTCCTATTGTGTAAACCCAGTATTATATTCCATTTTTTTCAAGCAATTATATTTATGTAAAACATTATTGTAAAAGCAAAGCCTGCATGATAAGGAATAACAAAATGTATGGAATTTTAATTTCAAATTACTGTAATGTAGATAAACAGAGTTATGATAGATAAAATATTGTTATCAATTAGTAATTGTGTTTCATTGTTTCTTTGGTCTTAAGTCTCTGAATATTTCCCACAACTGAAGGCGTTAGGGTTCTTTGGACATGTGGAATGACAAATATTCACAGATCTGCAGGCTTTCCTGAAGGTGGCTCCATTTGATAAAGGTTAAATTAGACAATCCAGGACCAGATCATCCCCAAATTCTCATCAGAGTAATTAGTCAGAGGAAGAAAAATCAGAAATAACTGTTCATATAAAAGGTATGAATAACCCCATAAGAATTTCCCTAAAATATTTCTGGGATTTAACCAACATGTTCTTGAAATTTATCAACTGAGCAAATATTCCACAAAAAATGGAGAAAACAATTTTTGCCTATTTACAGTTCATGTCTCCATCTCAATTCTGAACTAAGGACTGTCTTAACTAATAATTTTCCTTTCTTTTTAATTCTGGCTGCTAAAAAATACAGGTTCATTTGACTGTATCTCATTCACACATAGTTGTTTCCAGCCTCAGTGAAATAGAGAACAAAGCATGTTCAGGAGAACGCTTGTTTATTTCAGGATAGCTCTCAATTCTGCCTCAAATTTCTTCAGCTCAGGATGTGGATGAAAAGAAAATGTACAAAGCTTCATTTCAAAAGAAATTCTGAAATAGAAAATGGAAGAGGAAATTAACTTTCAGTGTACTTTAGAAGAACTATAGCTTCAAAAACTTTGAAACCCATGGAATATGATTATATTTGTCTGCTAATTAAAAAATAAAAGAATCAAAAGAAGGAGTAGTGGTGAAACATTTTTAGTCAAGTTAAATCCAGGTTACTAGTAAATAGCAACTTCCATCTTCATTACCAAATAATTTTTGAATATTAAGGTTCAAAAATTGAATTTAATGGCACAGTGACAAAGGATGAATTATGGAAAAAAATGACATTTTTCCATTGCAGAGGATGAACATTTAAAACTCTAGAAAAGCCTAAGATATGTAGTCAAGGTGTTCTGAAAATCTGTAGAGTTCTAGAAGGTTATCTAAACTAGCATTTGTCTCACAACTCAGGCACAGCATCTTTGAAGCACAATGCATAAATTAAATATTTTCTGTTTGATACATTTTTAGAAAAAAGTTTAAACCTGCTTTAAGTACTTCAACGTTGTTCAAAGTATCATATGCAATATTTATACATGTTCTGGCTTCCCATCAGCAAGAAATGTCCTGCACATCTCTCCCAAATTACCTTTCTCAGAGTCTGGTCATAAATTAATGATGAGACTCTAACCAAGCAGTTCAGCTTGTATGTGCAGAACACTTGCATATGAAAAAGTGTTTGTCACTAGGAGTTAGACAAATCAGAAAAACAGTAGCCTGGCTCATTGTAGATGGTTAAATATATTTACAGGGCAACAAAATCATAGCTTCATCTGCAACAAGGGGCCAGAAAAGAACTTTCTCTGCCCTTCTAAGGACCTTCAAATCTTTAGTGTTGGCTCCACTAAGATAAATATTAGATGCTGGCTATTTCTGTCTTCATGTATGCCTATACATTGGAATCCAGTATGTAATACATTGAGCACTAATGGTATTTTACCTTTCCAATCAATGTCACATAAAATTCATGGGAAAATATCACAACATTTCACCAGAAGATGAATCATTTCTATATGAAATCCTTCAGAAAAAAATGCCCTTAAAGATTTTTCTGCCTTGAGCTGAAATATGCTACAGGCATATGAGTAGCTATTTAAGTTAAATAAGAATGGATTTTATAGAGTGTAGAAAAGCTTTTTGGTTTCTGGCTTTTAAAACCTAGGGAATAGAGTCCCAAACATCTTATCTTGCACTCATGAAAGATTCCTTAGAATCCAGTAAGGAAGGAAGTGTCACAGGTAGGGTGAAGAGATGAGAACTGGGAATTAGAGTGTATTATCACAGAAATATTAGTTGTTCTAGCTGTTGGCAAAGCAAGGTAAGAATTAAAAGAAATAAAAAAGGTAGCAGGCTTTTCATGGCACAGAGAGTTTGGAAAGGCTGTGACTTTTAAGCAAATTTTTATAATTTTTTAAATCAGAAATCTTAGAAAATTCATATTTCACATTTCTCCCCTCTGTAAGCATTTAGGTAAGCTTGGAACATTAGGTAAGCTTTGGAACATTATTTGTGAGCCTGAAGATATTTTTTTTCTTCCTATTGAAAAGTTAAAATATCAATTAAAAAAATCATTGTGACTTGATGGAAGTTCAAGTCTTCCCTTACTGTTTGACCTGTTTGACCTGCAGCACAGGAGATGCTCTTTGTAGATGTTTAAGTTTACTTATTATTTAAAATTTTGGGGGTTTCTTTTTGTTTTTTTTTGGTTTTTTTTTTTTTTTTTGGTCTGCTTGTTTTAAATAAGAAAAAGTATTTAAATATTTAGTAGCTTAGTATCTTTTGGCAATTGCTTTTCTTTAGAAGAATAGCATTTGAAATGTCTCCTTCATATGGCTGACTCTCAAGAAAATGCATACTTTTTAAAGCTGAATAAATAAGGAAAATTAAAAAAATAATATTTTCAGCAAAGATTTATTGACTTAAATGGCTTCAGGTAAATTCTATCCAATGAAAGCATTGCATGGTCTATTTCTATTTTAGTGGTACAATAACTGTTGCATTTAGGGGGAAAATACTCTGAATGGATATGAATAAGCTTTTTATATAGAAAAAAAGAGGTTACTCAATAGTTTTTAATTCTACTTAAATTATTTCTCCTTATATCAGGTTATCGTAAACACCAGCAGAATTAAAATCTGCCAAAGAACTTTGACTTTAAAATGTTTTTATAAAGAGGTATTTCTATCAAAATCAACTTATTTGGAAAGAAAATATTAAAATATTTGTAAGTAATTTATTTGGTAAAATAAAATTCAGTAGCATATAGAAGTTTTAAATAAACAAATTTTCCATAATTTTGGTTTCTAATTCTACTTAGTTTTCAAGTTTTTTGGTCTTTACTCCACTTTGTCTTGCTTTTTTTTCCCTATTCTACTGTGAAAGAAAAAGAAAATATCAAAAGGGGAATGCAAAAGGATTTTATTTTAAAAAAGAGTTGGTTTGGGGTTTTTTCCCCAAATATTAATGCATTTAATAAGTCTCATTTTTTTATATACATATGGGTTTGGAAATAAAAATTTTATTCTGTCTGTGAAAAACTACCTGGAATATAAGTAAAAAGTAGAAATTTTCAAATTTCAGTACTAACCATGGAATAGTAAAGAAATTGAAATAGTTTCTGCCTTCTTCCTTTGCATATGTACTCTGCATGTATATCCCATTTTTGATAGTCTCTTAAATGCCTTGAAGATAATTTTGTAATTCAGAAATAAAATCAAATATTTTTGTTTTCTTTCCAAGAGCAGGAGACTCTTTTTTCTCACTTACTCTCTGCTGGATTACAACAAAATATAAGGATTAAAAATTATACATGTAGTGATAAAAACAGAAATAAAATTTTTAAAAATTAATCATATTTGGGGAGAGATTACAATGGAACAAATAATTCTCAACTCTAACTACAAAAAGGAATGCAATCTTAATGACACAATTATTCTACCCTTAGAAATAAGTTTTTTTGTGCCAGGTCATTGTTTGCAAGATCACTTTAAGCAGCAGGTTTTTTTTTTTTTTTAATTAATTTCTGCCTTTCATGGTCTGTAGAAGGTAGAAACGAGGGACCATCTTGCTTGCTCAGGGGAGTTAATGCAATTTATTTTCCAGATCATGAAGGCAGCAACAAATCCACCATGAGGTCAGGAAGCACAACAAAGTCATTCTTGAAGGAATGTCATTCCAACAGAGGTACTGCTAAATACACCTGGAAGCTGTTTCATGAAATGTTTTCATCCTTTCACATTAAAAAGCTGAACTTGATAAATAATTTTTCCTAAGAGGTGAATGTGAACGTCCTCACTAAGTTCCAGCCTTAGCCAAATCACTTAAGGATCCCAGCTAAGGGGGGGGCATGCTAAGAAAACGTGGTTTGCATTTGAATTTTAAAGGGTTTCATGTTCCTGTGTGGTGTGAGAAGCAGCTGACAGTGCTCTTGCACCCAGCTACATGCACATGCTCCTCTGCCAGCAGATGCTCACAAATCCCTGCTCTCTGGGGCGATGCAGGACACAAATGGACACAGGTTTGGTGCAGCCACAGCATCTGTGGCGTTAATTTGCAGCTGAGGAGCCTCGGCAGCACAAGCTGTGCCACCACCCCCAGTGCAGCTCAGAGCCAGCTCCTGCTTGCCCAGGAGGGAGCACAGGCATATCCAGCTTTGGTTATCGCTATATCCATTATAATCATTTAGTTCTGGAAGGCTGAAATTATTCTGGCATCCTAAGAAATAAGAACAAAAAGGATACAAAAAGTATCAGTTCCATAGTTTTAAGTTTGTGGATAAGAACAATCTTAATATCACCTGAAATCTACACGAGCATTTGCTCCAAATAATTTGAGCAGAGAACTTTAAATAAAATCTCCATTCTAATTAGAAGAAAACATAATCATCAATGTTGTGGTAAACAAAGCTGACAATATCAGTGAGATAATTATTTAAAAAATAAATAAAACATGTTCTGTCATGCTTGACAAATTTAATTGCAGGATGTTTTTTATATGCAGAGGTTGCAGACTGTTAGTAGTAATCAAACTAATGGTTTGTCCTTGTCACTTAGGAAGGTTTATTTTGTGCAGTGAAAACATAAGGTAAGCACAGTACTGGCATTTGTGTCAGAATACTGATTATGCTGATATCCTTCCTACACAGAAGGATGAGACTGTTGGGAATATTTTTAGTTGGTCACCATTCCTTATTTAAAAGATACTCAGAACCTGAAAAGAAGGTAGAAATATTTTGTACTGTCTTATATGTCAGTGTAAAATTTTAATTTCTTTTTTGACTGAATATGATTTTCATATATGAATAGAAGCTATGGGGGAAGAGAGGAATTAATGCTCCATCCCATGTGATGAACACTGGGTTTTGAGAGGAATGCGTGAAAAATCACAGTTATTAATTAGTTTCATCTCATTCAAACTTATAAGTCCCTAAATGAGTTTTCCCAAAGGCTACAGTAAGGATGTTTAAGTCTGATTTCCTTATTTTCTAAATTGGAACAAAAGACAAGATCTTTTTGGTTGGTTTCTTTCTGCCTGTATTTCTCCTGATCTGATATAGATTGGTTTTCCTACTCTTCTAATGCAGCTCTATGCTATCTCCAGCTGAGCACTCTACTCAAAAGCCGTAACCACTCCTGTCACTTCAGTGTTGGGGAAAGACCTTCTCTTGCCTGTACAACTCAGTGAAAAGCAGCTGAAATGAAAGTGGATGCTATTGTTCTTTCATATCATGATATATTCACTATTCTTATTTCTTTGTCTTACAGTCTTAATTTCAGCAAGCGCACCACTGCAATTTAAAACACCATTCTCTCAACTATGAGTGGCTTTGATTTGAGATCTTTCCTTCATTTGTAAAGAGCTGTGCCTTTGACTTCAAAATTTTTCATCTTACTGTAAATAGATTTCTTATTGTTAAAATACTACCCATTCCCTTTCTCCCCCATTTGCTGCTTCTTTTTCAGGGAGAAAAATAAAAATTAAGGAACCATGTGATGGCTTGGCCTGCCAACAGACCCAGGGTCAAAGAAAGATGCTGTATTCACTGCAGCTTACATTTTTCCTTTCATGCAGAGCAATGGGGAAATCTCTGTTCGGTCACCAGCGGGTGCCACGTCTGCGGAAATGTTCCCATGGAGACAGGGCATAGCTGAGCACAGCAGCAAGGAGGCACCTTACAGCCCTTCCATGGGGGCTGTGCTCTCCTTCGGAGCTGATGCAGTGCACAGTAAAAGCATCTCCCTTTAGAAACCCATCTCCCTTCTTTAGAAATCACATTTTGTTCGGAGTCAAACACTCCTTTCTTAAAGAAACCTCAAAAAACTATAAACTGCATGACGAAGAAAAAACCAAACAAGTGTACAAGCATTTCACACAAATTTCACAGAATTCCAGTGATGCTTGCAGAAACTTGAAAGCTCTATATAGCTGAGATCATTTTTTGGGTTTTTTTTATGTTTCAGATTTATTTCTAGGTCTGAGATAAACAAATGCTGTCTTCTTTAGCATGAGATGACTTGGACCCAAAGAAATACTAATTGAGATGTGGGCATTCAGTTTGCTGTTTGGTTGTGGTACTTGAGCTATGTTTCATTCCACAACTCCTGCTGGAACAAGCTGCTCCTAGGAGAAAGACATTGGCATTAAACCTTGGGTTGTGCTTCCTATACCACAGGTAGGGGGAAAAGAAAGTGGTTTTTTAACAAGTGTGGGAAAGAAATCCGGGACATTGGATTCCTCACAGTCAGTGATAAAACTCTAGCTTGACTTCTTTAAGGTATTTTTTAGGAAAAAACACAAGAAAATAATAATATTGCTGTAGAAAATACTGATTAAAATGAGCTTACAATAGTTCAGACTTTTCTGGTCACCAACATTGAAATGAATTAAAATTGAAGGTTCCAACAGAGTGATAAAATTATTTTGGAAAAATACTATAAGACACTGAGTGAGTTTGCTTGGTTCAGTTTGGTGAGGCAAATTTAAAGATAAGATATGCTGATTCTTTATAATTAAAAACTTGAATAATTTAAAAAAAATTCAAAACGACAAGCATTTTTAGGACTTAATTCCACTTTAAACCTAGTGACATTAAAAACTTTTACAGTGACATCACAGATGTTCAGCTGCTTATCCAGCTCAATGTGTTAAACTAATTATCAGATATGGGGTCCATAGGAATTTTTTCTCCTAATTAGGAAGAATTCCTGCAGAAGCAAAATTTACTTTTTTTGTAACCTGGGTCATCATCATCATCATCAGGGAACTTCACTGACAAAGGTCCAGGAATCTTGGAGGCAGATAATGCTCTCAATTCCTCCTGTTTTCTTCCTGTGGCATGTCATTGTGTTTTGGTGTGTCAGGAAGCATTTCCTGGCCCATGGAGTTTGCAGATGTGTGGAGGGATGCTGTGCTGTCCCCCTGAGCCAGCTGCTGTTTGTGTGTTAGCACAGTCAGGTCCTGCATGCAGAGACTCAGTGCCTCTTGCAGTGCCCTGATCATTGTGAATACGCAAACAAAACTACACAGTGCCCTGCTGGATCCCATTTAAACATTATCTCCATCCAGAGGTGCTCCTACTGTGGGTCACAGATGTGGTCTTTGCTGGAATGTCTCCAAAGGGAGGCAAGAGAGTTAATGTCAGTCTAGAGCAAGAGTAAGAGAACTCCAAGGCACTGACTTTTTGCAAGAGATGCTTTCCTCTTTGTGGTCACACAAGATACCATGCTTGAATTCAAAGAGTTTTGGAAGTGAAGGAACCTTGAGAACCATGACCCTGTGAGAAACTCCAGGTTTGATGCCTGTCCTAACACTTGCCAACATTTTTTCCATCTCCCCAAAGTGTAATAGTTTACTAGAGCAGTACTTTCATTTGTGGTTGAAAACATCAAGATTTCTCATCCATCATGCTCTCGTCTCATGTAGCATTTGCAGAAAACTCTATTGCAGCTACTTAGGATTCTGTTGTAAAAACCCTAATATTGTCAACATTTATTTGCTACACCTCAACATCTCCCAGAAGTATGAAGAGTTATGATTTATTAAACAAGTTTGCGTTACATGAATTGGAGAGTCATCTTATTGCAAATCGTTCATACCTTGTCCGTGATTTCTCATGGGCATCTCCTTGCAGCACCAAGTCCTCCTTCTCAGTACAGCCAACAAACTCCATCCCTCCCCTCACCCAGCTAACCCACCCCTTTGTAGCACTTGTCTTCTTATTGGACACAGCTCTGGCCTGTTAAGGGCAGGCCTGTTCCTAATCTTTAGTGACTAGTACAGCTGCAACTCCTCAGGTGTGAGACTACCTTCTGCACTATCTCTATTTTCTTACATTCTATCCCTCCACAAAAAGGGCTCTAAAAATCAGAGTTGGCTTGATGCAGCCTGGCAGGTATGTCAAATCCATGCTGCAGTCAGAGATGCACCCAGGGTTCAGTGTATCCTGATCCAACTGTCACAGAATGATTGGATCTTTATCTTTGCAAGACAACTGATGTGGGTCTATTCCATCAGGCTTAAAGAGCCACGCAGTCTGACAAGGAGATGGCGATGGACAAATGTATTAAAGGAATCATTTTGATCCAAGATCCCATTCTGAGACCTGTGAAGGTAATATAACATATTAAGTGAAAATATCTCTTTGTACAAAGTGGTTATAGCCCTGCTTACTTGTTCTTAGGTTGGTGAGCCTTGTGGACACCAGTCTGCATTAGACATACAGCTGAGCAGAGGAGAACATTCAGAACTCTATTTCTCCTGGGATGAATACAAAAATAGGTGGGACAATGTCACAGCAAAGGTTATCTTCAGTCACTTGTAGGAGATTGAAATATCTGTCCTGATTTTGGATGGCATAGAGTGACTTTTCTTCCTAGTTGCTGGTAGAGTGCTCTTTTGGGTTTGGGACAAGAACAATGAAACACACTCATGTGTTAGTTGTTTGTAAGTGGTGTTTACACTAAATCAAGGACCTTTCAGCTTCTCACCCCAGCCCACTGGCAAGTAGGCTGAGGGATCACGAGAAGTTAGGAGGAGACACAGCTGGGACAGCTGACCTTAACTGACCAAGGGGATATTCCAGAAGTGACCAAGGGGATATTCCAGAAGTGACCAAGGGGATATTCCAGGCTGTCGGATCTCAAGATCTCAGTCCTGAGATGCTGAGCCTCGGGACTCCTGGAATGTTGCCAGAAGTGTCTGGTAGCTGGACTTTAACCCTACACAGGAGACGACAAGGATGAGGGCTTCACAGGGTGAATGGTGAAGGGATTAGTTAATTAGAGGGTGAGACACAAGGTTTAGGATTTATGTACAGGGGGGTTTAGAGGAGTAAGATGGAGGAATTGGGGTGTGTCCTGTCCTTCTTCTTCTTCCTCCTCTCCTCCATCTTCTTTGGCCACGGTGGCACCTTTGGATTGGTTATTACTAAGAGTACACCGAGTTATAACAATAGATGGTATTGGGGAAAAATGATAAATATTGTATACGTAGCAAGGGGTATAAAGATACGTGGCGGTCCGGGGGACGGCACAGTGTGCCCATGGCTGACTGCTGAGCAGATCTCTGTTCGGCTGAAAGAACATCTTTTAGATAAACAATTAATAAACATAAAACCAGAAAGAAGAACTGAAGCCTCTTCTCGTCCTTCGATACGCGGGCTGCCCCAAGGCCACCCCGGGCCTTTCCAGGCCCCTCAAACAGCCGAGATAAACCGGACACTTGGCGTTCCCTGGGCGGACAAGAATCACCACAACCTTTCGGGGAAAAATAAACCGGACACCAGGCCAGTTGGCACCAAGCTCAGTACTTGGTATAAGCAGGAGGCTGTTCAGAGTCATGGCATTTGTTGTCATCAGTCAATGCTCAGTGCTGGAGCCCTGCTGGTGTGATGCAGCCCTGCTTTCCTGGGCTGAGCTACTGCCTGTCCATGAAAAGTGGTGAATGAATTCCTTGTTTTGCTTTGCTGTGCAATTTTTGCTCTTCTGATTATGTTCTCCAATCTGATGCATGGGAAGGGAATGAGTGTCTCTGTAGGACTTGGCTGCCAGCTGAAGTCAAACACCATCCTGTTTTCAGAGCTTCTCTCTGAAGAGTTAAAGAAACCAAAGAATTAATCAAAAACAAAATTGTGCCTTTTACAGGTGATCAGGTGGAGAGAGTGCCTGACCCTTGTGTGTTCAGTGTGGAGGAACTGTGCCTTCACTGCTTGAACACAGGCATGGTTTCTGCTCAGCTTTGCAGTGGAATTCAACAGCCATCTTGAGCTGAGAAATTACACAAGGACTCCCAGGATCAAACTTATTATGCATTCAGTATCCCAATACTCCATCTGCTGTTTCCTTGTTCCATATCCCATTAACAAATGCCAAGCTGCAGATTGTTTTTCACATAGTAATGAGCTGCATAAGTATGTAAACAAAACAAAAGTTATATATTTCTGTTGGAACAAGTGCCAAGAACACCTCCTGTTGCAACACTACTAATGACAGGATAGAAACAGTGGAATAAAGAGAGTAATTTGTAGTATTCCCTGGTCAGCTGCACACATGGTTTCTCCAAAATAAGTAAGTGAGGCAATTTACTCCATACTTACAATGCACCAGATTCATTCCTGCTTTAATTGCAGTAGCCTCAGTGGATCTGTATCATGGAAGAATTTGGCCTTGTGGTTGGAAATCTTCCTGCAGATGGTGGTAAAAAAAGGTGAACAGCATAAATAATGCCATTATCCCAATTAGCTGGAATTGATTAATTCATCCATCCATTTCCCAAGTGATTATCTCCAATTAAAATAATTGCCTGGATAACATTCCACTGCTAGATCCCTGGATGCAACAGAGATTTCTAAACAGTATCTTACTCATATTCCAGCACAACCACCAATACCTGGCAGCAGGGAAACACTTTTCAATTTGCTATAGTTCAACACAGGGACGGAGGAAGGTTTGGAATATCTCTAAGAAACACAGAGTCATGTATTATTATTTGTGTAAGCATAGTTACTGTGGCTTGGGACTTGAGTTGCAGAATGCAAGGGGATGTTGCCTGCTGTAAAGAGGTGATATTTATGAGCAAGCTCAGATGCATGAGGAGCACAAAGAAACCATGAGATAATATCAGTAGGCATAGCAGCTTCTCACTGTTACATATTTTTGTAGGCATGACAGTACTGGATGTTTTTCCCAACCACATCCCTGAAGGTAGCCAGCTCTGTTGATGCTTACAAAGAAATCCTGCCAGCTGTGAAAGTGATAAAAAGTCTGATGACACCTGTCTGAAAACGTAAAACATGGGCAGAGGAGCCTGACACCACAGTACGACCAGGGGCAAGATTCTACTTTCTGATTGTGATTAGAAGATGATGGGTGTGACAGGGATGCCTTGAAAAGGCAGTTTCTGAAATTGCATGTGAAGTGTGAGAGAGATATAGAGTAGTAATTTAAAGAAAGTGATAACAAGCTCAAATGAGCTGGTATGAGGAGGATGCCTGTAGCCACAGTGTAGCATCTGCTAAGTTCAGAGAAAAGGCTGTTCTAAAAAATGTGAGAGTATGCTTAGATGTATCCATAGATGGAGATGAAAAATTGTGTTTAATGGATGTTTTGTATAGAAAATATGCAAAATTCGAGTAGAGTTTGAACCCAATAGCCTTAAACTTAGAGCTGAATATAATGTTAAATAACTGGGCTGCTTAATCACTCAGTTCAGTAGCTGGGCACACTTTTACGAAAATTAGTTAGGAGAAATGGTAACAGCAAAGATTGCAAGAAAAATGTTAGCTGTGTTTTGCATGGGTTGATTAGGAGGGATGAGGTAGTGAATCATAGAATCACAGAGTTGCAAGGAAAATATCATCATAACTGAGTCCAACTCCTGGCCCTGCACAGAACAAGGATCTTGGCTCTCCCCAGAGATCCCATTATGAGCCTGGGAATATTGTCCAAACACTCCTCAAACTGAGGCAGACTTGGGACTGAGTCTGTTCCAATGAGTGCTCAACTTCTCTCTCTGGGTGAAGAACCTCTTCCTGACATCCAAACTAAACCCCTTCTGACCCAGCTTCATGGCCTCAGGTCCTGTCCCTGTCACCAGGGAGCAGAGATCAGTGCCTGCCCCTCCTCTTCCCCTCCCAAGGAAGCTGTAACTGCAGTGAGCTCTGCCCTCAGCCTCCTCCAGGCTGAACAGACCAAGTGACCTCAGTCACTTCTCACACGGCTTCCCCTCAGGGCCTTCACCATCTTTGTTGCCTCCTTTGGATTAAGCCTCCTAGTGGCCTAATACATTTTTTACCTTGTGGCACCCAGAGCTGTCCCCAGCACAGGAGGTGAGGCTGTCCCAGAGCAGAGCAGGACAATCCCCTCCCCTGCCCAGCTGGAGGTGCTGGGCCTGATGTCCCCAGGACAGGGATGGGCAAGAAGTGAAACCAAACATGCAAACAAAGAAAAAATGTTGGTTTTTAGGTTTGCTACAATAGAGTTTTTTGTTGTTTATAATATTAAATTCTCAGCACTTTGTGAGAAGAAAATGTCAATGGACTCATAGCTAAATAGAAGACAGGAAAGGGGCAGTTTCACCAAGAAAGGAGCTGAAAAAGCTTAGAGGCTAAGCAGCTGTATTGGAAATCCTGGCTAAAATTCTTCCTCTGCCTGAGGAAAATGAGCCAAGGTATCCTACCATGCAAGTGATGGTCTAACACCTTTTGCTTGTTGTCATTTTGGTTTATTTAAAGACTCCTCATTGTCTACAGCAGGGATTGAAAACCCTTAAGCTTCAAGGTTGGAGTCTTAACTGCCCAGGCAGAGAGGCATGGAATAAGAAACATTTTCAACAGCTGTAAAGGAATGATAGACAAGGACAAAAACCTGAATGTATCTCATGCTGTGGTGGCTAGAGCATCCTCCAGATGGGTGAGAGGCTCCAGTTCAGATCTTTGTCCATAAACAAAGTTCAAATAATGATTAAATTAATACAGAATTGCTATCAAAAGTGCAGAAGTGAATTGACATCTCTTTAGATGGAACAAAGCAGGTCACAGAGGAGGTGTTCAAAAGCAGTGGTATTCAAAAGGCAGACTGGTGCTTTCTCCTATAGTTTCAGGAATACAGTCACAGAACCATCTTCATATAAAGCTGATAACCATTTCAGGGCAGCTGAATTTGTATTTTTGTGCCATTGATATTATTATATTTTCATGAGGAGTACCCTGTTCTAAATGGAATAATTTTTCAGACACTCAAAAGATGTTAATAGCACTTTTTACTACCTAGAAACTTTTTAGGAATTTTAGGAAAGGCGCAGCATTTTTAACATGATGCCAGTCAAATCCTTGAGCTTATTGCAAACAACCCTTTTCGGTGCCCAGTCCCATTGTTTAAGGTAACGTCACTAGGTTAGGCCTCACTCACCTGAGTCTTCTGAAATCTTTATCAATTCTGAAATCTTTATCAATGCTTAAATTCAAGCATTTAATCAGTTCTGGATGGGTTGACTCCAGGATCAATAGTTCTTACCAAGTCTAAGTAAATCAGATTTTAAGACATTTGTCCAAAAGTGCTCATGACAGAGGAAATATAGACACAGAATCAAGAGGATCTATTTAAAGACTCTAGGTAGGTTTATGACCCTCATACTAATTAAAAAAAAGGTTTTTTTAAAAAGTTTTTTCATGCAATTGTGCACTATAAAAGTTTTTATGAGAAACATAACTTGAAAAACCTTCATCACATTAAATGAAGGAAGATTAATTGGTGGGTTTATTTACTTAATTTTTTTACATAAAGACATAACACAAAAAAAGCCATCATTAGACATCTAAAGCCTTAAGATGAGAGCAATATATTTTGACTAAAAAAGCTAACTAAAGAATTGAAACTACTTTTATGTAACAAAGAGAAAGCATGTCACTCAGGTAGTTTGCCTATCTAAACTAAACTTTGGGATAAATTTTTAAGAAGGGAATCAAGGGGTAGAGGTAAATAGAATCAGATATATGGTTGAATTGCCAAAGGTTCATCATGTTAAATCAATCCAATATTGTTCCTAATAATAATAACAATAACAATAACAATAACAATAACAATAATAATAACAATAATAATAATAATAATAATAATAATAATAATAATAATAATAATAATAATAATAATAATAATAATAAATGAATTTTAAATTACCAGGACCTTGCAAAGAGTCCTAAGATGATGTAGGTGATGAGATAAGAGGGAGAGTGATTCAGAAGTGGCAGAAGTCAGAAGTGACTGGAGCAGAGTTACCACCAGGGTAGAGGGGGCTGGCAGGGTGTGTGTGAAGGAGGATTTCAGTGGTGGACAGAAGTGGATCCGGGAAGGGTTGAAGGTGAATGTCAGTAGCTATTTCCTAAATGTTATGATAGCTAGAAGTTACACTGCCTCTTCTAAAGGCATGCAACACTTTCTTAAGAAAGTAAATCATATGAGTCCTCTAACACATGTAAAAGCATAACCATAACAACATATTTTTATTTGTAGTCCCCCTTTTAGAAGAGTATGCATGGCTTCTTAAAAAAAACTATCTCTTAATATTTTATTTCCTGTTTCATTGTTAAAGACTTCTCAATCAATTGGTTTTACAATTTTACATGCATATATGTAACATGTAGTTTTTGTTCTAATATGTGACGCAGATTAGCTCTTCAGGAACAGCAGCTTTCATGTTTTTTAAAGAGTAACTATCCATTTCTGAGGGATTATCTTGTGCTGATATTTGGGTCAGGAAAAAGGAAATCTTTGGCACCCTTATAACATAACTTCCCAAAGGCAAAAGCATGCTGTCTGTGATAAAAACAGAGGAGACCTCTGAAAGATCTAGGATTAAGAAGCATCATACCAAAAGGCCAGTATGAAATGGCCCTTTCCTGGCAACTTAGTTCTCTTGCAGTTCTGAAAGTAGGAGTTCCTTATTTATATTCCATGCTAATTTATAATACAGGTTTAAAATGTGTTGTTGAGAAATCATTTAGAAAATGAGTTTGGAAACATATGATGACATTGGGTAGCTGTCAGACATTTAAGTAGAGAAAATGAGTGTTTCACATACACCTGCAAGGGTGGGAATGTGTCACAGTTTGTCTGATTTACCATTGCATTCTGCATCACTTGACACCATGAACTTGACTTAAACGTTTGGTGACTGACAACATTTGGAAAATTCATTGTCCTTGTTTCTACAAAGAGGCCTAAGGTCCCAAAGTGCCTTTATGGCAGTAAGACCCAGATTGTACATTTCCTAATTCCTAATTTCTTTTTTCCCTTGCTCAGAAAGGAGGGGTGGTTGGATGGTTTTGTTCAGACAATGCTCTGAATACTTCTACTCCTTCCTTCCTTCCATAATGTTTATTTTCTTTGAAGAGGAGCCCCCAGAGATTTTTCCATCCTTTTGCCTGATCCAGGATTCTTCTGATTCTGTTAGAAGTTACCCATAATAATTTTCTCTTAAAAACACCCCTTCCTGTTGTCTTACCTCCACCAAGAGACCCCATTTTCTTCCTTAATGGAGAATAATATAGCTAATTTTAAAGATAGATTTACCAATTTATATTTCAAGCCTTAACTGTGCTGTGACCACTGTGCCACCATAAAAGACACGCAGGTGGTCCACTCCCACTCTGTCTTAATAGCTGCGTTTATTATTTGCTCCTGCCAACCAGGTCCACTTATGCCTGTGGGAAGGCTGCAAGAGCTGGTCCTGTAATGCCTTGTCTTGCACTGTCTTGCAGATCCTTCTCTATCAACCTCTGCAGTTCCTCCCATTTCTTCTTTGTACCACTCATGCCCCTCCTACTCCTGCTGCCCATGCACACTTTAATGATGTGAGAAACCAGCCACGAGTGTAAGCCATTTCTCACTTAAGTCAATTTTGAAATTTGATGTCCTGTTTTAAGCAGTTATCTCTGTCAGAAAATTCAGGATTATAATGTTGTTGTAGAACACTGTTGTTACTGCAAAGAGTGGCTGCATGGGAAAGCATTTTGTCATGGCCACATCACTGACATTTAAACCAAATGGAAGGAGGAGGGGAAAAGAGCCACAAGAAGAAACTCTTCTTTCCTGTATACCTTGGGGAAGATTTCCTTAACAGAGTTTTTTTCATGGTTGTAGTCCTTTGCTGGAAAGTTATTCCAACTCTGTGCTCCCAAAGACTGATGATTTGCTGTGGAACTTCTCTATGCTCAGTTAATTTGCTTTGCTGACACTAAATGCCCACCCATTTTCCCTGTTATTACACTCACAGAAGGCTGAGAATATGTAAGGATACAGCATCAGAAACCCTGCATGCAGAGTTTAGGTGCAAAAGTAGAAAGATTTTTTTCCCCCTACCTTCATCTGGGAAGCTGAAGAGAGTCAAAATCCAGTCCTGAGCAGATTTAGTGAATTAGGTGGAAATGGCAGCTGGTGTTGAGGTGGAAAAGGCACAAGTGATCTCCAGACCTGGGAGGTGACTGCCTGTCCTTCACAGAGCTGTGAGCCCAGACAGACAGAATACGATGTCACTCCTGATCTGTCAATGCTTTCAACCATTTTTAGAGAACCCAAAACACTTGAATATTGTCAAACAAGCAAAAGATCAAACAGCAGCAAATTTTCTGTCTCTGAGTAGTAACCAATTAGAATGACAACAAAATAATTGGGAAGAGTGAAGCAGAGGGTGTAGAAGACAGCATCTCCTTCAAAATGACCCTTTTTTATAACAGCAGCCTCTTTTAAACATCCCTGAAAATAATGAGCTGTAAGCTGCAATTAGCATGAAAAATAGATTTATTGCAGGGAACAGCTTGAAACAAGTGCTAAAGCAAGGGCAACTTTGTGAAAAGAGTCCTGTCAGAAGCTGTTTTTTCCTTAGATAGAAGAGTTTCTGGCTAAAATTCCTTGCTCTCCAATGCTAGCTGCACAGAGGAGTTATGCTTGCTATTAGTCAAGCTAATTTTCCGTGGGAGACAAAAGAGGAATGGATGCAAACCACGTGTCTGTTGCACACAATGCTTTGTTGTTTGGGCTGTGAACAGTCCCTCAGTTGGTGTGGACTGTTCTGGGCTTTGCTGTGAATCTGGCAGGAGCTCCTGGGGTGCTGCTCTGCACTGCGGTGCAGCCCTGCCCATTGCTGGGCTCTCACTGAGTAAACAGAACTGCTTTGAGGGAACTGGTAGAATCCAAAGTATATTTAAAAACTAAAATTAAATTCTAAGTAAAAAAGCAAGGGCTTTAACCACAAAGTCCCGATTTTGAGGTGTAACACAAAAGAATGGGAAATAAATTTGAAGCATAGGGCTAAAAACAGCATCTTAGCACAATTTGTCATGACATGATGATATGTAGGAGGGAGCTGCTTGGTCAATCTGACAAAAATATCAGCACAGTGTTGAAGCCTTAGCACACAATAGCATTCTTATTTTAAGACAAAAAATACAGTGTAAAATTATTTCACTTCTGGAAATTGGACTCTGCTCATTTTGCACATTTCACTGACCCTTTTGACTGGTCTCAGTCCCCCTGAAGTCCTAAAGATTAAGGGATAAATATAGATTGCTTCCATTTTCAGCAAAACACTGTGACAGATGAAGCAAAGGCAGAATATGGACCTCTATTTATTGCCAAAATAAAAGGAAATTCTCTACATTTTAATGGCTAATACCACCATGTCTTGCTAAAATTGAGTCCTACAAAATGCATCAGTATTCAAACAAGAATATAAGCAAGAATTTAAAACTATCAGAAGAATAGATGTTATGATCCTGGTGATTCTCTGTAAAAGGTGATATTTGACTGTACATTTTCAATAAAATACATATACCTTGGAAGTGACTGTGCATGTTATACATGCAGAAAACAAACTATCTGCAAGAGTGAAACTGAAATGCCAAACATTTATCAAATCTGAATCTCTCAAGGACATGCTGATTCAAATCCTTGAATTCTTCAAATTACTCATAATCATAAATGTAAAATTTGTTTGGATATTGCTGTCATTTTTTTTTTTTCATCACAAAGATTTTGTTTTGCTTCATTTTCCTATTATGTCTTATGTTCCCCAAAACAGAGGACCTTTTACAGCAATCTTGATTATCTATCATTCTTTAACACTCTTAATCTAGTTAGATTAGAGTGTTTAGATTCAGGCAAAAGTGATAACTTGCTTTCATTATTTAAAAGCACTTTGCTCTTCCACATGGATATTTTTTATTATTTTGTTTTCTTAGTTGACTAGAAAGAACTCCCATTAACATCCTGAATTCACCCAAAATGAAGACAAATTTGTCAAGTTCCATTTTTAGGAATAAAGAACATTAATTCAGCTCCAATTGATAATTACATTTGGGTAATACCACACTATGTTTAGTTCAACACCTTTTTCAGTGTCCCTGTGGTTAACCCAGTGAAATCATGAGTTTCTTCTTGCAGGTGTGGGTTTTTCTATCAGCATGTTTGATGGAAAGCATCTGATTCAAGCCTCTGCCAGCACAGCAGATGCTGAGCGAGTCATTTCAGAGTGATGTGTGCAACTCATGACTGCAAAAGTAACATCTTTTCTCTGAGATCCTATTCCAACACATTTTTGAAACCTCTTCTTTTTGAAAACTTTTACTTAGGAAAGTTTTAGAAAATAAGTGTTTTGCTTATCCCTTGAGTCAGTACTCAGTTGCTTTCTGATATTCATGGGATGTTGAATGCTGCAGAAGTAGTGGGTTGTGGAACATTTTGGCTACAGCCTATATGTGGGCTTTGTGCAGCAATGAACTGACATAAATCACACTGATGCAGTCAGTTCTGGCCAGCTGTAATTCAAGGTACAGGCTTCTGACACTGGGAGAAAGGTGCAGCATGAAGGCAAAATAGCAAAAGTGCTAGTACTTACCATGGAGGAGAAACTGCCAAATGGAGGGTTCTAGGTTAGAATCACATCATAAACCTAAGATTTCCTCTGGTTCCCACAGAAATTTAAAATTGGAGGAGGCATTTAAGTAAGTGAAGGAAAACTGCTGTGATTGTAAGGCAATTGTCATCACTGAAATAATTTCCAGCTCTGTTCAGCTTTGCTCAGTTATGTCTGCAGCTGCTGTGAAGTGCAGAGATTTAGAAAGGTCTTTGAAGTAAGTGCTAAAAATGTCAGCTCCATCCAGCTATACAAGACAGTGCAAAACTGGTTTTTTTTCCCACTCACACTTTAGGAGTTTATGGCTAAAAACTGTTCCTCTTGTAATATCTGATCAGCTGTTGCCTATTCTAACAAAGATAAAGTTTCCATGACTGCAGATATGCTTAAATTTTAGATCCCTAATGTACAAATCTCCTTAAAGCAAATGCCTAAAATGCTTATATAATGTATAGTGAAAAGCAGGTTCTTTTCACAGTCTCTTGTTTATGTAAATATAGACAGAAAAAGAAGGAGAGCAAATGAACAACAGCTTTTGAGCTGGAAATATCAAAATCCGCAATTCCTGACCTGTCCCACCAGATATTGTGTTATTAATTTTATATTGCTATAAGGACATGTACCTTAATCTGGTGCAGCTTCTAACTCCTGAGCCAGTAGATAAAATGCCAATCATCATTAGCTCCTCTTCCATTAACTGGAAATGCAGGGGTTTGAAAAACAGGGTCACAACCCCTAAAAGAGAGGGGAAAGTCTGCTTGAACATAGCTTATGACCTTTTACCATTGCTGCTGCCTCTTAGAAGACTTCTGTCATTAACCACTAGTGTAGGCTGTCATTTATGACATTTTTGGGTGATTACCTCATCCTATTCATATTCCAAAGAATTTAGACCCACATTCAGACCTGTGTTAATGATGTTTGCATCCTATTGTATTTTAGCTGGCAATGGCTGTTTTCAAATTCCAAACTCAGTGAATAAGAAATCAGAATTGGCTGAGAACCCAAAGCTATCTTCAGTTTTAATCTTTGTGCTAGAGCACTGCTGTCATGGCCTTAGTTATTAACTACTCTCTTTTTTCTGAGCTGCAATCTGCCACCAGTACTTACACACTACATAGGAGAGGAATGGAGTAGATTGATAGTGCCTTAATAGAGCAGTTAAACACCAATCTATTCATAATTATTATTATCCAACCACTGATTTCCATCTACAGGAAAAAATTAGTCGTGCTCTGCTATAATTTACTGATTTTCACTTAACTTGCCTGGGTCATGATCCTCTCTGTTTGCAATTGAACTACAAAAAAAAAAAATCTTATTTACTTCAGAGGGATTTTCCCTCAGTAGCATATAGTACATATTCTTCAGATAAAGTATCTTTTCCTTGCAATGAAATACCTGAAAAGGAAGCTCAATTTCTAGGAGATTTTAGACCTCAGATGACAAAAAAAAAATTCATGGCTAAAAGAAATCCTACAGTTAACTCTTCAACAGTCTGAATTTATTTACATATATAGTAATAGATATGTCTATATGTATATATATCTGTCTATCTATCTATCTATCTATCTATCTATCTATCTATCTATTTTCTCTTTTTTTTTTTTTTTTTCCCAGGGCTATGCAAAATCCCTGCATTCCTGCAGGAAGAATAGAAGATTGCCCACCTTCTGACCAAGAGAAAAGGGCTCATCAGGAAGTTCTTGTGAAGGAATTGCAGCCCCCATTTTTATAGTTTTAATACCTAGCAGAAATAGAAAACAGATACTAGAAATAAATGAAAAAGTACACAGACTTGATTTTTTTTAAGCATTAAGAAATGCTGGAAATTCTGCTAAGCACAATGACATTTTTTTCCTGGATCTAGAAGCAAATTAAATCCATTCTTCCTTTTCTCTGAGATCTGATTGGGAAATTCCATCATTTTATTTCACTGCTGATATTTTCTCCTGCTAATATTCACTGCTTCTATTCTGCCTTCATTTACAATTTATCCAGTAAAAAATTCATAGCATTTAGGTTAATGATCTTTTCAGATGAACTTTATAAAAAAGAAGTTGAAATTTAGAATGAAAAGAAATATAAAACAGAGTACAAACTTGAAATTTCTTTGAGTTACTTGATTTTGAAAGCATCTGGAGCATCCAGTCATCCAAGATCATTGCAGCAGCAATGCCAAGACTTATGGTATATTTGTATTGTGGAAAAAGGTCTATTTTAAATGTCAACAATTTATCAAGTCAATGCTTTCACATTGCCTCAAGTTTAGGGATCTCAAGCCTCTAAAAACAGTTTTAGCCTCCTTAGCAGAGTTTAGAAGACAAGAGGAGCCTGCTTCATTGGGGAGTCCCTGGAGCAGGGACCATGTTCTCCTGACCTGTCTGCCCCTTTCCCTCTCTCAGGAAACCACAGCACAACACCTGGTACCAGTTCTTGGGTTGCCACTGATCCCAGGCTGTGCAGCAACAAAACCTGATAGCAGGGCCCCCTGCACACACCAGGCATTGCACGATTCACACTCATCACACCTCAGGCTCCCAAAGGTCTTTGGCAGTGCCAGTCACACTCACAAAGCCTAAATTCCATGTCAGTCTTGACTCTTCTCACCACCATCCCACATTTCAGGAGCTTCAGTGAATTGAGGGGCCATCAGAGGTTTATGGGTCTGGATCTTTGTCCCAGCCCTGGTGAATCCCAGAAGAGTAAGTCCAGAGAATTGTTAATCAGCTCTCCACCTGCTGGGGAACAGAGGTCCTGCCCTTTGGAATACCCTACTCTGCCATTTGGGTCTCTAGGAATTCAACACAATGACAGACAGCTCTGTGAATTAACAGCATACCAAAGGCTCCTGACATTTACAAGGGTTTTCAAGAAATGATTGGATGTGATTAACACGTAATAATTCCCCTTTGCTTCTTAACAAGCTTGGCATTTGTCAATGAACATTTACACCAGGGAAGGATACCTATGACTCTTCAAATCATCTGTTAAATATGAACTGATTCTGAGAAATTAGCTCACATGATCTGCTTTTAAACTATAGAACATGCTAAGGAGGTGGAAAACTTTAACAATACCTGTAATTAGAAATGATATTGTAGAAACACCCACCTCAGAGAAAATCACATGCCCATATTTTCACTGATCTGTCAGCAACTTGCCAAGTATCTTCCAAAAGCAATAAATATTTAAAAGCTTAATAGATTGCACACACATTAACAGCACAGCACCCAGCTGGTGGAACTGGCTTGAAGAACATCCCATCCTGCAATCAATAATGCTAAGTGTGTCTTGTTCCTCCAAGCTCCCCCTTCCACCTACAAAAGGTCAACTGTGTTCTGATACTCTCATTTTTGAGCCTTTTTTTTTGATTGATGATCCCTTTGAAGCAATCTAAGACAAATATTTTATAACTGATACTCTGATTTTTGGGCCTTTTTATTTTTTGATTGATGGTAACTTTGAAACAATCTAAGACAAATATTTTAGAATTTAAATGGAGTCACAGTCTCATTTGACTGGAGTTTTATTCACTTTTGTCTAACTGGTCTTTGAGATGACATTTCAGAAGAATTCTTTTTAGTATTTATACTTCCATCATCTTTAGAACAGGATTTATTTTATCATTCTTCTGAAATCAAAGATTTTAGCATAGACATAAAAAGCAATAAAACTTGAAATATTGTCTAAGTTTCTTCCTTATCAATTTTTTTAGTGTCACAATCACAAATCATTGATGGCATGCTTATTTTCTTTGGTTTTTACTTTTAGTCTTACTTTTAATTTTTACTCCATTTAATTTTACTACATTTAATTTTTACTTCATTTATGGCAGCCAAATACTAGAAAACAACTTAAAAATTTTAATATGACCTAATGTTTAATGTAATTGGATTTTTTCCCTAAATTTCTACTCTAATAAACGCATTTTTATCACAAAGAATGCAGAACATATTTTTATTCTAATTTTCAACTTCAGATCAACAAACCTTATAAATAAGCAATCAATTTAACATAAAACAATGCAGCTTAAATAAATCCTCCTGTCCCTCGTTTAAAAGGCAACCTCTGAGATATAATGAAATATTGCTATTCTTGCCATATAAATAAAGGAAAAATATGTAAACTAACTCTTTTCCTTATGGACTGTGTTCTGTCTATTATGCCCTACCCAGATATTAATTTTGAAAGTTGGGTAGAATCTTGGATTTAGACAGAAAATGAGTGTCTGGACAAAAATCAGATTGCGTTCCTGCTTTTAAAGAAAGGTGCCTTGGGGTGACTTTGACAAAAGGGTAAAACAGCATTTCCTCCATGATGTCAAAATGGCCACAGCCATTCCTTCCTCTGTCTTCAGAGTGAGCCAGAGGAACAGATTTTACCCCAGCTCTTTGCAATTACTAAAATTGCAGCAGCAAAACAGGTCATTCATCATCCTCATAATAGTATGAGGAACATTGAAATTGTACCTTACCCTCAATCACATAAATCAGTCTCTTTGCTGCTTTGCTAGCAAGTTGTTTAGAATGTCTTGCTTTTCTCCCTTGATATGCTTTCCTATTGCTGTATTTTCTCCTTATTTTTTCATGCTAGGAATGAAATAGAAAAATGATATGAACTATATATTCAGAAAACATTGTAAACAGATTGTGAATTGATGATTAGTTGGCACACAAAGTTGTAGGAAAAATATTTGTTCCACTGCTTGGAAACATAGAGGTTAAACCAAATTTATTTTAACGTTCCATATTATATTATTTATTATTTATAATATTCTTTTTTTTAACTAAAAATCCCTCTATTTTCTGAGTTTGCAAATGAGACTACTGAATAATAATTCTGGTCAGGGAAATTTCCTACATTTCTGTGCCCCCCTACCCCAAGCCCTAATATATAGTTTTAAAATAGCACTTTCTAATTATATGTGAAATCATAGCTCTGCTGAAGTCTGTAAAAGCTTTTTCCACAGATTTCAATGGAACCTGGATTTTACTTCAGAGAAGATAAACTTGGTTTTCATCCTGACTCCATGGCTTTAATTAGATAAGTGAATTAATCTCAAGGATAATAACTTGACATTTCAATAGCATTACCCTTGGATTCTTAATGTTCATGAATTCAAGCTGTTAAGAAGAAATAGCAATCCTGAAATCTGTAAAAACTAATGAAAACAATGGCCATACTCTGCCTACCTTAAGGTAATATCTGAAGCTTCAATGTCTGTTCTTCCTTCTACTAAGGGCCCAAAATGCCAAGTAAAAAGGATTAAGGGAGATGGAGCACTTAAGAGAACCTGCGAAAAAATTATTTTTCTCCATCCCAGCAATAACTGATTTTCTCCCATGGCAGCTGGCCCATACATGTGCTTCTGCTGTGGGATAGTGTGTGCATTTTCCATTCAGGAATCACTAGCTAAAATTAGAGAATTCATTAGTTTAGCAAAATACTCTAATTTCTAAGATGTAATTAAAGAATACTGTCTAATTCCACTGTAGGGAAAATTTAAGATTATTCAGAAAATAAAAAGCAAAAAAACCCCAGGCATGGGTTCATCATAAATAACAATTAATTCACTAATTGCTTTTAGATTATGGATTTGATCATCAAACACTTAATATTTGGGGCAATGATCCCCTTTAATGACTTACAAGATACCTTCTTATTTTGACCTTAAAAAAAATGTCCCAAGGGATCTGGTCTCAATGGAAATTAAATTTAAAACCTTTCCTTCAAACTGCTCTTTGCCAATGAAAAACAGTTTTGTCAGAAAGATCACAGGCAACTCTGAATAATCCTGAATTATATAACAGTTTCGTTGTCTATCCTGAGGGATTAAGGCATAGAAATATTAAAAAAAAGGTTGACTTTAAGGGTTGCTCCAAGTAATATAGACAGGGTAGTAATTCAGTGAGTACAGAACAACTTTAACAATGACAAGCAGATATCTCAGGAGCTGCAAAATTTTAATGATACTTTGTGGCTTCACTGACTTTGAGCCCTGGTTCCCAAGAAGAGATTTAATCTTTTCCTGTAACTGTGAAAAGCCCCTTGCAGTTTTACAGGTCTTAAAGGCTTTGCATAGTTTCATACTTTATATAAAGCTTGAATTATTATCTCCTGTTAGCTTGAGTTCCTTCTCTTCTATCTAATTTTCTTCAAAGCAAGAGGTAGAGTTTAGTGCAATTGTTCCTCTAAATATCTCCCCAGGAGTGGTTGTTAGTCGCTTACATGAAGTGCCTCCACTTAAAGTGCCAATTTGCACAGCAGGATTCAGCAGAGCAGTAGTAGCAAGACAGGAGATATTTAAAACAGTATTAAATACAGCAAGAAAGTGAGTAGAAAACTGAGAAAACAAAAAAAAAGAAGAAACAGGATTGGGAAAAATGCCATTAGGAGCATGGAGCATTTGAATTTTGAAGGTTCAATGCAATTTTAATATTAATATATTTGTAGGAGAGTAAAGATTGATATTAACAAAATTGTTCCTTTGTCTCCTGGCTGTTCCTGGGAGCATGGGAAATCCTGATTCAAACCCCTAGTTTGAACTGAGTGAAAAAATTATTTTAACCCAACTTAATCATGTACACTCTTCTTCCCAGAAGTGTAGTGGGAAGGAGCTCCCAGAAATGACAGTCCCCTTCAAATGTGACATGAAGACATTTTCTTCCTCAGTTTGTGTCATGGAGGCCTTCATGGCAGGCACACATGAGCACTAACAGGTGACTGCTCCTGTTTACAAACCATCCATGAAGCATCTTCCAGAGCCACTCTGCTATCACAGAATTCTTCCTGCCAGAGGGTGAATACAGCAGCATGGAATACACACACCCACATCTTATAATGAATGCTAAATGCTCCCAAATTGTTGCTTGAATTTTTTTTTCCCCTGCTCTCAGATATGCAGTCTCTTCATCTTTCTGAAGAGAAAAAAAATCGATATAGAGATGTTGATATGTTCCATATCTTCATGACAGGAAATGGTATAGGGACTACTCATAAACCTAATGAGATAACATTTTTTTCTAAAATTTACATTAAAAAAGGTAAAGATGTTTTTAAAATTTTTCTCTTCTCCATATCCATATAAATTCTTTTTTTAGAATCTGTTAACATTGTTTGACGTCCATTGTTATGTTTACAAGCCTTGAAAGAGTAGATGATAACAGACTTAATGTTGCATTACACACTTAGATTTCTTTGTTCCTTTGAACTTAGTAGTGGAAAAAAATAATTACCAGTTATTGGAAAAAAACTTCCTAGCTTTTAATTGCTTAACTTTATAGCCCAGCAGTGAATAAATTTTCTGTTATAATGTATTTATTATCTCCATAATGTGAATGAGCCTTGTATTTGTTCATAAATGATATGTTCTGCTAGAAAAAGATTGACCACTCTAACATATGATGTCAAAAGGGTCCATTAACAGAATAGCTGCATAGGATCTCAAGATCAACAAAAGTGTGAATAATAATATTGCATTGGGATTCATCTTCCTACACTTATGCAAGGAAAAAGGAATTTTTATATTTTACAGAAAATACTGCATGTTGCTCTCCAGTCAATGAACATAGGAGAGAAGCCTATCAGAGCCTGTGAAGGAGCAGCTGGCTTCTGATGGAGAGCATCCCACTCTGGTAGGCCAAACCAGGAACAAAGACAAAACACCAGAGCTCAATTTTTCAGAACAAATTATCTTTTCTCCTTCCCTCTTAAAAGAGGACAGAAATGGTACTTATGCTTCTATCCTGGTCTTTTAAAGGCAATAAATGGTGTAATAAAATTTTTTTTTGCTGCACTGAGCTCAGCTCTAGATCTCATCTTTAAACAAAACAAACACTTGGGGGTGGACTGCTTCCAAAGACAGCAGCGTGGGAGCTGACTGTGTGTAAATCAGGGCCACAGCAGCAGCTTTCCTCACAGGAGGAGCCGAGGCTCTGCTTCCCACACTCCCATCAAGGTGCAGCTTACTGGCAGCACACAATCTCACTCATACTCTCTTCTGAATAAAATGAAAAGTGGTGCCTGACCCCCGAGCCTGACACTTGGAGTACAAAAGCAGCAAACACGTACCAGGTGAGGGGCAGAACACGAGGGACAACTTGTAAATAGCACAAAAAGCAATGGTCAAAATCTGTCAGCTACTTAGCTAGTATTCAGAGCAGTATTTATTCCTAGCTATGGGGGTGGAGTTATTTTGCAGGGTGCCTTTTCAATTCACTGTGCCTAGGATGAAAGCTTGAAGTAGAAAGAAAGTGCTAAAAGCAAAAGAGATGAAGCAGAGATGGACACAAAAGCCAGCAGCTGAAATATATTTGAATACAGAAAAGGATTTGAATAGTGAAGACTAATAAAGCACAAAAAAACCCAGATTTCAGAAAGACTTTTTATTTTCTTCCCTTGATATAGTGGTTCATTACTCTTTGGAGATGTGAAAACAATAAGATAAGGTGGAAAACAGTCTATATAAAGGGATATATAAGGAATAACATCTTAGGATGGATTTTTTTCTTCACTAAGAATGACACATTAGAAAACAGATTAAGTGAAAAGGCACTGGTTTATTAGATCAGGATATTGCTTATGGAGAAGTAGCACAGCTTTTTAGGCTTGTCTCCCTTCCCTAGAGAAGGAAGGAACATAATTCTGGAAGCAATTGGAAGGAATTGGTCTGATTTTTATGTATTTTGAAAGTGTTAATTTTGGCTAGATCAACTAAAAACAGGTTGAAAGCAGGGAAAGTGAGTTGGAGACTGGAGGAAAAATGGCTATTTTGTTAACAAAATACCAGTAAAGAGGAGTATTCAGAAAAACTCACCTTACTTTAACTTTGTGGATAAAATTTAGTTGATAAATTGCCTTTGGGATTGAAATCAGGGGCTCCCATCTGCTGAATGGTCCATCCAGAGATAAGAGGAAAAAATCTCTGTTTGATGTTCCTGTGAAAGCAGATTATGAGGAGAAAAAGAAATAACAGTCCCGGGATATCTCTGTATCTGTTTGAATCTACATTTCTTTTTTGCGTGTGAATAATTGGAATTGTATACCTTGCTGAAGTTGCAAAAATATTATGGGTGAAGAGGCCAAGATAGTGCTGATCTTACAACAGCAAGAGTCAGAGCAGAAATGTGAAGGGTTACTTTCCAGGTGACCTGGAGAGTGTGCTATTATTTTTATTATTGTTCTAGAAATAGTTAGACAGCTAAATGTACTGTCAACTAAAGGCTTTCAGTACATTGGTTCCCGTGGTAACTTCAGTGTTCAAACACTGTTTCTCAGCAGCTCAAAAATGGCTTTTCTATTTTCCCTAAGGAATTGAGTTACCGTGCCCTGAGCAGGGCTGGAGCACATTCCTTGGAGGTTAAGAGAAAGGATCTGAGCTTCATTCACACTTAATAGCAGCTGGTAGTACCTTGTTCCCAAGCGTTAAGGTAAGAGATAAGGGATCTGCTTAGATAGGAAAGCTTACATTTTCCAGTGATCTGGGTTTGACACTAGGTCATGGATAGAAATAAATAGCAGTATCAGCCTTGAGATATGGTCACCTGATCCTGGGGATTTTTAATGTAAGACTGATTTGGTAGACTGTAGACAGATAATACTACAGAATTATAATCAGTAATTTTCAATGACTGCAAATGACTAATAGCTTTTTCTGCTGTTGTTTTTTTATTTTTAGGTCAACCTCAAAAGTGAACTGTCAACTCAGCTAATACTGGAGATTTCTTCCTATATATGCATCCCTGTTGAGTTATGCCTGTTTGTAGAAGCTGAGCAGACCAGAAATAAAACCAGCTTAAAAATTGCTTTCCTCCTCTGTCTCTTCTGTGCTTCTTGCTGCCTGATGTACTACATTACACTCCTTTAACGCTGTCATAGGCACAACATTTTTAACCAGGAATGAGATCACTTGCCAAATAAATGAATTAGTGTATCTGACAGCTGAAAATAGTGTGTGCAGATCCACTTAATTTTGGCTCAAATGACACTCAGAAATAAAAGTACTGTAATCAAAACAGGTCTTGGAAGGTCTTTTGTTATCTCAGTCATATATTTGCTGATCATGTCAGTGGAAGATTTATTCATACTGTTACTGATTTTCCCATTCAAGGCATGTGGACTAGGATTGGAACTACTAGGTCATGTGTGTTTGTAATCATTTTTGTGCTTCAGTAGTTGAAGGATGCTGCAACTATGAATAATTGCCTTATGCTTTCATGGCAGGGATTCAGTTACCTTTAAGCAAGAAGCAAATATGACATAGGGTAAATCATTTCATGTCCACTGAAAGATGTGCAAACAGACCAAATTGTATTTATAGTATCTAGTACAGTAGTGTTTTTTGAGCATCGTGTTTACTGCTTGAACCTATGGTCACTGAATGCCTTAAACACCAAAAGGGGAATGACAACATAGTGGAATTCTATGACAGGCACCTCACCTTCCTCCACAAAGCCCAAAAAGATGTTTTGTATGCAGTTGTTTTAACCACCAAAGAAAAAAGTTCTTTCTTTTAGTCACCTTTTGTAGTGAAAGCAGAAAAATCCTCATCTTACAGGGGATGATGCACCTACAGAAACATTATTTTAGGAAAAGATAAATCATCCCATGAGACAAAGATTCTCTTTCCATTCCCTAGAAAAGAAAATTATTTTATCTTAAAGAACAAAATCTTGTACAATAAAAGCTTGGGAAAAGGAGCACAACAGAAAGTATTCTTTTGACATTTAGAAATAGGATATCCTTTCAACAAGTTAATGACATTAATAGCAATTGTTAATTGTCAGTATCATGCAGTCAGTTGGTCATTGTGTCTAAATCCTTTTAGTTATTTTCTAATACTTGAATTTAAAACTAGTCCACAGACTATGAATTTACTTACCTCATTTAACTGAATCCTACATAAGTTTTTTCATTGAATTTACAATGATTTATTAAAAATATCTAGCAAATATCCTCAAATCAACACCATTATTAGAACCATTCCTAGCTAGTGCTGAATTTCTAAGTAACCAAAATCTTTTTGTGAGACTTAGGTATCTTTTGCTAGAATTTGCCAACTCCAGTGAAGCTTTTAAATTATACATCTATTGAATACTTACTAATCAGTTTCTTCTAAACACGTTTTTTTCAGTAAAGACTTACAAATTGTGATCCTTTCAGTGTAGTCTGATCTCTACGGCTATGTCTTGAATTCTTTGAGAGAAAAACATCTATTTTCTGCAGTTTCCCACTCACATGAATTATATTTCTAACATTTTCAACTGCCACTCTGAAGACAGCTTGAAGCATGACCCACAGAAGAACAAAGTTACCTTAATCTTTCAAAATTGCTGCACAGATTTTTAGATAGCGTTTTGGGGTTTTTTTTCCAGTGAAAGCTTTAGGCCTCATTAGGAGCCTGAATTCTGTGAACGACATGTGGGGTGATTTAGGGTAGGTTTTCCCTTGCAGTGCAAAGCTGTTTAAGCTACAGATTTAAGGCATTGTCAATATGATTATTCTACTTGAATACAGCACCATATGGAGTGGTGATGCTGCTCAGGGTACCCTGAGCTTGCACCTCTCTTAGATCTTGTACAGACACACCTTCTCATATGGAAAGACTAGAATGCTTCTAAAATCACGTTGCTTTTCATTTTGTAGGCAGTGTACATGCACAGTAAATCACCAGAACCACTAGAGGACTACATTTATAAGCTCAGTGACAGAAACTGGTGAAGCAAATCTTCAGATAAAATGTGGTCTCTGCTCTGACTTCAGTGTCTCTCTCAGAAAAGTAAAACCAAAGCAGTTTATTTCCAATCTGTAATCATCATCCTGAGCCTTCCTCTGAAGCAAAATGTCCAAACAACTTTTCCTCAAAAAGAAGGATAATGCTTTTCTATTCACACAAAGTGCACAGTACACCCATCATTCAGGAACTCCACATATAAATCTTTGTTGACAACAGAAAGGGGAAATGGATATTCCAGATTAAATGTGATACCAGCTACACTGTAGACTCACCTCCTTCTTCATCTGGCTCAAGAATATACAAGTCTTTTTCATAAAGGGGAGAAGTGTTAAAAGTAAGTCAGTCTACATGCCTGGGAAGGTTCAGATTAGATACTAGGAGAAATTTCTTCACTGAAAGGCTGGACCAGCATTGGAACAGGCTCACCAGGGGAGTGGTGGAATCACTGCCCTTGGAAGTGCTCAAGAAACCATGCAGATATGGTTCTTAGGGACACGGTTTAGTGGTGGAACTTGCACTGTTAGGGTAAGGGTTGGACTCAATGATCTCAGACATCTTTTCTAAGCTTGATGACTCTAGGATGAATGCCAATGTGGAATTTGGAGAACCTCAAAACAGTCGTTCCTATATTGAGTAATATCCATGTGAGAAGCTGGAGATGGAGCTTATCTTTGTTGCTTAAAGACAGGAGAAAAATGTGGGTCCTTATATCCTAGAGAAATGCTCAAAATCATGGAGTTTCTGGATTCCAGATGTGTGGATATGGGTGTCCTTTGTACAGAGGCTGATCTGGTGGCTGCACTCCAGGACTGCAGTCAGACCTGCACAGGTGAATGCTTTGCTCATCTTGATTCTCAATATTGCCAAGATCTGAGCAGTCCTCTGCATGTCAAAAAGCAAATACTGGAAGCTTCCAGACTTTGCCTATTGTTTTGGGTGAGGATATCCAGCATTGTATGACAACTGAACTGGGGCTTTGAGGATTCTGATTTTGACACCCACAGGGAGGAGATGATAAACTCATGGGAAAGTCTGAATGTTTGCCAGGATAAAGATTGTATGTCATGTTTTCTACCAGGGAAAGCCACTCATTCAGAACTTATACTTTGTGGTTCAACTGAAGATCAGTGTGATGCGAGAGCCAAGACTCCAGAGGACTTGATAATGGAAAGGATTTTTACATCAGGAAATTTGATTTCTAATGTAACCTAGGAAGACAAATGGTAGTACACTTATAATTCTGCAATAAATATGAAACTCACAGTTTTAGATTCACCTGGGATTGCAGTATCATTTATGCATCAGGAAATGAAATAATTAGGTTTTGATATCAGTCAATTTGTCAGGGTCTCAGTATGCTGCTGTGTCATGGACGTTCCCTATTCTGGAAATGAGGAGGGTGTGCTCCACATGAAAAAAAATGTCGTAGCTGGTTTCCTTAGCTATTAACATTTCAGAAAGCTAGGCCTTGGAATATTTAGGGATTGATTTTCTGACTGATGAGTTTCACCACAGGTGACTAATACGGATCAGGCAAAAGGAAATAGCAACAGGATCAACTCTTTCCAAAGTATAAAATGAAAAATGTATTTTGAAGTCCTGTGTCATCACTACTAAAGCATCCCTGACTTGCTTAAAAAGAAGGAATAAATGCAAACCTGGCAGTACCAAAAAGATTTGATATCTTAGAGGCATTTTACTTATTAAAGATGAATTTCAAGAGATAATAGCAACAGGTTATTATGATAATAAAAATGCTGTGATTGTATATGATAAAATTGCTTTTATTATGTGCAAAAATATCAATATGTGTTTTCTTATTACTTCAGAAAGGGAAATTTCACAAAACTGTAAACTTGAGAAAAAGACAGTAGGAGGAAAACGCTAAATTACAAAGATAATGTCTTAAATAGTTCTTCATTACATACATAACATCTGTAATTATTTAACAATGAAAAAATATCTAATGATTAGAAACTGAGATGAAAGTATCAGCACAAAGGTTTATAAGAAGTAAATGGAAAAATAAATTGTTAACAATGGAAGTGGATATGTGGATGAGTGATACAGAGGTAAAGATGTATTCCTGCACATTTACTGAGATGGCATAAGATCCATAACACGGAATGTTTTGCCCGTACCAAGAACAAGAGCAGTGTGAATCATCATTGGATCAGACAAATTCATTCTATGCAAGACGAAGGAAGGGAGTTAAAGGTGTATAAAGTGTTTGCAACTCACAGGGCAGAACAAAAAAAATCATAGCTCAATGTATCAGTGCAAAGCTCAGGTACAGAGTACACAATGTGGTCTTGTCACTGGAATCAGGGACATATTTGCAGTGACCACACTAAGGTTCATTTGAAGATAAACATGTGATCCCATAAAATCACCAATGTTGTCTTGCAGGCAAACCATTGTCTCAAAAGTCCAGCTCGGAAACCACTGCACTAAAACCATATATAGATCTGCCTCCTGTAGGCCTCCAGGGATGCTCACCTGAATTCTCAGCTCCTGATCTTACACAATTTACGCTGAAACTTTGTTTGGAAGTACCATTACTTCTCATAGGGCAATATTTTCCCTGAAGTCATCAGGAGAGGGGGAACCCACCTTATCATACATCTACAGTTTCTTCCTTACACTCAGAATGAGGTTTAATGAGTTTCTCTGGAGAAAATATTTTTCCATGAATGGGCTGGCCCATCAGTGTGCTTCATGTGTTGCAGGTGTAATGACAGGCCTCTATTTTGTGCCTTCCACAGGCACATGGCTTTCCTGCACACCACAAGAGAGTATTTATCTTTCTCCTTTCTCAGCATGCTCAGATCCATAATTGAGCCCTTAATTTCTTTTCACAAAGAAATAAAATCTGTCTGTTAAACTGCCAGGTGCAATGTGATGTTAATGACTGAGTACTGCATAATTCTGTGGTTTGAAAAGCTATTTCTAGGCATGTATGTACCTGTCCTATTCATTAATTCCTTTCTGACTGCTACATTATTATTGAGACTGCTACTGTCTCAAACAGTATTTTTCCTTCCATCTATTGAAAAGCTCTTTGTGTCCCTCTTAATTTTTCTATTTATTCTAATTAGTTTTGAATCATATTTCCTTGAGTGTTTTCAACCTTATACATTGAATGAAGTGACTTTGAGTTAGATATGCCATTTCATATTTGATTAAAAAACAAATTAAAAGCCTTGATACTCATTTATCACAGAGGTCAGAAACTTTAAAATTGTGTGTTCAAAATTAATCTATAAGTAGCTCTTAATGTTTTTAATTAACAGTGTTTCATCAGTAAGATGGAAAATTCTGAGCACTCAAAGTTCTTAGAGAACCTCTAAGGAGTGAGGGATTGTATGTGATGGCATTCCATACACTTGGTAAACTTGTTTGTTTTTATTTAAGTAACACACATAGAATCAAGATTTCTTTCTTTCTTTTCATGAATAACCAGGATAACATAGTGTTGTACTCTGAAGCCAGGCTGCCACTCTCCACTATTAGTCCTTCTGTCTGAGAAATAAGTGGTTTGTACCACTGTAAAAAGAGAAAAAGACATTAAATTAGTCTTCATTCTGTTCCATTTGTGCAGTTCAAGTTGCTTTGAACATTATATCAATGGCCACCTCTGTCCTGCTCTGTGAGGGAGAGCTGTACACACTGGAGCATCCCTTTTGCATTCGAAAACATCTCTAAGAGTCCCCAGTTCCATTCAACTCCACACCACATTTATTGCCTTTCCAAATTTTCCTTTCCCAGTAGTTATTCCTTCTAGCAGCTGGTGCCATATTCCACCTGTCTGCACCACGCACAACCTCTTGAAGGACCCCTTACTTCTCCTGTAGATGACACAGATTAGCTGCTGGTACACAGGGGCAGGGGAAAGGATGGAGGAGGCTTTGCCCACGAGGCACATATGGACACTTTCAGTGAGCCACACCATGGAAGATACATTTACTGAGCAAAGTTATCCCTGGCACAGTCTTTTATATCAGCCAACGCAACCCATCACAAATTCAGTGCTGTGCCTGGAGTGCAGCAGTCTCATCTGCTGAACGGCCTCTGCAAAGAGATGCAGATCATGCTCTGATGTGTTTATGTCACATCATCCATACAGGCAGCCACTTGAATGCCTACATGAACCAGACTTCATCCTTTTTCTTTCCCAGTCCCAGAAGTCTTGGGATGCAGAGTCTGGAAGCCTGGGAGAGAAAATAATTTCAGTCCCTCTTGGATCTCCTGGATCTACGCACAGTGCCTGCTGAGCACATCTGGTGGGCTGTGTGAGGAACATGGTGAAAACTGTGTCAGAACAGAGGGCTTAGAATCATGGAAAAATTACAGGATCACAGAATTAACTAGGTTGGAAAAGGCCTTTGAGGTCATCAAGTCCAACCTATTTCCTAACACTACCTTATGAACTAAACCATGGCACTGAGTGCCACATCCAGTGGTTTTTTAAACACAAAGACCTCTAAAGTCTTCACATCAACCATTAGCCCAGTACCACCATGTTCACCACTAAACCACATTCACAGGTGACACATCCAAGTGTCTTTTGAAGGCATCAAGCAATGGTGACACAATCACTTCCTTGGGCAGCCTGCTTTAATGCCTGGCCAGTCTTTTGATGAAGAATGTTTTTCTATTATCTAATCTAAACCTTCCCTGGCACAACTTCAGGACATTTTCTCTTGTTCTTTTACATCCTACCTAAGAGAAGAGACTGATACCCAACTTTTAGGCAGTTGTAAAGTTGATAAAGTCACCCCTGAGCCTTCTCCAGGCTGAACACCCCCAGTTCCATCAGCAGCTCCTCTTAAGACTCATGCTCCAGATCCTTCCCTGGCTTCATTGCCCTTCTTTTGGCATGCTTCAGCATGTCAGTGCCTTTCTGGTAGTAAGCTCAAAACAGGAATCTTTTCCTCTGACATAATTATTTTTTAAATTGTAAAATGATGGTTTATTTCAGTTAAATAACTTCTGATTCAGTGTGAGCTGTGTTTAACATCAGTACTGTAGAATTCAGGCTAGTAATTAAGTTACTTATTTCAGGACTAATATTGTACTTCTTGCACACTACAATCTCAGAATTGCAGAGGTGGACTGTCTGCCACTAAGCATTGGGTGAGCCCTCAACCATCACAACAAATAAAGAATACGGCTTGTTTTGATCAGTGATAATAAAAGTCCTGACATTTATACCAGTGAAACAAAAGTTCACATTCACTAATGAAGGTGGCTAAACCTGTGTGTGACACCTGTCTGACTTGTGAGAGCAGAGTGAGTGTGCTCAGTGTCACTGAAATGCTCAGCCCTGCCTCTGTTTCCTGGCAGCCCTCCAGCAGAGCAGGTGTGCTGCTGTTCAGGCTGCTGGTTCAGGGAATATTGCTGTAGATCACTTTGGTCCTTTAGAAGTGAGGATATGTGGCCCCCAACAGTGAGACAGTCAGCCCCTGCCAGCAAGAGACAAGGGAGAGTTTGTGGCTACAATTGTTCTGTAAAAACCTGAATAAAGATGTATAGAGCATGAAGGCTGGTTAGGCATATCAACTAAGAGATCATTATTCAGTATTTTTCCATTCTTGCATGATATATTTTCTGCCAGTGGCTATAATAAATGGACACATTGCACACATAGACCTCTGGCAGAAAAAAATAGGATGTAGGAAGAAGACATAACAAGCTGAAAGATTATGCTTTGTAATTGATAATGAACACCATGCAGAGAAGCCTAATAAGAGCTAATGAAACCCAAGTAGGTTCATTGATGTTTGACAAGAGCTGTGAAGACTATGTCAGTATAGAAGAAATCTACCCACTGGTCTAGTGAAAGGTGTCTCTGCCCATGGCTGAAGGGTCAGAGCTGGATGATCTTCAGGATTGTTCTACCTCAAGCCATTCTGGTATTCTTTAATATATCAAATTACAATTATTAAAATACTATTACAGTTTACAAGGATTTGTAATTACATATATTCATATGATGTAGGGAACAGATAATGCATTTCTCTGTGTATTCAGCATTATAATAATGTTAATCCTACTGGTTGCTTAGTTTAATGAAACAAAGTATCTGAGCTGTGACCTGGATGTTTTTTTCTTCTCATTATCTCTTCAATAAATACAAAGACAAGCAAGAAATCTGTGTCAGTGTAAACAAATGACTTTTTATGCTTTTTCTTTGACACCCTTCTAACTGTCATTTGTAGACACACACCCACAATGTTCTCTAATCAAAAGTATTAATCAAATAATTAAATTTTACAGTTTCATGCAAGAGTATTTTACTTTTTTTTCCTCAGTTCATTTAGCAGATTTCAAATAATTTCTTCCAAAACTCTTTTTCCCCCCCAACAAAACTCTGGTAATCAGAAGTCTGAAAACACTTGTAGGAGTAAAAAAGAAATTAACTCTAGCAGCATGTTGGAGGTAGTAAAGCAAAATGGAATAGTAATTTCTTCTTTATTTCTCCTCTGATTTTTCCATGACTTTAGATGATAGTCATACAGCTGTGTTTTTTCCTTTGACATTTTTATCTTTAATGGGGTATGTCCTTATTTTTAAAATAGCTTTTGAAATCAATTTATTGAGTTTTCAAAATCAGTTCTGGTGTGATTTTTTGTTTGCTTTGCTTGTTTCATTGGTTTTTTGGTTTCTTTGGGACTTTGGTTGTTTGTTTTTTGGTTGTTTTTTTTTTGTGTTTTGTTTGTTTTGTGCTTTGGTTGTTTTTGTTGGTTTTTTTTTTTTTTTTTTTTTTGAGTGGAGGGATTCCATGTACTCTCAGACTTTGCTGAGAAATTGGGACGTTTCTGCCTCCTAAAAACTGCATTATCCCTCCTCTAAGCTTTCTTTATCCTTCATGCACTTCAATAGCAATCATCATTCTGCTTCCTTCACTTTTCCTCCTGCCTGTTTCAGCTGCCTAAGAAGGTGACAACCTCTTGTCTTGATGTTGTAACTATTATTGTCCTGTGCTGGAAACAAGGTTGGAAAATAGGAGTTGCTGCATAGGTGACAACTCCTGTGCAATGTATAGTGATCACATGATCTAATCCAAGCCCAGTGAACAACTATTTTTACAGAGTTCAACATTTTCCAATTCCTTTGTGTTTTCTGCAGGTAGAACAGGGAAAATGTCTTGCTTCTACTCTCAGAAATGTCCTTGTACAACAAATTTATCCATAAAGTTTATGTAAGTCCAGTCAAATCAGCACCTCACCTTTGGGTTGGAAGGCAGGGGATATGGAATGGTCAGAGCAGCCTATATTTGGGATCTTACCTGCAGTCTACCTGGTTAGCACTTTCAGAAAGCTTTTAACTGGGAGACTCGAGAGCCAGAGGAATGGCAGTAGGTCTTCTGAGTGCCTAATTAAACCAATATTGTGTACTTTCTTAGGGATCTCATTATATTAGTGAGGTGAGAAATAAAACCAAGAGAGAGCAGAAATGAAAGTATTAAAATAGTCAGAGCTCTGTGACTAACTTCAGCAAGAAGCTGAAATCCTTCTGTGAAAATAAAGCCATCTATGTGAGACTGCCATTACAAATACTGAGTCTGAAATTAACCTGGAAATTCTAGGCTATTTATTGGGTACCCAAATTACTACTGAATCAATACATTTCTGCCATTAAAGCTAGAAACATCTGGTTTCTGTAAGAAAATGATGACTCTCAAAAATATTCACGGAAGCAGTATAGGAGATTTGACAACAGACAGTTAAATTCTTTGTACTGCAGTCAAGGTCACTAGACACTGACAAGCGATATCAGAAATCTAAGCTATTTTTGCTATCAGCTGCTCCTAGAAAGAATCTCAGTAACCCCCTTGGTCTTGTGGGAGTATCTGTGGTGTATCAGCCCACCAGGGAAAGTCTTAACTCTTTGTTTCATCCATCTAGGAGCATTCCAATAGAAACCAACGAAAGAAATCTAGACAACTCAGTCTGGAAGCTTAAGCCAAGCTATGGAAGTCTCAAGGAGACAGAATTTGCAATTATGCAACTAGTGTATAGAAAATTCTGAGAAAACGGCAAATTAACAGCTTGATAATAATATAAAACTATAGTATTGAAAGGAGTTGGGGAAGGTTGAGCCAGACACCTGTGATATTACAGGAAGAAGACAATAAAATAATCAGAATTTTTAGCATATAGCATGACCAAACAGAGTGAGATGAAACCATCTGTGAATGACACATGGAAAACTGAAGGTAAAGATGAAAGGTAAATCCGATACTGACCTAAAGTATTTCACAGTTAACTGTTAAAATATATCTTTGGTATATTTAAGCTTTATTATAGCCACATCAGTAAGGAACATGCTTTTTTTTTCCTGGATTACTATTCCTCTAGTATTTTCTATAATAATTTTTATCTCATTAGACACTGAGCCACAATGATTTTTGTGTAATAAAGGCATGCCTAACTATTAATTAACTGGAATGATTGAAATTTTCATATTTTAACTTTGGACTTTGAATCTCATATGGCTCCAGAAAGGGAAGTACCCCTAACTCCCATCTATTTTTAATTGTTTAAACATGAAGTTTAGTTTTCAGGTAGCAAGATAATATAAGAGAAAGAGGGACATTCATTTCAGAAGATTTTGAGTATCTCAAAAAGATCTCAAGATTCTAGGGTCTCTGACAAATATAAAATTTTTCACAACAAAATATTTTCAATATAGACTGCAATTTGCTTAAAACTTCCAAGGCAATTGGATTTACATTCAAAACAGATTTTTGGTTTTTTAGACCAACTGAACTACTTTTGAAATTTTGTACTGTCTGATAAAACTGATAGACAATACCTTTCTTAGTCATGCCATAGAATCTTCAGATGTATAGGAGGACATTTGTTAGTGATAAACAAAAATTTAGGTCTCAAGGAAAATAGTTGTTAAAAGTGTGCATTAGTGATCAAACACACCAATTATCCATTAAACCATCCATTGTTAATCTGATAATGTATTTTTTTATCTCGATTTATAAACCAAATTAACATTTCCCACTAAGTTTATTGAAATTATTACAGACCCCTTTGTACATCCACCTATACTTAAGATGTGCTGATTCCATAAGCATTAAATTATCACCCAAATAGTATTTGGTGTTACTTGAAATAGATAAGCAACTATTCCTGTGGTTCCTTTCCCTGACTATAACAGGGTTCTGTGAACAAATCTAGCTTATGTTAAGATTTATTTTTAGGTGCAGTACCTTGCATGAGTGTTTTTAAGCTCAGTATCTTGCATGATAACAGACTGGACTGGACTGTTTCATTCTTTGCAAAGATCAATTCCATTTAACCAGGAAAATGCAGCCAGCTTTTTGATGGCAGTTGATAGCATCATGTTTCCAATCTTTATGAACAAGGGATTTAGGAAAAAATTTGGTTCTACTGCTTCTAGAAATACAGTTTTGTAATCTGAACTCCAGGGTCAGATCATAAAGCCAGATACCCCAAGCCTTAGTACTGCTGTCTGAAAATTAATAAGACAATGAAAACTTAAAAAGTTGTTCGATTGTTTGCAAGTAGAAGATTCCATCTGAAACTGAGGCGCTACTTTATTGACTTTGAGTAAAGCAAACAATTTGAAACACGGTTTGGGTCATCAAATTAAATTTGAAATGAGAGACTGATGAAATAACATATCATATTCATTGCAACCTGTCCTCTATATTAATTAATCGGTCATCTTTATTGTGCCTTGCTGTTCATCAACTAGAGTCACTAATCACATTCTGAATGCTAATGTAAACAATATTACATGTATATATTGCAGCACTCCAAACCCACTGTATAATGAGTTTTAATTTCAGGACTGATTAATTTATAAAATGTCTATGATAAGATTGGTTTAAACTCCTCTGTGTAACCACACATTCATTTCTTAGCTCAGGTGTCTTGCCATTGGAATGAGTAATTAAATTTTAAAATAATTTAATTTATTTAAACCATAACACTGGCTACACCATCCCATGCTTCCTATCAGATACAATTACTCCCTGTCATTAGGGCCAATATTCAAAGGATAGAATGTAGATTTTAAATCAAAAAGAGTTCAGATTTATTAGCATATACAACCATCACACTTTCACTATATGTTTTTAATTCATATATTATACCCAGAAATTGCTTGTCAAAAGCTGAGTATGAGTGCAAAATGAATTTTCTGAGACAGCATCCCTTTCCTCTGAGGAGCTAGTTAGTTTCTCCAGCTATTTTTGTGCTCTGTCAAAATATGAAGGTTCAGACTTTTGGATGACTGCTCCAAATAGTTACATCATATTTTGGAAATAATTTGATGCCAGATTATATTCCAAAGGTATCAGGCATCAGCAGATATTTTGGCAAATCCAGAAATTTTAGTGTTTTCTGGAGCATACCTGGTTCTAAAAGAGGCATGCTATGCTGCTTTCAGCATGTCCTTTCGGTGTTAAATCTAAACCATTGAGCCTTGGCACACAATATTGTTCTGTTTGAGTCAAAGATGAATATTTTCACAACAGTGCTCTGACCCAAGCTGGCCCATAAATCTTCATGGCAGAAATTATTCCATGTTTTTGTGCTATTCAGACAGAAATTATGTGTTGCATATATGATATAGAATGATTTCTGTATGAGATTATGCAGAACTTCATAATGTGTTACAGAATCATGGATTTTCTAAGACTCTTTAAAATAACATATGGGCACTGATGAAAAAAAACCACCATAAGGAATATTTCCTGCTTTGCTGCCTTGTGAACTTGCTTCACACCTACTCTTTTCCTTAAAAGAACGTTGTCTCCATCATTATTTTAGTGTCTCAGCCTTTTCTACGAGCACCTGTGCACACCATGCTGTTCCAGCACTACAGCTCCAGAGGAACAATATTTGCACCCTCCCACTGCAGAATCTCACAGCTCTGAGCATCTCTGCCCAAAGATCCCTTTTCTGGGTCAAACACCTTAGGAAGATATAAAGGCCAAGATAAAAGAGAGATTAATGAGGGATGAGTACTCCACAGGAATTGAAGGAAGATAGATTTAATTGGGGTATAGATTAGATGTCCTTGCATCTTTTAGCCTGGAAAAGGTTAAGAGGAGCAGCAGATCAGGAAAGCAGGTGACTACAAAACTAATGAAAAGGCACAAGTGTTTAGGTGATCAAATGATCCAGGAGAGTACTCAGTAGGTTCAAACAGTGTGGGTTTAATTAGAGGCAACTGTGATAACAGGCAAGAGGAGAAACCTGTGCTTTCCTAATAACTGACTTTTTATTGATGTACATAGGACATGGTGTTTTATAAAAAATAAAAAAATCTCATATATCTTGGATACTAAAACTATTAAGGCTGTGCACATAAAACTTTCCTCAATGCTGTGAACTCTGCAATGCAAGTTCCATCTTCTAAACGTCCTATAGTGAGTGAATGGATGCCTGTGGCAAACAAAATTGAGATTTAATTCAAAAACATTGCTTATGTTTAATGTGTTTACATGTTGGCCCTAAATCTAAGAGAAGAGAACTAAAGTCAAAACACCTGGAAAACCCTGCAAGGTCATGCAAATATAGGTCTTGTTCTCTTGTGTGTCCATATCTCACTGCTTGGATTTGAGCAAGAGATACTGCCAGATCCCTTGGGGTCATAATGCTGAAGGACAGAGAGAGTCTAGAACAAATATAGGACCTTTCTCTGATTCATCTTGTTCCATTTGATATTATTTGAGAGAGGAAATACCTTCCAGAGACCAATCAAATGAATGTAGGCTCCTGTCTACATTCAATATACCTATTTTAAGCAGTGCCTCTAAAGACCTGTGGAAATTTTCTTATAGGAGCACTGAGAGAGATGAGTCTGAAAGTAAAAGCACCCAAATGGCCAAGAGGAGCAGGTGAAGCAGTTCACTTAGGAGTATAACTTGAGAAGAAGGATCAAGGAGCACAACATGTTCTCCTATAGGTGATGCTACAATTAACTGGCCAGTGTCTACAACTAGCATTTTATTAACAAGATTGGCAAACTAGTGTCTCAGGGTCTGGTTTTTTGGTTGGTTTGGGGGTTTTTGTTTGTTTGTTTTTTGTTTTTGTTTTTTTTTTCAGGAAGGAAAGAGAGAGAAATAGGATGAGGGTTTTGCACTCTTTGCTTTTAATAAAAATGTTAACCTTTAGCACATTACATGTTTTGTCACATAATGGGGACATTATGCTATTGCAAGAATCAGACAATAGAAGTTTTACTTGTTTAGCTAAATTCTATACTGAAATGTTTATAGAAAAAGTAAACCCACTAATTCAAATCTGCTAAACCAGAGTTTACCAAGTGAAGAAGATGTCATTGATGTCTTGGATGTCAGAAGTGTGCAGTGTCAACAGAATACAGGTAAGTGGGCTTGAAAACAAATCAAGGCTTATGCATCAGAACTGCTGCATGGCATCAGAGGGAATGTGTGAGAGCCTTAAACTCTCCAAATCACAAATGAAATAAAGTGAGGCACTTGAGCTGGCAGTCAAGATCTCATTTGTATCATTATGAGAACTCTTCATGAGATATCTCTAAAAATGAAAATATCTTGTATTATGAAAGCATGAAAATTGTATATAGCATTTTTTTTTTTTTGCAATATTACAAGAAGCCTCAAATAGTTTAATAGATTAAGACAAAATGTCTGGAAATAAAGCAGCCAGAAAGATTTCAAAACCATCAGCTTTCCTTTCTAGGAAGAAGATCTTGGTGTAAGAAAACTTATCACAGGCCCAGTGTGTGGAGCATTCTGCTCCAGTAGACACTGTATTTCATGGGATTTTTTTGGGGGGGATTTTAAATAATAACTATTAAAGCTGGAAGTTTTACTAATTTAATCTAATAGGGAAGAAAGAAAAACTAGAAAGAGCAGGAGCTGCTTAAGCATTAATTAATGCACAGTGGCACTCTAATAGCCCTGAAAAATGATTGGAGTAATGGCAGCTAAAATTAAGTTGGTTTTGGGAAGTTACTCAGAAACTAAAGGACAGGTGGGAGAGTTTTGGATCAGAATTGAAATATAAAGTCTCCTTTTCATTTGCCTCATCAGATTCCTACCTCACAGTCAAAACTTAAACCCTCACTGTGTTAAATTGTTTTTTCTAATTCTGACTTGTCTAGTTTGTGATAATCTTAATCAGATCTGATGACAACAAAGGGCATTCCTTTCTGAAAGCCACAATTATCAGTAAGGTGTTTCCAGAACAGTTTTTCAGATTACTTGTAAATTAAAACCAAAACAAGCCTGGAAAAAACACTAAGATTGGAATGTACTTCACAGCAAGCTACAAAGTCTCATTTGGAGCAAGATAATCCCACACTGGGTAAAAAGGAAGCCAGTCTTTGCAAGTTCTGCCCTGTGATCCTCCACTAGATTTACTTGCACTGTACGATCATTTTAAGGAGGAGTGAGGCTCTGATTTTTGAACCTACTTCATATTGTAGATTTGCAAGCCAAGACCAAAGTCTAGTTCTATGTTCTTATTAAAAGTGAAAATTAAATCAGGAAAAAGAAGAGGGGAAGAAAATAAAATAGAAAAGGTATAGGTAATTAATAAAATGAAGGTTTAAGGAAAACTTTTTCTGTGATTTAAAAGGTTAACATATTCTTTTAAGCTGCTTGTTACTGAATATTAATTTCAGAGAAGCCCTTTGGTTTTGCTGTTCCATATTCAGCACTTCTAACTTGAATTTAAGTATAACTTGTCAGGATATACTTGTGCTTCAGATAGAGTTGTTATATTCACTGATTCCAATTTCTAACATTTATTGATATTAAAGTTTCCAAAATAATGTGATTCCATGTGCTAACCATATCAGTGTTTCATGAAAGATATGTTCAACACTAGCTGTACATTTTGAAAATCCCCAGCTTACAGAATAGATGCTCCAATACACAATTTAGAAACTTTCAACATGACATTGACAGATCCAGGAGTAAACCCAAGGTCCCAATCCACTGATAAAGACCATTTGGTCTTTGCTGTAATTTGATTGGTTAGAAGGGAAAAGGGTACTTGAGACTAAGAGTTTATGCTTGCATATCACATTTCAGCGTTCCAGTCATTGATATAGCAAGACAAATTCTTTTAATCCCACCATAGTGCAAGATTTGTTTTCCTCATGACAAAAAACCAGATAGAAAAAGATAATTATCATTCCCAGTTCAGCATTGGTCACCTTTACTTCAGTTCTTTCCATACGTTTTTCAGAGTGGAAAGAGGAGATATTCTCTGGACCATTAGCTCAGAAATTGCCTTGACTTCTCCTGCTAATCAATATTTTGTTTAGAATTATTCTTTTTGGCACTAAAATATACTTGTGGCCTTTTACATCTTTTCTCATTTGCAACAAGCCAGTCTCTCCTGATTCCTTTTGTTGATCAGAATAAAGTTGGCTTTGATATTCTTAAAATGTCTCATTGCTGTCAGGAAGAAGACAGCTAAAGTACATCTTGTATAGTAGCCTGAGAAAATAGACTAATAAGCATCAAAAGGAATAACCTTAAAACCAGCAGCATCAAACTGCAAATGAACCCAAATTCCTTGGAAATAGCCCAAGATTTCTTTTCATTTATTTTGGGGTACACTAAATCATATTATTTATTCAAAGACACATATCTCACAAATCCTTTCTTAGAAATTTCTAGCTCTTTTCTTTCCTTATCCCTTCTTTCCCTAAGCACATATTTGATGTATTGGTCACACCATTTCCTTACAGTTCATGCTTGCAGGCAAACTGCTGAGTTGTATCAAAAAAAAAAAAAAAAAAAAAAAAAAAATCAATCTGAAATCAATGAATGCAAAGCATAATCTGAAATGACAACAAAAGCATTTCCAGAAATTAAACACAGTCACATTCTTGGTAAGGAAATAATCAGTGTTAATACATTTAGCTCCTTAAAATATTTCTCATGCTTATAAATGAAAACAAGCTACAGGCATCCTATCAACATGAGCAATTTTTATCATGAAGAATATTCTTTACAATTTCTGCTGCATTTATCTTCCTTTTGCCCTTTCCTTTTTTGCAGTGGAAACTGCCTCTGCCAGCTTTGGTCTCTGGTTACTCTGGGTAACTTTGAGGAGACTCAGATGGAAATCATGTGCTTATCTCTAGAAAAAGCACTTTATACTGAGTACTGTATTTCTCAAACTTTTCCTGTTCCACCTCTCTTTTTCTGGCATAGCTAATAACAGAAAGGAAAATTTTCAAGCCTGGATCTCATCCAGGAAGCAAATAACTAACTGGTAAAATTTGTCTTACCATGACATATTTTAATAACATTGTGTAACAGGCCGCCCTGTAATTAACAAATGTGGAACAAAAGCAGCTATTTCTTAGTGATTGAAGAAGGAGACTATTAATAGGATTAAATAGAAACTTTTAAGGAAAAATAGAAATGAATTCACATTAGTCCATATTTGTCTCTACTCTGTCTCCTTCTGTACATATCTGCCACTAATCAAGCATTGTTTCTGTTCAGTATCCCTTGTTATTTTACAGAAGACAGTGGAAAAAGAAAAAGAAAATGTTTCTACATCTTCCACAACAAGATTCTTCATGTATGGGATAATGATTTTCAGGTACAGCAAGCAGGCTGGGAAAGAGATATCACTATGCAACAATTATCCCATGAAACACACTCACATTGTGCTTAGATATAGTTTTCTTATCTGTTTCAAGCCTACTTAAAAACAAAACAACAAAACCACAGTACCTGTGTTCTGTTATGTTTACTTGTCTTTATTTAAAGTTATCACTAAATTTTCCACATTGAATAATTGAGTATAGAATGGAGTATATTGGTATTCTACATCAATTACCTTTTACAATGTAATTCAAGACCATGACAAGCACCGCAGTGAACTGTTGCAGCCAATTTAAAAGAAAAAAAAAAAAAAAGAAAATTAGAAATAGGTATAATGCCAATTATAACTCTACCAAATACTTATTGTGGATAGACCTACCAGGAAGATTTTTATTGTCTGTGCTTGGTTGTTATTAAAAGCAAGACTTATGCAAGGAGAAAGTTTCATTCTGTATTCTCCTATTGAAAAATCTTACCTCCAACGCCATTGAACTTGGAACATTTTGGGTGCTAAACCTCTGCTCATGGATTTGATGAGATAACCTCTCTGAAATTTTGAAAGACAAAAATTGTCATCTCAATGTTTTATTGGAAATTATCCTCATAATTTCCAATCCTAAGTAAATAGATTAAGAAACCCACTGATTTCTTTATCTTCTGTCATCTTTTACAGTGCACAAATTCCTCAGTCTTTTCCCAAGGTTTATCAGAAGCTGTGATGCAGTGTTAAGCTATGAGTAGCTTTAGGATCTGAAGAGTCCAAAGGTCATTTTTTTTTATAAGCCTTCTTATAAAATGCTCCAGGGCATAACATCCTTGAGCTGTCAGAAATAACCCATTTTATTTTTTATTTTGGAAGAAATATACTGTACAAGTTTCGTGCTAGTCTCAAAATTTTCCCTTTATATTCCACACCCTTTTAAATGGTGATATTCTAACACACCTGAGGATGATACTTTGTTAATTTTTTACAAATAAATATATAAAGAATTCAATTCTAATTAATTCAGGCTTGATCTTTATGTGAATGAAGTTAGGCTAGCAAAAAATTAAATACAAGAAAAAAACCTATACAATAATTAGATATCAGAAACAAGAAATGAACTAATACTTCCCAGCAGTGAAGTGTGGAAAATTGACTTGTGTATTATAATAAAAAGGCATAAAAGGTAAACTAATGAATTTTTTTAAACGGAAACATTTCCATTAAATTTGTGTTCACATTTCTCTTTTCAGAAGCCAAAAGGCCTTGACAGAATGTCTACGGTGGGTTCTAGGTATATATTAAGATATGTTTTGAGTTTCTGCATGTGATTTAGGTGTGTAAATTTTTTAAAAATTGTGTTACTAAGGCAATTAGATCAATATAGTTGACTGACACTAGTGAAGGACTCACTGCACTGTAGTTGACGGGAGGTTCAGTGCCTTATGAAACAGGCAAGCACATTGTGTTTCCATCTACTGTTCTGGAAAGATACTGTCTTCCTGTGGGTCCTGGTCACATCTCACAGCTTTGTGTAAAATTTTCAGATAGAGAAGAGCATGAAAAATGGCTCTGGACACCTAAATTTAGGAACCTGACTCAGCCTCTAGCAGACCAGGTCAGCTAATTGCTTTCTAGATCCAACCAATTGCTAGATCTCCACTGCCTCTACTGTCCATCTTTCTTTAAACTTCTCCCTCCAGAGCAGGAGTCCATTTGCACAATTACATTCATCTGCCCACACACAGGCATCCAGATGATTTGAGACAGAAGCATTCTCAAGCTGCTAACAGATGTAATACTTTGTTGAACAGTTGAGTTATTGTTGAGGAGAAACAGGGCACCAGGGACGGCACTAGATCATCACTATACAAGGCCAGCTGAACTGAGCTAATCTGTAAATTAGGAAAGTTTTATGCCCCAGTAGATTTGATTATCTGTCGTGTATTTAAAGAGAGTCTGGAAACTTCCCTTCAAAGAAATGTGTATTTTAATGGCCAACTGAATTGCATGTATGTGTTCCTTGAGTTTCTTTCCCAGTGCATTATTCTCTATTTTTTCTTAGTTTTGGGGGTCTTTTGTTTGGATTTTGGGGGGTGGTACTTTGTTTTTTGTGTTTTGTTTGATTTTTTTGTTGTTTTGGGTTTTTTTTTTAACAGAAGTTTATAAGAGCTTAGTCTCCCTGGGCAAAGGCCTATTCTGAGTAAACACTGCAGGAGATAAGGCTGATTCTTAAGGTTAACTTGCAGTTCCCAGGAGAGGGAGGGTGCTGATTGAGGTCAGGCAGGTAGCAGTGTAGATGTTGTAGTGTTTCCGAGCAACTCATCAAGCAGCCTGCTGTTTTGAGCAGGTCTATTTGGCTCAAAATGTTGTAGGAATTAATAAGATTTAAGAACAACCCAGGAGACAGAGGGTTGAATTGATTTTTGAATGCTACCTTGGTTGTCCCTTTCCAAGGAAGCGGGTTTGGTACCAGACTCATTCCCAACACATGACAAAACTCTTTTTATACACTTGGGTCTGCAAAGCGATTGAAAAATAGCTGTTCCATAAGGATAAACAGATTTCCAGTTTTCTGACATTTAGCACATACAAAAAATTCAGACACTGTTTTGTATGAGAGAAAGGTACATTTCACGTATTTTGGTGTTGCCTACAGGTGCACAAATGCTAAAAATGCGTAGACAGTGAACAAAGAAAGCTTGTGGGTAAAAGAACTAATTTAATGTTTACTCTATTAATGAGATCAAGAGCACTCTGGGGAGGGAATCACAAATGGTTAGTTAAAACACATAAAGATATAATATATATAATCCAGAAAAATTTTTAACTCTACGGGCACGTGTATATGTGTACACATGTTCTCTCTCTCTCTCCCTCTCTCTTTAGCTTTGTGAAAAACTAATGGCATTAAAAAGAAAAACAAAGCTAATCTTCCTTTTGCTTTAGGAACTTTGTATAGAAGACAAAAATATTTTTTCAGTCCTCAAAGGAAAAAGTAGAGTCAATGGACATTGTGGCAGCTCCACTACCTAAGAGTTTAATGAAATTCAGTTCTTGTACTATCATGACTGTGCCTATATCCTGGAAGTGGGAAAGCCCAATTCATCCAGAGAGTCAGCATTACTTTTAAAAATACATAATAATTTAAAAGCCTCCAAGCCTAACCCTTTGGGCAGTAATATCCTTGTCTACTTCCGAAAGGCAACTTTCTGCTGGCTCCTGAGAGTGTCCTTAGACCCTGGTACCATTTTTGGTAGCAGTCAAGTAGAAATAGAGGAACTCCCTACTCTGTGCATGCTGTGATTCATGGCCATGCAACTCCAGACTCTCCTGGATATTCTCACTGCTGCTGACTGTGCATATAATACACAGAAATTAACAGCTTTTTCACTGTCACTGTTAAAAAACTGACACCACAGTTTCTTAGGACCCTAATTAAAGGACAGCTTGTTTTGTGTCTTGAGTCTTTTTACATCAGCAATTTATATTGGGTCATCCTCCACCTCTGTGGGCTTCCTTTAGAACTAATAAATGAGGATTACCTGGTTAATGTGGTAGTTGCTGCTGCTTCCCCTGCTTGATATACAAATAACAATTTATTATAACTATTGGGCAAACAATTTTACTCTGCCCATGTTTATTGAAAGCAAAATTATTTATCCAATTTTCTATGGGTTTGAATCAGAAACTTTAGCAATCTATGCTCCCATAACCTTAAATACAAGGGCACATAAAAATCAATTTTTTTAAAATTCATTTATGCTGTTCATAAGTGGGAATAAAATAAGTAAATACCACATACCTCTGGAGAAGTCCTAACCTCTGAACCGTTTTCTGCCTCACAAAGAGGAAATTCAGAGAACTCATTAAGAGATTTGCTTCTTGTTATCTCTCCTAATGTATTATAGTGTTGATCAAAATGAACTCTCTACCAACACTTTAATCAAGTCCTATGAGGAATACAAGCTTTGAAAAACAAAATTTGTTTTCCCATTTATTTTGTGAGAGATTCCTGACAAAAATGAATTTGTCAAATAGCTAGTCCCCATAAATCTTCTCAATTATGTCAGAGAAGTAAATGCAACTATTACTCAAAATTCTGTATGGAAGCAAATCTGAGATTGAACTCTCCCTGAATAGTATTTTTTTCTCACTTGATAAGATTTTAAAAGATCATTTCAAATTTTATATTTTAATTTTTAAGAAATATCTGTTCCCTTTACTTTCAAATTTTCTCATTTAGAAGAATCTGATCCTTGATCACTTGATCAATCACTTCATTAAAGCAGGATGAGGAATAGAGCTGGAAAAACCTTCCCCATCCACTTGGAGCATTTGAGATGTTGGCCACACCTCTTTGCTTCTGTGCTCTCTTCTCTATTCTTCAGGCTTCCTAGCTGACCTGAAACTGCTGGTCCTGAGCATCAAGAGCAACTAATAGGATTATTTTGTTTTAGCTTTCGTTTGCATGCACATCATGGTTATAATTTGTGACAGAAGTCTCTCACTGTGTCTGCCCTTGCTGCATTTCTCCTTGGGACTCAGGTATGCTCAGAGCCCAGAGCAGAGCTTTCTCAAGGCAGATTTCCATGAACATCTGAATTCTCCAGTAATTTTCATTACATGACAAGTCACTAAAACTCCCAGGGTTTCTTGGACTTTTATAAAAAATAAACATCAGAATGGTTCAGTGGCAGGTGGCATAAAAACATCAGATGTCTTTACATGTAATGTAATGTAAATAAGTAAATGTAATGTAAATAAATACTGTGATGCAAGGTAAATACCTATTGCAATTTTTGGCAGAGTGCTGAACATAGTACATAATGAAATGTTTTAGTTTTAATTCTGATCTTGGCCATGGGGACTGTTTGATGGTTTAGTAAATTGCCAGAAACGCATGGATCAAGGTTCATCTGGAAGGTCACTGACTGATCTGAATTAATTTGTCTCATGTGAAGAAAACTGAGGAATTCATGTTAAAAAGGGGTCCAAAACAGGTCAGCAGAACAAACTTTAGAAATTCCTCTTTTTCTCCACTTAGTTCAGAATGGGGTTTGAAATAATTAACTCACATGTAAACAACAGAATTTTAGCTGCTGACAGCTTGACAAAATGATTCCCCTTCTTACAGTGGAGCAGTTTATTGAAGATATGACTCAGCTTTCATTTTCCAGCCTCACTGGGAGTGCCTAATCAGCTCATTTCAGCTCACTCAGCACCTCTTCCATCCCCAGCTTAATATTCTATTTATAAAACAGAAACTATGTATAATTTTTGAAGTAATGACAACAGAATACCAATTAAAAATAAAATAGTTGGGAAAACTAATTATGTAATTTCATAATGTGGTCATCTGTTTATGGAATATTATTAATGAAATCTAGGAAAAACATAATTTTTAACTTAAGAACTGAAGATTGGTAAGATACTTTGAATGGTAGCATAGAAGATGAGATAATTTTTCCAGGCTTTTGGCAGTACATATTTTTCAGTTTTGCACCCTCATCTGAACTAGAATTTCATATTCCACCATTCCAAAAGGACCTGGAATTTGTTAATACTTGACAAACCTCTTTCTCTTTCACTGCCCTGGAGCTAACCAGCAATTTCTGCCAACTCATTCCTGGTCACTTTAAAAGAAATGTTGGTTATTTGCTGGGAGACAGCTCAAACACTTGGATTTCTAAGTTTGTCTCCCTGTTGGTGTGATTGATGATATTGATCCTAAAGGAGACACACTCAGCCTCTCAGATGGCTTTGAAGGGAGGGTGGAATCTGGCTTTTGAGAATGTGTGTGCTGTTATCAGCTTGTCTGGCTCTTTTGAACTATTTCCTTTCAGTCTGAGGGGAGACTTCTGGGATGTGTGACAATGCAGAGGTAAACTGCCTCTCAAAAAGTAAAATCAATTACTCTTGGGATTCTCATTGTTGATATTTTAGATGACATTAACTTCAGACATTTTTTCCCCCTCTTACTTTTTAAATATTTCTTTCCCTGTGGCATCAGTTTACCTTTCTCAAATATTATTTAATCCAGAAAACTAAAGGAAGAAATAGAGGTGAAATACTTGAAATATGTCAGAAAAGATGCACTTCTTCAGTATATCATCATATGCTTGTATAGTGTCAGGTACCACAAAAAGGAGAATTTGTGCTTGTAGGAACATATGTTCTAAAGTGCTAAGATAATCAGTGTTTGTAGCTCAGTAGGATTAGGTACATTCAAAGCCATTGATCAAACACATGAAAAAACTCACACTAAAACCAGATTTACCCAGGAAGAAATTAAATTACTGTCACTCCATTCAAAGATATGTGGTAAAGTTCAACATCTGACATTTTAAATAATTTTGAAGATAGTCTTGTAATGGAGAATTTGTGCTAGATTCAGTTGGTCATAATTCTCTGGGGTAGAAAAATGTAGTTAATAGATAGGTTTAGTTTGGTTATGGTTTTCTTGGTTTTATTTTTTAATATGGATATTTTGAAAACACTTGAAATAGGAAATTAACAGGTGATGAGTTTGAGACTATTTGTCTAACTCTAGAGCAGTAAAAATATCTTAAAGGCCTGCTATACCAAAACCAGAATTGTTACTATGACCCTGTCATAGTACACATAGTTTACACATGTACTATCAAATTTACTATATCAGTTAAAATGCCAACTTGTCCTTCAATGACATTATATTGAATATTTATTCATAAAACTAGCCTGAAACCTGAAATCTGCTCATATTGTCAGGAAAGTTCTGATTTATGAACAGCTAATTTTTCACTTGTTAGCAGATTGCAATATATTTTATTTCCAACCCAAAGCTACTTTCATATGGGAGTTAAGCCATATTACTTCATGACATATGCATTTATTCCATGACCTGTTTGGTTTTTCATAGAGTATTTATCATGAAATCTAGGAAAAAACCTCAGAAATACTTTGGTAATCTCAGGAAAGTTCAAGCATAACCAAAGTCACAGGGCAAGAAACATTTTAAAACAAAATATTATTTTGATTGAAAGCTTTGAAGTGATGAAGGATCTGCCATATCCCATAGCACTTATTACAATTAGATGACCAATGAGTTGATGCAGTAAATAATTGTTCTCTTTGCTAGTCACGGAATGCTCTCCCTAAAAATAAACACAAAACACACAATGCTTTAAAAATAAGGTACAATTTATACTTCAATATTCTAAGCATGTGATATGCCTTTTTCATTAGAGAAGAAATTACTAAGCCTTGGAAAGGTGAGTCTGGTCAATTCAGTCCCTCAAATCTAATGGTATCTTTGAAAATTCTGATAGCTGATATTTAGCACAGTTTTGTGTTCCGTAATTGAGTTTCCTTATTTTATGGATCATACAATGACATAGCCCACCCCTCTTTTCCAAACAGAAAAAATAAATATTCAGTCAATACTGTACCATAGAAGTGACATTTTTGCCATGATTTTTGAAAGCAAAATGTTGAAGTCTCTGACAACCTCTCCAGGGTTAATAGATGCCAATGATGTCTCAAAGGGCAGCTACTGCGTTTTGGTTTGCAAGAAACTGAATGTGTTTGCACCTTGGAAGGCTGAAACCTTCCTCTTCATCAGTGAAGCCAGAGCAGTGGAGCTCCTCCAGGCCTTGGTCTGCCCCAGGTTTTCAGGGAAGGGCAGGTGTGCAAGAGGTGCTCCCTTGGCTGTGGGGCTCAAGGGGAGGCAGCTGGTGCTTGTGTGGGACTGTGGAGGTGCTGGGGGAAGGCCAGGTAGGACTCCCTCAAGGGTGAGTATCACTTCTACAACTGCTGAATCCAGGATTTATTTCTAACTGATACCAGAGGAATAGGCAGGAACATTATTAACTATCCTCATCCATGCTCAGAGAGATTCTGTGCCCCCTTCACAAGAGCTAGAATTATACAAGTTGCCATAAACCCATCAGAAACAGAGGAAGCATAAAAGAAAACAAGTCCAGTATGTGCGTGAAAAGTGGTGTCATTATCATAATGCTGGGGAAAGGAAGATGAGATTCAGTAACAGAAATTTCTGGATGAGTTTTTATTATTTTTTCATATATTTATTTTTATTGACTACATGAGGATAAAACCTCTGTGAGGCACACAATATAGAGAATTCAGTCTTTCACAAATCCTCATGCAGAGAATTCTGCCTACAAAAACATTACACTAATGAAAGGAAGTCCTCAGAGTGAAGGTGTTTAAATAATTAAAGTATCTGGCATGGTTAAGAAATGAGTTCTGCTGCAACTTGCCATTTCTTTTTCATCTATTCAAAGCAATCAGACATTTCAAAGAAATTATTTTGAAAAACTTAAAGGAGAAAAATTTATAAAAATTATCATTAGTAAGGTAATATTAAATTTATGAATAGTTCTCTCATAATTGCAATCATGGAAAAAGATAAATACTTCCAGGTGATGAAATGAGTACGGTAGATTCTCAAAATGGATGAAGGGGTACCTGATCCTGGTAAGGATATTTGAGAACATAAACAGAGTTCATAAGGACTTTCACATTAAGTCAATATTTTTCTTCTTGCAAAAATAGCTGCAGAAAAAAAACCCACTTTCTTCTGTAACTACATTTGATTGGCAGTAATAGTTGAAGAGATCAAGAAAGAATATCTTTCTCTTGTAGCAATTTAATAATGCAGAGCCTGATACAGGCTAGTTCCAATATATCAGATGATGCTCAGAACTGGATTGAGCTTTATTAGCACTGTTGGCATGTGAATCCGCTGAACAACTCAGTGAGAATGGGGAGCTGCTCAGAGCTTCTTTCGTTATTTGTGTTTCTTTGCCTTGTGCCCCACAGGCAGATCTGAAATGTGAAAGAAAATACATAGTACTACTACATATTTATATGTAGTGCTACTGCATATAAATGCAGTACTGTAGTACTGCATTAAGTTTTTCTTATTTTGAAGTGGAGATAGCAATACATAGGGTCCTGATGGAGGGGAAAACACTTACTGGAACCCCTTTTGTTTCTGTGAACAATGTAAAGATTTAAAATATTATTCTCCTTCCTACCAAGGGCAAAAAAGTTCTGTATTTGAAAATGTGAAAAAAATAGAAGGTGGAGTAAGAATATGCTCTGCACTATTACAGGCAAACTGCAGCAAAATGATGTCATTAGAAAAATTTCTTTCTGCTCCTCCCAAAGGAAATGAATCTATAGGGTAATCCAAAATATTTAGAAATTGAAAAAGAGACACAAAGAATCAATAAGATGACTGACTGTTTTTAGCTGGGGTCCTGTATGATTTTTTGCATGTTGCAGCACAGAACTGTGCACTATCGCCTTTTGTGGTGCCTGTGTATAGCTTTGTGTTGTGTTCACTCTGGCTCTACTGAATTTTCATTAAAACCACTATAGAACTTGTACCAAAAATTCCTATTGTGGAACATACTGAGAACATAGTGAATGAATACAGAAATGCACGGAACCTGTGTAGTTTTACTTCTATTTTCAAGCAATTATTTTTCCACCATTTTATGTACTTCATATTCTTTTTGTTGCTATAGCAGCTCTTTTGACAGGGATTTCTCACTTTCATATGAAAGGGCCTTTCCACATTTCTCATGGACCTAACATGAAAATCTAGTGTGTACTTCTCAAGGTGACAGAAGATGACACATATCAAACTCACAAATTGGGAGGTTGTCTGCATTTTTTCTCTTATTAAGAAATATAGACAGTGAAATTATTTGGTAGCAGAGGTGCCATGTAGTTTCCTCACAGTTTTGCAAAGCTGGGAATTCATCTTGCCTGGTAATTACTGCCTAGGAGCTGCAGTCAGGAATTGTCTTTGTGTTTGTTCTCATCTGTATCACTGACTCTGTTACACTAAGATAAGTAGTTTAATCTGTGTACTGTTTCTCTGTGTAAAATATTACCTTGTTTCAGAGCACCGTTGCACAATGTAAGCATTGTCTGTAATACACTCTGTATCCCTTATCTAACTGATAGAGCAGAAGTACTAATATGATGTGCTAAGAAATTAATTTGTATATTCACCTTGTTAAACAAGTGAAGGCAGTTCTTCTGTAACTAGTTTCTCCATTCCTTCAAGACCAGATGTTTTTTTCTCTAGTGAAGTAGTTCATTCTCCTTTCAGCTACTCCTTATAGTGTTAATATATTCTATAATATTGAATGCTTATAATCTGTGACCAGTTTTATTTTAATATCTTAAATACATTCAGAATTTTCTGTACTTTCTCTTTGCCTTTAGCCTTCAGTATTGCATTCTCAAGATTGCAAATCATGATAAGCATTCTTCTAATAAAATTTGCCACAAAGTTGATTGAAAGATTGGAGTATTTCTGCTATGGAAACAAGCTGAGAGGGTTGGAATTGAATTTAAACATTTTTTCGCACTGGAAGTAGGAAAAAAGATGGATAAATTCACTGACAAAAAATTTCAAAGTTAAAATGACACAATATTTTAATAAGATACTAGAGAGAAATTGCATCCAATATGGAATTGTTTAAGCTGAGAAAAATTGATAAACCCATTGTAATGTATAGCATTTTCTCACATCACTCGTTCATCAAGTTCCTTATAAAGCTAATTACTACCTAATTTATTGTAGACTGAATGGCAGGAAATCATTGTTCTCCTCTATAATATAGCAGATAATCCATTAAGGAACACAGTAGGATATGAGGCCAGCAGGAGCCTCTCTGAGAAATGTCCTCAACAGACAGGCTGGATGTGTCCTTGTCCAATCACAAATCCCTGTTGCATTAATCTTCACCAAAACACATTTGTGATACTGCAGAGCTGTGGAAGAGTTGTGTGTCATTAGAGATGGACAATTTGTTTTCCTTTCCCTCACGCTGATGTTCATGATAACCACAGACCCAGAGTCAGGCTGCAGCACAGATGCAGATTCAAGGCAGTTCAGATATTGAGTGACAGATTAACCTGTCAGTCATGTTCCTGGGTCACGCTGCAGCCTTTTCATCACAGCTGATGGTCAGGAGGTCTCTGTCTTCTTCCCAGCTACCAGTCCCAGGAATTGTAGGAAAAGAACTAATCTGAGAATCGGGAGGATTTTTTGGTTTTTTTGGTTTTTTTTTTTTTTTTGTTGGTTTTTGTTTGTTTGTTTGTTTTTTGTGGTTTTTTTTTTTTTTTTTTTTTTTTTTTCTGATGCTGGCTAAGAGATTTATCTAGGACACAAACATATACCCAGTCAGCATGGTCATATAAACTTACTTTCTCCAGGAAATCACTCTCAAAATAGAAATAAACATGAAGACTAAATTGCTACAGTACATGACAGAATAACCTTGATTCTCTGTCATTCAGGTTCATGGTGATCCCAATGGAAGACAACTGTACAGAAATTTTCCAACTGCAGATTCAATCTGAAGAAAGGCAGAAAACTTTTCTTGATTCGTGGTTGTGTTATGTCAGCATAAGAACAATCCCCAGTATTTTCACAGGTCCATTTTCTTTCCATCTCTTCTGCAGTGGCTGTATAAATATTTAGGTGTAAAATTCTTGCTCCTTTTTTTTATTTTAACTGTTGGAACTTGTAATAACCACTGCTTCTACTGGTGTGAGAGTCAGAGGCAAGAACTATTACCTAGATAATAACAAATCATCTCTGTGGGCCACAGTTTTCACCTCTTCCCACCTCTGAATCCTGTGAGACAAAGAAGAAATTGCAAGGAAAGGTAAAGATTTTTACTAAGCAGTGTATTTTCTTTTTTACAGAAAAAATGTTGAAAATTTGTTAACTTTTTTATTTCAAAAGTGAGCATGCTTGGATTCATGCATTTAGCTGAATTAAGTACATTGTATAAAAATTGCTTAAAATAACAAAAGTTTGGTGATGCTGAAAGTTTTAAATAATTTTTCCTCTCATACATATGCCTTCTTAGCATATTATTAAATAATAAGTTCACCTACTTAGAACTTGCAATCAAAATTATGGTTAAATATATATACTTTTAATAAATTGAGTTCTGTAAGTAAACCATGTGCACTTTTTTAGACGCTCAAACCTAATAGTCTTCAAAGGGAGTGCTGCTGACCAATACAGTAAGGTAAGATGTTATTCTTTAAAAAGTTTAAAATTGGTAGCTAAATTTCTAAAAGCTGCACTATGAATGTAACTGCCCTTCTTGTTTGTGAAATCTGTTCTATCAGGGTGGTGAACTGTAAAAAGAATTAATGTATCTTAACATAGGCTAATTTGGAATATTACAAATATTATACATATGATAAAAGAGGTCATTTTTATGCATACTCTACTCTGGTAGAAGACCCATCTGAAAAAATCTGCTCAGTCTGGGCAATGCACTTTTAAATAAAATTCAGGTAAATCAGAGAGAGTTTAGACAGCACAAGAATAACAGATAGAGGAGACACAACCCATGAGAAAATGTTGAAGAATCTGGCTGGTTTAGATTATAAAAGAAAAACCTGAGATATCTTGTAAGACATGAAACTGGCCTTGATATTATTTTTCTCCTCACTCACCAAAAGCAGGACATGAGGAAGTTAGGTTTGACATTAGGACACAAAGGGGGTGCTGTCATTGGACAGGGTAAGGGTGGTTAAACACACAAAAAAGGCATAGGTCAGATGCCTTTTCTGGGTGGATTTGGTCCTGAATGTATGAGAATATTTTTTGAGCCTTTTTAATCATCCTTTGCTCTGATTCTGTGAAGCAGAAGCAGTTAATTCCTACCATTAGTGACAAGAACCTGCTGAATTCTGTCAGATTCCTTTTCCTGACTTGCTTTTCCAAAGTCTCACACATAAAATTGCATTGCGCTGATTAAAGAATAATTGTCCTCATTAGATAATCAGCCTGGTGAGGCATTTGGAACTTAATCCTGTTATTGCTAGTGAATTTTTAACTATTTACCAAGAAAGTAAAAGTACAGAAAAAATGGAGGAAACCAGAGCATTGACACAGTGTCTCATACAGACACCAGTATAAATTTCTTCAAAGAAAAGTGCAAGAAATCTTGTAGGGAGCTGGCATGAAGACTTTAATGGCTTTCAGCCATTCTTTCCTGATTTCCTCTTAATCCTTTGCAACAAAAATGTGGACATTCTCAACATCTATGCAAATCTTAACTTTTCTTACAAACCTGCTTAAGTCTTGGCATTATCAGCATTCAGAGCAACAAGTTTTAAAAGTTGATTTTCCACTGTTAGGGTATTTTTCTTACATCTTTAAGCATTCCTGTTAGTGTAATTGAATGTCTATTTAGTTTTTAATTTGTTTGAATTGTATTTGTTTTAGTTTTTTTTTTTTAATTTTGAAAACAAGCACATATAAAGTCAAATCATTTAAACTCCCTATAGATCCTTCTTTTCCTCATCTTTACCCCAGACTGTATGAAAAGAGCACCCTCCACATTTCCATTCTGTCTTTACACAAATTGTATGTTCCTGTGGTGGGTCTAAGAGCTAAACTCCCATCCAGCCACTCACTCACCCCCTCTGCTCAGCAGAACAGGGGCAGACACTGTGGACAAACAGGAGAGAGAAAGCTCATGGGTTAAGATGAAGAGGGGGATTGTTTAACAATTACTGGCAAACCAGACTTAGGGAAAATTAACTTCATTTATTGACAATTGAAATAGATTCATTCCTTCACTCCAGACTGCTCTCTCCCCAGCCCAGACAGCACAGAGAGGATGAAGAAGAGATTATGGTCACTTCATAGTGATTTCTCTTTGCCACTTGCTCTGGCATGGGCTCTCTGCGGGCCTCAGTCCTGCAGGAAATCTGCTCCAGCAGGGGTTTGCCATGGGCTGCAGGGAATATCTGCCCATCTCCTGGAGTGCTTTCTCCTCCTCCTCCTCTGATCTCAGTGATCTCTGTTATTTCTCACTCTTTCACTCTGTCCTCTTTTCTCTGCTGTTATTTTTGGGGCCTTTTTGTTTCCTTTTTCAAACCTGTTTTTACTTACATCACTCAAACCTCCCTGACAGGCTCAGCTTTTACCTGCAGTGAGTTCCTCAATGCTGGACAGCTGGACATTTAGGAAACTGAACTGTGAGAAGCCACCCTGCAGCTGCTCCTCTTCCCCCACTAAAACTTTGTCCTCTACTTCCATGAATGTCATCTGTTTCTTTTCAGTGGGTTGCTGATTATAGACTGCTCACTTTGAATGTAAATTGTTTGGCATCTCACTGCCTTTTGTGGCAGCCCCCTGAAACCTTGTGCATAGGCAGCTACAATTTAAAATTCCTCAGCATAATCAGGACAATCACGTGTGGCTGGTAAATATTTCCTCAACTCAAAACAGAACTGTCCACAGACTGGAAAGGGTAAACAGGAAAATTTTCAGGGAATGCAGCAGGACTGCAATGGATGTTTCCAATGCTGTTCAGAGAAAATATTCTTCAGTGAGATAAGACAAGAGAAAAGCCATAGGCAAGGATGTCTAAGGTGCAAGAGAAAGAGTCTGATAGTCCCTAAAAGATAGATACACAAAACCCCATATGCAGCCATAGCTAGGAGAATTCTGGGAAAAACAGAATTCTGGGTCAGACAAATAGGCATGAAAATAAATGAAACATAAATTGTTATACTGAATCTGGACACAGTCTTCTGCAGAGGCAGATAAGGAACTCCCATGACAGGAAATTATGCAACAGATCCTCTGTGGGGATGATTCTTCTTAACTCCATAGAAAATACTCTAGAACAGAGTTCTTGAGAAAAACATTTATTAGCCATTTTCAAGCAGTGTCAACACATTGATATTGTTGACAGATCTAATCATGTTTAATTTTTCCTTAAAATATTCTCAGGTAACAGGTAGTAGAATTTATTATTACCTTATGTTTTCTGACAATCATAATGTTTTACTCCATGTATTAAGTTCCTTTTGAATGTCTTCAGCTATCTACAAAAATTCTTGGTAATTTAAAAAAGGACTTAGTTATGTCATTCTTGAAAAGTCACAAGATAGCATTCTGTGGCTGATGCAACTCCAGTATTTATTTTTAAACTCAAGATTCAAAATATGTGCCTTCAAGTACAATAAAAAATATGTTCTATTTCCCTATCAAATCTAAAATCTTTTATTTCTTTTACTACATTTATCTTAGTTCTTCTGACTAGAAGTATTATAAGGCATGATGTTCATGAGGTAGCATTTAATTCCCTTTTTCACATTTCACTCAGCCTGAAAACAGCATTCAGAGTTTCAGGTTTGGGCAGAAGACTGCATTCTTTTCACTGATTCAGCCAATTAACATAATTTACCAAAGAGAATCACTTTTCTGTAATAATAAACTCCAGAGCACCTTCAATTCCCATTGCATTTCCCAAATTTGCTGATTGCAGCTGCCCCCAGCCCCATCCATTCCCCTGTCCCAAGCTTCATTTTGGCTTCAATGGCATCCATAGGCAATATGCATTTTGAATTTCCAAACTAAAGGCAATTAGCTCTCTTTTCTTTACATATTGATTAAGCAACTTAAATTCCTTTATCACACTGATTCATGATCAGTCAGCCAAAGCCATTCTTGAGGCAGCACAAGAACTCATCTTAAGGAACCACCTGTAAAAGGAAGAGATCCAGTGATACATTAGCACTGAGGATTTTGCCGTAAAAAAATCTGTTGAAACATGAAACTGCATTGAAAACTGCATTTTATGTTATCAGGTTAGGAAGCAACCAAGAGCTCCTCAAGAGATGAAAGGGAAGAAGTAAGGTTGTCTTTACACAGCATAATACCCCTGCTGCTTACATTTGCAGGAGGTGAAATTTTGTTACATATCTTTTCTGGCAGGCACAGCTGCACAGAAGACAAGTCTATAAGAGATAAATACAGAAGAGACTTTGATAAAACAGAAAAACCCAGCAAATATTTAGCTGTAGCAAAGGAAACATATAATCAGACCTCCTCCCAAGAAGAGGTCAGATACAAGATGAAGACATATGAATTGTTTACCTTCTGAGAAAAACTTAATAAAATAATCTAATTTCTTATAAAGCTGCGTTGTTGTTACAGCATGGAAGTCAGAGGAAGTACCTGAAGCAAATCTACTGTGGTCAAGGTTTTACCTCTTCCCATCCCTTTTCAGAGCCTCTGTGACAACTATGATTAGCACTGGAAACCAGGAATCACATCACCTCCATACATGCAGGAGATTTTAGTCTTTACTATTGTTTTCTGTTTTCATACTGTTTGTATGAACTGCATTTACATAAAAATTGGGAGTAGGGGTATACTGGGAAGATCCAGTTAGGATGATATCACTGTTAGGAATCAGTTTTACTCCAAATCTGACTGTGATACAGAAGACAAATACAAATTACATTATTTTTAAAATGAGCTTGCTCCAGAGTTGGCCTTCAGGAAAGCTGTGCCTTTGACACACAAGAAGAAATTCCACGGTTCCTATGCAGGGCAATCATACTGGAAGACCATTTCTTCCTGAAATTTAGTCTCATCAGAAAGAAAGTCTGCAAAATTCTGAACATTTATCATCCTTTGACAGCATAATGAGTGAAGCTGTCATATTCATATTTCACAAACATTTGTTGCCAAGTCACAATGATGAAAGTTATTCCACTAGGGAATGCCTCACATTTTGTGTGTTGAACGCAAGCCAACAAGCTAGAGCCAAGTCTAACTATTTCTAGATTTTTAGAAGTGAATTCTACTTCTGCAAGTGTTGTCAGATGTGTGAGAAATGCAGGCTAATTAAATAATTTCTCATTTTTATTAAGTGCTGTCCTGTTTCTGATTGTTAAAATGCTCTTCTATGCAATTTTCTTGTGTTAATCTGAAGGGACTCTGCTAATGGAAAGTTGTCCAGAGCCAACAACAGAAAGTTTAAGATGAGACTTTCTTTAAGAGAGGTGATGGGGTAAGAGTAATCCCTGATTACTTTAAATTTCTACCTTTACAAAGATTATCAAACACCATCAACAATTTCACTATGGGTAAATTTTGGCTACATTTCTTCTCTACTATTTTTTCAGGCATTAGATGTCATAACTTGCAAAAATTTTTAAGGGTCAATATATGGGATTGAACTAAGGTTCCAATATTTTAGTGAAAATGTAGCCTTAGTTCACATTAAGAATATTTTTACTTATGGATTTAGATTAATTTAATTAATTATAATAATTTATTTAATCATTTTAATCAATAATAATGATTAAAATGTTGTATTAAGAATTTAGACAGAACTCTGCCAGAGAAAAATTCTCCTTTAGAACACATAAACCGTACAAGATTGTATGTGATGTCCCAAGCTCACAAACTAACAAAGGTTCTGGAGGATACCTTCCCTGCTCTGTCCTGCTTTGCTGATGCAGAGGTACAGTACTCGTACTGTTGAATAGAATCTGAGGTGGCAAATAGCATCAGCTAAATAATTCAGATGACAATCTGGGCAAATTGGAATGCCCACGGAGATTTTCTGCTTTCACTGTGAGAAAAACATCTGATTTTGTATTCTAGTTCTAAAAGAAAAAGCTTAGGAAAATGTGGGAAATTGTGTGATGTTTCAGGATGTTGATCATCGATGAATGACAAAACTATCACTAATTTTATGAGAAAGAACTGATTAACTGTGGACACACAGTTTTCTTCCTCACCCTTATGCATTTTCCACATCTATGCCATACTGTTTTTTTCCCAAAATGCTTGCAAGTTTTTGAAAAATTGCTCAGCCTTAGAAAAATATATTAGGCCAGAATTATGAATAAGAATGACACCAGGGTAAACATCCAAATGAGCTAATGTGATAAACAGAGGAGTAGAGCTGCTTCTTGTATAAAGCTTTCACTGAATCCCATTTTCTACAACTTTTATTAGGCATTGAGGTTTACAAGGCTTATCTGATGGGCATTCTCTCTTTTGACTTCATATCAGCTCACACAATTGTTATCAGTATTGGCATTGAAAAATTGGAAGAAATCTTTATTACTGATTTTTAGAAGAACAGACCTGAAATAATTTGCCACGTTAATAATGAACCATGATAATTTCCTGCTCAGGATTTTTATCTGTTTCAGTTTCCAGTCTTCATTGCCTTTCAGAAGGAAACAAATTAACAAGAACAATCCAATGCTCTTTGTTTACTCACATTTTCTAAATTTTATTAGGATATTTTCATACATAAAAATGGAAAGAGCAAGGTTTTAACCACAGCTAATCTGGCTCTGACTGAGTCAGAGTAGTCTTAAATGTTGGCTTTGTATTAATAATTCCTCATTTTCCTTGATCTACAAAAAACTCTACGCTCTACTATGGAGCATTGCAGTTAAATGCATTGCCATGTAATTATCTTGACCTTAATTATATGAACTCTGTTATTCCTTACAAACCAATTGGTCTCCAACACTGCTACTATTTTGATATTATTTTTTCTTAAAAATAGCTACTAAATATTCAATTGATATCTCTCCCCACATACTTTTGAACCTCTGACTGTTTTAGATAGTTTCTTTTGCACTATTATAACGTCTCACAGAATTTTAGGAGAAATAAAATCACTCCTGATAGCTGCACAAGGTACGGTATTTGATGCTGTTCGCAGCACTTATGCCAATGCTTTTCTTCCACTTCCCTTCATGGTGACCACTCCCTTCTCTTCAGCTTTCTTAGAAATTGTTACACAAAGTTCTGCCAGTATTTGAAAATGTGTCTATGTACATAGACAGAGAGTGAGTGAAAGAGATCACAGAAAATATCTTAGTAAGCATTTCAGCCTTCTCCTTGGCATCTGTTATTTGCATTCTATTCTTGGAAGGATAATATGTTCATCTAGCAGAATATGATTGATTAACAGAGCAGAAGGGATATTGTGTGTGTCAGTACTTGGAAATGCCACAGTGTCTATCTCTTCTCCTGCTAGTTCCTTTTCTCACATGGCTTAATGCAAAATGCCAATCTTTGCAGTGCCCAGCCATATTCCCTCTGGTTTCATCATCATTCTGGAATATTATCTTTATTTCATAGGATATTTATCTCATTTCAAATAGGATTGGTTATAAAACCCAATGGAAAAATATGTACATACCATTTTGAAAAATATCTTTGTATAAAAGGTCTTAAAACTTTTTGTTATCAAGTTTATATTCACTGGAAAAGTGAGATGAAGCTGATTTGTTCATCAACAGAGTCAACATAGCACAAATAACAACAGTGAAAACTTCTTCAACTAAGCCATGAACATTGATCAGTCTCTGCCTAAAGAAGTGCTTTCTTCAGGTTTTCTGAAATTTATTCTGAGTATTCTGGATCTGTAAGAAATTTGCTATTAGTTGTTACTCAGTTTGACTGTTCTTGTATCATTTTTCCAGATAATCAGACTTGAAAAAAAAGTATAAATATATATGGATTATGAGCGTGTTAATTCCCCTCCAAAAAAATTCCCCATGATTCCCATGTGGATATGTGCTTACTCCCAATTTACCTCATTCCTTCATTTAATATACTAGTATTAATATTTTTTTCCTTTTACCAATTTCAACTTAGGTACCTCCTGGTTTTAATATAGTCATGTCTAAACTAAAAATTAATAAAATTATTATTAGCTATTGTATTAACACTATGAGAGGCAGTGTGGGTCTACCTGCTACCCAGAGTCAAACATGTCCTTTCCAATTAAAAACAAAAAATTAAAAAGTCAGTTTGGGGTTAGTTTATTGATGCAGGGCACCCTGCAGCCAGGAAATAATGTGCTCTGACTCCATGATTCAGAAGGCTGAACAATTGCTTTATTAAGCTGTACTATATTATAGTACCTACTATGCTTATACTATACTAAACTACTAACGAAAAACCTGTGACCCCTTAAAGACAGTCACAACACAGCTTTAACCTAATTGGGCAATCAGTCCAAACAACCATCACCAAAGTCCAATTAATAAATCCCTTTCAGTAAACAATCTCCATAACACATTCCGCACGTGCCAAACAACAGGAGTAGCAAGTAGAGATAATAATTGTTTTCTCTTTTGTTTTCTCTTCTCTCTCTGAGTTTCTCACTGCCTTCCCCAGGAAAAAATCCTGGGAGAGAGAATTATATCTCTCTCTGTTCAAAGAATGTGAATACCACTCACTTTAAAATCTTTCTGGTTTCACCAGAAGTAAATAAAAATCTTAAAAATAACAATTTTCTAACTACTGTATTTCTTATTCATATCTCTGAGAAATCATTTATGGTGGGCTTATTTCCCAAGGGAAATGATAGCAATCCAGAATAAAATCTTATGCTGCCAGCTGTCACTTTTTCAGTGTTTTAAACACTGATTGACAAAATCATGAACTATTCATAGAGTTCACACTATAGATTCAATTTATTTCACATACACAGCTTGAAAATATAATTATTTGCCACAATCATTGGGTAAATTGCTGGGAAATTCATTTCACCTAATGTAAGCCAAGATAATTGTCCAAATAAGCATTGGTGTTCCTGCTAAATCAGTGGAGAAAAAAAGGGATACCCGAGGTTGATTCATCCCCTCTGTCTTTCTCACATACTTCAAGAGTGGGATGAAATCCTCTCCAATGTGCTCATCACTCTTGCCTGGTCTGCTACATCTCTTGCTTACACAGTACGCCTTGTGTATCACTGAAACTGAGAGAAATTGTTTTAACTTTCACTCAGCATGCCAGAAAAATGATATTTACATTGTTGAATATTTATGTGCTTTTGTTGTGAAACCTCAGCCCTTTCTCTTTCTGCAGTTTGGTTTTATTTGAAGAGTAGGCATGGATGAAAACCAAAGCCAATGAATATGTTACATGAAACTCTGCTTGAATTTTGTGATATCTAGACTTTTTGTGTCTGTCTCCACCAATTTTTGTTTTATCTTCCTGAATGCTCATAGAAACCATGCAGCAATGAGAATTTTCATATGGATAAGAATTGTTATTAGGCCAAGGGACCATATTTCCAAAGTTCTTACAGAAACCCACTGATAGTACAGGCTGGGTCTGGTGCCTCATAATTTGGATCCCTTTTGCAATTAATTTTTCAAGTTGTTTAAAAACATTTACCCCTAAATATTGAGGTATTTCTGAACATCGTACAAAATCGTTTCAGTCTGACTAAAGCTTAATAGACCGAGAAAACAGAGGAGTGGAGAATTCCTAAATTTGCTTTCCTTTCCATTTCTTTCTGATGCCAAGTAGGGTTTTTCACATGATGCCTGACTTCAAGGGGGATTCACCTTCCTGCTAGATTCAGTAGGAGGTGGTGAGATATACCCAATTCCAGAGATGAGCCCTTATCATCATGGCCCTTATCATGCAACTGTAACTAGGCAACAGCTCACATTCCTCCTGTCAATATTTTCTCAGGCTGATGTGCTATTAAGACCTAAAGGAAACAAAAGTATATGCACACATCTCTCAGAAAAAAAGACAAATAATTTCAATTGGAAAAATACTGTTAACCATTTAATACCTTGTTAGGATTCCAAAAGATAATTGAGGACCTTTATTTTAATAGAAAACCAGCTAGATGGCTGCAAATTTTGATTAACAAGATCAACACAAAAAGCTTGAAACACAAGCTAATTTAAAAAATTATATTTTCTAACAAACATGTACAAAGCACTATCACCAAGCTGTAACCCACAGACAGAATATGTCACTGTCTGTGCCAAGGTGTTCTGCAGGCAAATCTGCACCCAGCCACGGGTGGGTGGTCACTCTTACTGATGTTACCGCCACAGATGTCTCTTTATAACTCAGTTAAGAACCTCTCTTGTGTTAATTATTCATATATAAAACTGAAATTATAGAGTTCTCTAGTGTTAGACTAATAAACCACCAAGTTTTACTTTTGCTCTACTAATTAGCTGCAATTAGTACATCTTTCTCAGCTTATTCTGTGTTATTTGGCACCTCTGTCAGTGACTTGGATTAGACTGGAAAAGCACTTTTTGGTAAAAGGTTGGAGATGACACAGAGGTCAATGCTGTAATTAATAATGAAGATGATGAATTACTGAAAAAGCAGCACTTTGGGGTCAACAGTAAGATGTAATGCTTTATTTAATATATGAAAATAGATTGTTTAAATTAAATTTTTCATCTGCAAAACCATTCAATTTGAAGGATGAAAGACCAATCTGGAAAGAAAATCTTAGAGAACAATTTAAAAGCCCAGGAAACTTGAATTTGCATATGATTGGTTAGGTCAACACTTTTGACTGAGAGAGTGAGCGTTCTATAAAGTATAAGGCATTTTCCTTGATGTGGGTACTACTGGGGAAAAACAAAAAGATTTTTCTTATTACATGAGAAGCAAAAATTAGAAATTTTGGAAGAGACCAATGGAGATGAGGTGCCAGTGACTGAGTTTGCATTGGCAAGCAGTAATATGCAAACTGCAGAAATGAATCTGCAGAATAAGTTAGTGCTGGGCACCAAACATCCACACCACAAATGGATGGCAGTTTTATCCAATGCTGCCTCCAGCCTGGTCCTGTTTTTTTGCATGCCCATAAGGAACAGGGTCAAATCAAAAAGTCCTCTGAAGCATGAATCATCCAGATTTGGATCCATCTAGAGTCCAGTCTGTGCAATTAAAGGCTGTCTTATGAGGAGAAGCCAGGAGTATTAAGTGGAAATGACAGTTTATTTCCTTCAAAACCACACTTTGTGTCAATTAAAACACATTTGGTGCATCTATAGAAACAAAAGCATGACATAGATTGATGCCTTTGTAAGCAGCCCTTGTCGACAAATCATTTGAAAGCAGGAAGTTCTAGTATACAATTCATCAAGGTAATTTGTCCCGTGCCTGGAAATTAGAATTAGATATGCTTAATAGAGAAACAACTAGATAGGTATGAGATAGAAATCTGCCCATGTCACCTGTGAGTATAAAGGACATACACAGCAGCTGGAACAGCTTCCACAGTGGATTCTCTGCCACTTAAAAAATTTTAGCTGGGTCCTCTTAAAAAAGTTTTAATTTGGTCTTGTGACTGAATTCTCATCTCCACAAATACAGAGGTGTACAGAAAAACAGTGGCAAACAGGGCAGTCATCATCACCAAGGCTGTCACAGGAGGTGACCAGAGGATGCAGTGCACAAGGCCTCTGCTGCCCTCTGTGTTGGAAAGCATTTCCCCATGTCACATCTGATGTACACAGGTGTATGTGTGCTTTTGGGAATGCCAGCTCACCTTCTCTGCTGGTTGGAGCATAGAGCCTCGTGTTTACAGGCTGCCTGATTCAGCAGTCCCTAACAGTATGAGGCAGTTTCAATAAATAATAATAAAATTAATTTTTAAAAATGCCGTGTTGACTTTGACCCACATTTTAAGGATATATGAAGAGGGTACTTGTATTAATATCTTCCCTCAGTTCAGACCTGATGCCACAGACTTCAGTAAAAACCACTAAGTACCAGCTGCTCAGAAATGAAGATGGGAATTAAGATAGATTGCTTAGAATTTCAAAAGGGATCTCAGTGTGATGACCGCGGGTGATGTTTATGCAATCAAATATTGTAAAAAATTCCTATTATAGTCCCTTATTCTCCCTTCCCACCTCCCTTCTCCCTTGTCTTCCCTCTCTTGACCATAACCAAATAATCAATGTATAAAACCGTATAGTATGTTTTAAGAAGGATTACTTATTACCACAAACTCTTAGCTTGCACTTCTCTATTTTTCTTATTGTGTTCAGAACAGACACTTATTTACAGATAATTTACCCTAGTTTGTATGATAAAACTAGTTCTGACTGCATTCCATTTCTTGAGAAGGCCTCAAAATACTTTTTTTGTTTCCTTTTAAGCTCCCCATGAACATAATGTGCCACTTTGTTAAAAATCAGTGAAAAATTTGTTAACATTTTTCAAAACTCTAGTGAAGCATATAAGAAACTTTTGCATTTGTCAAAGGCAAGAAATAAATTTAAATAAAATGTTCATCTTAAAAAGTTAACACATCATGGCATTTTTAAAAATGAAGAAAAATCCCAAACAAACACAACAAAAATGAACAAACAACCAAGCCCATCAAAACAAAGAAAAAAAATAAACAAAGAAAACCAAGAACCCAAACACCTGATAAAACCAGACTTTTACTTCAAGCTTTATTATGGAACTTTATATTCTAAAAATATATTGGAGGAGCAGGGGGGGCAGGGCTGGTTTATGTAGGTTCACAAATAATTTCTGACAAAAGTACTTTTGTGAAATCATTCCAGCATTCTGTCACACCAACTAGTCATATCCCATAATGCTCAATGCATTTGCAGTAATGATGTATATATGAAATAAAGAACTTAACTTACTATTTTCATACTTTGCAGTTTTGTAGTTTATTTTCCGTATCCAAAAGTCTGTGACACCACCTAACTTTGTATCTACATACATCGACATGGAAGGAAAAAATAGAGAGTAACAGACAAGAGATAATCTGAGCAAACTAAAACTGAGAAATAGAAATTCTATTCTACCAATAGAAAAAAGGAAAAAGGAAATAGAAAAAAGGAAATTAAAATTTCATCCAACATCTATCACCCAGTCTCAAAACTTCACCAAGGTACCTTAGAATCGCAAACTTAAGAGTCATGACATCTTTACCCTGGCCTAATTAAACATGACAAATAATAGATTGGTTAAATCTGATTAGTTATGGTCATACCAGTTTGAAGGAATATTGGGAAATTCCCAGAAATCTACCCATATTTTCCAGTTGTCCTCTGATTTCTGTAGCCATTTATGTGGTTCTTTTTCTATCTGAATAGAAAGTTGCTTTATGTTGGAATTTTACTGGATGTAATGTAGAGTGATGGCTTGTCAGGATTGTTGTTGGATGGTGGCACATCTCAGTTATTACTGCCATGAGGTTTGTTTTCACATTCTTTTGAGTACTTGGAATTTTCATCCAGAGATAAAAAAGTGGGCCATTATCACAGCTTCTGTTATTGCATCTGGCACTATAACTACTGAAGCATTTCCATCAAGTTTCATCCAAAAATAGCAGAAAAAGAATTATATCCAGTGGCTTCAGATGACTTCTTTTTGTCCTATAATTTAGGATAGAGAGCGTGAGCTGGAAATCCAGTGCTGAAGCACTGCACATAACCTCTTGTGCTGCCCTGGGCACCTGCCCTCTGCAAGCAACAGAGGAGTGGTTGTGAAAACTGCCCACAGGAGATCTCTTAAGAGCAGCAGCAATTATTTAATGTCATCCTTCTCCTCAGTGGCCTTTCCCTGCCACACCCTGCACAAACACGAGAAGAATGTATGACTGTGACTCTGGGAAGGAAATCTGCCACTTCTGCGCACAATGTTTTCTGTACAGCAGTTGAATGCTGAACATGCACTGCAAATCTGCTTCTTGAGGACCCTGGATGCATGAAGCTTGTTCTGGACTTCTGTCTTCTACATGCATTAATACTGCAGCATCTGTGAAAGTCATAGGAATACATTTCACTCCTTGGAAGCTGTCTTATTGCATATGCACAGTGCATCCACCATTTGGTAGGAAAAATATGGAACATACATCTATTTCATGAGACAAACACAAGGAATATGAAAGCAGACACCGCTGGTTGAAATTTATAGTGTTCAAAATAATAGCTATATAATTAAAGCTTAATAATTTATTAGGAACTAGAAAATTTTCATTTTATGGACTTTTTTGTAATGGTTTTTTTTTAAATCAATGTATTCCAGAACACTGAAGCTCATTCCATACTTTGACCAAAGTTGAAGCAGCCTCCAAGGACATGTTCTCAGACTATGATTCTGTGAAATTAAGGTTTCCTCCTCAAAATGTATCCTGGATTGTAATAGATGATGTTCACAAATTCTTTTATTGGTTTGTTCACTGTATGTTGGATGTGGTTCTGCATTTGTTTTGGCTGAAGGGCTGCCAAGGTAGGAAGGAGTCCCCTCGTTCTGCCTGTTTCACTGAGCCATGCAGACCCCACAGAGGGAGGTGTGGATTGCATTTTCCAGGAAGAAAGCCTGGGGGATGGGACAGTGAGGGTGGTCCTGCAAAGCGAACAAGGAATCTGGAGAATAAGACACTGGGAGATGCCTGAGATGAAAATATAAAACTTAATCTCGGCAAAGATGAATAGGAACTTTAATCCAGAAATAAACAGGCAAACTTTGAGGGGACTTAAAGAGAGCCAGACTCAAGAGAAGATACCTTAGGGGATGCAGCTGTCTGGGAAGCATGAAGTGCTCTTTAAGACCAGATGTATTCTCTCACCCAGAAAATCTGGGGATTTTTCTACTTAAAAATTATCTTTTCTAATAAAACTTAGCTTTGCTCCTGGAAAATGTTTTTAGTGCTTTTGGTCTTTTAAGAAAGAGAAGCAAGCAGATTTCTCTCAATTCTCTTGGGTGTTATCATGACCACAGAAAAGAAAGTTCAACACAATGGAAGAGCTCGGGCTGTAATTTAGCACAGTTCCACGAGCACAAGAGGTATTCACTTGACTTTCTATAAACCATTTGCCCACTTATGCTTCCCAAGAGGCATAGCATTACAGACATTATCCTGTGTGTTTGTGGCAGGGAAAAGTACAGCTGATCAGAAATTAACTTTCCTGAGCAGAAATGCAACCTAGAAAAAGACTTGGGCTAGTGTTTATTCATGTTTTGGATCAAGCCATTTTGAACCCTTAAATAGAATCTATTATTTTTTAAAAAACCAAAGATACTGAAATTTTGTAAGCCAAATGACATGTTGGAAATAAAGGGATATAAGACTAGAACAAAATCCTTAAAAATCCTGAAATCCCTTATTGGATGCAGAGAACTCAAATAGATTCAAACTAGACCTTTTTTCGCAGCCAAAGTGACAGGCATTAACACAGTGGCAGAAGCTTCTGACATAAGCAACTCAATTATATCAGGATTATCATAAGCCAGTCTTAATAAAACTAAAAATGAACTCATGTCAGCATAAACCAGACAAAAATGTCACCAAAGATCTTCCCAATGACAGTTTAATTAATATGCCAGGAAGTAAAGTTAAGACTAACAAAAATTTGTGATCAATTTTATGGAGAACTAATTGCAGCTGTTCACATGTAATCCTTTGAGCTCATGAGACAGGTAGAACAGGTAGGATCTGTGGCTGGTGGTAGACTTTTATTTACCAAGCAATGCATCCTTCATTGTGGGATCTCAGCACCTCAGGACTGAGGTGCCAAGTCACCGAGACCACCCTTGGGGGGCTCGGGAGTCCTGGAATGTTGCCAGAAGTGTCTGGTGGCTGGACTTTGATCCTACACAGGAGACGACACCTGTATGAGGATAGGAGGATTTCACCGGGGTGAATGGTGAAGGGATTAGTTAATTAGAGGGTGAGACACAGGGTTTAAGATTTCTGTACAGGGGGGTTTAGAGAAGTAAGATGGAGGAATTGGGGCATGTCCTGTCCTTCTTCTTCTTCTTTTTCTCCTCCATCTTCTGTGGTGATGGTGGCACTTTGGGATTGGTCATTACTAAAAGTGCACCGGACAATAAGGATAAAAGGTATTGGGGAAAAATGATAAATATTGTACACGCAACTTTGGGTATAAAAATAGGTGACTGTCCGGAGGGCAGGACAGTGTGCTCATGGCTGGCTGCTGAGCAGACCTCTGTCGGGCCGAAAGAAAATCTTTTAGATAAACAATTAATAAACATAGAGACCGAAAGAAGAACTGAAGCCTCTTCTCGTCCTTTGATACGCGGGCTGCCCCAAGGCCACTCCGGGCCTTTCCAGGCCCTCCAAACAGCCGAAAACCGGACACTTCATGAGTCAGCAGGCAGCTTTGACTCCAGGACAGTGAAGCACACTTGTTCAAAAGGGCTTGAATAGTTTCTTCAGAGTGCTGAGGAAGCTCTGTGAGAAAATTATGGGATATCTCAAAGCAATGCAGCTACTCTGCTACCAGGTCCATTTTTCCTGGGAAATGGCAAAAGGAGCTGTTTCCCACTCATTCATATAGAATGTATTTTCCAGGCTATAGAGCTGTCCTCCCTGCTCCCTGTTTTAGTTGAGACATGAACCTGGCCACTAAATCACCAACCTGAAACAGGTTTTTTATATTGGTGGAAAGGCACAAGACTAGAAATATGGAATATACCATACTGTACAACTGAGCAAGTGTCTTCAAGTCAGCATTATGAAAAAAAATGAAAGGGAAAAGCATAAATCTCAGTGAGGTCAATGGAATTATTTGTCCTTAAGTTCTGTAGGCCTATTTAAAAATCTCCCTGTGAATGTTCATGACCTAAATTTCTGAAGTTAAAGTTGAATTCAAGCTGAAGAAGGGAAGTTTTGGGGATTTTTTTTTTTTTGAGTTTCAAACTCTTAGCTAGAAATGTTATCACTTAATTTAAATGGACAGAGAAATACCCCACATTCCCTGGTCTAACTCAGGCAGAACGAGTGAAGCTTACCTGGCAGCCGTGGTGTGATTTACATATATCTCAAAAGAGTACTTGGGATTTATTTGATTGTTCTCCTGACAGGTTTACAGAAGGATAAAATAAGTGGGCCAAACATCTTTTAAGGTGGGATTTGGATAACACCAATGCCTGACAGTATTAAAACCTTACTAGATGACAGTATATTTTATCTGCACTAAGTTCTCCTTGGAAAGGAAAAATGAAGGAGGATGATAAAGTGCTATCCCAGAACAACTCTACTGAATTAATAAAACTGGTAGGTGTGCAACATCTCACTGTAGTTGTTCATTTAACAGATAGAGGTGATGTTTCCAGAGAAGTGTGGCTGAGAATCATAACCAAACTCCTCACAGAGGTGTTAGCTCCTTCTTTAAATACAATTTTATTGTGGGGTGTCCCACAGACTACTGTCAGCATCAAAACCTCCTTGAATCAAGTACTCAGAGAAATCTGCATTCTCCAGGAAGAGTCCAGATTAAGAGGGTTAAATGCAGGAAGGTGAGACGCATATGTCTAATTCAAGACTTTTACTTTCCCCTTGTATTTTTTTTTTATTTATTCACTATTACTAGAGAGATGCAAAATAGGGAAGGAAGTTTCAAAGAGAAAAGAACCAGTGCATGAAAAAGAGGAATATCCAAGTGAAAAACCTGAGACGTCATGGAATCACAGACTCAGAGAATCATTTGGGTTGGAAGGGATTTTAAAGGTCATTCAGCCCACCCCTCTGCATTATGCCAAAATTTTCTCCATCTAGAATCAAATGGGAGAGGGAGGACATACCTAACCAGTGAATTATCCATTGCTTTAAATATCTACAGAGTAAATTGCCCTAGGCCTATCACTTTAAAGCAACAAAATATTTGCATCTACATGAATTGTGGAGGGCTATAGAAAATGAAGGTTAGGCAAATTTTCTTGAATGTTTAATTTTACTTTTTCTTGTTGGGAGTTGAACCTGGAAGCGCTTTATTTCCTGATTCATAAAGATTTATCTCTTCCTACTCTTTCAGTAGTAAATTTGGATTCTTTTTTTTCTTCTCTGAACAGGTCTCAGGACAGAGATTTTCACAGGTTAAATTTTTATTAGGAGAAATCCATATTTCTTCTTAGAGTTTTATGCCATATTGCCTATTTATGAACAATTCTCACATCATTTACTCTCAGTTTGGCCACTTATGAGTCGGTTCTTTTCTTTTTTTTATATAACTCTACCCTCATTAATTAATTTGCAAAGTGACTCAGTAAGGAGTTGGTCAGTGGTGTGATGGGCTTTTATTTTAGTATGATAATTTATTCTCATGTGAGTGGCTTTAACTTAGCCTTGGGAACTCTGTGCAGCTGACTCTCCTTTCCCTCCTTTGCAGCTGCAGCTCAATATTTCTCATGTTAGTGTGTGCATCACGTCACTGCAGAATTTCAACTTTGTCATTTTGGGTGATCATGACAGTGATCCGTCTTCTCCTGTTGTCCAGTTTCACAAATAAGGTTTAATTGACTTTCTATGGTTTATAATGACCACATTCAACACGTCCAGGGTCCAGCTGCAGAAAGCCAATTCAGAACAAATGGCAGAGTTTGCCGTGGACCACAGAAATTACTTCTGGGTTCCACTAAATACTTAGTTTGGAAAAAAAATTCTGAACATTTTTGTAGCTGCTGTTATTAGGCTATAGCATATTGTGTTTCCTTTCACATGGGAAGAATTAGTTTTTCTCAATAGATATATATCACATAACAATCCATTTGATGGCTGGCTGCTCTCAATTTTTAGAATGTCCTAATATGAAACTTCTAGTTGCAATAAATTCTTGGTCTGTAATAAAACATGGGAAAATGTAGAAATTATGTATGTTCTAGCATAAACAATAATATTAATATTGGCCTGAAAATATAACTCAGTGCTGAAAAGTTATGACAGTTTTCCCTGCCTTTCATAATGTCCTAGAGATTAAAGGACTGATTCACTTAATTAAAAAATATTTCAAGGTTAATGTGATTGAAGTCACCTCTTAATTAATAAAACACTTGTGGCTAAAGAGATAGTATTAGTAAATAAATAAAACCTTTCAGAAAAGCCATCAGCGTAGTGCCAAAATTACCATTGATGCTTTGTTAATATTTCTGAGATATTCAATTAAAGATTTTGCAAATCTGTTGTGCTCGCCACAGCTGGATGAAGACAAGATGGTCTGATATCCCTTTCAGGAAAACAATCTTAAGGAACTCAGGCTCACTTTTGTGTTACAAAAATAAAATATATTAAATGTGTCACAAAGCTTAAGCTTTGCGCATCTCCTTTTTTTTTCACAGAATTATTTTATGCCTTTATGTCTGTATGCATCACAAAGTCATTTGAGGGGTCTTCATCATATCATCACATGCTAGAAAGGCTTTTTCTTTCACAGTGTATTATTTTATGGATAACAGATATTGATTTCTAAGTTTGCTTGTACTTTAAAAGAGCAACATTCTTTCATAAGAAAACAAATAAATATAAAATAATTGCTAAAGCAACCATATGACACATCCTCTTCTGCTTCTCTTCAGTTTTTTCTCGTCCAAAAGATTCATTTCCTAAAGCACAATCTTTTGACCTTTAGGAAATTAAATTAAAATGAGAAATTTCTCTCCTCCCCTCTTGAAGGATGAAAGATGTGCCTATAATATGAAGTAAAATAGATTAAAATCCTCCTTAATAAGTTATCAAAACCTCCAGAATGCTTCTGACAAAATTTTCTAAATGTCTCTTCTGTCATTGGGATTCTGTGCAATTAAGGAATAATAATAATAATAAAATTAAAATAGCTTTCTTAATGGATTACTGATCAAATCCATCATTAATATATGCACCAACTTTTTTGTCTTCACCACAGACTGGTTTTTCTGACATAATTTGATGATACAAAAAATTTTTGTAATGCCACAAAAATAAATCAAACTGCATTTAAAAACTGTTTTCACTGGTTCCTGTGAGCTGTGTCCTGTCATTGCCATAAGCAGGGTTGCAGCTTCCCTTCAGGCTGGTTCTCCAGAGCACAGCTGCCCTCCACCACTAAACCATTCACAGCCCTCATGAAACATGTTCATGTTTCCTATCCTTGCTTTAGATATGAAGACTGGATGAAAACAAGCTAATTAATGGGCTTGATTTTCCTGCATGGATCCTATTTATGAGGAGATTTCAAAATCTATTTCAAAATCTGTTTTTCAGAGAAGTTAGTACAGACAATTTTGTCACTGTAACTTTTGGCTAGTACTCCTGTGGGCTGCTTGTGGTGACAGAGATAAAAGAATATACCTAATTAACAAAAGAGGAGCCTTCCAGTTCCTCCAAGGAAATGTAATGGGAGAAAAAAAATAAAAAAGAAAAAAAGAAGGGAGTATTACTGAAAAGTAAAGTTCACAAGCTAAAATATGTGTCCACTTTTTGACTGGCAGAAAGATGACCAGATTTTGAAGTAAGCCAGTTCATGCCACAATCTATCATTAAAATTCCTGCAAAAATTAGGAATTGAGACAGAAATATGCTCCTGTATGCAAGAATGAAATCCCTTTTCTTTAAATGATACCTAAAACCCATAGACAAGATTTTTTACCAGCATTAAATAATATGGGTTTGTGCTTTGAAATCAACAGGATGTGGAAACAGCCTTGATTGTGTGGCTTCACTGCCACTTGACTCCTTTTCACTCCCAAAAAGCTGTGATGTGCAGAGATATTACCTACAGACATATCTGTAAGACATAACCCTTTATCTACACAGAGGGCTTCCTTAAAAGGATCAGATGAAACAAACCAAAACTGTGCTGCTGCCTAGGGAATTAACTAATGTGTCATGTGTGAAACTGGCTCTGCTCAAAACGAAACGATACAAGAAGCAGAGAGCCTGAAGTATCACGCAAAAGTCACCTTGTGCCTCCTGGAAGGCAGCTTGAACATATGCCAATATTCTGAGTGGGATGGAAACAGTTCATTCACATCCACCCTAAAAATACCATGCAGCATATTGCTGAGGAAGTAGTAGGAGAAGAGCAGGCAGAAGCACCATTCTAACCCTGCACTGGGAGCTGTTGAGAGGCTGGAAACTGAGAGGTGGTGATGAAAGGGGTGGTGTCACCTTCATCTGCTCTTGAGTAGATGAGCTTGGTGTGGGTCCTTGTCCTGCACTGTTGTCACCTCCCCTTTCCACAGAGGTCAGTGTTCTGCAGCTACTGGTGACCAAGTGACACCCTCAGGGACACTCTCAGAGAGGGGCAGATGCATGACATTTGGTCTGTGTGTCCTTACAAGGCAAAGATCATAGCAACACTAACCTTGACAACACAGTGACATTAACCTTAGCTTACAAAAATGTCATGTAAATCTCTTAAGCACAGTATTGAGAGGGAAGAAATTTTTTTTCCCAGCAGTTTTGCCACAGGCACTGTTAGCTATGTTTTGTGCAAGTGCATTTCATAAACAGAAAAACACTGGGTCCAGGAAAAGACTTTGGAGGATTTTTATTCTGTTTCTTTTCAAATAAGATTTATGATTTTACAGGTAACAATGCTGAACTATGGTTTGCACTCCCCCACTCCTTAATGCTATTTATATCTAATTTATATATGCCATTAATATGGAAGTATTAATGTAATTTTGAATATTACCACTCTGCCTCCTTTGCTTGAATCTGGATCCAGAATCTCACAAAAAACCAATCATTTTTCTAAAACAAATGGTCTTACATCCAGCCTACAAAGAGTGGGAGAGGAATTAATGGAGCTACACATACAGCTGGGACTGTACGTGTACCCCTTCTGAAGCATGTATTTTACTGAGATAATATGACACTTTTCTAGGTTGCAGGGCTTCTGAAGATGCTCCTGGTTGCCTATCTACAGTTTTCCCTGAAGAAAACTTCAGACCTTATGCTCAGGTGACAGCCTCAGGTGACAGCCTCCTCCTAACCCATGTAATTTGTTAGATCCAGTTTTCGGGAATATGACAAGGTTGTGATGCCCAGGAGTGCAACTGACTGTGCAGCCATTTCCACAGGGTGAAAAGAAATGTGTCACACAAAAAGGGACAGCATCCACAGATCAGATTAACTGCAAGCACCTTCAGGGTGGCTGAGGTATTTCATTTTGACACATTTCTGTTATTTTCTTATAAAAACTGGAAAAAAACACTAAACACCCCCCCTTGTCTTTGCCTTTCCTCTTGTTCTCTTCCAAGACCTCATGTTGTGCATGGCCCATTTGAAGTGAAAACAAAGGACAACTTGTTTGCTTAGACCAGCTGGCAGGAGTTGCTCCGGTTTCCTTTGATCCTCAACTTGACACAAGGCTTGTGAACCAGGAACTCTGCCACCAGCTCCTTAACATTATTCTCTCTCCCATAATTATTGAGCATCTTCAAAATGCCTTTATTTGACTCTTTTATTCCTTTCTATTATTAAAAATTACTGTAGATGCTTTCATATCTGTTGTGGATTGCTTCTTTTGGCTCTCTGTTCCGTCCTCACACTTTTCATATGAATAAAACAGCTACCACGAGACAGATAGGTTAAGCAGAGGTTTTTTTATTAGAAGAATGAATTTGAGTTCTTGAAATGTTTTGCTTTTGCAGGTCTGATAAGGAAAAACACCTGCAGTGTGGTGAGAATGTGGGAAAAGCTTCATAATCTGCTATTTCTCACTCCTTTGCTGCATCTAAATTATGTAAGAGTCTGCTTCCACCTCAGTCTACTGCACCCTGCTTAGCAGCCTGCATGACTTTGCAGTTAATTTTTGCAGCTACTGTAATTCCCTCTTAAAATTTTTTGGCAGCTCACTCTGCTGAAAAAGGTATATTTGGAAATTGCCTTTCCTGCAGTTTCACAATATCTGTGATTATCCAATTTAAGCCTGAGGATCATACTCAAATTGAATTTCCATACCTGACTACTAGCTCCTGTCTGCACTTCTATTTCTTGTGGGGTCATCATGAAACAGCAAAATATCAAAAAAAGTTTGGATACAAAATTCTGCAAAGAATGAGGAATAGCTAAACTCAAATCAACACAAATGCTGAGTGAAAACTGGACACAAACATTCACACCAGGTCTCATAAGGTAAAAATTTCTCATACAGTTTAGTCTCTTCTTCCAGAAGAAATTTGAATCTTGCAGTCAAATTTTCTAGATAATTTTTTTTTTGTTAATAATGTCAGGATAAGCTTTATCAAATCAGAATTTCTGACACATTGTGTGTGCAGAAGCACATGCTACTTTTCTCATTCAGAACACAAAGAAACTGTCCAAAATAACCCCAATGAAATCAAACAGAGAGTTTCCCAAAGTTCAACATGAAAAAGAATTTTAGAATATGTGTATTGCGCATCTTCCTTTAGGGGTGGTTGCCACAAGGTATTAATAAATATTTTGACATTTCCAGTTAGATACTCAACACACCTAATTTTCAGGAAAAAAGTTTGAATGTTGAAGATTTTTGCAGTATGGAAAGACAGTAAGGCAGCTGCTCTTGTGCTACTCCAAACTGGTTTGTCCTTTCCTAAAAGAACGCTTTGTTTGCTATTGTGAGTTTTCAAGAGCATCTTATATTTACTGTCCTGGTAGTTGAGACAACTTTACAAGAGCAGACTGGTAATTTTTTGTCTTGTTTTTAATTTAGAAAGACTTTCCCAGTCCTGCTGAAATGCAGAAAAATACTTTTATTGCTTTAGGATCATAAGGATTAATTATTATTGTCTTCTCTGGAACTACCCAGCTCATGTTTCAAGACTAAAGCTAGTTGTGACAATTTCTCCTTGATCTGAGATCATGATGAGGTATAAGAAAAAGAGATACAAAAAGAATAACCAGCTTCTTTATTTTTTTACCCAAATCTTGCCTGAGATTCCACGTTCAAGCAGAAGGAAAGGAACCATTTCTGGCAAATTCTTGCACCAGCTGTGAAGAGGAAAGAATTTACAATTAAGAATCATATACTCTTATCTTGAAGGCTGCTGGGCACATCTTGCAATGTGCTAAGTACCTTCAGTTCCCATAGAAACTCCTGGGATCAAAGGACACCCAGCACCTCGCTGGCACAGGCTGCTGGCTGCCGACCAGGCTGGATGTTAGTGTGCAGGTGTGCTGCACCACAAACTGCTTCCAGGAGAGCTGGAAGCTTTCCATTACATAGACAAGACTGAGGACTTTTCAAGGACACAGTGGCTTAAAAGTTTTAAAATCTGAAGGGCTGAAATAGACTGAGATGCATGTTCAGCTCACAATAAAATGATAAAGGAGCAGTGCTGTTAGCATGGATACTTTTGCTGCACCTATTAAAAGGAGCTCTCTCTTTTTGGAGAAAGTTGGTTTGTTGGGATTTTTTTTTGCAGCAGCAGCAGCAATGTTTTACATACTGGCCACGAAGAACACTGCACCAGTCTGCAGAGCTATCAGAATCACAGGGAATATTTTAGCGCTATGAAGCCAGCAACAATAGTAGTGGGATGCAGACATCATTCAATCCTCCCTGGCATGATTTCCCCTACCATGCTGTTACAGGATAAAAAATATGGAGTACAAAATCAAACAGAAAAACATCCCCAACCTTTAATCCCCACTTAGGAAATATATCAAAAATTATTCTAGTAATTTTGCCGTATGAGGCTGAAGTACAGAGGTGCCAACAGAGAGTGGCTCACAGAGCCCAGCTATCCCTCACGTATTTATGCACCCATCAGATGCATATCCATTTATCCCGCACAGATGCACCCATTCTTGCTGTACTATTTTACTTGTTCTTTATTTGCTGTGGTGTAAGTCATCCAACCCATATTCATGCCCTCTAGTGAGTTTTTTGAATGTGATTTTTGAGGATGTTAAATACCAGTAACTCCCATTCCAGTAGAACTGTGGGCACTTTACAGCCCTGTCAGTGAGATTTTTCTGATCATATCTAGCCAGCCACAGCGTGGAGGATCACAGCTGAATAAGTCACTGTATAAATGGGGAGAAATAGGCTTCAGAATGGGGAATTCAGTCTACTGTGAAACTAATATTAAAATCAGTGAGGAAAATTGTACAATATAATAAAACCAAATCAAACAATAATAGAACCAAAGAGCCCCCCAAAAAAGCAACAACAACATCAACAACAAAACAATCCAAAAACCAAGGAAAAAAAGCCCAAAACCCCACCAAAGCACCTCCTCATCTCCATTTCTTCTCACTGAATACAAAAGGTATCCAAGTGGCCAACAAAGCTGTAGATGAGTACCTACTGTTTTTCTGAGATTACACGAACCCCACTTCATAGATGTCTGATGCAGGGTATCCAAAGCCAGCTGACGCTTCATAGCAGACACAGCCGTGTGTGTTACTGGTGGGACACATTTTGGTGACCTGTGGGTGTGTTCCTCAGCAGCAGCTGCTGCCTCCTGAAGGAGCAGCGGGATTCCCTGGGGATCACAGCTCCTGCATCCCGTGGGTGCAGCAGAGCCGCTGCCTCAGCTCGGGTGCAGGAAGGTGTTTGCTCTTTACAGGCACTCTTGCCCTGCAGCTAAAGGAGGGAGCTGCTCTGTTCTAGGGAATATTTACTCCATTTCCTCCTGTATGAGGTAACAGGACCCAAACCTCACTCAGTTCTGCAAATGGGAGGGAGATGCTCTTCTGCACAGGGTAGCTTGTCTCTTTGTGAGGCAAGGGTTTCCAGTTCTCACATACTTCTTGCCTTATTTCCCCTGCTTTGAGTGCTGTTTGACTGCCTTGACAGACCTTATACTGCTAGCAGGAGCACTCTGATTTTACATATAATACAGCCATGGAATAATTTAGGTTGAAAAGAACCCTCAGAGGCTTTCCTGTTCCAACCCTCTGCTTGAAGCAGAGCTAACTGGATCAGTTTTGTCAGACCTGTATTTCAGTGGGTGTTGAACATTTCCCAGGGCGGCTCTTTCCACACACTCTCTTGGGGTCCACAATTTGACCCTTTTCACGGTAAAAATATTTTTCCTTTAGTCTAACCAGAAAATAATGTGTCTTTGTGTCCTCCCAGCATGTGGTTGCAGAGAGCACCAAGGTCTCTCCTGAGCTTTCTCTTCTCCAGGGAGAACTGACCCAGCTCTTCAGCCTCTCCCTGCACATCGTGTGCTCTGTGCCTCTCCCTGCTCAGCCTGGTGGCCTCCACTGCACTCATTGCAACATATCAATATCTTTGTGCTGGACAGCCTAAACCTAAATTCAGCAGTCCAAACAGAGGGGGAAATCAGACCTTCCTGGACCTGCTAGCTATGGGATTTTTTATTTTGGTGGTAACTGGAAGCCAAGTCACTCTTTTCTTTACCAAAATTTTGTCCCTTATAGCTTCAAGACTGATAAAGCAGAGATAATTTTCACTTCCAGTGCTCGTGTTGTTTCAGCTTCAGTACCAGGAATCGCACACCTTGGTGGTAATCACAACATCACAGAACCAGCTAAGTTTGAAGAAACTCACAAGGATCATTGAATCCAACTCCTGCCCCTGAACAACACCATCCCCAAGAGTCAGACCATATGCCAAACATTAGATTTTTCTAATTCTTTCCTCTGCCTATGCTGTCATGCATACAACTGTCACTGAGCTATTTTCTCTTCATTCCTTTTGTCTTAATCCCCTCCCTTCTTGAGTATCCCTAAATTGTCACTTCCCTGAATCATGCCGCATCCCACCCTCAAAAAAGAAACAAAATAAAACAGTGGAATAGCTGTATCGTAAATCAAGGTTCTATGAGATTTTCTCATTTTCTCATGTTTAGTTTCATGACTAAAATTCAATTTTAAAAATGTTTCTGTATTTTCATTTGTTCTAAACTCGAGGACAGATTTCAACTTCTTACTGAAATAACTTTAAGCAAATTTCCTTTGTAATCATTGATGCCCTAACCCTCTGACAGCCTTTCATTAAACATCTTTTTCAGTCTTCTTGACTGTCATCTCAGCCATCAAATAAGGACACACTTTATAAGTATGCATTTCATTTTTAAAAACCTAGAAATCTATGAGAGTTTAGTAACATAGCCATGATGACATTTGTGATTTGGTCCCAGGAACAAAGAATGGTCTCCTGTGTGAAGGAGGACAGAAGCAGCATTAAGTCCCCAAGAGAAGGAAGTGCATTATAATCCAAGTGGCAACAAGAATAACTTTTCTAGGATTTTTTCCTCCCTCAAAATAGCCAACCAAACAATCCCACAGAAAACAAATTAGTTGTACACAAACTGTGAAACTGTGATGAAATTGTTTTATTTATAGGGCAGCTTACTCTGAATGTGTTTCCACTAATTCTACAATCAACCTTTGTATTTGTCCTTCACTCCCTGATAAGAAAAATTCTCCAAATCTGCTGTTTCACCTGCTGGTGCTGTTGTCTTTTCCCCTAAATGAGGAAGTTTCCAGGACTGTTTTGAGAGCTCTCCTCCCCTTTCCTTTCCATTTCAGATGATTTCAATGATGAGTCAAAGGGTCTTTTCAGAGTTCATTATTCCCAACTGAGAGTAGAATTTGCCTGACAGAACTTGTGATTTTAGAGTAATTATTATAATTTTTGGGTCACATTTCATAATCAGCTATTTAAATGATCTTCAGTTTTGCTACCACCTTTGAATTTTTACTTGTTATCATAGAACCATGGAATACATTGGGATGGAAGGCATGTTTAAAGGTCACCAACCCACTCTGCAATGAGCAGGGATATCTCCAACTAGATGAGAATATTCAGAGACCAAGAGGCTCAGAATGTTCTCAGAAATGGAGACTCTACCACCTTTCTGGGCTGTTTCAATCTTTCACCACCCTCACTGTACAAAATTTCTTCCTTCTATCTCACCTGAATCTAATCTCTCTTAGTTTAAAACCATCACCCCTTGTCCTATGGTCAAAAATTTTATTTGTGTACATTGATTCATAGTTCAAAAAGAAATTTATGAGAAAGTAGCTGGTAGGAGACAAAGAAAAGTCTTATTTATCAAAAGCAAAATGCAGCAGTTCTTATCTAGTAACATGGTCTGTTGGGTCTGTTCTGAAAATTGTCACATATATGAAATATATGCAGAAATTTACATGAGCTACATTTCCTTACTGGAAAAAAAAAAAAAAAAAAAAAAAAGAAGTAAAAAGAAAACCAAAGAGGGGAGTGAGTGAAATGTAATTCCTAGTGCTAATAACAGAGTGCAACTGTAAAATTCAGCTGGAGGTCATTCACCCAGGAATTGATAGACCAGTTCAATACCCAAGCAACAGACAAAATTCAGTACAAGAAAGAGGTGAGAGAAAGGTCACAGTGAGCACTTGCAGAATAACCAGTCCAAAGGCAAGTTTCCTTTTATTCAGTACCATTGATTAAATCTGCAAAGCATAAATGTTTTTACTCCTTTGTAAGATGCGCTTTTCTATTTTAATCGTGCATGGGGTCATTGCCAGTCTAAATGTAACAGCCACTCTGCTAAGCTGTTACCTCCGTAGTACTCTGCAGCAACATTTCTTCTTATATTATTTATTTCTGTGGTTTCTTCTTTTTTTGTTGTTGTTGGTTTGTTTGGTTTGGTTTTGGATTTTTTTTTTTTTTGAGAAAGGACAAAAAAGATATACTGAATAAATTTTGTTTATTGTATGCTTTGTTTAGTGCAGTATTATCACATCTGCTATCACTAATTTTAAAGGGAAGGCTAAAAATCATTGCTGACCATCTCCAAAATTTACCTTTTTATTTTTATCTGGAAGTGAATTTTTCTTATCTCCATGTGAACTCTTTCATCATTTTCTTGAGAAGCAGCTATATTTACTTTCAGCTCTTCTGTCCTGTGAAGTAATTCACAGCTACTGGAGAGTAGTCATGAAATATCAATTTTCAAGTGTGATTACTTAAAAGGTAAAATTTGACAGTTTCATAGGTACCAATCTGACCTCCACAGCTGCTTTGCAGAGAAGTTGACCTGCATATGAAGCCAGATTTAAAAACAAAAACTTCTATTGAGATTGAAAACTAAGAATTTAGCCTCTGGAATGGGCAGCTGCCAAGTTTAACTCTTTACTGCAGCTGCTGTTAGAGCTAGAACAGGAAGAGAAAAGGGCACTGAAACACAGCCTGCCAAACTAATGAGAGATGGCAATAGCACAAATGGAGAAAAATATATCTGAGCTCTGGGTAAAATCCAAGAATTACCAGTCCTTTGCCCTACACAGCAGACTGTACAAATGGAAAAAGTGCAAATGTTAATGGAATATGTGATGAAGCATTTAATGAAGATGTCAATCCTTTTTAAAGGTGAAATGTCTACCCCTTGCATATTTACACATCCTTCTTTATTTATTTTTTTTAATTTGCATTTCTTTTCATAGTGTCAGTATTGTTTTATCTCTCCAAAACATACAGCATAGTTTAAATAAGACAGATAGATGCAAACACTAAATGACAACACAAAAAACATTATGAAACCATTATTTTTCTCTTTTTTATGGCTTAGCTTCCTTTGTATTTTCCATTTAGTTTATACACAATGGAACATTTTTAACACTTTAAAGATTTTATTGTTTACATAAAAGATCAAATTAAATATCCTCATGAGAGGAATGAAAATTCTTAATTGAGGATTCTCATTTCATTGGAAACATCAACTCAACATCTGCATCCATCACATGCTGCTCTTAGGGTCTTCTGAATCAAGCCAGGCCAATGGGGAACATCAAGATTAGGAGCAGCTTGGACTGCAGGGATCATCTACTGACAGAGTTGGCAGTTCTGAGGGATATGGCTCAGATAAGGTGTAAAGTTAGGCCCCTGGACATGAGGAAAACAAATTTCCAGCTCTTCAAAGGTCCCCTTGGAAACTGTTCTTGGGGACAAGTGAATGGAACTGAGCTGGAACACTTTAAGGAAATCTTCCGTAGAGTTGGGCTAGCAATTCCCAGGAGAAAGAATCTGGGCAAGAGACCATCATGGCTGAGTAGGAGACCGCTGGTTGAATGAAAAGGAAAGAAACAAATGCACAGGCAGTGGAAACAAGGACAGGTGACCTGGGAAAAGTACAGAAATTATATTCTGTTTTTTTTAATTGGGTGAGGAAGGCTAAGGCAAAGCTGGAACTGAACCTGGCAATGGACACAAAGAATAACAAAAAGGGATTCTTCAGAGATATTAACCAGAAAAGGAAGGTCAAAGAGGATGTACTTCCCCTTCCCAATAAATAATGCTGGAAAACTGACAATGGCAGCTGAGGGGAAGGGTGAGGCACCCAACAACCCTTTTGCCTCAGTCGTCAATGGTAAGCTCTCTTCCCACAGCTCTTGAGTGGATGAACAGAAGGATGAGGACTGGAGGAGTCAAGTCCCTCCCACTGTAAATAAAGATCAGGTTCATGATCACCTGAGGAGCCTGAGTATATTAAGTCTATGGGAGCAAATGAGATTCATCCCAAAATTCTGAGAGAATTGGCTGACATAGTTGTCAAGACACTCTTCATGATATTTAAAAAGTCATGGCAGTCAGGTGAAGTCAGGTAACAGGAAAATGGGAATCCATGTATCCATCTTAAAAAAAAAAAAGGTAGAAAGGAAGACTCTGGGACATTCTAACCTGTCATCCTCACCTCTGTACAGGGGAATACCATGGAACAGCCTCTCTGAGAAGCTCTGCTGAGGCACATGGAGGACAGGAAGGTGATTCAAGACATCAAGCACGACTTCAGCAAGGTAAAATCCTGACCAATCCAGTGGGCTTCTATGATGGAATAAGTACCTGAATGGACAAGGGAAGGGCTACAGGGATCATTTATCTGTCTCAGTCCTGATGGACAGTGGTATCAAGCAGTGTCCCCCAGGAGTCTGTACTGGGACCAGTGTTGCAGTGACTGAAGGACGCTAGCTATGCAAGGGACCATGCTATGCAAGCCCAGCCAGTTTATTACAATAATCACCAGTATTTATAGTTCTCTAACATCCGTACAAAATGTTCCACTAGGACCCCTTTGCCTCTGTTCCCTTAGCAACACAATCTTTTCTGTTTTCAGGCCCTTGTTACATTCCTTTGTGCCAGCAATGTCCTTGTTACACCTTCTCTCTCCAGAGCGGTCACAGTGACCAGACATGATGTCTTCACTCTTGTTCTTGCCTTGAGTTTATCTCTCCCATGGCTTCCATTGTACCAGAGCCAAGCCGTTGGCAGTGCTACCCAGCCCAGCTTCTGATCTTCTCCACAGTGGTACTTAATATCTTCCTTAATGGCACAGACAAAGGCATCTAGGGTATGCTCAGCAATTTTGCAGATGTCACCAAGCTGAAGGGTGGGGTGCCAGGATGCCATCTGCAGGGACATTACAAGCTCGAGAATTGGTCCCATGAGAATCTCATAAAGTTTAACAACATCAAATGCCAAGGGCTGCACTGGAGTCAGGGCAACCCCAGGTGTCAATTCAGGCTGGGAACGAACAAACAGATCCAGAGCAGCCCAGCCAAGAGGGACTTCGGGATACTGTGGGTGAGAGGCTGGACATGACCCAGCCATGTGCCCCTGCAGCCCAGAAAGGCAAATGTGCCCTGGGCTGCATCCAAAGCAGCGTGGGCAGCAGGGGAGGGAGGGAATTCTGCCCCTTTGCTCTGCTCTGCCCTGGTGACACCTAACTTGCAGTGCTGCACCCAGCCCTGCATTCCCAGCACAGGAACCTGGACATGGACCTGTTAGAGTCAGGCCAGAGGAAGGGCACACATGTGATTAGAAGGATGGAGCACCTTCCCTATGAGGAAAGGCTGAGAAAATTGGGATTCTCAGCCTGGAGAAGAGAATGACCTTAATACAACCTTCCAAGGAGCCCACAAGAAAGATGGCAAAAGACTCTTAACAGGGACTTGTAGTGACAGGACAAGGGGGGATGTTTTGAGGTGGAAGAGAGTAGGTTTAGATTAGATAATAGAAAGAAATATGAGACTGCTCAGACATTGGAAGAAGCATTGGAAAAAATTGTGAATGCTCCATCCCTGGGCAGGTTCAAGGCTGGGTTAGATGGGGCTTTAAGCAACCTGTTCTAGTGAAAGGTCTTTCTGTCTATGGCAGGGGAGTTGTAACTGGATGATTTTTAAGGTCTCTTCCAACTTAAAGCACTCTGTGATTCTATGTTCTGTGAAGACAACTGTCTGTCTCCATAGGCTATACAATCAACCCAGATAGATAACTTACTCTTGGCCTCTAAATAAGTTGCTGAAGTTAGGTGAGGTTGATTTACCTTTTTAATTCTGTTTCAAAGGACTTAATCTCATTTTCAGTTCAAATAATTTTCAAAGCTCTTTCTATTTGGAGAGTATCTGACCCACCCCTCTGAATACTAGATCTTTTTAAACATAATTGACTGTCATCTTTTTATTTGTAACTGCCATCTTATGAATTTTAAAAAACACACATTCTTCCTAGACTAATTAGTTTGAGTAGCCTACTTAATTTCACTACAGCATCATGTTCCCTAGCAACCTGTTCTAAGCCTGCCAGGTATGCTGCCTTACCAAAGACTATGTGGAGGAAATTAAGTCAGCGTCAGTGCTGCTGCTCCAAGTTTTATCTCAAGCAATGTTCTGTATTTCAAATGAATCTGCAGGAGGGTCTCACAACTCCTTAACTGTCTACATCAAAAGGTGTATTGTCACACAGTATGCAATTAGATAGCATGTTCTTGTGTAGGAATCACCCATGGCTGAGCAATAGAAGGTGATAGAAATTGATCTAGAAAGACCAATCCCAGAGTATCTGAGTATCTAATCATAATCAATGTATCCTTGTATGCTTTTTGAGGAAATTTAAATATTTTGGTAGCAAGCTCAATTGGTCTAACTTAATGAAAAATGCATTTCATTACAATTCAGGATGGTACTTTTTCAGGAAACCTTGAGTGTGCCCATATTTCTCATTTGGTGCCCTGAAAGTAGAGCTGAGGTGTGATTTTGCCTGGTGCTTAATCTTGTGGTGGGGTTTTTCTCTCTTGATGAAACAACAGATGGACTCATGTACAGAACTACCACTGAGGGCTTCCCATTTTCATCAGCACTGCAATCTCCTGTGAATATTTCCCTTTCTCTGAGGACTGGAAAGAATTTCAGTGCTGGCAAAGACACATCCACAATTCAGATATCAGAGTATCACAACAAGCTGAAGCCCTCTCCTCCCATCCTTGTGCCCCACTGGTTAATACAGGCACGAATGCTGTGTTTGGGGATTGAGTGAAATGGAGGCAAATATCACCTATACCCAAACCAAAAACTGGAAACTGGAAACTATACTTTCCCCAATGCTTACTCAAAAATTTTGGAAGCTTTTATAAATGTTGTCCTCTCTGCTTCTCCTTGTCATTAAAAAAAAGAAATCCATAATTAAAATGATAAATGAATGCTAAGGGCAGCCTCAACTCAACTGACATTTCACTTTAACATTTGCTGGAGGCATTCTACTTTTGTTCAGAAAACGTGAAGAAAAAATTAATGGTATTAAATATTTCTTTAGAAACACCCTTCTTCAATGGATATTCTCTGAGTGAAAGATGATTTCTCATGTCATAAAAGCTGTTATTCTGCTCTTGCTTTGCTTTGCCTGGCATTAAGAAATAAAAGCACACCTCATTTCTAGACTGACTCACTGAGACAGGGAGAGCCTTGAGGTGTTGCACCATTGAGGGTTCATCACCAGAAAGGCAGCACAGGCTGTACCCACACCAATCCAGAGGCTACCCTTCTGGGACTGCAGACAGGCATGGACTTCAGTGGGAAATGCACTGCTGAGACATGGTTAGCAGTTGATCCCAGTGTATTATGCAAAGTCCTGATGGAAACCCTTAGGTGCTAGGCAGACAAGTTCAGCCTGTAGTTAGCTTGAGAAAAGCCTACAGTGTTCTAATTATATTCATGTTTTAGTTTATTCTCAAAATATAAATTTCTCAACAAATTTTCATTGTTCCCTAGTTCTTTCCATCATTCCCCCAACAATCTCAATTCCCTTATTTTGTTTTCTCTGATAACAGGATAAAATCCAGAATATTTGTACAATGTCAAACATTTGACTTCTGTCAGGCTGACTATTTAATAATAACTGAGAGAACTGTATTAACAGCTTCTGCTGAAATCTGAAAAATCAGAGCTGTTTTATTTTTTCAGAACCACGTTAAAAAAAAAAAAACAAACCTCAAAAAAACTCTGTTGCCTTGAAATATTTATTTCATTCCTTCCAATGCATTTCCCAGTCTTTATAATGCATCAGATGGTACCAATTAATCTTTTGGGGTGTATCTAACCCTACAGCACTGAAAAGCATCAGATTCAAGGCATGGCAGTTTAAAGTGCAACTATTAAACTATGGCAAGTAAAAGGTAGCCTAATCTTCAGGGGAAAAAAAAATTTGCTTCCATTTGCTATTGAGGACAGCAAAGTAATGCAGGGGAAGTGACATCTCATGAATCCAAACCCTATCTTGCCTTATTTAAACTAAACAGTTGAGCCATAACCTGGCCCTGTTTCAGAGCTTTACTGAACCTCTCCACCTCTGAACTGTGTCAGTTCCTTTTCTCAACAGTCATAACTTGGATGAACAAGAACTGCTGGACAAAAGTCAGGAAAACCTATAACAAAGATTAATCCTACAAGGACTGAATTTAGGCCCCTCCAGTCCAGTAGGTCTCAAAATTTTCCTTATTTTATATGTCAATTCTAACTTTTTTATATGTCAATTCTATTGACAGTTATTTTATATTTCAATTTTAACTTTTAACTTCTAAATCTAAGTATAAATTTATTTATTTATGATGCAATAAGCACCTCTGGGAATAAAACAATTGCCTTGCATTTTAGATTTGCTATTCCAGTGTTATTCCAAAAGCTATTCCAGTGCCAATAGCAAACCCCAAGGATCTATGATTTCCAAACACTAAGGTGGCTGTAAATGAAATAATTAATTTTGTGATCTTATTCTTATCTCAGGAATCACCAATGACCCTTCTAGTCATTTGATTTAGTTTGTAGGATAGTCTTTGCAATACAAATAAAACATAAACATTTCTGCCATTAGATTAACACTGCAAAGATGAGCTGGCTTTAGGATTTAACAGATTCTTTTCAATTGAATATTTTTCATTTTATTGTCATTCCCCTAGAAAATTAAAGGTAGGGGAAGCAGAGATAAACTGGAGCAGTTGCATTTAAATTTTCCTTCCATTCTTGCAAAGCCTAATTAGTACCCGGAGTTTTAAATCAGACTTTGCCTTCTGTTCTCAGGAGGGTCTGATGAATGATAAACTTTTACAAATGTGGTTATTTTTACCAAATAACATTTTAAAAATAAATTAAAGTAAAAAGTTACATTCCATAATGAATTTTTTGCTTCTTAAAAAAAGAAACACTGCAATAAATAGATTTGAAATAAATAGATGAAGAAAAGAGAAATGCTTCAATAAATAGATCTGAATAAATAGATGAAGATGGCACTAATTTCAATTTCAGGTTAAACATTTTTATGTCCAACCAACTATAAACAATCTCAAATGCTAGGAATGCTTTTGCCTCTGATAAGCTGTTTTTAACTGAAAATTACTTTTCTGTATAAGAGGTAATATTTAATTAGCCTTTGCTAACTTGCCATGCAACCACAATGGATTTCCTGCCATCCTTCCCATGCCACTGTGACACAGCTTTTGCCTTTTTAGTTGCTGACCCAGATTTGGGCTTAGCCTGATGGACCAAACCTTGAAGCAGTTTACATAGACATTGCTCTATGTCTTAGAGTATTAGTATACCAAAGTAATTATTCTTCTGATGATTAATAATCTTTCTAAATTTTCCTGTATAGGAGGGAGGTGTAATATAAAGTGAGCCAAAACTGTACAGCAGGGGGAGTTTCTGAATGGGATCTGTAGACCACAAATGTCTTTAGCTGTTAGGCATCTGCAATAGCAACCAAAGATTCAGCACTGCCTAATGAAGTCACTCTGGACCTGGGATGCCAAAGGATCACACAATTTTTCAGATACCTAATAGACTCTAAGGCTGATATGGGAAATAAAAGATTTCTGTAAATGTTAAGGGAGTTAAGCATCCAAGTTTCATCAGAATTTGAAGTGATCTAAAAAGAAATATGTTTATCTAAAAATTTCAAGTTAATTATAAGTTTGCACATTTATGAAGATTTTCTTATTTTTTTGTTCACATAATAAAAGGATGACAGGTTTTGATAAGATTTTAATGCTTCAATATTGAAAGAAATCTTACTGCAGAAGCCTTTCCTCTGGGACTTGAAGGCAGCACTAGGTTATGTGGCCTCCTGCCCAGGTGCACATTCTAATGGATTGGAGGACACTTGGCCTTATATTATCACTTGGGTCATTACCCTCAGATTTTACCTCCAATGGTGCTTATATGAGACTTTCCTTCCTAAATCACATCAGCACATCAACTTCTCAATAGGCTGCTCTCTGGTTTCCCAGTGAGAAATCACCTCATACCCCAGGAGTCTGAATCCTTTCAGAGAACTATTGCAAATTTGGCACATGTACCTTTTTTCTGACAGGATAAATAATTCAACAGAATATTCTCTGCATTATGCATTCAAGAGAGTTCAAGTCATATCTATTATTCATTGGGTGCTATTTAACCAGCTCTATCATTGACTAACTTACATTCTGTCACTTACCTTAACATTCATTTCAGCACTTAATTTATTCCTTAATGGTTATCTCATAATTACAATAACTAAAGCTGTTATATAAAGCAATGATTGCAATGTTTTGCATCTTTGTTTTTCCTTCCACCATCAATATATTTTAAAATGTTCTTCTACAATTTTCTAGGCTGTGGAGGGGTCCTTAAAAGGCCAAAAATGACAGGAGAGTCATCAACATTTTCAACAGACAGAAAATGCCTAGAAAGTTATAATTTCAACTAAGTACAATATATTTATAAAGTTAGATTTAAAAATTACACAAAAGTGATATTGAAAAAGGCAGCAACTAAATTTCATTATTTGATTTCTTCTTCCACATTTTGGGGTGTAATTTTTCATGTTACAATGGCCTACGTAGAAAGAGAGAAAAAGAATTGTACTGCATTAAATACCTTGAAAATCAAAGAACAACAGATGGAGTTTAATGCAGATTATTCAATGAAACTTCACAAAGATAAGACAGTCTTTTCTAGAAGTAACTGCTTATCAGATTATTACCAAAAATTTTTCAATGGAAGGAATCCAGAATATTTAATCCTATTAACATTTGAGAAACTGTTTCATGGAATAGCGCAGAACAGTCATCTGCAAAGGTCAAATTTCAGCTACATTCTTCCTCTGATATTTTCAACAGCACAACTTTTGCCAAGAGTAGACTTGTGATACCTGTGGGCTGATACAAGTTTTTTTCATGGCAAATACTGCATTAGTCTTAATCAGAAGTCAGGCAAGAGTTCCAGATCTCACCTAAGAATCACTGATTTTTTGTTACCTAGCCTTAGACCACGGTCCTGTCTTGTTGGCAGCACAACACCCCAGTGACATTCAGCAATTTTCAGCATGGAAAAGTGTCCTCCCCCTAATCACCAGACTCAGGGCTTTGGCAATTAACTGTTCTGACTCAATGAACAGACAAAACCTCCTGAGAGACAGTTCTTGCTATCTGACTTCTCTGGAGGATGAGTTACTCACTGAAGATTCCTGTCTCTTACACAAACTACAGAGAAAATTCAGGTTGACAGCTTAAAAGACACCTTATTTTAATTACCCATTCTTGCAGAGGACTACATAGCACAAATTCAGCTCTTCTTTGTTTCTGCCCCAGTGACATCATGGCTTCAGGAAATTTCTCATCTTAGTTAGGAAGCAAAGACTTCCTTTTAAAAATTCTTACTTTAGAGATATTCAACATAGCTGCTTAAGTCATACATGGAATATTCAACCTTGGTGGGAAATATTATTGACTACTAAACTTCAGCTTATAAAATTTGTAACATTAATCAGCTTATTCGAGGACTTCATCTTTGGTTACACCAAAACCTCCCTGAGATAGTCTGATAACTTGGTTTTCAATGCCAATGAGGAAGTTTTCAGAGCCTTATTAGGCCATCAGTGCTATTCACTGTTTGTGAGTGCTAACTTGCAGTTATCTGAATCACACAAATACATCTAAAAGGATAAAATGTACCATTAACAGACTCTGTAAAAATTGTAACCTTCAAACATGAGGTTAAAACAGCTCCTTAGTTGTTCAACTCAAGTATAGTTTTTATATATCCCTTTTATATTATGCATGCATTTTTTCCCCTATTGGTTTATAATTAATTCAAAAAGTATGTTCAGCTTTTTTTTTTTTTAATTATAAGTATCTTTATAGAGCAGCTAAGTGGAAAAATCACACCTGCAGCTCAACTGACAAATAATTTTGCCCTTCTCATCATATTAGTCTGAAAGAACATTCATTTTTATTTACTTACAGTGAATTTTGCCATTTGCTCAGAAGATAAAATTGTCCTGCAACAGGAACTCTCTGCCTCTTGGGTGAGCAAAGGGTTCAGAAAGAGGTGACTAGTGAAGTTTAAAGTGACATTATTTAGAAAGTTAAAAATTTGGTGGAAGCTGTGGCATGAGAATTAGACTTTCCTTGCAGTCAATATTGCAACTACAGTGTGTACTAAAATATTAATTCTTATAGTCAAAAAAGCTAGGCTAACAAAAAAAATAGTTATTTTGAGAATTTAGGAGACAAGAATGTTACCTGTGATTACATCTGATGGTTCTGTGAAATGTAGCAGGTAAGTACCACTTGTGAAATGACATTTGTTTTTTAAAATATGGAGTGATTCATTTTGATGTTTAATTAAGATCAAGAATAAACACTGAAAATTGTATGGTCCCTTGTTTGGAGACTGGGGGTGTGGAAGATAGTGTTCAGAGGTGTAGAAACAGGACTGTACTCAGTTACTTAAATATTGGTATCTAATATCACTTGGGGTTTCATGACTGGACTGACCCAGGGGGAGGTTTCCAGATACTCTGGTAACATCACAAGTAACTTCTTCCACCTATTTTAACACCCACTTTCAAACTGGTCCCACCTCTGGCTGTGGTCCTTCGAGTGATTCTCATCGGTCAGTTGGAGTTAAATGATTCAAGTTAGGTGAGAAAAGCCATATCCAAAGTGATACAGAACTAGAGGGTATTTCAGTGCAATCTTGAGGTCTATATCATCACCAAAAAACATGAGACATCATAGGGGTAGAATACCTTCATTATTTTTTATGAATTAAAACTGTTAATACTTATGCTTATGGAAAATTATGCATTTTAAAAATTTATGTATTACAGCTTAAGCTTAATCTACAAGGACAGAATTTCAAGAACCACCTTTCCACAACATTGGGGTTTGGGTTAAAATAATAAAATACCAAAGACAAACACTGCACTGAAGATTCCCTCCTCATTTCCATTAGATGTAAATTTCTGTGGTCTTCCCTGTATCCTTGCTTACTCCCTGAAAATCTTCATGGAATTTAGATTAGTTGTCATGAACATGAGCAGGAACTTCCAATTTCCACAGTCAAAATCTGTCTTTATGCACAGAATAATTCCAGTGGTTTTTGGAAAGTGAAGGTCCCCTGAGTCTGGGATCTAAAAGAAATAAAGTGGACACACAATCCCTCCTCTTGAGCTTTTAGGCAGGTCTGAAAAGCAGACTTCTGGTGATGCTTATCAGTTCATCGGCTACCCAGTATATCAGACAGGCAAGCAAAAGGATGCTAAGCATAACATCTTAGATCTCAATTTGGGATTCAAGCCTCTCTAAAATTTTCCAGCATTTCAGATTTGGAGGATGAAGTTGTTTCTCTCCATGGAAAAATATCATGTTCTGCTAAAAAAAAGAAAAAAAAAAGAGAGAGAAAAGAGAGAGATGGAGAAGGAAAATAAAGCGATTAGCAAAGTTCCAACAAGAGCCTTAGCAAGACAAATCCAGCATCAAAGCTCTAGACATGTTTGATGCCAGTGGCTTATCTTCCACACTAATTTATTAATTTTGAATGCTGTGCATGTTATACAATGATTTGTTCTGTGGGGAAGCTATCAAAGCTTAGACACAGAGATCAAAGGAAGTCTTTAAAGGAGCATGAGCAATGTGCTGCTTCTCTGAATGTTTGTGTCTGGCTCTCCAGTTTACAATGACATTAATGTAAAGGACTCTTTAGGGCACAAAGATGTATTTAGGTTACCTCCTGTGTCAAGTTCTTGTGTTGCCCTTATTAAGAGTTCATCCTCAAAGGAAAAGAGGTCATTTTTACAGGTAACTGACATCATGCTTCTTTAAAGCTTTGACAGCTCCAAAACATGATCATTTCCTTCAGTATTGCATATCTCAAGCCTCAGCTTTTGGACAAAAGTTTTAAGCAGAAATATTATTGTCATGACTTAATGGGTCTATTCCTTCAGTTTTGTTTTTTTTTAACAGGAATTATTTTCTGACCGTAATAAGAAAGAAATGGAAATTACTGACAATCAGGGAATTTTATTCTGAACTGAATCACTTTACCACCATGGAAAGCTTACAGCAATTAATAAATTGTTGTAAAATGCTCTAGATTCAAAATTTTCCATTTCCTGGCCACATGTAGTCATCTCCCAGGAGAAAAAAAAAAAGATACTCAAATTTATTTTTATACTATATCACTTAAGATAAGCAAAATGCTGATTTAAGGGCACTGTTTGGTGCTGCAAGATAAATGCACATGAAGTCTTACAGAGATTTTAGTTATGGTTACTGAGGACTGCAAAGGAGTTAACTCAGTCTAACATGCTATTATCTGGCTCTTTTCTAGACTTCTGGATATGCAGGAGGAAAAACAACCATTACTTTCAGTACAGAAGGCATCTTGTAAACCCACACTGGGGCTTTCTTTTCTGTCTTGGAGCTTTCTGCTGGCCCCAATGTTACAATTAAGCACCTAAGTTAAGCAGCTAAAAGTTCTCTTCTGAAATAGTTCATGAAAAATAAATAAAATATTGTGTTTTCCCTCTGAGTATTTTGAAACTTTTGCCTCTGCTTTAATCTCAGCTTGGTTTAGTTTCCTGATGTGAGTAATGGCATGCAGCACTGCTGAGAGCTCTCTCCAGACCTGCACTGCAGCACTGCTCGTGGTGTATGAGTTGAGAGCTGTGCTGAGCACAGGTGGGCTCTCCCACTAAGGCTTTATGACAAAATAATTCATCACTTCCTCTGGGCTTCTCCTATTCCTTTTGATGAGGGTCAATGAACTGGTGTCTGTCAATAAGGAATACAAAATCTCTGCCATATCTCACTGTTTTTTTCCTGTTCATGTCTGGATCTTATTCCTGCTTGCCAGGTTTAAAGTTTATTTTAATCAGGCAAATATAATCCAGTATTACAGAATTTTAGACTAAATGTAACCTCTTTAAAATATTGATGGATAATCTACACTATAATTTTAATAAGCATTCTTTTTTTTCAATATGTATAAACACATTTTCAATGAAGATAAAGCCAAGGAAATGAGGACATTTGGGTCTCACTCCCAGATGTGCTACTGCAGTGATCTTTCCATACTTTTTTTTTCATTTTTTGCCTTACAAATAAGCATCCTGTGTAGACCCATGATAACAATGAACAGTAGTCGCTATCTACATTAGACATCTCACCTGCATTCTAGGATTTTTCACTAATATGAATGACTAAAATGAAACTAAAAGCCTTCTCCCCATGATCCCTCCTCCCCAGACTAAACTTCCCTCCTAATTCTTCTGCCTCTTTCCTTTAAGCAGCTCACATGGCTGGGAATATGGATGTTCTTTAGGCTAACACTTCCCCCCTGTCTGCTGCTCCTTTCTCCTCACATTTTTCCTCCATTCCATCAGCATGTGCCTTTCATGACTTCCAGTCTTTTACAAACTTCTCCAATGGGAGTGCTTCCCACAGGCTCCAGTTCTTCAAGAACTGCTCCAGCATGGAGCATTTCCATAGGGTACACTCCTTTAGGAACAGGCTGCTCCAGTGTGGGTTCCCAAAGGGCAAGAGGTTCTGCCAGAAAACCTGTCCTGTGTGGGCTCCCATTGACAGGCTCAGCTCTGCCAGGAGCCTGCTCCTCATGGGCTCTCCAAGGGTGCAGCTTCCATCAGGACACATCCCATTTCTCCAGTGTGAGGGCCTCCAGGGACACTCCAGTGCTCCACTGGGCCCCCCATGGAAGGATGGAGCAGGAATTGACTCTGTCTGTTCCCTATTTCACAGGGCAGCCCCTGGTGTCCCCTCAGAGATGCTGCTTGTGCAGCCCCTTCCTCTGCTCCCAAAACCTTGCCTGGTAAGCCCAACACAGGTTTACTGGGAATAGGCAGATTCTGAAGCAGAGGAAACGCTCAGACTCTCAGACCAGTGCTTTAATATAAGCTCAGAAATCTTTTTGTCTGTTCTCAATGACTCCAAAGAAAAGATCAATTTGTTCTGTGCTTTGAAAGATACTCAGTTGTGCCATACATTTGATGTATGTAGCTGTAGGTAAACACAATTAAACCACTGTGAGTTTGAAACTTGTTACAGGCATCAGTAAACACATCTTAGGGCATAGCTATTCTTTTCAGATAAGTAAAATATGTGTGCCTTGATTAACAAGAGAGAACAGATGACTTTTTCAGATGTAGCTCTCCAGTTAGAAAGATTAATTTCCATGTTTGAATCAGCTTGATAGCCACTAGTAGGGGATGATCAGGTACTTGTGGATATGTGAAGACCCATTTGGGACTTGGACTACTTAAATAAATTTTTCTGAAATGAACAAGAAACCTGAAACATTTATGAAATATACCTTATATAAGTCTTTCTGAAATGTACAGATACTCAGCTGTAAATTCCCTTTAAAATAATGACAGAAGGAATTTTCTTTGTTTAAGGTTTGATTGGCTGCTGTATACAAATGTACCAAATTGCCAGAAAGATGGTTTTCTGTAAGAAACTGCTGCTTATATTACAGCAGTGAATGACAATTGTGAACTGGCAGAGCTAACATAAGTGCTCTCTTCCACAGAGTCAGCACTTTCAGGAAGAGGCCTTCCAAAGTGTAAGCAAAACACTTATCCTGTATAAGTAGAGATCTTCTAACATGCCATTTACGTTTCTCCTTGGTTCAACAGTATCCTAAAGTGCTAATATTATGGATGTTTCTCTTTAATCCCTGAGAATGCCAAGATCTAAAGCACTATTTCAATTTATTTTCACACTTCCTCGACAAGTCCACTATTTGTGTGGAATTAATGTCCTCTGCCATAAAATGGTTCTGTTTCTCCCAGGGGAGCAGGAACATGTATGGGGGCTTATTGAGAATGTTTTCATCTGGCAGATTTGCAAAGCCATGAAGAATGTTTTCACTGGTTGTTTTCAGTTTGTCTTTGCTGGGGCTCTCAAACATACCCGAGAAAAGGCAATTATAGCTGTGAAGCTCTGGTGAGTTGTATCTGTCTTTTGTTTAATCAAACAAGTGAATTTCTACAGTTCGAAGAGAACAACTGTATTGGAAAACAATGCCTCTGGCTACTTAATTTCCTGTCACACCTGCCAGCTCCTGACACTTTGCCCTGTCCAGATTGTTCGATGGTTATTCAAAAAATGAGACTTAATTCACTTTCCCAGATATGATATGTCATTTCTGTGAGGCATCTTGTACCTCTGACATTTCAATTAGAGGAATGAAACATCAACATCCAACCTTTACTCTGGAAAAATGGAAAACTCTCAGAATGTCATGTTCTGTTTTTTCTCCTTAGCCTTTCCCCATAAAAAGAATTCACAGACATTTCTAGATGCAAGAGTAACATAAATAGAATTTTACAGGCCAAGCTCTTCAGTCCTTGTTTTTCAAGGTGGTCTAGGCTTTCTGGAAGAGCTTATTTGGCCTGATACAAAACTAACAGGAGGCATCTCCCTTATGAAGGCAGTGGGAGGACAGGAAGCTATCCTAGAGCAACTTGGGTAATGATAAACTAGAAACTCTCACTAGCGAACAATTAAATGCCTATGATATCCTTTTTTACACTATTACCAGATCTGGTTTGCTGTCTCCAGCCATCAAAACATTCAGTCTCCGCTGATCTATTTCACATATATTTTCCTCACATGGGAAGAGTCCTTAACTGAGTTTCTAAAGGTGCTCAGAATAAATAATACACAGAGCTAACATTTGCTGAAGGTGGAGCAAGAAGAACTCCCCACTTGCTGCTCTGAGCTCCAGGTGGGCTTGATTCCCAAGGAGACAAAAAATTTGGTGGTGGAAAATTTCCAGTGCCAGCACCTGAGAAAAATGCCTGCATTGAATATGGCCCATTGCAGTGAGCAAAGGACAGTTTTGGAAGCACCTCTAAGAGAAAACATCCGCTCACAATTAGATATTGGTTTGTTACTGTGACTTTGAAAACATTACTTGTCGCTGGTAATGTTAAAAAAAACTTCCAGTACCAAATAATTGCTGCATTTTGAGGATTCACAGGTAAAATTTTCCATCTTTCTAAAATAAGGTATCAGAATTCTAGATAAGTTTGGTGCATTAGGTTGATTTTTGAAATTAGATAATAACTCAGAGAGGTGAAAGCCCATCTAAGTCCAGTGAAACATGCCAGTCACATTGTTCTGCCTACCCTGCACAATGAGAAAGAAACATCCATCATCATATTTATCTTTAAAATATTATAAGTTTCTTTCTTGGTGATAGCATCCTTTGGACATAATAATCTTTGCAGCTTGAGAAACTGGATATATTTCCTTCAAGCACCAGCAGGTCTCCCTGTTACATTCCTCATTTAATTTACCTGTTATTATGCCATGCACCTGGTGGGTTACTTTGGATTATCTTCTTTGCATATTTGCACACTGCAGTCCCAAAACAGATGAAGATGTATACTGGCTTGTATGTAAAGCAGACAAAACATAGCAGGCAGGAATCATTTATGAAATCCAATTTAACAGCACTGGTTAATGTTTGGATGCTGCCTGACTCTGTGCTGCTCATTGCAGTCTGCTGTTTTTCGTGAAGTATTTGCTTAGGATCTGCAATGCAGTAAGAGTCATTTTCACTTGACTGCAATTTTCTTGACATTTGTTTTAAATCCCAACACACTTCTCTCCATATACATGGAGAAAATGTTTCCAACATTCTCTCAAGAGTACAACTTAGAGGTGTTAATTGTTAATAAAAACGTATCTAGGGATATTTAAAAAGTTAGTAAATGGATCTAAATGGATCAGATAATGGGTTTTGACAGAAAGAATCCACCGAAGACCCAGAGCAGTTTTGAGATTCATATTATTCATATCATGCCCTCAAATGAACCACTGTAATGAGTTTTCTGATGGCAGAGCATGCAAAGTAGTTCTTGCCCCCAAACGATGCAAAGTTGTTATATCACAGTGTGGAAACCCTCCCAGTCCGTTGTACTGTCTAAATGTAAATGATTTGCAAACATAAATAATGAAAGCGTCTCTGTTTTGTAAATTTATGGAATATGCTGACTCAGATTAAAATAGCACTATGGTGAAAGATGATAGATTGTTTCTTTCCTGAGAATGTAATCTTTTCCACTGCTTTAGAAAAAAAACTAAAACACAAGCCCATGCATTTGTTTCAACTAGCTTATACTCTAAGAGCTAAATAATAAAAACAAGATACCAGAATGAAGTAATTCAATGAAGCAATTATCTCTGTTTACATACATCAAATGAAGCCTCTAGAGTCCTTTAAGCTTGCAATCCAGTTGAGGATTCCATGACTTTCAGCTGGAGAATGTGCTGGAATATGAGACACAATTTTGCACCTAGGGGAGGCGTTAGAAGAGCAGTTAATTTAAGATACCTCTTAACAAATCTATTTTTCACTTTTCACAGATGCTCAGCTGCCCACTAAATAGTGTGATTCCTTCAGCTACAGGACACTTCAATAAAATTAATGTCATATTCTATCACCATGATGTGAGAGTAGCAAGCACAGGGGTTGGAGGAAGGGGAGGGTAAGACCACCTTCTGCAATCAACCAGCCTGGATGATGCAGTGAACCAAAAATTGGTATCTGGACTAGTAGGGTGATTCAAAGTGAATTATCTGAGTGACCACTTAAGTCTGCAGCACAATTCTTGGAGAGACTTTGTTTTCAGACTGATAATCTCTAACCTTAGGAACAGTACTTAGAGCCTGGTGATGAGATCTATAGCAATGTGTTGTGTCACTTCCTTCCTTTAAAGAGAGCAAAAAAAAAAGCCACAAAAGAGTTTGCCTCAGTGAGAGAGACCTCAGTGTCAGGTCCTCCTCAAAAAGCCCATGCATGCACAGATAGGGAGCAGCAGAACAGCTTGTGAAAGAGCTCAAGGCCAATTGCACTCATGTATCAAATATATCTGCAATCAAATGAAATTAAAATCCCTATTCACCCATTCTTCAAAGCCTGTTATACAAAGGTGGAAGGGACAGAAAAGCTATCCTTGATCCTTTAATCCTAAAGGACTCTGCAACCAAGAATGCAAGTCACATCACAGAAGAAAAACAAATAATAAACTATGGACAAAACCTAGTAGGTGGGGCAATGAGCCAGAAAGGAGAGGATATGAACAATTTTAAGGAAGGTTTATTGACTTTGTTTTGCCTATGTACTTCCCAATAGAAATTATTGCAATAAAATTCCTTAGTTTATTGCCACAAAGCCTGGCACCACTTCTAAATAGGATGCCATACCATTCAATAGGGATTTGTTGGTGTAGCTTCTTTAATACATTTCACACTGAAGGATTACACTTGTTTCCTGCAAATGTGACTTATTATTGTGCAAAAGGGTGAATGAACAGATGGGGGAATAATACATGGAGAAGTAGAGAGGATTCCTTTAGAAACAAGAGATCTTGAGGGATTATTTGTGGAGTTAATTTATTTTCCACAATAAAGGATGATGATTAAGCAGGATTGACAGATAATGAGAGTGAATGTATTAGGGATTTAGTTCACTTGAAATCAAGTGGAAATTAAATTTGAAACTGAATTTTTAATTACATTTTGAGGTGAAATTTGAAAGAATACTTGGTACCAAATCACCCAACTCCTATTTTTTCATCCATGCCAATCTAAGTTTGAAAAAAAAAATCTTGTAAGTGACTGTATTACATAACTCTACACCTCATCTGATATTGAACGTAATTATTTCTTAAATTTTTTAAAAAATATGTAAATATGACAAACTGAAGTGAACATGTAAAAAGCATATTGCACTGTTCAAAGAAGGCAAAACTATGCTGTTTGTTCTAGATATGAAAGAAATTATTTATGTCTTGAGTGTACTTCTAAAGTGTTTATATGAAAAAATGCTTTAATGTGGGATATTTGTATATACGCATGATCCTGAAGGCAAGGTAAAACAAAAAATTCTAATTTCAGTATTTCTAATTTACCATAAAGACAAAAAAATGTAGGAAGTACTACAATTGCTCCAAAGTACCACTGGGCCAATGACAGCAACAATTGAACAGCAAATTGTATATAAACTGTTAAAAGGTGGACAAAGAAAATATTGTAACTGGCAAAATGCTAAAAGAAATAATGTACAAGTATGAAATGTGGAACACTTTTTCTCTTTATTTAGTGACTTCAGAAATACTTGCAACATGACCTGCTAGTCCAATTTTAATTTAAAAAAATAAATACAGCTGTCAATTTTCTGCAGTCAAATCCAGTAATGTACAGAATCCTGCACAAGTACAGCATATAGAGAGCTTTGTAAAGTCAAATATAATTTCATAGTTCTTCACTAACTTAATCTCAAACAAAAAAGCGGAAAGTTTTATCCTCTAAGCTGAGTATTCTGCAAAACACATGAATGTGAAATAACAAGAAGAGAAAAAAAATGGGAAGAGAATCAGCTAAAAAAAACCTCAACAACTTTATTTCTTTGAATCTCAGAAGTGATATTTAATGAAATTATGGAAGATTTCAAAATTCAATTTACAGTCTAGACAATCTTGGTAGGGAAAGAATTGTGCAGGAAAGGATGTAGCAGTAGCCAAAAGAATAGAAATAACAGAACATCTAGAAAAGTATTTTGTTCCTGGCACTGGACAAGTAGCAGATGCTGAGGAGGATTACAACCCAGAAAGCACCACATGAGACTTCCTTGTACATTTTCTCATTGTGCAGCAGACTGTGGCTCAAGAGCTGCCCATTCCTCAGATAGTGTATTCTTTTTTAATGCCCTCATTAAATAAGAATGCCCTCATGCATTTTTCCTCTATGATTCATAAACACAATTTGAAGCTTTAAACTTCTGCACATCAAAGGGAAGTCTTGCAATGTAGTCATGTCTGTGAGAAGTTTCTCTTTCTGCCTGTTTTGAGTATCAAATTCTTCTCAGCTGTCTCATTCTAGCTGAAGTGTCCTGGTCCACTTAGTGTTGGTCAGGGTAAGACCCATCCTCACTTTTGATGCTCCATTTTATCATTCCAGCTGGGCTGTGCTTCCTCTCAGAAGCAGGGATCCTACCTGACTCCAAATGTAGGTGCACCACAGAGTTACACACCACTGCTGGGACATTTTCTGACATGCTATCTAATCCTTTCTTTATTAATTCATGGTCTCACTTGATTTTTGACTACTGTTGAGTATTGAGATGATTTTTCTATGCAATGATGATTTTTGACTCAAAAATCTCATCTCCAGGTAGTAATAGTTAGCTCAGAACCCATTCCTGCAAATAAAAAACCAAAAAAAGTACTTTTATTTTTCCTGTGAGACTTATCACTTTTGACTTTAGTCAGCAATTTGTTGGCCTCTGAATACATATGGCAAATATTTGCAGTTCTCCATCAGTTTTTATATCCCAATTAAATCAAGTCTCAGAAGCAAATTTTTTCATCTCATTGCTAATATTCATAAATATGTTGAACAACCCAGATCAGAGGTCAGTCCTCCATGGAGTCTGGGAGCTACTTCCCTGCTCATTAAGCACTTTGGAAGCCTGTTAAAAATTGAGATTTTTCAGATTATCATGATTTTTTGAACACACTGGTAAGAGATAATCTGGTTAACCATCTAGTCTCAGAATCATCTTTGAGGGAACAATTTAGCTCCTTCAAAGAGAAGTGCCTGAGTTGTCTCCAGTCACTCTACAGATCCAAAGGAGGTGTCTGACCCTCTTTACTGACTTCAGAGCACCTGGATGTTCATCCTAGCTCAGAAGTCATAATGCAATTAAAAAAAAATTAAAATTCTTTCTACCAGGTATGGAGGACTAAGAATGTTGTTTGAGGTTTTTTTTGACTAATTACTCACAACTGAATGTGCACTGTGTACATGAAAATTAAATTATTGCAGATATGAATAATGCAATATAGATTTCCAATGGCTTTCTTGCTAACAAATAGCTATATTATATCAAAAATACTATTATAACAAATATATTATTATTATAGAGGTGTTTAGGAATAAAATGAGTAAACAACACATCCAATTAATAAAATATACCAATGCAAACTAGAAGGTCTAATAGTTATTATAAAATTATAATGTTTCTCAGTATATATTAGCCTACAACTGCACTTTTTCCTCAAGGAAGGAAGTACGGATTAAGTTTATGTTAGGTGCAGATGTGTCTGTATTTTAGATCCCTATTCCTGGTTATTGAGATAATGTCTGTCGGGTTGAGGCAAAACTTGCTTTGACACTTCATGTTGTGCATGAATCTTTATCAGATCACCAGAGAAAAATAAAAAATGAAGTGCACGGAGCAAGAATCCCTTCCCAAGTGTCCAGACTCCCTGTCTGCATCTTACTTCCCTGCTGGTCCTGTTGCTCATCCACCAGGGAGCAGTTTTGAATGCTTCAGATCCATTGTCATTTTGTTTCTCTTATCTGTCCCAGCATGTGAGTTCTTGGTAATTCTACCTCACATAACCCTCATTAAGCCAAAAGTTTTATTGGTAAGCATTAATGTTTTCTGAGAAGAAATGTGGGGAAAATCTTTGTAAGCAGGAAGCACAAGCTCCATAAAATATGAAAGAGTTTCTGCAGGAGTGAAACCTGGAACAGTGTGGTTGTCCTCCTACCTGCTCTTTTTTAAATTTTTTACTTTCCATCACTTGCAGCATCTGAGTATAACTTTTTTTTCAGATGTTAGCCCTCTTCAGAGCAGCACTAGAACAGAACATCACTCAAAAATGTGTGGAGCCATGACCTTATGTTTTGAAAAGACTACAAAGGCAACAATCATAAAGAAAGTTCTTACGTTTGTTCGAAATTACTGGCTGTGTGTCAGAATTTATTCCAAAAGTTGGCTTTGTTTAACTGAATTTGGGGACTTATTTTGGATGGGAAGACCACATAGAAGGAGAATTCCCTGGCTGCACTGGTCTTTACTGTTCTGACTCAACAAAACTTTGAGGTGAGTTGGAGTCTTTATAAAACCTGACTCCTATTTCTGTATTTTTATTTAAAACAAGGTCTTGCTGTTGAATATCAGTGAAAACTGAAATAAAAACCAATGAAAACAAACTGATTAGGATGAGAGCACTTTAGTGCATTCTGCATAATTGTTAAACATTTGTAGAGTTAAGCCTTTCTGTTGGGAATGCATTAGCATTTAATAAATAAAGATGCAGCACTCTTTCAATTTGAAGAACCTTGAGCCATAAAAGTACATTGTGAAGCAGAGATGTAATTACAGTACATCCAGCAGCAAAGTCACTACACATTTGATTTCTAGTTCATAATTTTCTATCTGAAATACACTGAAGCTTTGACATGCCAAGTATTTTCCATTTCAATCGTTTGACTTTTTGGTGGGATAATATTTAAGAGTATGCACATCTTCTTGTTGCCATGGATACAAGAATACTGAATTTGAGCAAAACAACAGAGTTTGAAAACCTGAAATCAAAATGAAGTTAGAAATGAGTTCAGTTTTAGACCACATAACTTGATCTCAGAATATACATAAATGGACAATAAAAACAAAACCTAGAGCAAGACACATGTAGCTATTGGTTAATTATTTGCTTACAAAATCTACTAGTAAGAAAATTACAAGACCACTAAGTTAGCAAAAGTGTGCATTGAAATAAAAAGAAAAAAATGGTAAAGATCCTTCACCAGACTTGAGTTTTGTGAAAGGGATTAATATTCTGCCTATATAAGCTTTTGTGTGTGATAGCATAAAATAATCTTATTAGTTTTATATTTAGTATATGGTTCCTAAACAAATGTCTTCCTTTTGCTTTTATATTGCTAGAATACATACTGAATCACCCAAATGTACTGTTTTTCTTGAAAAGAGGTTGCATGGATGTTTCCCTTGAGATCTTCTGTAGGTACAGCCACACCAGAAACATCTGTCTGTGCAAGAAAGAAAATATTTTTTAGCTGCTGCCATTTTTCAGGAACTGAATTTGCATGCTCAAATTGTCAGACAGAGAGGAATATGCCTGCATGATTTCAGCTGCCAGGAAGCCATGCCCCAGCCCCTCCCCACTGCTATTTGAAAATAGAAGGATAACAACTCTCCACTTCTTTCAACGCAGACAATTCTTCCTTTGCTAATGAATTATGCTTCTAAAGTGTGTTTTTGTTTGAGAGGATGGGTGGCTTTGTTCTGGATTCTCCATGTGGAGACTGCAAGGGCATCGTGCTGTCTCAGGTTGCCTATGACAATGACAAACTCCTTGACCTCAAGCTGCTGCAATTCCTACAGGTTTATTGCCCATGCTACCTCTGATAGTCATCTCACCTAGACATCTACAGAGTGTCATCTCTTACAACATATTTCTCTAGTCTTTTTATACCCTAAATAAAAGTGAAGGTGAAGAAATTCACATTGAGAAAAATTACTGATATATTTAGTGGTCTATGTTTTTAAATCTCCAGTGCAATCAGCTGGCTTTGACTACCTGTAGTCCAAGGTGTCCAGAGGGATCAAGCTCACTGCACATGAAAGCAGAATTCAGGTGTCTAAGGAAGAAATAATAAATAATCTCCTCCTGGGAAAGGAGACTGTTGCCATTTTACAAATCCTAAAAAAACATGGAACATCTCCAGGGTGCTTAGAAAACTGGCCAAGGGGAGGCCCAGCCAAAGCTCATATGTCAGGCACTTCTACTTTTTTGTTAATATTCATTCTCAAAATTTTGGTCTGGAACTGGTGTTACATTTACAATGAATCTGCAACCACCCATTGCTCACACCCTATGGTTGCCTTAAAGGAGGAAGGATAGAACTCATGAGTATAGAACTCATGACCTGCACAATATGCCACATTACAAAATGAAATGATCATTATTATTATTCAGCAGCTCAAAGTATGTCTGTTTTTCCTTTGAACAGACTGGAGCAGTTCACTGGAAAAGAACGACAATGTAAAATATAATACACAAGCAGGAGTTTTCAGCATGCTGTAGCTGCATGCTGAAAACTGCTGATTTATCAAATATATCCTTTTGCTTTTAAGAAATCTGTGTTTTAACTCTGTATGTGCATGACTGATAAGCACAACAGTTGTGTCACTGTGAACAGTAGAGGTTTGTGTGTTTGGTGCCGAACAGATCACTGAAAACATTTGTGTCACCCTGATCATTTTGCTTATATCAGTTCACTGAAAGATAGACACTCCATGTATTCAGTCATTCTCAATTAACATAAATGAAGAAAAAATTCCATGGGCTGATGGAATTTAGGGAAAAACAAAACAAAACAAAACAAAAACCAAACCAAGAAATAAGCCAACCCCAAAATAATGTGTAGGTGTCCTGAGTATTTTACATACCTGTACAGATATAGTTAAATATTAGTACTTCAAAAAATATTTTTAAATACTTAGCCAAAACTGAAGTACACCAGGAGCATTTGGCATACCTATCCACTAGTAAACATCAAGGTTGCTCTATTTCCACATTCATGTAATTATTTATTCAGCTCTTCAAGAACTCCTGGTTTTAAGGTAACACCATTTGTAGCTGTGGCAAATGAAATAATTTCTTCCTTCATTTCATTAATTGAACAATGGTATTATTAAGATTACACACACTAGATGGCAAGGCTTACTGAAGACAACTGATGTGAAGCAGCAGACAAGCATAAGAATTACTGTTATCTGAAATTTAACATTTCTGAATAGATGCAAATATTTTGCTTGATTATGATTTTACACAAGGAAAGCCAGTTATTTCCATATTCAAATAGATATAGTGTCTTCCTATGATTGGGAATTCAGCAATCATTCCTTTTGGGAATGTCAATAAGAATTATTGAAGCAGACCACATTTGACAAAAATTGTAACAGCTTTGCACTGTTCAGAATAAATCAAATAACTCTCATACAGCAGTGCAAATGCAACAGAAATATATGAATGTGTCCCTTGATAATCAAAATAATAGTAGTAGTAGTAGTAGTAGTAGTAGTAGTAATAATAATAATAATAATAATAATAATATACACTACATAGCAATTAACAGCCTTAACAATGGATGAAGGTTTGCAGAGCTTGAAAACTACCAGTACAAAAATAAATGTTAAGTCCTGCTTTTATCCATTCACTCATGCTCAGTAGAAGAAGGTTTACAGGATTGAGGAGAAGGCTGTAGGTTTCTCATTAGTGTTGATTCTTGCAGAACAACTTCTGCTCTATGACAGAAAAAAAAGGCTGGATCATTAAAATTCTGTAGGAAATAAAATAAATCATCAGTGAAACCGTTTTCTGGCAAGTATTTGCCGTGATGAAGTGTGGGCAGGAAAATTAGCCACCTTGTCTCCTTAACCTCATCATACTGCCAGGATGCCCATATGTGGCAGTCCCAGCTTCCAGTGCCATTTCAGAAACAGCTCTCATGTTGTTGTGCCATGACTGCCAGCCTCTGCATTTGGTACCTCTGGTTGTGCAGACCTGAGCAGGCCAGGTAACTACACAGCCTAAGGAAACTGAATAATGTCTTAGGCTGTTGATCAGCTAATCATCTCCTAAATCCACAGATACAGTTATGGTTTCCTTTGGCAAAGAGTGCAGACACATGTAATCTAATAAAGACAGCTACATACAGATATCAAAATGCAGGTAACATTCAGCTGAATTCTGTCTCTAGGTGAGATAAATGCAATCATCAGAGAAAACCCTCTTTCATTCTTTGCAAATGTTGAATTCAGTCTAAGTTCTGTGGTGGGGCTGTGCTGGGAAATTTAGGGGCAGAAAAGCATGTTTATAAAAAGAGTATTGATCATTAATAAATTTCTTACATTACTTAACAGGTATGTCCTTAGCTTCAGATATGGATATGACTCAGTTAGACAGTGAAACTACATGTTTCTCAGCAGGTACTGACTCACTTTAAATTTACATTTAACAAGGTACAGCAAGCAAAGCATTCACAAACCCAGTGGGAAGCACAGTCTTGTTAGTTTGGCTTGTAAAGAGCATTTTTTTCTTTTCTTTTTTTTCACTAAAGGACCATTGACACCTGGGAGAGTCTCATGAATTTCCAAGAAATATTACCCAGCTGATGTCAATTTCTAGTTAAAAGAAAAAATCTCCCCCATGTTTATGACTTTTTACTGTGAAGTCTTTTCTTGGAAAGGGAGATAATCCTCTTATTAGCAAGGCACTCAAAATGTGGTCAGCCTGGTAAAGACAGTTTTAAACTAGGGAGAGCTCAGGAGAGATACAATGACCTAAAATCAAGTGAGGAAGTGAAGGCCAGGTTGGCAAGCAAAGGACATGATGTGATTGAGAGAGTGAAGACTTTGAAAACCATAAAGCAGGGTTGAAGAAAACCAACCCTGGGAAGCAGAGAAATAAATTATCCTGAAAACAGTTTCAAAATGTATGAAGAACAGACAAGAAGGTGATTGGGAGTAGTCAGAATGGATTTGTGAAGGAAAAATCATTTTTGACCAACCTGATAGCCTTCTAAAACCAGATTAATTACTTGGGGGGAGCAAGTAGATATTGTTTACCTTAACTTTAGCAAGCCTTTTAAGATTGTCTGTCCCACAGAAAAACCGAGGAAGTACAAATTAGATGAGCAGACGCCTGTAACAATGTGCATCCTCAGCAATTTTACAGATGACACAAAACTGAGAGGTGTGGTTGATATGTCATATGCCATGTCATATTATGTACATACTAGTGGATGTGCTTCAACAGGCTGAAGAAAGGAGTTGACAGGCATCTCCTTAAATTCAATAAAGGGCAATGCAAAGTCCTTTATCTGGGTAGGAATAGTCCCATGTATTTGTACAAACTGGGGATGAACCAAGGACTGTGGGTATTGTCAGACACTGAAACAGATTCTCTGGGAGACTATGAAGCCTCCACTCTTGTCGATACTCAGAAGACAACTTAACACAAGCCTGAGTAGAAATGAAGATTCATATCATTAGAAGGATTTTCATTACAAGTATTTTTAAATGTACAGTTAAAATTAAAGATTTTTAAGAAAAGCAAAAATTCTAGAGAGAATGTCCTAGAAAGGAGTAAAAGCTGAACTTCTGACACTGATCACCAGTGGGAAAGTACTGGAGGGAAGAGTCCATAGCCTATATGGTCAGAAATTACTGGTTTCCATAAAATTATGTTAGCTTACATGAAAAGACTTGAAAATAGATCCCATGTCATCCCATATTTGAAAGCAAACAAGATAAAAAATTTAAAAGTGAAGTGATTGTGATGGTCACATGCCCTCTGAACAGGGCATGAAGCTCTGAGAGAGGCAGAGAAAAGAATGATCAAAACAATGCTTATCTCATTTGCTGTTCCTGTGTTTTTGAACATGTGGAATGTGTTGGAAGACTATTTACCTGAGGGAATTGCTGGATTGGATTCTAATGATGGTGTTTTAATTCACTGACCATTGGATCCACATGTCTGGGTTGGGACCCTCGGGTAGAGAGTCACAACCTTTTCAGTAGTTAGCTAAAAGTAAGTATGATGTAGCATAGTATGTATCTCTTTATTGTAGTATAATGTAATATAATATCGTTTTAATAAAACAAGTGTTCAGCATTCCAAAGCCATGGAGTTAGATTGCAATCATTCCTAGAGCTGGGGTCACCTGATTTTACAATAAGCAATCCCATTGTGGGACTGTTTTGTTGGGAGGTGTCCAAACTTGCAAAGAGATTCTTAAAAAATGTTTCAGGCCCTTTATTTATTTATTACTTATGTTTTTTCCATAGCTTTTCTATAGTTTGAACTCACTTTGAACCTGTGCCTGGAATATCTGTTCAAAATTTCAGCATTGTAAATTTAATTCAAATTTAATTCAATTACACTTTGGGTTCGTTTTGGCACTAATCCTAAAGTCATAAAAATGCCTAAATAGGATATTTATGCCAATCTAAGTAGAAGAAAGATCATCAAAGTCTTTTCTGTGTTAACACAGTTATATTTTCACTGAAGTGATATTCTAAAACAATAATTCATGATTATAAATTTCTGAAGATATCTAATTGTTGTCCAGGCCCTTTTTAACTTATTTCCTAATGAGATTTTGTTTATTTATTTCACTTATCTGAATCTCTAATCACAACAGTAATGCTCTTCTATCTCTTGCTCTTGGATAGCCCCTTTGTGGGTATTATGCATGCAATATGTGGTGTCACATGCTGTGGGAGTGGGCCCACACACACCAGAATCCAATGTCAAGGCATGGCTCAGTTGGTTCTGTTGCCGTAATTGGATCACTGCTGGCTACACAGAATCAGAGAATGAGTAATGGTGCTGGGAGGCACCACTGCAAACCACCTGGTCCAGCCTTCCTGACAAGCAGGTTCTCCTGAGCACCCTCACTACCCAGTTCATTGATCATGTTTATCAAGAAATTGTTTTACTGTATTTCAAATATCCTCTGCATTGTTTGTGCTCAGACTTCTTTTCTCTTCCTGTAGGTGTTGATGTGGTTAAAAATGCCAACAAGTATCAAGGTCTGGGGTTATGAGGTTCTCTTCAGTTACCTCAAAAAAGCTCCAGCTGCTTCCTCTTCCTGATAATCCATCCCAGCCTAGTTTTTAAACTCTCTCTGGAGTTTAATTTGTTCTGCCTGCAATGGATAGGTATGTTAGTATGGCAGGATAAATCACCTGGTGATGCTTTTATTTCAACAGTGACTCTCACTAGGGTCTACATATATAGTTTATCTTAGAGGCTTCTGCTTCTACTTGTCAGGCAAATTTTAGCTTTGATGAAGTTAAATGTGATGAATTTTACCACGAGCACAGCAGGAAATAGATTATGGTACATTATGCTGCAAATGCACAGCTATTAATCATTTACAAGCTTTATTCTTTGTTTAATTTTCCTTTACAGAATCATAGAATTTTTCAGATCGGAAAATACCTCCAACATCAAGTCCAAGTTTTGATGGAAACCACAGAAAATATATGTCACAGAAAAGGCTTATATCTAGGCTAAAGATTGGATTGATATGGTTCACTTTCTTTATACTGAAAAAATCTTAAAACAAAGTGACACTTGAGGTGGGATTCATCCCAGTTAGGTATCAAAAAATAAGTTTTAACTCTAAGATTTTAAGTCTGGTTTAGCCACATTTTGATTCATTTGTAGTCACAGGAGAGAACAGGAACCTTCACAATGCAGTTCATGTCACCACGACATATGTCAAGGACAGCTGAGATGAATTACTCTCCAGAGCCTCCAGCTCTTTCCACTGATGACAGGAGGAGCCAAGGATTTAATGTAGATGTGTAATTCTTATCTATCTCATCTTAAGATGAATCTCAACCTTCCAGCATCGTTTCTGCATGTTACCACAGATCCCTTTATCTGATGTCAGTTCTGCCATCCCTAAAGCAAGAGTAAAGAGTTTTAATTTAAAGAGCAGTTGGGGTCTTTTGTATTCTATTGACCATATAATAGTCTTGGTAGAGGTGAAGAAAGTCCTTTTCTTATGAAACAGCCTAGGTCTACAGCTTGTTTCTCTACTGGGAGATTTACAACATTCAAAACATCCTTTGATGACAGAACCAGACACCATTGCTATGCAGTTGCTCTTCTTCTAACAGAAATTAACACCTGGCATTGATTCAACTGGATCAGTTGGAAATGGCTTATTACCTAGGGTTTTAGAGAAGTTCCAAAATTAAGTGATCTTAAAAGACTCTATTTAAAATTGAGCCTCATGGCAAACAGTAGCACAGATCTGAATGCAGAACTGTGGTCCTGATACAGTCCTCCAGAATTACTTACAAGTACCCATTTCTGTAGCTTTCTCCTACCACTAGGTACTGTAGGATCTATGGCATCTATAACACAATTGAGGTAATGCTATATGAAAATAGCATCAACATTTTTGCAATGCATTTCATCAACCGCTTTATGTTAATTTTTTGTAAGGATTCACTTACACATTGTTCTGGACATTGGCCATCTGCACAAGGTTGTCTTCCTTGGAAATGAGGCTTCTAAGCATTTCAAAGCAGATATACAGTTTCCTCAGAAAAATTGTTTAATAAAACAAAATCTTGGTTTCATAAAGCTAGAAAGATAATCATATGGGAAAGCATTATTTTTCTAAGCAATCTTATTAAAATATTATTGTGGAGTTCAAATATTCAAAAAAATTGTTTTGTCACAGGTTCTATAAATCATTCTCATGGACAAGATTTCACAACTCTTCTATATAACCTGAAATACTAACTTCATAACATGTAACTATAATTGTAAAAATCCTGCTTTTTTTCACACCATTTTTATTGGAAAATACATCATTACAATACTATGTCCCTTGAAATTTTAGTTGCTCTGGCAACTTGCTAAGGAGGTGAAATAACTGTAGCAGCAAAATAATTCTTTTCTTGATAAGGCAAAACAATAAAAGAAAAAAAGTAACACTCAGTATAAGGAACTTTTCACTTCACTTTGGATTTTGGTACCAATTTGCCCATTTCTCATATATTTATTTCCACTCTGCACTTTCCCACAAAGCAGATTGGTTCACTTAGAGGAGCACAACAGAGATGGTACACAGAAAGCGTGTTAAGAGAAAAATCTTTCTAGTAAGGACTTATTTTGCTTGGTTTTCTATGAATTGTCCTAAACTTTATCTGTTTTCTCAACTCTGCAAGAATAATTGAGCTTTGACACCTTGAAGATGAAGTCTGGGCTCTTCTTACACTAAGAGTAGTAGAAATAGTAACTATTGCTTCTGAGAAGTTATTTACACCTGTGGCAGAGATTACTGTGAAACCCACACTTTCCTCTTGGCACAGGAACCCAGGTTTCCTGGGACTTCCACACAGTAGGGACACCACCAAGACCAAGCTGCTTTTTCTACCCCTTGTCACAGCAACTTGATTATCATCTGCATAGAGGACAGGGTCAGACAAAACTGAAAGGGAGACACTCCTGCTGAGTCATGAGATTCAGAAAGGACCCTGTTTTCCAAACTCTTTTCCTAGGGGGATTTAGGTGTGGCTGGATCCAGACTTAGTCCTAGACTGGGTTAACAGTTTATAGCTGAAGAATTATGTGGGCACACCCAATCCTTTACACCATCCTGCTAAGGCTTCAGTGTCCTTGTGGGCTGTTGGGCACTTTCAGAGAATCTGCCACAGCAAGGAACTGCTCATCCTCAAGGAGTAACTGGAGAGGCCTCTCTGCCCAAGGGCAGATCCCAGTGTGCAAAACACTGCCCTGCAGAGGAGCTCAAGGCCCTGTGCTGACCCCTGAATAAGATAATTGACTTATTTTGGGTTGGTACAGGTTCAATGAGCCCTTAGCTGCTGACCAAGGCTTATGACCCTTAAATCTCACGTTGTTATCTGTGAGCCAGATGCAGCCATTGTGACAATCACTGGTGGCTCTCACTCAAGCAGAAAAGGGAGAGAGGGATCACACAGGCACAGTCCCTTACAGCTGAAATGGTCTCTACACACTTCTAGAAAACCTGATCCGGGTGATATCAGGACAACTAAACTCAGCTAAACACAGCTAAGCATGGTAATTTATAAAACCTGTTATGACTGCCAGAGTAAATGAGGGGAGTGTCATAGAATGTGTGTATTGACTGTCATGCTACAGCAATATCCCTTTGGAAAATTAAGGAAAAAATAGAAAAACTTTATGAAATTGCTGGTGTTCATTTTACTTTGTGGATTGTGTCATTTGTAGCATATATCCAAATGTACACAAAGGTCTGACAGATTTGTCAAGCTACTTTTAAGAATCATAAAGTCTTTTAGATTGGAAAAGACCCTAAAGATCACTGACCCCAACCATTAATCCAGCATTGCCATGCTAGGCCAGCAATGAACTATTGCCCTAAGTACCACATCTACACACCTTTTGAATACCTGCCTGGGTGGTGATTAACTACCTCCCTGGGCATCCTGTTTCAATGCTTGAAAACCTTCTCAGTGAAGACTTTTTTCCTAATACCCAAGCTAAATTTCCCCTGGCAGAACTTGAGGCTCTTTCCTCTCATTGTATGGGTTGGTACTTGGAAAGAAAGATTGAAATATTGCTGCAACCACCCTTCAGGTAGCTGTAGGGAGTGATAATGTTTATCCTGAGCCTCCTTTCCCCCAGCCTACACAATCCCAGCTCTTTCAGTTGCTTGTCATAAGGTATGTTCTCTAGATCCCTCATTGCTTCTTCACCCTTTTTGGTGACATGCTTCAGCACTTTGTTTTCCCAAGAAATCCATGTGTTTCTCAAATGGGAGCTGCAGGCAGGGCAAATTACACCAGGTAACACAAAATCACCTGGAGACATGCTTAGTTAACTAGATCACATCCTCACTCAATGTACTTGATTCACTTATCTACATTTTAATGTCAACTCTTCTTTGCTATTCACAGTGTTTTACAGGACTGAAAAGATCCTTTCACACGTGGCAGATACAACATAGGTCACAGGTCTGATACCTACCTGAGGAGTTCATAGAATGTTTTGGGTGGGAATGGACCTTAAAGATTATCTCGTTCCAATCCTCCTTCTGTGGGCTGGGACACCTTCCACTAGTCCAGGTTCTTGAAACCCCATCCAGCCTTGAACACTGCCAGGGATGGGACACCCAGCTTCATGTTGGCATTGTTCCACTGACTCCATTAAGTCATAAAAAATAACAGCAGACATTTCAAAGAGTGCATAACTCAAAATATGGTTCATCACTTTAAAAGGTAGACATCTAGACCAGATGAGAAAAATCTTCCCTGGATGCTGGCATGACTATATCTAATGTGACATCTGCACTCCTGTGAATAATGTAAGATGCCTGTCTAGCATTTAGCCCTTCCATGTAATTACTGACTAATTTCACTGCACCAAACTGGGGGTTTGTTCTCCTTTCAGTCTCTATAAGTATCTCTTGAAATTACTTTTCACCCTCAAATGTATCAGAGTGATTTCACACCACTGAACAGCACAGTCACTCCAAAACAATATCACCATTCAGACAAAGGGGGTTATCCAGAAAATATGCCTAGAAAATACCAATATAAATTTTATCACTTTGATGTATTTTTTAAAATTCAATTGGCAATCAAGAAAAATTCACTTTTCTTTTAAAGAAGACTGGGTTATTTTACTTAATATTTATTTTTGCTCTTTAGAGATGACAAAAGGACAGCAGTGCAGCCAAAAAGGCAATTTTTCATCTGTCCTACTTTTTTCCAACCAATTTGGCTGTTCTAGTGCTATGTCAACCTTTCATTTGAATACAGAAATGCAGCACATATCACATTGAAGATTCTCACAAATTCAGAGGGGGTTTTTTTGGAAGGAATTAGGTTAACATTTAAAAACTTGTTAATGAGTCTTGGCTTATTCTTTTCTTCTGACAGCATGATATTATTAATGTCAGGATTTGGTCTGCCAGTTCCAGCACATATGGAAATAGGATGTTGCACATTTTGAGATACTGAAGGTTGTAGGTAAATCTTCTATCACTTGTAGTTTGTGACTCAAAAGTTTGCATAACTTCAAGAAAATATGTAGTCAAGACAAAATTGATTTAAATGGCATGAACTTGAAGTAATCCACTGGAATCCAAATATAAATTTGGGTCAAATTTTATTTTATGAGAAAAGCCTACCAGAGAGGGAAGAACTGGATATTGGATGACATTGGAGAAAAAAAAAAAAAAACAACCTCCTATTAATTTCAGTTCTCAATACAGGGGAAGAAAAAAAGCATAAAATAAATAGGTAAATGGTTAAGTGAAAATATAATATATGGTTACTCTTTGACCTTATTTGAACCAACTGAAGTTTGTTACTGATGGCTGGTGTGGGTTTATCCCTGTTTTCCTATTGATGTTATCAACAAAGCTGCAAGCCAAACTTCATTTCACAGGCATGTAAGAGTTTATTAGTAGGAATAAAGCTCAAAGCAATTCTTAGAACTATTTAAGAAAAACAGAAATACATAACTTTAGCTTATCAACAATTTATATGAAGATTTTTTTTCCCTTCTCTATACATATAGTACACACAGAGAAAAAGTGTATCTGAAATGTAAGAGCTTTGTAAAATTCAGTTCACCCTTTACTGTGTCCTTCGTAGAAGTCTACAGGAGTTCATGTGACATTTTTATAAGGGATGAATCATTCAAATTTATTCTAAACAGTGTAGATTCAGTCTTTTACTATTAAATAACCTGAAAATGCACAGGACATCAATCATTTTTTCCTGTGCCAAGATGCACTTCCATTTCAGATGGTCTCATTTCTGAAGCCTGTTCCTAGTAGGACAGTAACGGTACACTGGAAAACTTGTGCATTTCTATACAAGGCTTCTTACTTGTTAAGTCACACCATTTTTGGGATATAAGATATTGCACTTAGGACTATTTTTTTAAATTTATTTTAGTTTATTTTTAAATAACTGCTGGTTTTAATGAGATTTTCACAATTGGGTTTTTCTTCTATGCTTTCAAACTTTACCAGAATACATTTATTGGCTGATATATTCCCATGTCAGTAAAACTGGGTTTTCTTGAGCTCATTAAAACTATGAGAAACATTTTTGTATTTGCATCTTTTTTTGTTTCCCCTCCAGGTCCATCAGGTGACCTATTTGATGCCCTCTTTGTTCAAACCTTCCCTCTCTTTTGGTCTTTGCCTGCCACAGTCACAAGACAAGTAATACTTTGTGTGGAAGAATCAGAATATCAAAATACTCCTCTTCAGGTAGCAAATGTCGTAGCCTCAGTGGCAATAAACCAAATGCCTGCAGCCTTTTCTTCAGAAGATCACTGTGATCCTGTAGAACACTCTTGAACATTTGTTTTAGAGGAAAAAGGAGGAAGAGCAGCTTTTGCAGGTATCTCCATCTTCAGCGATACTGAAAACTCAATTTCACTATTCCCTGGGCAATCCCATCTAAATTTAAAGCTTGATCTAACGGCAAACTTGGCACTGCTCTCATCAGATAACCTTTAAAGGTCCTTTCCAAACTTCTTCTTTGATAATAAATATCAGCTGGATACGTTCTGTTCTGTTTCTTAATTTTAAAGGGGAAAAGCATACAAAACAAGCAGATATTCTTGTCTAAACTTATTTTTACAATAACACAATCAAATCCCACTTTTCTAATGCTACCTAAGCAGTCACCATCTGCCTCAGGAGATATGTTTTTCTCTATCTCCATTATAATCTTTTCCTAATAAAATGAGGAATTGAAGATGCCTGAAGAGTCAGAGATATGTAAGAAAGACCAAATATGATTTAAGTCTGGGAGAAGTATAATAAAACCAAGACTTCCAAGATTTCCTACTCTCCAGAAAAAATCTAAAAAACAATTCCACCACATTTAACTAATTTTTTCTCATCAGCTATTTGTTTTTCTACACTTAACTTTCTCACCTCATCCCTGAGTACCAGACTAGTTAAATTTAAATTACTTTGTGGGAATGGTCTATGCTATCCCCATGGGCTTGAACTGTGTCTAGCAGCAGTTAAAGTCTCATCAAGAGCCATGCTGACAAACTTACAACTCAGATAAATCTACCAATGCTCAAACCTGTGCACAAGCCCTGTTTAGTAGTCTTGGTTATGATATTTAAAGCATAATTAGACAAAAGAGAAACAAGAAGGAATATATCTGAAAATACAATAACAGATAATCTTTGCTTATTCATTCCTCTGAGTTCATATTCTCTGCCATCAGTACTAAATCTCAAACGTTGAGGCAAGAGGGAAGCCTGGACATGGTCCCCCCCCCCGCTTTCCACTGCTTCCAAGCTGAGGAGTTAATGCCTGCAATTCTAATCAGCTAATTAGAACACAAATGAGTAGTCTAAAGAGGTCAGTCTTGCATTCAAAGAAAATAATCTATCCTTATTAATAACATATTTTATATAAACATATAAGCTGACCTGAGAAACTAAATTATTTGATATAAGGAGCAAGGGCAGCATTTTTTTTCTAGATGAAAAATTTATTGAGCCTTAAAACAAGTTGGTTTCCTTTTCTTTATTCCTTTTCAAGGCCTAATTGTCCTGAACATCAATAATACTTATTTTTGTATTGTAAATGTTGCATTTTTTTTTTTGCTGTGAAGTCTGCAAGAAGCAAGATTTGCAAAATTCCTATATTCATAAACTTTAAAAAAATGCAAAAAGGTACTTAGAGTTCTTTCTTTTAAAGTAAAAAAAAAAACAACAAAGGCTTAATTTTTGTTTTAGAACCTTCCTTTATATGCTTAAAGAAAAAAAACAGACAATTCCCAAAAACTGACCATGTAGTATTGATATTTCTGTACCTACTTTACATGTTCACTTTAGAGGTTGCAGACTAGTATGTGTATCCAATTAAGGTTGAGAAACACCTTTTCCATGGTCATCTAAATGAGCACATTAAGTTCTCTCACTTTATATAAAATCTGTTTGAGAGGCAACGCACAGTACACTGTCTATAATGACTCTATTATTTCAGTATCACTGTAGTCATGCATTTCCATATCTTCACAAGGTTTTCTGCTTTGTCTGAGAGTCTTGTGGTACTTCAGAACTTGGAACTTGTCAACAAGTGAAAACTTAAGTACAGCTTTGATGTCAAAAACATCTGTTGTGTTAATTTGGAAAAAACCTCCTCAGAATGCATGGAGACTGACATTTGCCACATCCAAGAATCCCAGGGAAAAATACTCTTTATTAAAGTACAGTTGGCAAAATACAGCTACATTTTTACAAATTCTAGTATTTTAGTTGATGCAAAATTCTTAACCAAGTCCTTTTTCAGTTAACGCAAATTTGTCTAGAGTGCGAAAATCTAGAATAATCACTGAAACAATATATTTGCATCCTGTAGCAGCTTACCCTGCAAGGGGTCCTGGTGGCAGTGACACTTAATGAACCAAGAGCTGCATTCCACATTAGGGATCCTTTGGTGTAATGAGAAAAGGCAGTATTTTTGGAAAAGGTAGTATCTCTTAGGAGCTCATTTTCTTCATTGTTCAGATATGATCTATTTCCCATTTTATTAGGAAAGGGTTATAGTGGAGATACAGAAAAACATGTCTTCAGAAGCAGATGGTGACTGGTTAGATGACTGTATAAAATAAATATAAAATTGTGATAGGGTAAGGCTCGAGGACTGTCAGTGGCAGTATCTGACTGCAAAAACATATCTAAAGCAACACAGATAAAGTGTGATACCCAATAAAAGCATTCAGCACATAGAAATGGTTCTTACCCAATAGGTGTCTCTATGGAGGAGAAAACAGGTTCAGCCCTTTGACTGAACCCAGCAGTAACAAGGAAGCCTTCCCTAAATTCTCCCCATCCTCAACTTACTTTTATACTATTTCTTGTGTTTAGCTGGAGCTTGTGTGATTCTAGTCATGCATACCTTTGTTACTGATTGGTGCATAATTCTCTTGCTTTGATTTTACAGTCAATAAAATTTAGAGCACCTGAGGAGTGACTGTGAGGAGTGGCTGTGCCTTGGAGGTGTGGTACCTTTGGGTTGGAGGTGTGTGCTAATGTTACAATGAGGTTATAATGAACCAAGTCCATTTGAGGAGAGGGATTTCAGCTCAGCTGTCGGCTCAGCAGCAGGACATCTCCTCTCTCTCCCCTGGCTGACAGGTGCTGGGTGGTTTTTCAGCTGCAAAGCCGCATTGAATTCCCCTTCCTGTGAGGATTTCAGCAGAGTCTGGTTGTGGTGCCTCCACTCTGCTCCCTGCTCTGTTCCATCCCCTTGAGCAGGGGTTGTGGATGTGGGGAATCGTCCTGGAATAGGTTTCCAGTGCAGTGATCACATTCCATCCAGGGAGTAAAAACAGTATTTTACCACATAATTTCTGTACCGTTATAACTTCTATTGTGATGTGAATATATCTTCTCATTTTTCTCTTATGTTACCCCCAGACAGCCTTCCACATTCACGATTTAGAAATCATACAACTCAAATCCCAAGGTTAGAGATTTCTTACAAAATCTGTTAGTTTTCAAGTACTGTGTGTTGGTACTTCCAGTTGTCTTCTCTTTGAGATAGAAACAATCTTTTCAAACTGTATTTTAATACAAGCAAATGGAATGGTGGTCTGGTTTGCAAAATAGACTACTAGATATACGAGTATGTAAACCTAAATAAATAAGCATGTGGATTTTGGTCAGTCCAACATTCAGAAGGCATTGTCCAAATAAATGAAACAATAAAAAAATTTTATGGTAATTTAAATGGTATAGAAAATACTGATTAGCTGAAATATAAAAAGTTAAATGCCATAAAAAATCTGTGAAGGGACTCCATGTTCCTGAATTTCAATTCAAACTCAGTTCAACAGCAGGACCTCAAAAAGTTTTGTAGCACAAATGTCAGTACATTTGTAACCATAAATGTACCATGGTTAATCACATTTGGCCTCCAAGATTAAACCTCTGTGTCTCATAGGACTACTCTAAATACATGACAAGATAGGAATGAGACTGCTCTGTTACTGCTTTTTCGGTACACAGAAATTCAGTTCAGCTCCCTGCTGAGGCAGACATCTTTAGAATTCGTAACTGTTTGAATTTCAATCAGTTTTATTCACCCGCCTCTAAAATGTTGAAAACTGTTGATGTGAAATAGAGCATTTAAAATATGACTTTGCCAAATATTTCTCTCTAATACTGGAAAGGCAGACAAAGAGAAAGTAATTTTTACTATACTGGGCGAAATCTCCATTTTTAAAATTTGATTCTTTTGGTGAAACATCATCAAAAAACATCCCTTGAAATTTGCCATCTCAGAAATTAATGGAGATTGATTTAATCAAACATTTTTAACATATACAGTGTTTTTGTCAACATATAAGAACTTCATCTACAAGCTTAAGAATAATGTAAAAAAGCACAACCAAAAGGAATCTCACATTCAAAATCTGTAAGTAACAGAATTGTTAGCAAGAAATATCAGTTTGTAGTTCTAGCAGGTTTAGTAATAGCAGAATTTGAATACGATAGCTCAGGAGAATCTCCAGGTTATGAATTAATATTTTACAATGCTGGGCATTAAACAACCCCCCTTTCCATTTGTATTCTATCACAATTTATTCTGAACATCAACTATTAAAAAATCCCAAAACGGCTTAAAAATGTAATAAACTGTAAAGGGCAGAAAAGATATGATACTTTCATATTCTGGAGCCCTTGGCAATAATGATCAATGTTTTGAGCTTCTGAACCAGAATCTGGCCCTGCATAGGAAATTTGTCTGACACTGACCCCAAACCTTAAAATTATTTCCCACAGACTAAATCTCACTGTTGTCTATGTTAAATGAAATTATGCAATTCCAAATAATCCAACCCAAGGCAACATTTTTGTTTTTCTAAAAAGTCATAGGTTAACAACAGTATCAGAAGAATAAAAATACATGAAAGAATGCCAGTTCCACATCTCATAATGTGTTGGAAATGGTCAAATACCATGAGGATAGTAACATTTACCGTCTTTTCAGGAGACCCCTTCTGGAGTGCTGTGTCCAGGTCTGTGCCCCCCAGCATAAGAAACATGAACTTGTTGAAACAAATCTGGTGGAGGTTGATGATGATCAGATCTGCTGGTGCAGATGTCCCATAAAGGCTGAAGGGGCTGGGGTTGTTCAGCCTGTAGAAGAGAAGACTCCAGGGAGAACTTGGAACACCTTCCAGTACCTTAAGTGTTTCAAGAGAGCCAGAGAGGGTCTTTTTATAAGGGCATGGAGTGATAGGGAAGAAGAAATTATTTACATTCATAATGACGAGACAATGGAACAGATTTTCCAGAGAAATTGTGGCTGCCCCATCCCTGGAACTGTTCAAAGCCAGGCTGGATGGGGCTCTGAGCAATCTGGTGTAGTAGAGGTTGTCCCTGCCCATGGCGGGGGGTTAGAATAGATGATTTTCCAATTCAAACTATTCTATGAGATTGAACCAAAAGACAGAAAAACAGAATGAAAAAATACTTGTGAAAGAAAATATTATGAAAATACTGTGGGTTACTTGCTGAGTATGGGTAGGAAAATGTTTAAATCCATGTATCTGCCTTATTATTAAGAGTTTTCACACTCATCAAGAACTTCATGCTCGAAAATATTATTTTGGCCTAAATCTGTCACTCATGTGCAGAATTTGCTATGCCTTTTAGCACATCTTCAAATAGCTTTCAATAGTGTTTTCACTTTCTGTCAGAAGCCATAGTTATTTTGGAGGTTACTGTGGGCATTATGCTGCCAGCCTTTTGGGTTAAATACTGTGCCATGGCAGTCAGTTTTCCAGCATCAGCTGCTATTGGACAAAATAAGATAGTGGCAATCCTCTGGTGGTGAGGCTTTCTGACACAACTTGCTCGGTACAGTCAGCCTTACAGACAGAAAGCTCTGCATCCTGGAAAAGTGCCTGGGCCTGGATTAAGTCCTCTCAGATCAGTATCATCCATGATCCCTTTATTTCTCACAGTTCCTGAAGGGTTTTTTAGAAGTGCTTGGAGTAAGGAAAGTGGTTCCTTGGGAGGCTGAATTTATTGGTCTTTTGCATGGAGATGTTAGGATATGCAGAAATTCACATTATATGAAAACTAAGGGTTACTACCCAGAAGAAGACTGACCATATTCTGAATGGTGTCTGGAGAGCACATGGTACTGAAAAGAAAATTAGACATTCTGGTACATTCAAAAAAAGAATACATTAATTCACTTCTTTGAAAATATGAAGAAGCAGTCAAATTTGAATTTGCACATCATTCCAAAACTCTAAATAATAAAAAGAGAAGAAAAATTCTTCCTTAAGTATTCAGTCGTTTTCCATTTATTTTTGTTAATTTGGGACATGGTTTAGAAATGGTATTATAGACATTTGGACACTGGCTGTCTACAAGTGAATATGACAGTTGTGAGGAAAAGGATTCCTTCTCTTTTTTCCCCCTAAAGTTTATAAAGAAAGAAAGTAGAAAAGACCATAAAAGGTCTTGTATTAAAATGGTTATACTATAAATTTTGCAGTTTGGTAGGATTTACTGAGTTCTTGATTGTTATGATTGTCAGCAATGTAACGAGTAACTGAGTCTAGAAAAATAGATGAAATAACAATCACTACAGGAGCATGTAACAAAGGAATAAGGATGAGTGGCTCATTCAGGCTGACAGTGGCTTTTTCTTTTAACTAGAATTCTCCAGTCATATGTGAACCCAGACCTCTTCATAGAAATGTTGTAACTGAGCTTTGGAAAGATAACTTAAAAAACAGTTAAACACACAGAATATACAATTAACAAACAAATAAAAAACTCAGCAACCACAACAGCAAATTTAGAACTTCTTTACCAGAAAAATTAGCAAGTGATGCTCAAAAGGAAAAAAACCAGCTGTCTGAAAATATGGATGTTGTGAAATATCTGTAGATTTACAGTTAGGATTTTTATGATGAAAAGTAAATAGATTAAGTGTCAGGTTGTAAACAACAAATATCACAACTCAGTTTGATTCCTGGCATTGGAAAATGCTGCAAGAACCCAGTGGATACAACACTTTGCAGGAGCCAGCATAACAGACACAGCAGGGGTGGAGAGGATGGAAGCAGCATCTCTGGATTGGATGAGTTCCTTGTGAAATCATTGGACAGTATTTCAGGAAAAGGTGAACAGAGCATCAGCCTGAAGCAAACAGGATATTTAACTGTCCTTCAGTCAGCAAAATTAGGTAAGCAAGTATGATATCTGAATTAAAGTAACAGAAATGCAAGAAAAACAATAGAAAATCAGGATGAATCAAGGACCTGTAGCTTACACTGGCTAGCTCAGGGACTTTCCCTCTGGGCTGAAATACCTTTTGCTTTGTGGCTTGTAACATATAAAAATGGTGATTCAGAAAATCAGGCTGCTCATATTTATCTTTAATTGCAATTAAGAAAAATACTCTTGTTATTGTTTTCAATTTAAAATGTCTTTGTTTCTCAATTACTTCCAAATGTTAGAAAAAGAAAAAAGAAAGGAATCTATTTCAGCATGGCAGTGCAGTGACTTTGATCATTTGCTTTGCCAGAAACACTTTTTGATCAGTTTTCCACTGGTTATATTTAACCCATACACCTTTGGGAGTGTAGGGTTCTCAGTACTATTTTTCACCCTCTTTTACAAGATTGTGCATTGTTTGCCAGAAGCTCCTGTTTCACAAATGCTATTTCATATTATTCCACAGGGACATTGAAAAACTAGCCAACAAATACTAAAAATTACTTGCATTCAAACTGGAGACAAATAAAGTCATCTTTTCTACTACTGTAGCTACTAGTACACAATTTTCTCTTATTGTTACCAGCATAAATTGTTTGTGGCTCTATTGAATTCAGTTTAATCCCTCTGGAATTACATCAATGCAACAGAAAACCTGTTATCCTTCACTTAATACATCCTGCACTTTGATTTCTGTGAAGTACAGTATTTTTAACTCTCTCAGAAATCTTAGGGGGTCCATTCATTTATGTACTTGCTGCTTGGGAAAAACTAAAGTCCTCAGCATCACAACTAGAGCTAACCAGTTAGTGCAGAGCTGCATCCTGCAGTCAGCTTAAGATCAAAGATCCCAAGGTCTTAAAACCTGTTGCAGGACTCTTATGGACTGAGGAAAAATAGGTCAGCCTTTGGAAGTAAGGCCATAACTTTCTTCTAAGCTATAATCAATAATTAGTCATCCTCATTTTATTGAAATATGAGAAGGCCAGTAGGTTCACACTAGCTAACCTTGCTTGTTTCCTGACCCTCAGTTGGCACATGGCTACACAGGTTCTTGTGAGCATGTCAGGAGCCCTGCATGTCAGGAGAGGCAGTTTAGCTTTAGACAGATGATGCTGCACAAACAGCTCTGCTCCTTGCTCCTGACTGCCTGCAGGGCAGGACTGAGCAGCACACACTCAAGAGACAGCCCAGGCTGATTGTGTATCAGTGCTCAGCCGTGCCTTTGTTGTCAGAAGGAAGAGAAATCAAGCAGCACTCAGGAAAGCAAGCGTGTGCGTTCTGCATTGATTTTTAAATGCCTAATGTTTTGTTTGGATGAGAAGATAACCACAGTTTGTACAGCCCAGTAATCAATAGTATCAGAGAAGGTGCTGACTTAAATACAAATCTGTATGTTTAAGCTCTCTGAAGCCTTGGGAGGCAGTCTCACCTTTGGCAGAGATATAGTAAGCTGTAACTCAAAGGCTAGTTATTTTCCATTCGTCCTTGATTTGATGAATTACAATGTCATTTAGCAGCATAGAGATTTATGAATTTTTGCTTGACTCACCCATCTTATCCTATTAATTTGTATTGATAAGTGAAATGTTCATGTACCTCTCAGCCCTAGGACAGAGAACCTTGAAATGATAATGATACCTCAGGCTACATTTTCATTGAGAGCTGGAAATGTGGTGTCCATAGTTCTCTGGTGATTGTATAAATCCAGAGTAACTACAAGGCTGTCTTAGCAACCACAGATTCTCTCCTGCTCTTTGCAGACAGAAACAGCCTGAGAAGTGAGACAGCAACGCAGGAGAACTTGGAGCAGGCTGGAGAAGTAGTGTCCCATGACCCTGCAAATTGATGTCAGCTCTGAAGTGTGTTCTTCTCAGTTCTAGGACAATTGTATGCTGATGCTGACCTCACAATTAGCTGATATCCCTTGCCTGCATTATCATAAGTCTACAAATGCAGTGTAGAATTTTCTTCCTTTCTTTCTTTCTTTCTTTCTTTCTTTCTTTCTTTCTTTCTTTCTTTCTTTCTTTCTTTCTTTCTTTCTTTCTTTCTTTCTTTCTTTCTTTCTTTCTTTCTTTCTTTCTTTCTTTCTTTCTTTCTTTCTTTCTTTTCTCTTCTTTCTTCTTCTCTCTTCTCTCTTTCTCTCTTTCTCTCTTTCTCTCTTTCTCTCTTTCTCTCTTTCTCTCTTTCCTCTCTTTCTCTCTTTCTCTCTTCTCTCTTTCTCTCTTTCTCTCTCTTCTCTTCTTCTTCTCTCTCTCTTCTTCTCTCTTTCTTTCTTCTCTTTTTCTCTTTCTTTCTTTCTTCTTCTTTCTTTCTTTCTTTCTTCTTTCTTTCTTTCTTTTCTTTCTTTCTTTCTTTCTTCTTTCTTTCTTTCTTTCTTCTTTCTTCCCTTCTTCTTCTTCCTTCCTTTCCCTTCCTTCTTCTCCCTTCCTTTCCTTCCTTCCTTCCTTCTTCTTCCTTTCTTCTTCTTCTTCTTCCTTCCTTCCTTCCTTCCTCCCTTCCTTCCCCCTTCTCCTTCCCCCTTCCTTGCCACTTCCTTCCTTCTCCACTTCCTTCCTTCCTTCCTTCCACTTCCTTCCTTCCTTCCTTCCTTCCTTCCTTCCTTCCTTCACTTCCTTCCTTCCTTCCTTCCTTCCTTCCTTCCTTCCCCTTCCTTCCTTCCGCCACTTCCTTCCGCCACTTCCCTTCCTCCTTCCTTCCCTTCCGCCATCTTCCCTCTTCCCACTTCCTTCCCGCCATCCTTCCTTCCGCCACTTCCTTCCTTCCGCCACTTCCTTCCTTCCCACTTCCTTCCCCTCTCCTTCCTTCCTCCTCCTTCCTTCCTTCCTTCTCCTTCCTTCCTTCCTTCCTTCCTTCCGCCACTTCCTTCCGCCACTTCCTTCCGCCACTTCCTTCCTCCCTCCCTCCGTCCCTCCCTCCCCTCCTCTTTTCTCTTACAGCTTTTGATTTCACATTGTTATCGCTGCATCACCCTGCAAAAATCCAGTTTTTCCAAGTTTCTTAACCCCTCAGAAGGTCCCCACCAGATACACACTGGCATGAACTGTTCTCTACTTAGAAATTTATTTTCCTAATATGTGAAAGACTTCTGGAGTTAGATAACAAAGGATAAACATGCAATGTAGTCCAGGTGATGGGTTCATGGATTGTGCAGAAACAAGAATCAGTGGAATGATCAAGCATCAGATACTGTGAGAACATGTCATCCTGCCCTTACCTGTGATTTAGCAGGTACAGCTCAGAAAAAAAGCCATATTTGCTTCTCAGAATCTATCCCATTTTCCCATCTCACTTATCTCAAAGAAAATATTTGTATAGAGAAAAGTGAGAGTATAAAGCGACAAAAAGAGATCACAAAGTTTTGTCATTGGTTAAGTCTCAAGGAACTAGCGTGAGTCTACAAAACTATTTCTCCTTCTTCTATGTGGAGGCTCTAACCCCTGTGTTATTTTATGCTGGGCATTTAAATGTTCCAAAACTATGTAAAAAATGGCTTTCCTATTAAGAGAAAATTTCTAGATGGATTTACTGTACATTTGTGACCTTGCTTTTCAGTTCCACATGCTGGAAAATTTTAGGAAAAAGTTTATGGGCACTTTTAGTATGAAATATAAAATGCTGGAGAATTTAAGCGTTCAAAATAATATTTGCCCCTGTAACTTAGTATTTACTATTATTATATGCAGAAATCAAACGCTATCCCTGATCTAGAAAAGCTAAGACTTATGATTTAGAATTCTCCAAACGCAAAACATATCCCCAGGGATATTCTCACATCTAAAATAGTTGCTTATTTTGGATCATGAAGAAAAACAGAAACACCAGAATTACTTAGGGAAACTTATACTCCAGAAAAGTTTATATGTATTAAAACATGCTATTTAATTTCAAGTAGTTTCTTGAAATTTTATTTTGATGTAGGGCCAAAAGCTTCTGCCCCATTTTTTGTATCACAAATCTGCTGTTTACATCATGTAAAGTTCAGAGCAAACTGAAGTCAGTGATTTCTCATCTTAAGCTTGGGACCAATGCATCTGCCTCTTCTGGCACTTGTTCTTTAATGACTTTAATGTCACAGTGCTTCAGGCTCTGGCCAGCATTCAGGATATCCTCCATATACATTGTCAGCCAGAAGTCAATAATGAACTACATACACTAAGCAATGTTTGGATGTTAAAACCTTACATGTCCTTAATATTGAAAGTCATATAACTGTAAATTTCAATGAAAAGTATAGACCAAAATATATTGAGCAGGCATCACTACAAGGAAGGATATTTTTGACATTCAACAAAGTGAACATGATAAAGAGAACATGACTGGTCTTGAAGAAAGAGACTTAAATACTTTTAAAAAGAAACATATTTTATTTTAATGTAAGAGTGCAGGGTTGTTTCCATATTAGGGAGTGAGCAGAATGAATTTCACACTGAAAAAAATTAAGCTTCACTAGAACTTTAGAAATGTTTAAAAGGGAAGATTAACTAAAAGAGCAAATGTCTCATAACAAGAAGGAATAAAAGAGAATGGCAATTGCCTGACCTGAGCCCATCTGGAGTGTACTTCGAGGTCTGCTGACAAGTAGAATGTAACAAACCAGTCTTATAGGTAAGTCCTGTGACAAAGCCTTCAGACCTAAGCACAAAGGACAGATCCCATCCCATTCCTGCAGGACAATGAAGTAAGGAGAGAGAGGAGTCTTTCTGCAGGCACTTGAGCATAATGAAGTTAGATGTTGGGTTTGTTTCATTTACAACACTATTTTCGACCTTCTTATTTTCTTAAACTGTTTTAAGTTATGTATAATTCAAGTCCTCCAGACAACAAGGTATTTCCCACATAATAGTGCAGTGGTTCTATACACTGAGGCTGTGAGACACCTTCATGGGCCATCATCTACTGGAAAAACTAAAGAATGCCCAAAGGATACAAAGAGTGCAATCTGAACTGCATAAATGTGTTGCAAATGGAAAAACTGATCTGTACATTAAATAACTCCCATTAGTTATTTATAAGGTGATATCTGTGGTGTGATATCCTGAATTTCCAGGTTGCTGATGTCCCTAACCCAGAAATTACAGGCAAGAATTATTTAAATGATGCTGCCCGTTTATTTCTCTGGGGTCTATATATTCGTCTCAGAGATCAGCATAGCAGGAGCTAAGGCTGGAGAAGAAAAAAGCTAGACATTCTTGTGACTGGTGAATGAATGATGTGTTGGCCTACTACAAGTAACTTGAATGTTAATTCATGAAAGGAAAATCAAAATAATCTCATTTCCATGCACATTGCTTAGACTGGTTACCATTCAATTATTGTTTTGTATAGTAATTCCTATGTCAGACGAAATTATGAGTGTCCTTCAGGGAAATTAACTGGTCGGTTTTATTGTCTTGAATACTAATAAGCAAAGTTACTATTTTAAAGTAAAGTCTGATATTACGTAAAGAGGAAAGGAGGGGAGAAAGTATTTGGAATTAATGCTAACATGAATACTGCAGGTAAATTTGAAAAAGTAGATGTAAAATGCATATATAACATCTGTCTAAAATATAAAAAGTAAGAAACAAAAAAAATTAATATAGCACAATTAATTTAAAAATCTAAAAACAAATATATAATACGGAATAACATATATATATGTATATAATTATACATACATATAATACATATTTAAATGTAACTGATTAGGCATGTGTGTTCAGGAATTGAATTTATTGACAGAAAAAAAAAAAGTACTGGTGCTTTTAATAATATGATGCTAAAAAAGATATAAGGCAGGAGACCTAAGCATGTCTAAGTATGTTCACTCCAACCTATGAGCCCCATAGCTACATAACTCTCCAGAAAGCCAGACCAAGTCCCAGCCTTCTCCACCACTCACTAGAAGGTTTTCCTCCCAGTTAAAGTTATTTTTCAGGGCTTCTTCCACAGCCAGTGGAAACAGTGGCACATTCTGCATTCGTGTCACCCACTCTAGATGGCTACCATAGGAGGCAAAGAATGGTTAATGGCTGAACTCAATGATCTTAAAGGACTTTTCCAAACAAAACAATTCTATGATCCTATGCCCTTCAGGCATGGTCTCAAGTGATTAAAAAGATTATCCATAGGACTAATTTAATTATAGACAGTTGTGTTTTATAGAGTGGGAGTTAGGTAAGATGCACATCAAGGGATCAGTTCTTATTGTCTGTCACATGCATATGAGCACCCAAAAGTACCAGTCAGGTTCTCCATGGGGAATATGGAGATTTCACCTCATTTGCTGTGTCCATTTCTGGGTCCTCCACTTCAAGAAGGACATTGAGGGGCTGGAGTGTGTCCAGAGAAGGGCACTGGAGCTGGGGAAGGGTCTGGGGGCAGAAGTCAGATGAGGAGCAGCTGAGGGAGCTGGGGGTGTTTAGCTTGGAGAAAAGGAGGCTCCAGAGGGACCTTGTCACTCTACAGCCACCTGAAAGGAGGTTGTGACCAGGTGAGGGTCACTCTGTTCTCCCAAGTAACAGGTGACAGGGTGAGAGGAAATGGCCACAAGACAGACCAGGAGAAGTTTATGTTGGATACAAAGAACAATTCCTTCACTGAGAGGTGGTTAATATTGGAAAAGGCTACCCAGGAAAATGGTGGAATTATCCATTCCTGGAAATGTTTAAAAAATAAGTAGATTTGTCAGTACATAATAGAATTTAGTGGGCATGGTGGTATTCACTCAAAGATTGGACTTTATGATCTTGGTGGGTTTTTTTCCATCATTAACAATTCTATGATTCTACGACTATTCTATGCTTGCATAAATAGAAAAATAAAATCTGAAGGGTTTATATTCTCAATATTGAATACAGAGCAAAAGAGATGTCAGATGTAAATAGATCTCAGAAAAAAAAAACTCAAAGACAAAAATATGGTTAATTCACATGCATATTGGGCTATAAGCATTTTTAGCATATTCAACCTTGAAAAAAAAATACAAAGAGGTTTTGTAGAATCATCAGTGTGCACAGCCAGACATGATGTAAGCAATGTGTGCATTGCAACACTTCCTCTCTGGCACTGTGTCTTATCCAGGGTATTGGGTGAAGACAACTCCTGGCTAATGTACAGTCCAGATAATCTCCTTCCAGATAACAGGCTGGAAGCACATTAGCATTTGGTTTGTAATAATAGCAAGGTCAGCTAGCCAAACATATTCATTTAATATTAATTCAGTTAACATGGCGGTTTTGATGTATTCAGGCTAGGTTGGTTTTGAAGGCTACTATAACACAGAATCTATTAAGATCCAAATCCCAGAGAAAACATAAGGATTTGGACTAGTGATTGGTAAGTAAAGTCAGTTCTCATCCACATGCTTGTGAGTGTGTTTGGTTCCAGTTAATTTTATCCTGAATTAAATCTTGCATTTTATATTTACTGTAGGTGTCTCCTGCTGCCTCACTCTTCTGATATTGTCCAACTGTACAAAAGCAATTCCTACTGTAGGCATAGCTAGAGATGAATCTGGGATCACTCAAAACATTGTCTGAGCCATCCTTTTTTCAGTGTAGGACAAATTATACCTAGGTGATTTCTGGCAGAATACATTCAGTATATTCCTGACAAATATACAGTTTTGCATGAGCTTGTTTTATTCCTGCTTTCTGCTATTGTCCCTGTTTTTGTTACCTGCAAACCAAGTCACTGCAAAATTCAAATCCATCATTTCCATCATGCACGTGGAAAACAAATTATTTGCCTCATCTTTGTTGATAGTTTCTACATACTTGAAAGTTGTTGGCATGTCTGGCTCCCCAGTAGATTTTGCCTTGTTACCTGCAAAATCCCAGTCTGTGTATTCCTCTTTGATATAAACAAATAAAGAAGACACCAAGAGATGCAAGAGTTGAATACATTTCTCTAAGGTCCAGTGCTTTAATAACAAGGCTGTCCTTTCCTCCTGACATGGTGACTGCCTTGTCATCATGCTCAGATTGCAAGTAACTTTAATTTTTTATGTAAAAATTTCTGAACCTTCAGAGAAAGTATTTACAATCAAAAATATTAATTTACAATATAATTCTTTAGGGTTGGTTTAGGGTTGGGTTTTCTGTAGTCCAAAGCTAACCCAGAGAAGGATGAGGAGATTGTCATGTGAGGAGCAGTTGAAGGAGTTGAGGTTGGGGATGTTTAGTTTGGAGAAAAGGAGGCTCAGCCTTGATTATTCTCTACAACTACCTGAAAGAGGGTTTCAATCAGGTGGGGTCAGTCTCTTCCCCAGGAAATGAAAAAAAAAAAAACCCAACAAAAAGGCCCCAAACAAACAAAAGCCCCAAATCAATCAACCTACCAACCAACCAAAACCCCCAACAAATAACTCCAAAACACAATATTTGAACTGAAAAACTAAAATGAAAACAACATCTTGCTAGTTACATGACAAGTGGTTTAGTTTTCAACTAGACAGCATTTAAGTTTTGTAAAAGTGTCAATATTTCAGATTTTTTTCATTAAAACAGAAAGCTCTGGATTCTAATCTGATTCTTCTAAATTGCAGCTTGGCCAGCTGCTCATATGCCCTACTGTTTGACAGCTCTCAAAGTCTGACCAGACATGAAGATAGTCAGACAGGATAGAGCTCCCAAACTCTGAAATATAGAAGAGGAGTTACAATTGAGAAAATTAATGTGTAGTACCTAGAGTTTGAATTCCAACTCTCAAAACCATTTAATAATTCAATTGCATTTCAATAGCTAAGTGCAGCATATCTTAAATCAAAATCAGGCATGAACATAGGGTATTCTAAATATAAAATGTCCATTCAATTGGCACAAGCACATCAGGGATAAATGTGACGCCCAAAGACAACCAATCAAGTACGTGAAGAATTAAAATAAGCTGGAAGCATGTGTGCTCATGTAAACTAAGCATGTAACTGCCAATGATTTCTATCTTCTGTATTTTTTGTCTTCTGTTTTTAATAGACTAAGGTTTAAATATATGAAGAAAAGGGGGCATGTATTAAGCTGTAGGCTGACTAGGGGTTTTTTTTCAGTCCAGGAGAACAAAGAAGTCCTTTTGTATGGAGTACATCCTCACAATTTGTCTGGTTGTTCACATTTTCTGACTCAATCTCAGTGCTCAACAGTCAAGTCTACATGGGGAGGCCTCTCTGTGAGCTGCCTGCTATCCCATTAAGCATTCTTTTTGAGCAAATATCTCAAAGTGCAGCTCTGCTTGTGTTGCCCTCCTGCTTTGTAATCTAAATCTCTCAGGGAACATCAGCAGGGACTGCTTGAGCACACATCACTGATCATATCATGATCAGAGGTCAGTGATCATGCCATGACCATATCATGAGTACACATGTCATTTCCAGCACCAGCAGGCATTCTCTGCCTGTGGAGCTGCTTTCTGTCATTGTCTGGCAGGATCTGTTCCTAGATCATGGCTGAAGATCCACAGCATGTACCATTTCCATTGGCCCCTGGCCAGGAGAAGATCACAGAATCATAGAATTGTTAAGGTTGGAAAGCACCTCCAGGATGACCAAGGCCAGCCAGTGTAGATAAGACACTGACCCGTGAATCATCAGGTCAGAAAACAGGCTAGTCTGATCTGTGAAAAGTGTCCTGTACTTTATTTAGTTTTATGGTTTGGGATAAATTAGTGCTTTTGGGGTTGTTAGGTTGTGTGGCTTAGTGCTGACCCAGAAGTCCATCAGGAAGCAGACAGTGACTCAGACATTGTCTCATCAGCACCCGCCTGGCTCTGAGGAACACTCCCTACAGGAGCACCTCCATTCCCAGCAGGACTGTTTCCTATGCAGAGGGGAAGATGTAGAGACAAGGCCTGCAGAAATCATGTTTCCCCAATGCATATTGTAGGTATGAAAGCCATGCAGGGGATGTATTTCTGCATTTCCCTGTGCAAATTGAGCCCCAAGTTGTTTTCATTCCCTTTCTTCTATTAGAATAGTTGATAATTACTCTGGCACTTGCCTCTCATGATGTCATAATTGGTACCTCACACTTCTGTGTGGTTAAAAGTTTTAAGAAACTCAAATCTGTGTTAAAATTATGGGACTTATTCCTTCTACTTGGCAGATCCATAAATTCATGTCTTCCCATCCCCTCCTGGAATCTCTAACTCCAAATGAATTAAATGCAGCATTTAGAGTTGGTTTAATTACTGCTAAAAAGGGGAGGAAAAGGGTGAGGGTAGAGCTCATGTTGAATTTTTTTTTTTCAGTGCATTTAGACTGAATTTTTATTCTATTTTTACTCAGACACTTTTTTCTGCTTCAGCTTCTTATAATTATAAGGCTTTTTGCTAGGCATAAATAAGTGCTCTTGGTACACATGGGAACAGCTCTGTGTGAGAATAACTGACATTCAAAGGTTTTAACATTTTCTTTTTTGCTACCAATTCAAAAGCATATCACCACCCAGTTTAACAAAATTAAACACCAACACTAAGGTCTGACTGCAGCGGATTAACAAAACTGCTTGTAACCAGAGCTCAGCCACAGCTTTATTCTATTTGTCCTGTGTACCCACACAGTCAAGTCTCATTTTTCAGCATTTTTACTTACTTGACCACAGAAATGAACTTTAGAAACTACACTAACAGAACACTGTCTAGCCAGGCCCATTCCATTTTGTTCTTTCTTATTGAATTGAGCCTCAAAATTGACAGTTGCATAAGAATACGTGACTAGACTGTCACAGAGCCAAAGCCTGTTTGCTATGCATCTCACATCTTCCCCAGGCTTTCTATCACTTAGTGCTGACAGCATGAATGGATACAGAGATTTACTGACTGACACTGCAAAGTTGCCATTGTCAAGACAGGCAGACACCCTAATGATGTGCAGCATTGCTGAACTTAAAAGCGAGAAGGGAGGAGGAAAGAGAGGCATTGTTTCCATGGCTACACAATACTACTTCTTCCACACCTCTTCTTCTCACAGCCTTGCCATCTGTGTCCATTCTGCAGATAGCAGTTATGTCTCATTAAAATATTTAATGACTACTAAGTTGTTAATTAGAGAAGGTTCAAATAGGATAGTGCCTTGCTGTAAATATTATTCGCATAGTAATCTTGAAAAATGTTATGTAAAGAAAATGATACCTCTATGTGTCTGATTTAACTCCATGTATATCAAGTCAGCTTGGAGTCTACTGCAATGCAATGTCTGGGTGGTGAGTTGCCTGCTCCATCCTTTCAGTGTGTTGGTATTTGGAGGAGAGCACTTAATCACAGAGGTTCTTGGGCTGTATTTTTAATGTGGTAGTACTATTACTGACATCTGAAATACAGAAATAACGAGATTAAAGTAATTATCTAATTAAGTCTCAGCTCTTGGAAACAACCATAATATTCATTTAGAGGTATTGACTTGACACCCAATATGAATAGGTGTCACTGTCCAAACTAATCCAATGGGAAAAGGCAGGCAACTTCCAGAGATAGAGATCCTCCCCTTTCCTGTAGATCTTTTGCATGCTGCAATAATCTTCAAGAGCTGACTACGCAGTCCTGAGTGGCAAGATTAATTTGGTAAACAAATTGGTCTGACTTGGAAATGTACCCTCCAAAACTGTTCAGTAATCTCTTTCCCACCACTCATGGCCACCACTGGATTCCCTGCAGTAATGTGAGCAGTACTGGGACAACTGGAGCAGCTGCACACCTGCAGAATTTATACTACAAAACTGAGGATTAAAGCAGATGGACAGCTACAAACCTGAGGAGCAGAGATATCCAAATAAAGCATCTTCACATTTTGAAGGTGCAAGTGACTCATTTAGAGACTGCATTTTGTGAAGTTCTTTACTGAGAAGTCCTTTTACATGATTCAAAGGATTTGGGTATGTTTAGCAGTATCTTCTTCTTCATTATACTGCATTTGTTTAGTCACAGTCCACCAGAGGCAACAACATTCATTCCTCTGACCTCAGTAGGTTCAGAGAGGATATAAGTAATGGTTGTTAATAAAAGAGTATAAGTGGAGTTAAATGATTTGCAGAGTGTATAGACTCTCCTTCTTATTAAGCTCCTTTATACTAAATTACTTTATTGCTTCCAGAAATTTAAAGGCATAAGATATTTATACATAAAAAATACAAAGCAGCTTTAAGCTGAAAATATCAAGATGTAAATAACTAAAAATACTCGAAGAATATCTCCTAGAAATTATGCATACATTTACAGCGCAATTTCCTTTAACGCCATAGGGAAATTCCCCTCTCATAAGAGCCAGAGACCTGCAGTTTTGCTATAGGATATGATTAATTTTTAATGAAGGTATTTGTGGCACAAAAATACAAATGTCCCAAGAGCTGCAGAGAGAAGACTCGCTATTCATTTGTCTGCTGAGCACAATGAGTTTTTCAGGCTTGTTTCTGCAACTCTTACTTGGTACTGTGTAGGTCTCCAGCTCAAGTGAATCATCTCTGCATACTGTGAATCATCCTTTGTGGGAGCTGCAGAAGAGACTCTTTGTTGTTCACTCCCCACTTTGAGAAAGACATGAAAATTGCCAATAGATGTTCAAAAAGACCATCATGTACCCCAAGCCTCCCCAAGGGTTTCTTTGGCTCTATACATTTGACTGGTTTTGCTTGGCCTGGCTTTGGCACTGGGGAGGCTACAAGGGCAGTTTCTGTCGGGAACTGCCAGAAAGTTCCTCCATGGCTGGGAAAGCCAGTGCTAGCCAGCTCCAAAGATGGACACATGCCTGGCCAAGGCAGGGCCAGTTGGATCTATTCATGGTAATGTCTCTGGGGTAACATACTGAAGAAGAAAAAGAAAAAAGTTATTGCGCTGTTGTAATGGCAGTCAGAGAGGAGGGGGGTGAGAGCATGTGAGAGGAACAACTGCAGACAGCCAGGTCAGTGGAGAAGGAGGGCCAGGAGGTGGCCTGGGTGCCAAAGCAGAGATTTCCCTGTTGCCTGTGGTGATTGCCATGGTGAAGGAAGTCTTCCCCCTGCAGCCCAGCAGGGTCCATAGGGAATGCAGAGATCCCCCCACAGCCTGTGGAGGAGACCCAGGCTGGAGCAGGTGGATGTCTGAGAGGAGTATGTGACCCTGTGGGAGACGTGAGGAGAGAAGGGCCCTAATCCCATGCTGGAGAAATGTGGAAGTACTCCACCCCATGGAAGAGTGACCCATGCTGCAGCCATTTGGTGAGGGCTGCTGCCCATGGGATGGACTGACATTGGGGAGGTCTATGCAGAACTGTCTCCTGAGGGAGGGAACTCACAGTGCAGCAGGGGAATGACTCCTCTCCCTGAGCAGCAGCAGAAACAGTGGGTGATGAACTGACCATAGCCTCCATCCTGTGTCTCCTTGGCTGGGGTAGGAGGAAGAGCTGGGAAGGAGGGAGGGATTGGTGCAAGTGGGTTTTTTTTAAGGTGTTATTTTTTATGGTTTTATTTTACTTGTCATTACCTTGCTCTGATTTTGCTAGTAATCAATTCAATTCATAGCTTTAATTAGAGCCTGTTTTTCCCGTGATGGCATTTGAGTGATCTCTCATATGTTGAGTGTTCTGTCCCTGTCCTTACCTCGACCCATGAACCCTTCATTGTATTTTCTCTCCCCTGTCTTCCTGTGGAGAGGAGTGATAGAGAGGTTTGGTAGATTCCTGACATGCAGCCATGGTCACCCCTCTACAACATATTCAACAAAATCTGTCTGAATTTCTGAGTTCAAAGAGGGTGACACCCCAGGATGATCCTTACCTCCTTTTGATTAACTGGACATATAACAAGCACAGTATGCATTTGTCAGTAGGTGTAGAATTTATAAATATGATTTGCAAATTGACATTCAGGTTTGTGAAGACATACAGTATGGTACTTTGAGTTTTACTACACAGGTTTATGAGCAGTAATATCATAAGATTAACATCAAAACTGGTCTCTGGGTGGAATCTGCTCCTTACATAGGATATAGCTTTGGAGAGGGGCTTAGCTTCCCAACTAAGAGACTGTTTCCATTGTGGTTTTTAGTCCCTCTTGTCTAAGAAATATAATATTATTAAAAAAAAAAACCCAAGCAACTCCACACATTTCCCTGTCCCCACTTAACACATTAAAGCATACTTTAATCTTCCTAAACAGCATGGAAAACTTTAATTTTAACCTCAAGTGGATGCCCTCATTAGACAAATCACAAAATACAATGGAATATCTTAAAGCCTTTCATGCTTTCAGCAGGATTGTTAAAAGTTCCTCAGAGAATAAGGAACCTTACAGGCAGGTTCACTTCATTTTGCTTTAACCACCTAAAAACTTAGGTGTCTGTCTTAAGGTACATTTTGTCAAGCTGCTTTGGAAGATGGAACTTGTACGTAGCAATTTATCCTACCTGTCTTGAAAAAAAATCCTGGTTCATGCTTTGAAAATCCCCACATCCTTTCATAGACAACAAGTCACAGAATTATAAAATGGCCTAGAGTGGAAGGGACCTTAAAGATCATCTATTTCCAACTTCCCTGCTGTGGAGAGGGACAACTTTCACTTGACCTTTCACTTGACATGCTCAGAGATCCATGAGTTCATAGATATCTATGAAACATGGGTAACAACCTTACTCTAGGCATGCAGTTTTAAGACAAAAAGTCAACTGAGATTAGCTCACACATTCAGCTGCATTTATCCTAAATTTATTCTTAATCCTATTCTGTAATATCAGCCATTACAGAGATGAGCTGCAAGTCCACAGAACTCAAACAGGCCCTAAGGTCTTTCTTGAAGACAAGCACAAGATGTGATATCCAAGACCACATCTATTTCTAGTATTATTTGCAGATTATTCAAGTGTGTGACATAGTTAGATGATTTGTTCCTCTTCAATATTCCATTTTAGTCCAGAGCATCTTTTCCTTCCAGGAAAGTAGCCAATTCCTGAAAGAAAAATATCCAGCAATCCAAGGTTTAAGGTGACTAGCAGAATTTAATGAAACTACACCTAAAAAGGAAGTACATTCAACATATTAAACACATGCTTAAAGCTGTTGAAAATTATAGATGTTTGGATAAAACAGACTAATAGAAAACTATGTACAGTCTGTGTTTGGGATATAAGGGTCAGAGCAAAAATCTGATCTACATTTCCAGCCTGAAGAGTCCATGCTACATGTCTCCATGGTGAATCATAATGAGACAAAATGGATATACATCAACCAGTAAACAAATATCTACTGTTCTTTGCTTCATATATACTTCACAGATATATTTGAAAAAAAATGAAACAGAAAAAAACCAAAACAAACAAAACAAACAAAAATCAACTACAACAAAAACCAAGGTAGAAAAAAAAGTGCCCACCAAATGAAAAAACCTCCCCTTAAATGGCTGAATTTTTCATATCTTGCTGATAGGGTTTTTTTAAATTGTTCCTAATTAGTGAAAGCTATTATTGAGTCCGTTGCTGTCTGGATTTCTGCATTTCAGAACTGAAAACCAGCAGCCTTCTGATGTCTTGAAATAGGCCTGGGAGCCTCAGTAACACTGTTCCCAAGTAATATGCAAAATATATCACAAATAAAAGAATGATTCTTTGAATGAAAATCTTTAGGAAAATCAGTGCACATTAGAAAGAATTGAAATCAGTATCTCTTAAAACGAAAGGTTTTTCATTCCCTATAGCATCTTCACAGATGAAAGTCAGTTGGCATATCTAATATAAACCAATCTTCAACAGTCTGCCCTGCTAGCTTTGGAGAACTTGTCTCATTAAAGTAAAATTAATTCTGCAGTTCTTGTTACCATTTGTGCATTCTGTGCTGAAAATCTCTTTTCCCTTTATTACGCTGTCGTAATGACCAATTTTTGAGTCATCAAAATCCCAATAATCCAGCAGCATCTGAGCACTCTACAGTTTATACTTAGAGTATTAGTGCTGGAGCATCTAACAACCTTTTCTCTTTGGCTGGAGTATTTTTTTTTTCTCGACAGCTGTCAAGCTAAAACCAAAAGAACAACTGTTTAATAAATCCTTTGTTTTAGAGGGTTGCCTTTTAATTATATCTCAGAGCCATTTTTTTGCAAATGAAGTTTAACTGTGATACTCTTACATGCCATAGGGTTTGCTTAGTTTTAATTTACTACACTTAATTACATCCTATTATATTAGAATTTGAGAAAGTATGTATTCAGTTTGGGATTTCAAGTAATCAAACTGGGAATGCTGAATACTCTGATCTGGATTCTGTATATAAAATATTCATAATGAAAGTAAACAAGCTCAAAGAGAATTAATGTTAAACCACAGTAGCCTTCTGCCTGTGTGTCTTTCAGCCTGTGTGTTGCTGAGTTTCCTTCAGGATCACCACTCATTATTTAGAACATGATTATTAAAATGGCCTGATTCAGACTAAAGGTCTATCCTGATTCCAAAAGTTCTGAGGCACACTCATGCTGAGTATAGATATGAAGCAAGCACACTGGGTACTTTTCCCTGATATTTTCGCAATCTCTTCTTTCATAGCACGGGGATTGTAACAAAATTGTGGTGGTTTCTATATACTTAGTTAACACACTGAATTTCCTGGAACTCCAGGAAGCTACTCCATCTCCTCTAGAACACACAGAAACTGTTGGATTCTGTCCTTATTTGTATTTGGAAAATTTAGACTGCATTTTATCTTTTCTCTGGTCCTTTGGGCAGAAGCTTAGAAAACTACCAAGAAAAGTAGGCAAAAAGTTTCAACCTCTTCCAATTCTGATTTTATTGGAGATTTGGATACATTGAACCATATCAACTATGAAGTCAGACCAGATTGTTCCAGGTTTCATCCCAACTTCAAAAAGTTGCTGCTGCCAAAACCTCTTTGGGCAACATACTCAAACATTTGACATTTCTCTGGGGCAAAAGTTTTCATTTTTGACTTTACTTTAAAAGCATGAACCTTTCCTGGTACAAATTATGCCCACTGTTTCTCAATCTCCATTTGGTGCCTGGTTCTGAACATGTATTAAATCCTTTAGATCCATGGCATAATATTTTTTTGATTCTTCGCTTACAATGTTATTTAAGGGTTTGCTTGCTATAGACAGGATCATTTAAAAAGACCAGTCCTAATTCTGTATTTCTGAATATTTAATTTGGGCCACTTAGAAAGTGGCATGGAAAACCAAAAATACTTGTTTCTTCCTAACTAGAACCCTTCAGCAAAATAAAATATCTCCTCAGGAAATATTTTACTTTAACTTTTCATTCTTATTGTACAATGCGGTATTGAATGTTGAGAAAAAAAAAACATTTTGTTTGTGGCATGTAAGATGGATAGTCCTCATGATAGCTGCTCCCTATGAAGATGGTGACAGAGCCACCTCCAGACACACATGGGGTTAACAGCCTCCTGGATCAGCAGGTTATGGGGCACACCAAAAAAAATAGGGCTGCAGTGTGACTAGGATGAAGTTATCTGCTGCTGTTTAGAGCAGGGGTAAGAATTTGTGGCATCCCACTGAAATATTCCTTCTGTAACTGTCTAAATTTGCCCTCCAAAAGAACGATCTAAGCTTCTCCTGGACATTCCTTCTTCTCTCAGCCTTATCCCTCCCTCAGTTACGCATCACTCTTCCTCTTTGGCCTGCATGGGAGGAAGGCCCAGCTGATCCCTGGGTCCTCATGTCTGGAGCAACATGATTCAGTTTTCCAGTGTTCAGTTTTGCTTGCAGTGCCGTCAGCAGTGAGCCAGCTCTGTATGTAGGTCGTGGCTCTCCCTTGTTATATTTATGATGCTGACCTCAAGGTAACCCAAAGAGGTTGTCTGGGTACGTAGAGGAGTGATGTTTCTTTAAGTAAGAAGAGCAGATATAGAATACCTAATTAAAATGAAATATGTCAGCTTGGAGTCCTAGATAAATTTGAAGCAGAAACTAAGATGACATTGCTTACTTCTGTAAGAACAGCAGTCAAACTAAATTTCAGTCTGAGTTTAAAGATACAAAGTCTCACATGTTAGCCTGTTTAAGGACTATTGTTCATCTTCTTTGACTGTTTTATATTTGGCTTTATTTCTTATCTGTATCTTGCTATGTTATGACAGGTCTTCTAAATAATAAGGTTGTCTACTGGGAAGCCTTTTAAGCAAAGGGATATAGTAAAAAGTGTCAAACTTAATACCCTTTTTCATCAGCCTTGAAAACAAAACAGAACAAAAAAAATTGTCATAATTACTGCAATTTTTTGCCATGTAATATAGGATTTCTATGAGGGACATTTTAAAGTATAAATTTCCCCAGTTCTATGAATTGCAATCCTCATGGCTTCTAGGATCAGGATATCATACAAGATGGAAAACAGCTATGGATTTGTACTGAATTTAGAACTGTAATGATTTGCAGATCCCCTTATAAAATCCTCTAGGGCAAAATTTGCTTTTCAAGAGTATAAATAATATCTTTGGTGAGGATGAGTCTCTTTGCATTAGGAAGTCTTCTGAGTCTATGTAACCTACCGGTCTGCCTACAATTAGAATTTTTTATTAGAAGCTAGAACTGTCTGAATAAGAACAAAAACCATTGGAAATAAAGAATCTCAGAAAACGTATATATATATACATATATGTGTGTGTGTGTGTGTGTGTGTGTATGTATATGTGTATATATATATGCATGTAAATTATTGGCCAGCTACGTTGATAATAATAATTAAAAAAACAAACAGTAAATAATGGAGAGGACTGTGCTTTTGAACCAGAGTGGAACCCATCTCATCTAATTTTAATTATCTAAGAATTTACTGCATAGCTTCAGATAATTATTTTAGATTCTCACTAATTAGAAGATAAGGAGAGAGAATGCTGTCATTATCCTCAAGCAAGCAGAATGAGTCACTCTCTGGAGGTACCTCTTCCTAAGAGAGAACTATAGAAGGACAAGATACAATAAACCTAGACTAGGCTGGTGGGACAGGATTTGATTCAATACATTTATATTTATATGTCAATATAAATTAATGTGCCAGACAAAATTCAGATTGTCCAAAAGCATAAAAGCTGTCTGAGCTCTCATTATTGTCAATGAAGATATAATCAACAGAGACATGATGTTCCAGAGCAACTGCAGCTGCCCAAGTGAAGGCGTCAACAGCAGCATGAGAGAATATTTGTCTGGTTTCCAATAACTTTAGCTAGATCTTTATAACTGGTAAAGGCTTCTTAGGCACATGGTTTACCAATGGACACATGGAAGGTCCAGTTTCAGACTGAAAATTTTTAAAGGGCTAAAACTAGGTGAGATGGATCATATATATGAAGAATTGGATAGCTTTGGGAAACACTTATTTAGACAGAATGAAATTTAAAGGCAAGCAATAGAAAATTTAAATACCTGACATGAACACCAGCTGTACACATTGCATAAACAGTATAGACAACTTTCTTTGGCTGTTATATAAATAGCTGAAATTGGAGTGCCAGCAGGCAGCATACAGTTAGCTGCCTGTGTGTAATGGGGTGAATGTCCAAACCCAAACTTTTGAACTATCTAACAGAGACAGAACTGCTGATTAATCATGAGACTGATTAGACGTTTCCTTATTCCTTTTTAAACTTAGGGACTTGGAGTCTGAAAGGAAGAGGCAATCCTGAAAAGGTACTGAAGAGGTTTCTAAAGAGAAGAGATAATAGAAAGTCATGAAAGAAGGGAAAGATGACAGCTGGAGGAAGAGTAACAGAGATGTCTGGAGTCAAATGCGGGGGATGCCCAGGGATTTTAGCCATTGGCACCTCAAATGGATAACTCTGAGCAGATGAACAGCAGGAACCAATACAATTTTCTGCCTGACACTGGCAGACCAGCAGTGATCTCCCTACAAATCAAGACCTATGAGCATTGTGCTGTGGAAGAGAGCAAGTGAAACAATTCATGAAATCATAGAATATCTCAGGTTGGTAAGGACCCCATATAAATCACCAAGTCCAACTCCCTCCCTTCTTTCAGGACTACCTAAAACATATGAAAAGCTTTAATCTTGTTGATTTTTAAATGAATACCAGCATTCAGCCTCACTACAAGTTGTGGCTTACTTTGTCTTACCTGTGTGGCACTTTGAAAATCAGCTACTAGGAAAATGATTTTTATGCTTAGTGGACAATTCAGAATGAGTTTGCACTGTAGGTTTGTGATTCAAATGCATGGTGCAATCATAAAAAACAAATAACGTCCAGGAGGTAATTTTTTCTCTTTTTATAGCATTGATGAAAACAAAGTTAGGAAAGAGTTCTGGAAGAAAAGTGTGAAAATTATGGGTGATAGAAGAAACTGCCTTCTATTGTGACACTTAGAGAGCTCAGTTTCCCACTGATGAATGCCTTTGTAATGCTAAAATATTCAAGAGCTAAAGAATATATCACCTAATGCTAGAGTCTGAGTTTTTTAAAAAACACATGCTGTTTTATGGGAAGGAGTGCATCTTCCTGTACCTGTATATGTATTTCTATATATACTTACATATACATGTACACAGTAGAAAGCTCCTGGGGGAAACAGACATTTGAAGCGATGATAGCTTTTCACCCCTTAATGTTTTCCCAGCAAAATTATTTAACTCTTGGGCCAGTATATTTTTTTTTATATTTAGGTTGTCAAAGTGTAGAGGCAGTAATAGGGTAAAACATAAGAACTTCCAATATTTGAGGTTGTCTGGACTTCTTGTTACCCTTTGTGAACCTGCACAGGAAAGATAGAGTCCATACCCAGGGGAAGCATCTTACAATGGTTCTTAGTTGGACTTCAGACAGTGAAAACTTCCAGTAACAGATAGGTAATAACATAAAAATTAGTAGCAACACCATTTCCAGGCTGGGTTGATTATTCTTCCGTGTGATAACACAAGGAGCAGGCACCCACTTGGTTCCCAGGGAGAGCTGGAGAGCCAGGAGGGCCCCCAGGAGCTCCCTCAAGGAAGGTGTCTCCCCTGCATGTGCTTGGGTGCAGCAGGGAACATCCTGGGTACACAGAGCACTGGAGCATCCACATCTCCCATGGGAGGGAGCTGCAGGTAGGGAGTGCCCAGAGAAGAGTTTGTGCCTGAAACCCACACAGCCTGGGAGAGATGTGTGTGTGATTTAAATGTTGGGTGATCACTTACAGCAGGTATTTCAAAATCTCTTTGGCTAAGTCTTGTGTCTCATGTTGTGGATAAGCTGGTTTAACATCAAGCAGATCCTGAAGGCATGGTTCACTAATTGCCAGTTAATTATGTTATTATTATATCAACGCATTTCCAATTCAGAAGTCCATGATGCAAACATGTTTTAGGCATGACTCCTGTGTGTGTCTGTGGCTCGTGCAGCTCTGTGGGTCCCATGGATATCACACACAAATGTGTCTGCAGACATACACTGTCTGATGGCTATTTTGGCTGCATACAAGCAGAAAAATCTACTTAGACCAGCCATAAATTTCACAAAATCATAAAAACAAGGTTCCATATGGAAGCATGTATGTGGATCATAAAAATAACTCAAAAACAAAATCTGACTGAAGGAATTTTGAATGGGTACCCAACTACGAATAGAGGTACCTTGAAGGATGCTTAAGTGGTATTGTGGCACTGCAATATTCAGTGGCATTCAATTGTACTGAAGGACAACTTTCTATAAGAAGTGTGCTTACTAATGTAGAATTAGTGCTCTTCTCTTTTTGCTCAGTATGAAAATACTTTATTTGATTATCCTCCCACACTCCTTTTAAAATAAGGCTATGAGTTATAAAGCTTCTAAATAGCTAGATTAGGTATTTTAAAAGGTCATAGTGACATCTGAAAATAGATCCTTAACATTTTTTAATGTTACAGAGGCTTAAAATATTACATAGGAATAGAAAAATAACATAATTAGGACTACCAGGAGAAGTACCTGCTAAATTAACATAACCTTGCAGTTTTTTGTATGGATTTTTAATATCATTGAACAAATCATAAAACTAATATCAGGAAGTCAAAAGTCAATTTTAGTAAGCTCAAGTTTAAGTTTAAAAACCTCTTATTGCAGGTTGATGACACTTTAAATAAAAAAAAAAAAAAAAAGGAAAGAAAAGGAGGGTGTTTTTTTGGGTCTCTGTTAAGAACAGAAAGGAAAAAACATTAAAAAACCCAACCCTACTATATTCTTTCATGTAGCTTTCATGTATCCTTCTAAATCCTGAAAGTCTTTAAACAAATAGTAGTAATCTCTTTAGATATACAGTAATATGTTTTCTGAGACTCTGGAAAAGGAAGAATAAGAAGCAATTCCAAGCAATTTGCAATGGTAAGAGACTATCTCTCATTAGCCTTTAGTCCATCAGTATATTGAAATATATGCTCAACTTCAAAACCAAAAAATGTGCTGCTCCCTTGGTCTACCATACAACACTGCTTAGCTTAAACCTCTGGCTCTTAAAAAACAAACCTGAGCTCTTAAAAATGAAGCTGATCCTCAGGGGCTGCCTTGTTTAAATATATAATCACTTTTTGGTACTACAGAAGGGACGTGCAAAGGATACCTGGGGTTCTCTGGAGACTGTAAGGTTTATCTGATATTTTAGGTGGTTTTCAGGTGAGGATCTGGCTCCTGCTGCACTGAGCTAAACACAGATTTGTCTTTCAACATTGCTGTGTTAAAACTCATGTCTTTCCTTTAGCCCAGACACTGACTGCAGCACTGATGAGCTCAGGATCTGAAGGAGATAATTAATGCTTTGGAATTTTTTTTCCAGACTTCAGTAACTGCTGAAGTGTCTCAATAAAAAACATGTGTTCCTATATCCCAAAACAGAAAGCAGCAAGAAAAAGAATTCTCTTGTTTAGAAAGAGAGGAAGGATGTAACTCTTCAGTGGTTCACTGTACAAAACATGCTCTTAAAAAATCAATTTTTTTCAGATAATTTCTAATATTTTAATCATACATATTTTTATATGTACCATATTTAATTGTGAAACTGATAAAGAATGTTGCTGTTTTAAAGAAAGAGAGTAAATAAAATCTTTTTCTCCCCTAGGCCAAGAAGATGGAGGCATTTTTAAATTACTCTGGAACCAAAGCAAATAACCCTGTGACAAATTGGACTAAATTTTTATATCATGTGTAGTATAAAAATTAAGTAGTACTACCAATTACTGTATGTGATGATTATACGAAAGGATTCAGTCCTAAGTTATTTTTAACCCTCGTGCATGTATTAATTATTTAAATCTGAAATGGCTAAAAGAGGACAGAGAAGTGAAAGAAACAGGAACCTGGAATTCTCCTACTTGACCATCCTCTAGTAAGTGACAGAAAAGCTATCAGTTGAGTAGATATTTAAATCTGAATGTGAAAATTGAATTCAACCATAGCCTGTCTCCAAAATTTAAAGATTACTTAAATTTGAAACATATGCATTTCCACATCTTTATGAATGTTATGTATCCATTATTTTACATATTTCATTTCACTAACAAATTTTGCCAATAGAGACTATTGCAGTGGAGAAATGTATCATAAAAACTCAACTTCCTCCTTTCTAGATATTAAATTGGAACATTCCTTCGAAATGAAACCATTAAAATGCATTTTCAATGCCTTTAACAGCTCATTTTCAGGCTTTCTTTCTGCTTACCATGATCAGTATATAACAGTCATGATTTCTTATGCCTGAAAGACTGGACACTGGAAAAATGTATTTCATACTGCCTTGTCATTGCTTGTTCTGAGGTATATTAGGCTGCAAGGTGTTACGTTAAGCTGTGAAGATGATGGCTCTACCTGGGGAAAGGACACTTTTAGAAAAGCTTAATTATGTTTTTATACTCTTTATAAGAATTCATCAACAAACAAAAATCAAATTCTTGAATACATCATTCTTAAGAAATACCCATTTATTATAGAAAAATTCATTATTATAGAAAAATTCTCAAGTCCCTGTGTGAAGTAGATCTGTTGGTACATGTTGGTGAAATCAGAGCTCTTTAATCCAAGAGCTTTTTAGTGCTGTGACAATTTCAGATTCATGCAGTTTAACTCCTCCCAATAGCAGTAAAAGGTTAAATCAAGAGTTCCTTCAACACTGAAATCAGATTCTAGAGGGTTTCAGATATTCCAAATATGTGGACTAGTCTCGGGTCTCAAGGATGTGATTTACCAACAAATGTACCAAAATATAATAAGCTTTAACAGATTCCCTTTACCAACCAAAACATAATAAGAAGCTTGAGGAATTTTGATGCTGCAAATTTGCTGAGGGGCCTTTTAATCTAAGAGATTTTTGCAAAGTCTAGGGTCCTGTTGTGGTTTGGGTTTGTTTGTTTTAAGTTAAACAACATCCAGTGATGTTTACTTAGAAGGTATCATGCATTTTTTATTGTGACTCTTTTCTTTAGCTGACTTTGAAAATTAGTTTATTTCATTTATGTCAAATCCTTTTTTCATGGAAATGTTTTATTGATTACAAGTACTAAGACAACCACATAGTGGTATGTAAACATTATCTGACTCATTCAAGTTCCTTTACTTCATCCTTTACTTTCTCTTCTTGTTTTACACTCTGGGCATATTTGTTATGTTAGACATATTCTGTTACACAGCAAACAGCTATTGATTCCATCTGTGTGTTTGAAATCATGCATAGTCCAAATGTTAGTTAAAATCTGTTTGTTATCAACAAACTGGTTTAGTGAAGACACAAGAGTAGCTTTTCTTTGTTAAAGACATCAAGTGATGTCTTGGAATGCATGAAACCTCTGCAAGGATATTTATAAATACAAATAGAATAACAGTGTTAAAAGCAACCATGTCTTTATTACAGCTTTTTTGATATCACCTTAATCCCTGTGGGTGAAGATCCTGTAGACAGACAGTAACACAAAGTGAGGGAGACAGATATAATGGATAAAAATAATTATGCAGATGACCAAGAGCTAATACAACATTTTAGTGAATGTTTTTACTCTATAAACTCATATACAGTCCAAAGCAACCATAAAGTTTGGGTTTTTTTATTTACAGGGATCTTGATTATACCTATTAATGGCTTTTTTAAAGCAAAAAGAATTGGAGTGATTTTTAAATGGGAGGAAAGAACTCATTAAGGGGTACCTTGCCCTCTGTCTTCCAGCTGGTTATTGTAGACTTTGCTAACATTGGCTCTTAAGGGATATCAGAAAACTGTATTGGGGAGAGTGTTATTCTATGTTTGTGCTGGTTTTGGCTGGGACATATTTAATTATTGAAATTGTGTGCACACAATGGTTTTCATCAAAAGACTACAAGTTGGGGGGGGTTGCCTTTATTAAAATCAAATTTATTTATATTTCATATTGCAATATCTTTAAAAATGTTTTTTCAACTAGCATGATTTGACACGATTTTTTTTTTCCAGTTGAAATACTCAAATTAGCTGAGAGGCATTTTAAATCAACCCCAATGACTCTTTTGTCTAAAGAAAAGATCTCACCTCACAAATTTCACCCTTTCAAGGGATAATCAAACTTCAGTTATTACACCAATGAGAAGCAGAGGTACACATACACCGTTACAGAAGGGTTGCATTTTGCAAAGGGTGATGTGAGAAGTCAATGATGCTCCAATGGGACACATGGGGCACTGCACAGGGCAGAGCAGGCACAGCTGGGGGAGGCACAGCAAGAGGTGAAGTTGAAGTTGAGCCTGGGAGGGGTAGGGCACTTAAAAATTCCTTCTTGTTTTTCACTGGCCTATGCTATTTAAATTGACAGTAAATTAAAATAATTTTCTGAAGATTAACTTGTTTTGCCCATGACTGGTCTCCCTGTCTCCCATCCCATCTGGTCTCCCTGCTCTCCCATCTCTCTGTCCTTATCTTGACTCATGAGCTTTTAATTGTATTTTCATCTGCTGTTCTCTTGAGGAAGGATAGAATAATTTGGTGGGCACCTGACAGCCAGCTAAGTCAAACCACAGCACTGTTTTCTGTACTTGCTAATTTGGCACAACCAGGTGATGTGGTTTTTGCTGTCTACAATATTCTCATTGCCTTACCCTGTACACTGTCATACAAGATGAGTGGGTCCCATTAAGTCCAGCGAGGATCCTTGGACAAAGGGATCTGACTAGAGAAAGAAGAAAAAAGCAACCTCGTTTGTTGCTACAGGTGCAGCCATTCTTTTCCAAGGAACATATGAGAGGGAGAGGGAGAAAGCAAAGTCTCCGGTGGGTCATTACTAAGTTGATGCTCGGCACCTTCTGAATTGAAGAAATTGAAACCACTGAATATGTTGACAAAATAGTTTAAAATTGTCTCTATCTACAATAACAGAAATCCTCTTTTTTTTTCTTTGTTTTTAATTGAAAGCACAACTTTACTCAGAAAACACTGGTTTGGAGTCAATTAAAACAGAAGAGAGTTTTTCTTTTCCAAAACATTTTATATAGCTGCTCGTCTTTATCTCTCTTGGCCTTCTCAGTGACTACCTAAATGTAAAAAAAAACACTAAAATTTTACAATTCTACAAATATAGCAGATATTGTTTTCCTGGTTCATGATTTAGTGCTGTGAAAGGTGTTAATTTCCTGCATGGTGCAAATTCCTAGTTTATTTAGAAATGTTGAGAGCACATAAAAGCTTTTTTTGCTTTTTTCAACTAAGCATTTTTCTTCCAGAGACATGAAAAGATAGAATAATCTAAATATTCTATGTAAAACAAAAAAATCAACACAAGCAACAACTGATTGAAAATTTCACATCTCTCTCATCTACGTGATCTTTCTGACAGATTCTCTCTCACCTCACTGAAGGGCTGGAATATCAGAAAAACAGGCCGACAGGTAAGAGAGCTGGCTGGTTGCCTGCTTATCCAGTTACTTGGGTAAAAACAATGGGGGGGGTTAGTACTGTTTTTGGAATTAATTTCTGCTTTGTGCCTTTTAAACAAAAATACAAAAGCATAGCAAAAGAACAAGAAAACCCCAAAACCACAACAACAAAGCAAAACAAACTACCAAGTAAAGAAACATAACGAGAGTTTCAGGTACCTCAGTGTTATCTGTAACACTGACTGTGGACCTAGATGCCAAATAAAAATAAATTAGACTTTAAATAGACATTTTAAAATGCAGTGAAATTGAATGTATATAGAAGACAGTGTTACCAAGGGCAAGAGCTTTCCATCAGTCTTTTATTCCTCATATGGGCATTTTGAATATTTATAGTAATTTCAGTTATCCTAATGACAAGGTCAAGGCACTTGCCTTTTAGCTTTTTTCTTTTCCCTCACCATGTATTTATTTTGTGATCAGGAAGGCTATATGGAGCGCAGTATAAGACCACCAATTTATTTTGGTTCATCACTAAATGCCAGTAACATCTTCCAATTTCCTTTTATTGCAGAGATTTCTGTGTTACTTCGTCATAATATTGTTTGAATGGCTGGAACAAACACCTAAGCCATACTGAGGTGAGAGACAGAAATTACACTTTCAAAGGAAAAAAGAGGAATCACAGCTATTTCTTTTGCTGACTCACTGGCCAGCAAATCATCTCAAATGAGAACCAGGGTGCTAACAGATTATTTCCTTGTGGGTTTTATCCCTTGTACAACAAATAAAAGGCTTAACAGCAGTAATTTGGGTAATGCAAAAAATGAAAGAGAGTAAAAAGGGAAAAAAGACAAAAAATTTTTAAGGCCTTGCTAGAACAGTTATAATTGTTCTGATTGAAGTTGAGTAGAAAATGGCTGGCTAAATATCTTTAGTTTCTTTTTTCTCCACTGATTTTATTGGTAAGAGGTGATGACAATTTTTTTCCCCAAGAAATGTAAAAGCAACATATTAATGTGGTTGCTCATCAGTACATAAGGGAATTTTTTTCTGAAGAGGTCAGATTATGTCTAATCTTACCATACCTGAGAGGAAAAGGCAAAAAACAGACCTAAGGGGACAAGTGATCTTTAAAATAGATCTGGACAAGGGGCAAACTTGTATAGACAAAGATTATTCTGTGTTGTTCTACTCAATTGTATTATTCTACCCAAGACAGAGCATCTATTTTCTGAGACAATAAAAGATATTCCTGGCTCTTCTCAGACTGTCTCAAATCACCTCTGCTCTGAAGTGAACTTCTTGTTCACTGCTGTATATGCAAGTATTTCACTAGGGCTGCTCAGAAGTGTTTTTGAGGAAGTGAGAGATGGAAGTTACATCACTTCTACAACAAAGTGTAAAACATGTAGAGCAAGGCAGCCTAAAGCTAAATGAGAGGTAGTTTATTCCATAAGGTTTGCACCTCTGTACTCTGTTTAAATGTTGTTCTGTTTGACCTCCCCAGCTAGAGAGAAGTAAAACATAACAAACATCAGCTACTCAGAGCCCAAAACAAATAAAAATGTCACAGACTTAGAGCGGTGAATAACAATGATACAAGGAAAAGCTTGTACACATTAATAAGTAATTTATCAGCATCAAATAAATAAAAGTCAGCACCACTGACCTTTTTCATAAGTACCCAGAGCAAATAAAATGCAAAACTATTCCCATAAAATTAGAAGATCAAAACAGATAAGCAATCTAATGCAATTGTTAGCAGGCGGTCAATTTGATAGACTTTTGTGGCATTGTTCCCACACTTGTGAAAAAGAACAAATTCTTAATAAAGTGGAGGATAGCTGAATTCACTTTTCAGTCATTGCTATAATTTGACTTCAAATTGGAAATAGTTAGGGACAGAGCACTGAATCTGGCTTATAATTCCTATACTTTGGTCTTCTGAAGATTGTGATCTGAACTGCATTGCATGAGATTGAGTATTTTTTAGAGAACAAAAGTCTTAAATTTTAAGTGGGGATGTGTTAGAGGTAGACAAAAACAAGAGTCTTCTTTCCTCTTGAAGTCAGTGAGTTTAAGCTTTACCTCAGTGAGCTTTTTCAATCTATTCTCAACCACAGAGTCTTTAAAATCCCAGCTGATGTTAATGGAAGTTTGGCATGTGATTATGTATTTTGTTGAACTGGAGTCTGAAGACATATCAAAACTAAAATCACTGAAAAGACTTCCATTGCCTTTTGCTAGGTTTAAAATAGGTTGTTTTGTAAGTGAATGAATATAAAATCTCATCCTCTCACCAGATAACATTTTGGTCTCACCCTATTGGAAATAATTGGTTGTCCAAGGTCAGCTGTCTGCCTGTTTTCATCAAAGATTGGATCTCTGAGAGCCAGTGGGGTAATTGAAATATTTCCATTTGAGGTTCAAGGAAGTTTTTCATCTGTATTTATTTGTGTGTGTTTCACTTCCATGCCATTGGTCGGCACTATCTTTTGGAAAACTCAGAATATTTTTTATCTTAGTGGTCCTTTCTTCTTCATATAAACTCCATGACTTCACTGCTACACTGCACTAAAAATAAACATGTTTTTCCTCTTTTCTTCTAATCACACAGCCCCAATATCCATATTAAAATATGTCTTTCAATATGCTTGTATGAGACAGTTAAGATTATCTCTAACGAAAAGCATTTTTCTGTCCTTGAAAGAAAGGAAAGCATTTCTGTAAAACCTTCCTGATACTCGTGTTCTAGTGTCCTGCCTGAATCCCAGAGCTTGTTAGAGGTGACAACTGGAAAATGCAAACCAATGACAGGTTCTCTGAGAAGAGAGGAAACAGAGACGTTAAAAGTCTCAAATGAAGTTCCACCAAGCTCATATGATTTAAGTTTTCAGACTTGAGAAAAGTAAGATAAGGGGGAATCCTTAAACTTTAATGTGATGTTGGAAAGAAGTATCAGTAGTCAGGAGGGTGAAATGTGTTCAAGTCAAATAAACACAAAACCAGAGTGTTTTCTGGTTATTAAAGCAAATAGGATCTTACACCTGCTTTATGGACTAGATCAAGACTACTTAGTAAACAAGTGCTGAGTATTTTTATTGTAGCTGTTATGTTGTGTACATGATGTAAAACTATGAATTGGAGGATAATTTCCTTTTCTTTTTTTTTTTAATTTTTTTTTTTTGACAGTAAAGTCTTTTGGATAAATCAGTTTGGGGACCACTGGCTGTTTAATACTTACATACATTGGGAGGCCTGAGAACAGGAGCCAAATATCTGTGTTATCTGACCTGCATACATTGAATCACAGGACCACAGAATCTCTGCTGTGAGAGAAGAGCTCTTAGATCATCACCACCTTGTTACTGTTAAACCATGTCCTCAGGTACCACATCCACACCTTTTTTGAACGCTTCCAGGGACAATGATTCCACTGCTTCTGCGGGCATCTTGTTCCAATGTCTGACCATTCTTTGGAGATACATGTTAGATCTTAGCTGAGATTCTTGGTCACTGATCATCCAAATCTACCTGACAACTTTGGTTCCCATCCTGGAATCACATCCCTGTACATGAGAGAGCACATGGCAGAAGGGCACTAGGTCATGCTTCTGTACTTCCTTTAGGTGGAAGTAGGATTCAAGTTGTGCTCACGTATCCATCAAGTCAGACAGGATGATTAGATCATCTGGATCTAAACACTGGGAAGAAAGTGCAACAACTTTGATGACTGGCCTGAGGAATGCACCCCTGGAGAAAAAAAAGAAATTTAAGAGGCAATTCACCTGATAATCCTGAAAACCCTTCTCATAACCCTAAAGCACACTCATTTTCTATATGTGTTGTTTAAGAAGGGATGTGTTTTGAGACTCTTCTGGTAGCTGAGAAGTCATTTCCATTCGCTACTATAATGATGTCACAAATTTCCCATTTCTTATCCTTTTTTGGCAGTAGAAGATTTTAAGGTGTTTTTTAGTCTCTTCAAGACAAAATGGTGTGACCAGAGTTCTGTTGTTGGGGTTTTTTTAATTTTTCTTTTTGTTATGACTCCTTGTTCCATTTACAGTTATGTTTGTATTAACTCCGTCTTTGCAGGCATAAATTATCCTTTCAGATTCCTGAATGGATGTCAAGTGAAATAATTAGCAGATTGCCTGATTTAATAAATTTTTAACATTATGACATATCACTAAAATAATCAAACCATTGAGATACTTTCTGCCTGATTCAAAGCCCGTTTTAAAGAATTTTTGCAAAGATTCTCCTGGACTTTGGTGTGTATTTGATTACTGATAACTTATCAAGAATGAACACTTGTAGGAGAAACACTGGCTTCATTGTTGCTGTTTCCAGCCTTGGGCTCATGACTTAAGGGTTTTACCATAGAAATTCCATTATTCCCACCAGATAAAACAGGGTCTGAGTTCCAGGCATAGCATTCAAATTTCAGCTACTCACATAAACTAAGGCAAATGAATGCAAGATCTTAGCACAAGAAAATTTTTCTCATATGTTCTTGGCATTTCCACTGAACTCTCTATGACATCTCATTTTGAGAGCTTGAAATGTGATGAATACATACTCTCCCTCCCTGAGATTTTAATTTCACTGATACCTTTAGATATAAAGCCTGGAGGATTTAGTAAGAAGTTGGCATGCAGGGAGCTGGTAACTTTTAGGAATATCACCTGTGCTTCTGAGATTTACTGCTTTTCAGCCTACTGAATGGAAATAGAGGAATTTTAAAAAATAGTGGCAGAGGCAATGTGGCCAAAACCTACTCCTCACTGAAGTGCAGGATACTGAAGTGTTCTGGATAAACACATTTGTCCGTTGGCTTAAGTCAGAGGTTTAAGAATGCGGAATGCAAAACTGATTGTTTCAGAGACTCTGATCTTGTGCAGCACGTATGAATTTTATCATCCTACCTGCCTTACCTGCCAAGGGATTGCCTTTACCCAGGCTTCAGTAAAGATTCTTAGTATATTGTGTCCCATAGAATTCCCTTGGAGGAGCTGTCAGACCATAGCTTGGACTGGTGCACACTTCACTGGATTAAAAACTGTTTGGATGGCCAGGCCCAGAGGGTGGTGGTGGGTGGGTGTTGGGACCAATCCTATTTAATGTCTTTATCAATGATCTGGATGAGGGGATCAAGTGCACTCAGTCAGTTCACAGACAACACCAAGTTGGGCAGGAGTGCTGACCTGCTGGAGGGCAGGGAGGCTCTGCAGAGGGGTCTGGACAGGCTGGACTGAGACTGAAACCAATTTTTTGAGGGCCAACAAGGCCAATGCTGGGTCTTGCCTTTGGATCACAACAACCCCAGCAGTGCTACAGGCTGGGGAAGAGTGTCTGTAAAGTGGCCAAGAGGAAAAGGACCACAGGTGGTTGGTCAAGAGCAGCTGAACGTAAGCCAGAGTGTGCCCAGGTGACCAAGAAGGCCAAAAACATCCACACAGAAATTGCAGGGCCAGAAGGACCAGAGCAGTGATTGTTCTCCTGTACACAGGTGAGGCCATACCTCAAATCCTGTGTTAGTGCTATGATTCAATGAGTCTAGTGTCAGCCTCAAAGAGGTCATGTGAAAATTATCTTTATTAACTCTCCCATGAAGATAGAAGCACTAAATTAAGCACTCAACTTCTCATTTTAAAGTAGCTGAGAAATCCACAGGTGTATTGACAAATGACAACTAGAATCCCATCTGGTCATATAAAGTGGAACTGCCATCAAAAATAAAGCCTGGACTCGTTCATAGAAAAAACAGGAGAAAACACACTTTGAGTTTTTTTAAGTCTACTATATTAACACTGCTGTGTACACTTCCACATGAATTTCATTGTCATGAGAGCACTGATACTGAAATAAACAAGGTTCATATTAACACCTGAAATTTTATTTTGAGCTCTTTCTTTGAATGTGGGCAGTTCTTTCCATTCTTATTCTTTATATACACCTAGGAAGAATAAATCCAGCATTAGAGCCAGTACAAGGTTTTCTCCATTTTTCAGTGGTACAGGTGTTGCACAGACAGAAGCAGAAACTCAGTAATGTCAGAAAGTCAGATTGTGAGCAGGCAGCCCCAGATAAGTGACACAAAGTTATCATTCTTCTAAAGCAGGTCTTTAACTCAGTATCAAAAAAGAGATTGGGAATGACCATGCTGGCTGGTAAAAAAGCTCAAAGCTTCATTGGACTATCAGCTTTCACCAACTGCTGCTGGAATTCATAACAGGGAAAGGATTCTAAGGGATGCCCAGGAAAAGTCACATTAAGATACTCTGACACATACTTTATTAAAGAGAAGAAAACATTAAGAATTGAAATTTTTGCTACAAAATACATTATTTCTCCACTGCAAACAGTGTGCCTTAATATATAATTTTCTGTCATTGGAATGAAGTTTTATGGTTCTGCTTTATGTTATTACTAGAATTGCTTTTCATGTGATGGAACTAATGCATATATACCTAATTTTCATTTTATGGATCTCTATCTTACATGATTGCACATATTCACTTTTGTTTTTCAGACCTGTTCTTCAGCAGTTATTCAATAATTTTATGAAACTGTTCAGCATCTGCCAGGTTTTTCACATTTTGCCCTTCAACTGCATAATGCAAAATATTTTTTTATCTTCCTCATATCTTATTCTTACAAAGAAAATTATGAGACTTCTGTCAACACTGGCAGCTTAATGTAATTTTGGTTCAAGTGAATAATATAAAACAGTGTTTGCAAAGTTCCAAAGTGAGGAAATTTTCCCATTATTTTCTTAACAACCTACTTTCTGGAATAGCAAGAGACTCTTACCAAAACAAGGCACAGAGCTTTGATTTTAGGATAAATTATGAAAATTCAAAATATATACCTTGACCTCAGCTCCGGGGATGCTTTTGAACCCATGAGAGCTGAGTGAGAGAATTAGAAACTGGAAGTAGGAAGAGCTTCAGAAAGACCATTTGATCTTTCCTTCTTCAGTAAAGCAGTGGAAATCTGGCCTTCCTCATAGAAATGGCTGAAAAAGAAATTTTTACAAGCTTCCTTATATATAGTGGTTTATTCATTGCTGAATAAAGAACAAATTATGTTGTTGAATTCATCTTTAAACCTGAATTATTTCAATAAGTGTCACAGTAATGTTTTGCTATGGAAGATATTTTAAATGCTGTGACAGAAAACAGATCTCATAAGCATGAGCAATGTGCCAGGTTTTGGTTTCATTCTACTGGCAAGACAGCAGCTCCCGAGATAGCAGCAGGGGAGGGAAGCACAAATTCATTTAGAAGCCAAACAGCCCCAAAGCAGGCAGCACCTTGTCAAGCACCTTAGCCTTCCCATCCAAGCATGGATGCAGACCTGGCCACCACTTTTTGCAACTTCACAGCAGCCAGACCAATTGCCATAAGTTACACTTTCAAAATGTCACCCTGGAATACATGGTGGTAGGCTGGACTGGAATCAGTAGCAGCAGTAGCTGCTGTCCAGGCCAGTATCCCTTGTGTGGGAGGTGGCTGGATGGTCCAGAAATTTCCCCCTCCTCTACCCAGTGCTGTTGTCAGGAGGCTTTTCCTCTCCTGAGGGAACTATGGGCTTACTGAGTACAGGACTCCAGCATGCCTCTTCTAATACCTGTGGGCCCCCTGCCTCCAGACATGCTCCTCTGACAGGATATACACAAGTCTGGAAGAAAAATATATTCAATTAGAGAAAATTTAATGGAAAGCTTTCAGGACTTGTTATTTCCCTCACCACTTCACAGATAGTAGTCTCCAGTAGAGGTGGGGCAGGGCTCCACATCCTCTCATCATCCAGCCATCAACCTCTCATCATTAACAGGCTCCCAGCATTTCATCTGAGATGTCAGGGAAAACCTAGCTCCAGTTCGATGCCATATACTCTGCATTTCTCAAGCAGGTCATTGAGCAGAAACTGCAAAACCTCCTGAAGGCAGCTTTTCTCACAGTGGTTGCCCCTAATTCATAAGCATTTGCATTAGTGATGCTGCATCTTGTTTCACAGGCAATTACATCTGATAGATTCTGACTTCTTCAGAGACCTTTCCTTTCCTATTATTTGCCTTTATTGAATTCAACTTCCATACCATTCCCAGTCTCATGTTTCCTAGAAGTCTGTACCCATCCAATACAGATATTAAAGAAAACTAAGGTTGCTAAAGGTTTCAGATTTGAAGGAGCACTGAAAGACCCTTTTGCTTGCCTTGCCAGAAGATGTTTCTATTCAGAGAGACTTTAAATGGTAGTTTGAAGCTACCATCTGGGATTTGTATTTAAAAATACAGCAATGCTGTGTAATTTTGAAAAGATTTAGGGATATGTTGGCCTTGTGTTGTAAGATTGACTTACATGGACAAACATTTATTAGTAGGGTGTTCAGACTGTGGCTTTCAGCAACTCTATATTAAGGTCAGTTTCAAGAAAAAAATCAAAACTAAGAGAAAAAGAAAGAAAGAAAGAAAGAAAGAAAGAAAGAAAGAAAAGAAATAGAGAGAAAGAAAGAGAAAGAGAGAAGGAGAGATAAAGAAAAGAAAGAAAGAAAGAAAGAAAGAAAGAAAGAAAGAAAGAAAGAAAGAAAGAAAGAAAGAAAGAAAGAAAGAAAGAAAGAAAGAAAGAAAGAAAGAAAGAAAGAAAGAAAGAAAGAAAGAAAGAAAGAAAGAAAGAAAGAAAGAAAGAAAAGAAAGAAAGAAAGAAAAGAAAGAAAAGAAAGACACAGCAGAACTCTCCCAATTGACCATCTGGGAAGTGAAGCAATTGTCATCCTCAAAAAGCATCTTCCATGGGCTCCTCTCCAGCACACAGGCAAAACCCAGGGACCCTTTTCAATAGAACTCTATAATTTTCACCAGGATCCACTCAATCCTCCTATTACTGTTGGTTTCTGTTGCTATTACTGCTGTTACTTTCACCCAGGGCTGCTGAAAAGGCATGCACTTGTGTATTATTGGGTCCCCATAACATAACTCAAAGGCTACAACCGAAGAACAGGGAAAGGACAGAGAAAATAATTATTTGATTCTGGAAGAAATTTATTTTGTCAAGAGAGCTGACCATAACAATGCTGTCAGGGTTGGGAGGAATAAGGCCTTGAGAATATTAACATGATGATAACATCATGAGAGCAACAAGGGACAATCTCTGCCACAGGAGGCTGGCTGAAACGTTGTAGGGCTTCAAGGCAAAGGCAGGCTACAGAACTACAGCTATAAGTGCCCTAGAATTATAAAGGTGAAGGCACCTAAGGCACTGAGCAACCTTTCTGGGCTTGGAAGGTGTTATGTTGCTAATTCCCCTCCATGGCTTCAGTCTTTATGTTTGCTCTGGTAAGACTCTTCTCCTCACCTCCTCTGTCTGCTGTTCTCCCTCGCCTTCAGTTACAACCTTTCTGATGATTCTTTCAAGGCACTGTCTCCCATGACTAGCACACACATGCCCTGCAGCCAAAACCCAAGTACTTCTGCTTTGTATGGACAAGCACTTTCTTCCTTGCCTTTACTGGACGCTGTAACACAGAAATACCTCACTTCTAGTGACAAAAACCTCCTTTTTGCCTTCCTAATTCTCTGAGCAGCAAAAGTTATTTTTCCAACCTATTAAATAAAACACATCTGCCAGCTTTGGAGTCACCTGGCAGAGTAGTCCCTGTTCTCTCTTTATGGCCTATTTAGTGATAATGAGACGTAGTGAGATATCAAATGCCTCAATACCCTGTCGTTACCCATCACTGTGTTTATGCTTGCAGTAACTTTGTGATATCTAATAAACTGTTTGTTTAACCCCGGTAATTAATACCCCGGTAATTTCCTGGAAGTTTTCTACTCTAGTGGTCTACATTAAAGTTTTTCATAATCAGAGATATTATAAAAATATAGACTTAGGATAGTTCCATCAGCTGTTGTATTTGACACCCTCCTGCATGAAATCTTTGTCTCTAAACTGGAGAGACACAGATCTGATAAATAAAACATTGGCAGATAAAGAATTGGCTGGAACTGGATGTGCTCAAAGATTTGAGGTCAATGGCTTGATGTTCAATGACAAATGGGATTCCTCAGAGGTTGTTACTGGGACAGGTGCTGTTTAATACCTTAGTCAGTGACAAGGACAGTGGGATTGAGTGCAGCCCCAGCCAGTTTGCCAATGGCACCAGGCTGTGTGGGGTGATCAGCATGCTGGAGGGAAGTCATGCCATCCAGAGGGGCCCTGACAGGCTTGAGAACTGGACCTGTGCAAATGTTCTGGATTTCAACAAAGCCAAGTGCAAGGTTCTGCATCTGGTTTGGGGCAATCCCAAGCTCAGAGAAAGTTTAGGCAGAGAATGGATTGGGAGCAGCTCTGGGCAGAGGGGATTTGAGAGTGTTGGTGGATGAGCAGCTCACCATGACCCAGACAAGTTCTCTTGCAGCCCAAAAAGCCAAACATGTCCTGGGCCGCATCTGAAGCAGTGTGGGCAGCAAGTGAGGGAGGGGATTCTGCCCCTCTGTTCTGCCTTGGTGAGATCCTCCTGCAGTGCTGCATCAGCTCTGGGGTCCCCAGCACAAGAATGACGTGCACCTGTTGCATACAAGTCTAGAAGAGACCACAAAGATGATCAGAGGATGGAACACCTCTCCTATAGGGCTCCTCTCTCTGTAGACACTCTGAGAGTGTTGGGGGTGTTCAGCCTGATGAAAAGAAGGTTCTGGGGAGGCCTTACCATCCCTTCAAGTTCTGAAAGGTGCTACAAGAAAGCTGGAGAGGGACTTTTTACAAGGAATGTAGTGATAGGACAAGGGGTAATGGCTTTGAACTGGAAGAAGGCAGGTTTATATTGGAGAGAGTATGTTTACATTGAATATTGGGAAAGAATTCTTCACTGTGAGAGTATTCCAGACCTGAGGACCTGGGAAGTAATATATTCCATTGACATGTGGATTTTGGTGATAGGAGAGGCAGTAGTTCTCCAACACATAAATCTGAAACATCTTAGAAATAGGGTTCTGCAAAAAAACCTGAAATAGCTGTCTCAAGAGGCTGGAAGTAACAATTTTATTGCTAGCAGTTATTATGTACTATTTATGGTAAGCAGCTTTTTAAGGACTGAAGTGCAGATTATGGTCTCTTTGTTATCCCTAACAAAACCAAATATAGGAAAAGACAGTCCATAAGGACACAGATTTTAAAAACAAAATAAAAAGACCAGCAACATATCAGGTGTGATGGAGAAAAAGAAATAACTCTGTAGTTAGTGCTTTAGCTTGTGAAAAATGTGCAAACAAATGCCAGGAGGAAGAAATTGGATAGCACAATAAAGAAGATTAAAGGTTCTGGGGGAAAAATCAAGTAAGTGGAGCATGAAAACACAATACTGGTAATTAATACAAGTAGGCACAGGTGAAAAAAAGCTTACAGGGGAAAAGAATACATAAGTCACTCAAGCTGTGCAGAGCTAGAGTGCAAATGAAAATTCAGTAGCTAACACAAGGAAAGGAAAAATCAAACTGCGGCTGGAGGAGCTCGAGAAGTGCATTGACAGCACAACTGTGAGTAGGCAGATCTAAAAGACGGATTTATCTTCCTTTCTCTGGGAGGTCATGCAAGGACACTGCAAAGAAAATGGAAAACAACAAGATCTTTAAGAAAATACAGAAAGGAACACAAAACCACTGAGAGCACAGCCTATTGATCATAAATTTCTAGAAACCATGGAGCCCATAAAAATCATGGACAAAAAATAATATTAATCTTATTGAAGACAAAATTTGACTGTTCTGAAAACAACCAGATGACATCTTATTAAAAAGCTCAGAATATCCTTTTTTTTCACTCACTCTCCTTGTTTTTTTTTTCTTTCTGCAGGCACAAGGCTCCTTCTCATCTAAACAGAAAATGAAGTAATTTTGCTCTTCCCACTTTTGTAAAAAATGGCTGAGCAAGAAAGGCAAAACAGTATTACTCACAGGAGATATTACTTCTGCCATAACGTAGGGAAATCGGTTTTTCTTGTGAATCTAATTCAACCAAGGAAAATGTCAAAATTTACCTCTGATTTTGGCAGGCATTTCTGAAGAGTGACTGTGTGGAATTGTTCTGTGTTTTCCTCTTTTGAAAAGGTCTCTTCAGCATTTAACCAAATGAGGAGAGGAATCAAATTTATTTATGGAACTCCCAGTGGCTCCTACTTTTTTTTTTTTTAAATCATTATTGCATCTTAAATATCTGCTGTCTGTATTAGCCTCTATCTCTTTCTGTCTCTTAAGAAGCACCTTATTTGTAATAAGGTAAGCTCAAGAATCACTTGATTTTAAAGAAAATGATTAATATATTGTGATACTTATTGATGTAGGATGTCCATGTTTAAATACTTGTACATCAGCTGAATCAATGTGGCTACAGGAAAATGCCTTAAAGCATTTATTCATTCTGTGCAGTGAAGCACATAAGGAAATGGAATTTTAATGACAAACTGCTTTAAACAGTAAATAGAGGAAATCCAAACTGTCATTTAAGTAGACCTTCACGTGAAAAAATACTATAGTAATGCATGGCAAGGCTGCTGCACAATTCCCATCTGATACCCATATTTTCTGAGATGCAGCTGACTTAATATGACACTTGGCAAAAAACCAGCAAACTATTTAAATAATCATCTGAGTACTTCCAAGGAATTTAGGTAGAAGAAAATAAATGGAATAAAACATGTTCATAAACTGAATTGTATCACATAGTAGTATTGTATTTCATTTCAGTCTGCTTTTTTGGACACTGAAATTGTAATCAGACATTGAAAGTAAAATGTTGCCTTCATTGAATATGTTAAGTTCAATATTGCAGCCATTTTTCAGGTTTATTTTCAGGAGAATTGCAAAATAAGCATCTACTTGCCACCTGTGCAGTGCACCTACTCTGACATTTTGGTGTAAGAGTTTAACTTCTAATTACATGGGGCATGCTCAGCTTGGATGAGAGCACAGCAGAACGAAGCAAGGTGACATCACAATCAATTTTAATTCTATGAGTTAATTAAAGCCTTGAGCTCCCATGTGCATGCCAGGCAAGGAACGTGACAGCAAAATTTGTGAGAGCTGTGCTGGATCTCTGCTGCAATCTGGGACACAACAGAAAAAGGGTTTTCAGACAGGGAAGCACAGCAGACACACCATGTCCTTGTGTCTTTACAGGAACATTTAGAAAGGGGGTTCATTACTCATGAAAGGGGAGCTGTGAGATTTGGTTTATGTGATTATACTGACATGATATAAACCAGCTGTGAGGAAATCTGTGTGAAAGCAGTACTTAAGATCAGGAAAGCTGATTGGTGTGCATGCAGCATCTGACATGGAGACCACAGTATATATCAGATGTTGTAGCAGAGCAAGCTGGTTCTAGCTCAGTTTTATCATTTTCAAATCTATAATTTTCATACCTAGACCAGCAAATTTTCTTTTTTGGAGACCACAGAATTTTCTTTTCAAGGTTTCTTAAGATATTTTTTTCATCTGTTGTAAAACATAAATTTTATTAATTTTGACATGTTTAATCAGTCACACAGCTCTGACTAATCACCATTGGTTGAATAATTTTTACATTACTAACCTCTCCATTAATTTTCCTGGGTGATTGCAAGGTGCAATGAAAAATTTTACAAAAGGCTGCCCTATTACTAGTTCAGCATGTTGCCATATTCAAATCCTATAAAGTTAGGGAACACTCCTTCCAGAGCTTTAGAGCAGTCTCTGTAATATTCTATTTATATTCTTACATAGCTCTTATCACTGTGGCATCTGACTACTTCCCAGGCCCCTATTATGTGATACAGCTACCTTATTTTGTTGGAATGCTCTTAGATAATTTTGCTGCTTGGGAGAAATGGAAGAATGTTATTTTGGGGTTATTTGAAACTGCCTGTGTTTATTTTTAGCTGGAGAGGTGCCTCCTGCACAGGGAAAATGATGCTTTGAAGCAATTCTTCATTCCATCAAGAGCTTATTGTGTAACTAACTGCAGACCATTACAAAACTCAGGGCCTAAATAAATACCTGCTCTATAGACTGGGACTGAATTTTGCCATGTCCTGAAACCAATCCACTATGAAAGATTGAACTGTTCATAGCTGTGGAGAAATATTAGGTCTTCACTGACAGAAGCCATGGAAATCTTGGGGGAAAATAAATTACTGGTCATGTTCTAAAGAGGTCAGAAGTAAGAACTGGTAGTTGGAGTCACAATAACAGATGATCTCTTTGAGAAAATTAAGGGAGAAATATTAATAAATACACACTAAAAAGAGGGTGAACATGTTTACATTATACATTAGCAGCAAAAATGTGAGAAAATTTGCATAAGGTACACTGGCAAATTTCCAGAGATAGTTTTTTTTGTTTAAAAGCTATTCATAAAGAATACAGTTGCATATATCACATATCTGTTTTACTCAGAAATTTGATGGTGTTCTGTCTCAGAAATTTGACTGAGAATGCTTCTATTAATGAATAGTTTATAAGCAACATCCCAAGGTTTAGCATTGTGTTACTCTTTCCACACAGATTTCACTCTGGCTGATGCTTCTGTGGAGTCTAGAATCCAATAATTCTGTCTCTGTGTCTCTCTGCCAGATAAAAACTGCAAAAATTATGGAACTGTGATGCTTTTATGATGCTCACAGTTATGACTTCTAAATGAGTGAAGAAACAGCAGACTTACGGAAAATATTCATCAATAAAGAAAGTTTCCAGAAATATGACTTTTTGTTGTTGTTGTTGTTGTTGATTTATTTTGCCTTGAGCCAAACAGTTCCACAAATCAATTTCATCATCAGCAACAGACACAATCATCAATAAGCTAAATAGCAGAATTTGTAAGTATAAATAATCTGATCTGGAGTAAGTGAAGAAATATGGCATAAGTTCTAGGAATGCAGAGTTCAACCTTGTAGAGTTGAAAAGGCTCCAAAAACCCTCCCTGACACTACCTAATCTAGTATCAGTGTCCAAATCTTGAAAAGCAAGGGTTGGAAGACATTTTTAAACACTGTCCCTATCCCGTAGAGGCATTGTGTCAGAGCCATGTATAGCCATTGTCATAAAACACAAAAGCAAGTTGCAGGTATTATTGAGCACACTTTCCCAAATTCCAGGGCTGCCCTCTCTTCTGAACCAGCTGTTGAAGCCAGGTCAGCATTTGGGAGCACATCCATGAGGAGTGATGGCAGCACAGGCTCCCTGCCATTGCCTGAGTCAATCTGCTCAGAAAAGGTCTTGCTGACCCTGGTTGCTTTTGCCTGTTTGGTCAGGATGGAGTTTTAAAAACTGAAATTATGCCCTCTAAGAATTACTGAAGTCACAAGTGAGATGCTGTATTTTCCTCTTGTTCCACCCACTGCCCAAAGCAAAAGTAATGACATCCCCTCGCTGGTATGTGTCACAGCGTGCTCCAAGAACTGTGCCATGCACGCCCACAGTTACATTTCATCACATCTTGAGCAGATAGATTTCATCGTACAGAAGTCAAACACCTTGTGGCTTCTTAGCTTTCTTTGTCCCAGTGCTGCCACAAACCACAAGTTTCTTGCAAGATACCCTGCAATGCACTTGTAAGCAGAAACACTGTCCTTCACTTGCCAACAGTCACAGCTCTTGGTGGTCACTGCTCTGAGCTTGATATTTTCAGAGTCTCAAATGTCCTTGATGCAAATGACCTTGAAAAGATCCTCCACCAAAACTATAGTTATGTCTCTACAATCCAGAGGACAGTTGCCAGTAGGGTATCACCGAATAATACATAAGGCCAAGAAGTGGACAAAAGCACTTCCCTCCTGTCCTTTCAAAGCAGAGCAGAAAAGGCAGATAGACAATAGAGGAGAGAAGCTGAAAGGACAAAGGCAATTCCAAGCACCCACAGTCACTGCCTGCACTGATGGTTGCAGGAAGATTTCAGACAGATTTCCTCCAAGACCCCTGTGAAAATGGCCTCAAGGGTGCTGCTGCCAGAGCCTCTTCTCTGCTTTTCTATCCAGAGTCCCTGGAGATGCTGAGAACAGTTAGCCTGTTTCTTTTCCTATATAAAATTGCAATTTGTTGCTATAGTCCTAAGCTATAGCTAAAGGCACATTGAACATACATTATTTTGCAGCAAATACTATAACAACTCCTGCCTCCTCCTGCCTGATGAATTCTGTTTTTTTAGAAAACAAATTAACTTTGAATTCTTCTGGAGACTGGAGGAAGTGCTTGTGCTTGGAACAAAAGATGCTTTCCCATCACAGCAAAGACACAAATAAATAACTGCAGCTTGGTTTCCCTCCCCCAGACACCAGCTTAGAAAAGAAGAGGTCTGTTTTTCTTCAGCATGAAAAGCAAACCCATAAATAACCTATTGAAAGGGATGCCTCTTCCTTTAATGTTGAAAAATGGTTTATATATATATATATATATCGTATCTGTAGTTTTATTATCTTCCTCAGATCTTTTTTATCTCTCTTAAAGGACCTCTGAGCTCTCTTAAAAAGAATGAAAAAAGTCAGAAAGTGACAAGTCCAGTTTTGTTAGGAATCCTGTCAGTCCCAAACCAGAAGGAGGTGATGAAAGAATTTAGGCCACTTCTGTTCTTTTTAAATTCTATAAAAAAAGTCAAAGCACCTGAGTGTGAAGGCTTAATAGGGCATAAAGATGTAGCTTACAAAACCTTCCTAGAGATTTTCTGCTGATATTTGCTGTTAAGCAGTTAAGTTACATAGTAAAAATGTAAACTTTGTACTGTTTTTGCATGAAAAAAGCCCAGGATGAAAAGCCTTTTTGGCACAGAGGTACTGCAACTAAACTTATTCAGCCCAACATAGGTAGATTCATCTTAGTTTTTATGCTGTAAGAAAACAATTTTGTCAAGTGGCCTATAAATATGTAGAAAGAATAAGTCCTGAAAGAAAAAGTAAAAAGAATCCCACCACAAAAAAAATGCTAGTTTTCATTTCCTAACTAAAAGCCTGAAAGAACTGTGTTTTTTTCATATTTTTCATTTTCTTTTATCACTTCTAACACATGGGACAAGTAGCAAGATCTCACTGTTCTTCCTAAGGGATCAGTTGTATTGTGAAAAAAAAAAGGTCTCATGAAAACAGCTTTGGTCTTTGTTCACATTTTTATACTTCACAGGGCTCCACAGCTTGCATGCTGTCAGCAGTGAAATCCTGTCACCCTCTTTGCTAGCAGCCTCCTGGAATTCAGGGAATGACTGAGAGTTTTCTACTTGATAGCATGGAGAGAGCTGATAAGAACAGAGCTTCTAGTTCCTCCAGAACCAGTGACCAAGCCTTTTTTTCTTCTCAAGCCTCTCTTCCACACAGCTTTTGTCAATCTGTTTTCTAAATTTGTTTCAGAGCTGTGTTAGTGCCTGAACTCCAGCTCTCAGACTGCAGGTCTGCAAACACAAAGGCAACTCCTGTCTCCGTCCCTGGGCTGAGACCCCCGGTCCCCAGGGAAATACAAGCAGTCCTGTGGAACAATTTTTATGCCAGCTTTATCCCAAGAGCTGTCAGAAGCATACTTTGACAGCTCCTGCAAGGAATTATGAAGATGAGTGTGCTGAAGATGATTCACAATTCTCCTCTCCAGCCTTCCTGTGCATGAGGAAGAATGTGTCGCCCTTTTCACAGCAACTTTTGCAAATTGCACTTGTCCCAGAATGTCCCACCTGGGTTTTGGCACAATCCTTCTCCCACACTGTCTTCAGCCAAGATGGCAGCCTCTTGGCAGAGGTTCTGTGTGCACAATATGTTATACAACATTCACTTCACAGACCTCCTCTAGTTCTGAGTGTGGCCCCACTTTGCTTTCACCACCAGCCCTGCTTTGCTTCTTTACATTTCTAACAGAATTCAACATATTCCTGGTTCCTGGGTAATAAAGATTGCCTTTGGGTTTGGGTAGCCTGAGCCTACCCAATATGTTTATAATAAATGGAGTACCAACTTTCTGAGAAAATAGAACATAAAATTCCTTTCCATCTGCATAATCATTCACAGTTACAAAAATATTTTTTGTTTTAGAAATTATAAAAATAATTTAAAGTGGTAGAAATTATTGACAGAGCATTTTCAGCTAGTCTACCTTCAGTATCTTACCTCATTCTCCCAGTGTTTTATATATACACATCTCCTTTTTTTAATGACAATTTTGCAGTTTGTTAAATAATTATTTTAACTCAATATCTTAGACACATTAGTGTTATATGTAATAAGAGTTTTTTCACAGAATAGAAGATAATACATAACATTAAATGCTATAATATTTTTATAGAATAGTGCAAACAAGCTGTTGGGCAGTTTAAATCCCACATCTATTAAAATTCCATAAGATTGTGATCAGTGGATCCCTAATGTAATCATTAGAGTATTTTATCTTTTTGTAACCTACACTTTTAAAGCAGTTTGACTGCTCCTATTTTTCCAATATAAAACAAACCAAAACTTTTATTCCAATATCTTTCTGAAATGGAGATTTCATACAATAGAAAACCTGTAGATCACCAGTGATGACAAATCCTTAGCTGAAACACACTGTCCCAGTTCAAGGGCATAAAAAGACTGAGTGTCCCAGTTTGCCTGGCTTTGCAGTGCAATCTGTTACTCCCTTTTCTGAGTACAGAAGTGCTTCCTGACCTTTCGTACTTCCTGAATTGTCAGTAAAGTTTGAAGAAATGGCCTCTGCAATGAATGATAAATTTAGCTATTTTGTCTCCAGCAACCACTGTTAAATCTGTCAGAAATTTTCTTGGTTCTGGAAAGGTTTGTTGCACTTTTTCAGCATAGTAGAATTGATTAAAAAAAAGAATCAGTTCAACGTGGCTTTGGAAATTAATCATACTAAATCTAGAAAAAATGGCATGTAGGTAATGCACCTAAATCATAGCTGAAACACCACGATCATGCATCATGTATTTAACCTGGCACCCCAGGTCTAAGCAGGAGGTATCTAAAGGTAAATGTTCAGCCAGGTTCAGCATCTGCCACAGAGCCAAGGAGCACATGGAGTTCTGGTAGTTCTCGCTTTTTAGTATCATTTCTCATTTGTTGTTTCCGAAATTGCAAGGCCAAGTTCATAAAATCTGATGTACCGTATTGCCAGACCTCTTTGTTAAAACAATGAAGTTGTCTTCACTACCATAAGTGATAAAAAGCATATTTGCAAACCTCTGCCAGAAGAACTCAGATGAATCTATTTTCCACTGAACTGAGTGCAAATCTAGTAACCCACAAACTAAAGTCTCCTCCTGTGTTTGTTTTGAGACAAGATTTTTTCCTCAAACATTTGAGTTTAATTGAGACATATTTTATTAAATTCCTGCATAAGGATTGCATAGTCATATATCTGATAATTTAATACACAACTTTATAGGCATAACAGTTTACATTATTAGAGCACATCAGGGATTTTTCAGGATCAAGTTCTAAGGTACAAGGATAATGAAATTAAAGACGTTTTTAACTTTTTCAACAAAACACGGCGAACTTCAAGATTTTCAAATATTGCCTTGATGCTGTTCAGTTGAAAGCCTAAGAGTTTGTTTCTGCAGGAGGAAGAGGAAAGACATTTCAAGACCAATGGGGATTTGCTATAAGGTAATGGGGTTTGGTTTTTTTTCAGTGGTTTTGGGGGTTTTTTAAGAAGTGAAGAAAAAGAACATTCCTAAAATATCAAGTCTCCTTTAGACTATGGATTACTTTATCTTAGGAATAGTCAGTTTAGGGATCTCCATTTTTAGGAAATCTCATTTTTAGGAGAGATTTTAAGAGACATTTACTGTGTTCTCCACTTGGTTTGTTGAAAACAGAAGACCTTAACAATGCACAGCCCAAACCTTCATATTTACTTGATTTATTGATTTGCTTCTCCCCCTGGAATAACTGCATCATAAGACTTATTCTCTCTTTGCTACTTTGTTTGACAAAGTCCAATATCTCACTCATCCTCACATCAGAGAAAGGAGTCAAATATATTATGTTACGAAAGGAGGAGATGAAGGCTTCCAGTTTATAATATCATAACTGGGCATCATTCCCAGTTCATGAGCTAGCAGTATGGGCTTCTGAGCAGAATTTAGGTGCTGTAAATACTCATTTGTATTTGGAAAGACACTAAATATCCCTTGAAATATGCATGAAATAAATATTTTCCTCATGTTATTTCATCTGTTCTCTGGATCCCAAAAACAGAAGGTTGTGTTTGGAATGTGGCCATCCAAAATCCTTTGTGCATACATTAACTAAAAATTTATATTATTTCCTTAATGACTAAAAATCTGTAATTTTCAGATGTTTTGTGAACATTAATGCCAGAGGTAAGAGCAAAGCTGTTTCCCACTATAGTGTATCAACCTAGTTTCAAGCTCTCATGGCTTAATCACACATAGAATCTTCCATAAACTTCCAGGACTTGAAAGTAGTTCTTTCAACTTAACTAGAAAATAAAAAAAGTTGAAAAATATGAAGTCCCTATCATTGAAGAACATTAAATTTTTTTTTAAAATTAGCTCATATAAATATACACTAAATATATATATATATATATATATGTATAAATCCCACAAATTTAAGCTTCTTTTCTTAATTTTGAAAACTTTTTTCGAGTCCTTAATGCTGACAGCTCTCTATGAAAAAAGGAAAGAGTATCTAGCCTCAAGACACAGTACGCCCTGGAGAAACAATTGTCAAATACATACTAAATAAGATCCTGCCCTCAAAGAACCTAGAAGAGTTGAAGAGGAAGAGAAATAACAATAAGAATATGGTTTAGACTAGTTGAGATGCATAGTTTTTAGCAAGTAGCAAACCACACATTTTCCAGTTATCCTTAAAGGATGCAGAAATCATTTTTATCTCTGTCACCTGTTTTACTGAGATGCTCAAAATGATCTGATAAAGTAGATAAAAACACAGGGACACCCTCAATTTGTACCCTTCCTACCACCCTTCAAAATCTATTACCCAGAGTGACAAGAGATGTAAAGTTTGGGGCCACAAAGCGATACCACCATTTGGTTAGCCAATTTCTGGATGGGCAGCCTCTGTGAAAAATCTTTTTTCTGCTCTCCTTGATTAAAGTTAATTCACGCAGCCCAGATGACTCTACAGAGTTATCAAACAGTCTATTTGTAAGGATCTGCTAAAAGCTAACATGAAATTGTCAGGAACAAACCATGTCAAAACAACCTAATTTCTTTCTATGACAGCATAAGAGGCCTCATGAATGAGAGAAGAGCAGAGGATGTCACATATCATGACTTTAATAAAGCTTTTGACACTGTCTGACATGACATTTGCATAAGAGAACAAAAGCACCGGAGTGTGGGTAAGACAGCTCTAAGGTCAACATACAGCTGGCTTGAAAATGCTACTTAACAAGAAGATATCATTTGTTTATTGACAAAATGGAAGAAGGAGGCAAGAGGGATAGAACAGTCCTAGATCTGGTGCTACATAGTATTTGACTTTGTGAGCCTCCTGAGATTGAAGTTTTGAGTTTGGAGGGAGGGTCACCACTTTGGAAGGCAGGATTACATTTCAAAACCATCTTACTAAGATGAAAAATGTAACATAAATATATGGTTTAACTCAAGGCAATTGAACAAAATAGCAGAAGAATGATGAACAACATGACAGTATACTGGGGAAAAAATTAATCAAGCACAGGAATATCCAGAAAAAAAAAGAAGCAAAAGTGAGAAGAAATCCTGAAATATCGCAGTACAAAAATCAAATTAAGAGGAAAGAAGGTGAAAATCTGCCCAACGAGGTTATAGAGTCTCCTTCTCTAGAGATATTCAAAATCCAGCTATGCAACCTGCTCTCAGTGAATCTGTCTTGGCAGGTGGGTTGGACTAGATGGACTCCAGAAGTCCCTTCCAACCCCAACCATTCTGAGATTCTGAAATCCAAATATGTCAAATGTTGCTAGAATGAGAAAAATTATTAAATGTTCTTTATTGCCTTTGGGGTAGGATAGAGGTGCCCTTGTCTCTCAGTGAATCAAATATATTAGGGAGCAACTCACTGGGACAGAGGAAACCAACAGGGCTGTCTGAACCCCTCCCAGTCCCTTTTTCTTTGATTTCTTTGAGATGCAGACATACTAGTGTAGATGCCAGTAAAAAACTGGCAATAAGAATCAGCAAATATGCATAGTGAGATTGATACAGACTGTGTGGAGACAGCTCCCTGTAGCTTAAATACCCTGGATTGTGATGCTCCCAGACACTATGAAAGCAGTAACAATGACAGTATGATTTGTGTGGTATAATTGCCTGTGTAAAAAAATGGAAACAGAATTTTCCTCTCATGGAAATCAGGATTAGAGTTCTCAGAAATCTGATATATATATCTCAAACACGTAAGAGAACGGAGTAGCTTTAGTCAGTACCAAATAGGCTTTTTGTTCTTTTATTACAATTTCCCCTTAAAAAATACAAATAAAAGTTTAAAATCCATCCTAGACCAGAGACAGCATAAAACTTCTCATCTAAACTAACTGTCAAAAAATCTTTGAATATCCCACTCAATAATTATTTCATGATAGATCAGTTTGAAAGGAGTAAAAAGCTGAACTTCTAGGTTTAGAATGTTGTTGTAAGATCTTTTAGCCTCAAACAGTTAGGTTCAAAAGCATTTTGAGAGTAAAACAAAGCATTTCTTATCATTTCTGTAGTCTAACCAGACTTTCTGAACCAGGTTACCTTAACTATTTCCGGCTTCAAGTAAATTTTATGCCTTCAAATTTAAGATGTAACAATCTTCTATATTTTAATGCATGTTTTATCCAAGAAAAAAAATAGTAGAATGTGAGAAATATCACTCTAATAATATAAGAATCTCTCTGCAAAATAAGAAAAAACAATGTCCTGACTCAGTAGCATTTTTATTCTAAATATGCTCTTGTGTTCACATTGCCCTAATACAAGAGTGTCTCACAGTCATTAAAGTATTTGGTCCCAGCATCCTTTAGAGGACTGTAACTACTCACATTTCTCTGGTGAATAAACCTGAGAAATATAATGAATAATAATAAATAACAAACCTGAGAATATAATAAACCTGAGAATAATAAAACTGAGAATATTATATATATATACATATATATCTAAGAGCATATATTTGGCATTGAAATGCCAAACTTCTAATTATTCAGCCATCTCTTGGACTCCCCATCCCTGGTTTAGGTAGGTTATTTCCCAGTACAAAGGGTAGCAAGGCTTGCTTTTACTGTCACTGGAGCATAACAAGTCATATATATAGAAGAGTCAAGATTTGACATAAATTCATACCAAACCCATAGATGTGTTTGTTAAAAATAACCCACAATTACCTCACAGTGAGAAACTGGGAGTATCTTGGTGTGACACTTACAAAGCCTATGATTTCCTGGAGTGAGGAAAAGGGGTTGAGTTGCCCAATACCATCCATCCAAAACTTGGGTTCCTGTGCCAACCCCATCCCTTTTTAGTTGGTAGGTGAAACTGGAACTGTCAGAGATCAATTTTTCCTCTCTGCAGATACATCACAGAACACCCTCTCTCTGTTCCCTTCAGTTCTCATGATAAGCACATTACTTCCATACCAGCTGGATGAAAGTGTGAAAACACTTAAAATCTCTCTTCATCATGTCCCACATGACTTTTCCTTGCTTCAGACCATGAAATCTTATTGGTGATGAAGAGTAACTCCCTCAGTTTGCTATTGAAGCTGTTCTAGTTCCTGTAAATAATAAACCCATGACTATGAAGGCTAAAATCAAGGTCTATTTACATCTCAGCTGAGCGCTGTAACCATCAGACTGAAGAATCTGTCTGCAGCTCACCATCTGGCTCAAAGATTATTTCAATATTCAGCAGTGTAGATCAGCTTTGAAGGCAGAGGAAAAGTGAGTGCCTTTGGAATTTACTAATGTAATTTGCAGGCACCAAGAAAATCGAGGTAGCTCTGCAATTTGATAGCAAGAGTATTTTGAACACAGTATTCTGGATTGAAGCAATAATAATTTGCAACAAAAATTATTTTATGAACATAGCCAGAAATGTCTTGCTCAAAGGCACAGTACGTTGAATTTTTTGCAGAAAAAGGAACTGCGTCTGTGTTCTCTTAGTCCAAGACAGCATCTTCATCATTGGCTCTTTCTTTGACTCTTCTTTCATTGACTCTTGAGTTCCAGCTTCTCTCATGATATGTTATCTTTTCCTCCCTGCACGAATACATACAATCTTGAAGCATTCATAAGACAAGACAAAACAAAAGGAAAAATAGAGTAAAAATGCAACAATAAAAGGAAACTTTTCATTACAAATCCTGTGTGGCATTCACATTCTCTGGAAAAATTCCTTCATCCAGAATTTTTCTCCTGGGAAGATGAGAAGCCTCAGAGAAAAGGAAAACAATTTTTATCTCATTTGCTTCTCCAGTGTTGTGCTCATGTGGAATGTGTTTGGAGATTGTTTACCCACAGGTGATTGTTTCATTGGATTCTGGTGTGAGTTGTTTAGACACACTGGCCAATTGGTTCCAAACTGTATTGTGACTCAGGAAAGGGTCACGAGTTTTCATTATTACTTTTTTAGCATTTAGTAAGTATCCTTTCTGTATTCTTTAGTATAGTATAGTATTCTTTAATATAATATAGTATTATAAAGTAATAAATTGGCCTTCTGAGAACATGGAGTCTGATTAATCATTCCTCCCTGCCATGGGGGTACCAGCAAATACAGTAATCCTGCTACTGGTGCACCTTAGAATGAAAGAAATTATTAGAACCTCACATAGCTAATTCATTTTATCATCTCCATTCAACCAATTTCCTTTTCTCCTTTACTCTGAAATTAAAAATATCTTTATCATTTGCAATTTACAAGGCATATTAGAAAGCTTTTTAAAATAATCTGTAACAATAATTACATCAAAATGTTGTAACAGCTCTTGTGAGTAAGTTCAGTACATGAAAGCTCAGTTAAGACTGCCAAAAGCAAGCATAAAACCAAGAAAGCTCTTCTCACTCTAGCAGAAAACATCAAGATATTTCTAAATACAAATTGATTGTTAGTGGCCTCAAGCTCCAAGTTGCCCCTTTTTGGAGGCAGATCCTTTCTTATCATAAGAGTAAACAATTAGAAATCTTGTTCTTTTTACTGCTTCTTGCATTTCTGTGCAAATTACTTTCATTTTGGTATTGAAAGCATTTGTTTGGCCATATCATTGTGCTGTTGTAAAAGTTTACACATGAATTGAACAGAGTAATATTTGAGGGTTCTAATAATTTTTGTCCATTTTTTTCACACTGAAGTTCTATTTGTGTCAATAGAAAAGCAAAGTCCAGAGCACATCACAGGAATCATGCCAGGATATGGTTTCTTCCAGAAAAGAAAGAATGTGTGTGTCTGACTACAAGTGCATAAGGAACTTCCATGCTCTGTGAGGAAACAAGAAAGCTTGGTTGATGTGAGAGTGATATAAACAATAATCAGACCGATTTCATGCTGGTACCTGATACCCACAGGTTTGACATTACCTTTAGCAGCCCCATCTGCTTCCTGGGGGAGGAGGAGCCTCTCACCAGCCAAAGCAATGATGTGACATATAAACATTACTGTATGTCCTTCAATTTAAAGCAAATATATTGTAGAAGTGTTATGGTCTGAAAAAATAAACACTCATTTGGCTTCAGCCTCCAGAGACAACACTTGGCTTAACTCCCACTCTGGTCTGCATTTTGGGCAGCTTTCCTTGTAGTCTCATAAACCTCTATTACATAAAGGAATTTAATTATTTTTACATTTGGGCTTCTTGAAAGGCTGATATTCAACTTACTAACAGCAAAGAGAATTTTATTTAGTCCCTACCAAAACACCAACATAGCTGCCAGTACAGTGTGTAGGCTGTATTTACAGATCAGGATTTAGATTAAATCCTTCATCAGCTGTGCAAAGCACAGCATGCTTGTCAAGAAACATAACTGCCACGTGAAAAGATAATTAGGTGGGCAACTTCCATCTTGTTCTCAAGCTCCTTCCATGGGAAGGGGGGGTTCAGCCCTCAGCAGATCTGTCCTCCAAAAGGGATAGAAAACCTTTAAAGCAATCATATCAAGAGTTCACCTGTAAGAAATTGATATATAAAGTCACATGGATTAAGCTATGCACAAAAAGAGGTTCTTGGTATGTAAACTGAAAGTCATGTGGGTAAATGCCACTTCCATTTCAAGCACACTATGTTCAACTTCCATTTAAGAAGCATCAGTTCCTTTTTTGTGTTACTGCAAAAGTACTCAGACTATTCAACCTGCAGGACTATGGACAAGAGTGGGATCTGACTGACTGCCCTTGCTCTGCTGCCTTGTGCTGACAAGGAAAGGAGTCTCACCCAAATGTGTACATTGGATTCATCCAGCAGTGCACCTGTGGTGAGGGTCTGAGTGCAGCAGAGTGTAAATGGAGACTATCCCTGTTCATTCATATATTTACTGTGTGAATTGGGGAGGAAAAGGAGAGAGGCAGGTTTCAGAACAGGTCACTTGCTATTGGAAAGAACAGGTTCGTACAAGATATTAAACTTCCAGCCTGAGAGCTAAAACCACTGACAGATTTCAAAAAAGTGAGAGACAGCAGCAGCTCACATCTAATCTGGCGTTTTGAGGATGTGGATTGGTCACTGGTGTCTGCAAGTGCTTCTGTGGGAAACAGGTGTCTTTGTGATGCCACCATGCAGTGTTATGCTGAGATTAACAGAAGCAGAAAGGCTGGGAGATGAAGGAAAACTCACTGCTGCTGATTTAACCACCAGGGAATCTAATGGCTCTGTTACTCCAAGATTTGTTTTCTGGAGACCATGTTGGAGAAGCAACCTTGCCTTGTGTGACCCAGTAACAGCAGCAGGTCTTGTGGGGGGATCTCAATCATGTGGGGAGATCTCCACATCTTACAGCAGTAGGACAGCTGCCTTTATGGAGAAGCCATCAGTCCAAAACACATTTTCTGCACTTTGGTGCGGAGAAAAAAAGCAGAAAATCAGGCAGAGCCAAGCTCCATGTGAGAAGCGGACTTTTGTGTAATTCCACATTATGGCCCTCTCTTCTGGACCTCAACTGTGGCAAGTTTGAGGCAGAAATAGTTCTCATTTAACTTATTTTTGGTGTGTTTTCACTCCCCTGGTAACGTGCATTCTGCCTCTGAATTATACATAAAACACACTAAAACCCTCAAAGTATTAAAAGTATTGTGTGTACATTCATCTGGAGTTCTGATATGATAGCTATGATCCACCTAATTTCCAGTGCTCTTGTTCAAAGTGGAAAATATTGTTCACTTTTTAGCTATTAATCTGATTTTTTGAGAAAATAATCTCTAAACATCAGTTACAAATCACTATTTTATTAATTTATGTCTGGTTTTCATAGCTGCTGTATTCACTATAGCAATGTGAAATGTCAGCATTGTGATATTCCTCCAGCAGTGGATATTGCTGACTTCCTCTGTTGAAATACAACGTGTCTAGCAGGCTCTGTTTAAGTCTTGATTACTGAAAAATAGAATAAAGAACAAATAGGCTGCTTCTTTCTCTGTCTCTTGTTTCTTTTAATATTTTGCTAGGAGGCAAACAAAACTGAGCCTTACTTATCCAGACCTCTGCCCTATTGTGTCTCTTTAAATTAGATTTGCTGCAATGCAGTATTTTGTTTACTCTCCTAGAAATGAAGGACAGCGTTAAGTTGCTACAGAACCAGAGGCTGCAGCAAACAGTCCAAACGTTTGTGATAGCTCCTGGGTTTTTTTAAGCTTCCCTGTACTTTGAAGAAAAAGGTTTAGAAAGGTTTTGTGAAGAAATGGAGCGGTTGGAAATGTAAAATAGAGTTTAAGCTTCACAAGGGAGAATAGAGAAATTAGTCATTCTAATTCCTTTGTAAAAGAAAGGGACTGTAAATGTAGGTGGCAATACCAATGCTGATAATAAAGGCCTGGGGATTACATAAAGAATAAAAGCTACTTATCAGTTATTTAAGTTGCTACTTTTGGGATTTTAGACTAATAATAGCAGCTGAGAAGGTTTTTGTGGCATTTTTTCACTGCTCAAAATTACTTGATTTTTTAATGATTTAGTATATGGATGCTGTATAAAAAAGAAATTAATGCTTTAGTTAATGACTAGGCATACATTATCATGTGCACATGGTGTTTATAATGTACACATATGCAGAGGTGAATGTTAAAAAACAGAAGGTTTATATGTTATACCAGGTCCAACAAAGACACCCACATAGGAAGATGGTTGCTGATAATGTTTTGTTATTTGCAAGCTTTGCTATCTCCCAGCCATACACTGGAGATATGATCAGCTGATGGCCTGGAGTCTCAAGCAGATCTACTTTTCAGTGAAAAAGTCACCCATTTTATTTATAGAAGACAAATTCTGCTAAACATTAACGGGAAAACATGCAAACATATGTCTGAAAGAGTTAAATACAAAACCAGCCTATAGATGGTCAGCAGCCAAATTCAGAGAAAAGGAAGAGGAAGATGACGAAGGGGGTGCCCAAAATGATGGGAAGCAGAGTATGTGCAAGCCCCAAAGGAGAGCAAGAACAGAAGCTCTTTGCTTCCCCCTGTAGGGGGAAAAACCACTCTGACCAGGTCTGATTTGCATATATTATTTATATTATTATTCATACATCAGTGCACTCCATGAGACTCTGTTCTCTGCTGTGCTCTGTTTCACAAATTAGGAGGCACAATAAATGTAAACACATTTGCAAAAACAAAGGGTAAAGAAGCCGTGAGACATAACAGCTGAAGAAAAGAGGTCACCCTTAATTACAGTTGTCTCCATATGAGTAGGAATTTTATGGAGGCTTAGTGCCTATTTCTTTAATGCATTATACAGATATCAGTTGGTACAGTTCTGCTTCTAGCTTTTAAAGGGATATTACAGATTCAGCAAAATTTTGAGTGAAATCTCTTCCTTGTTTCTTTTCTTTTTCTTCTTAACTCTCCTTTTTTTTCCTGCAGTTAGACCAAGATTCTTTGTTTGCCCAGTGTAATTTGTAAACTCTTACTCTCTCGGATTTTTTTTCTCCATCTTTCTCTTTATTTGTTCATTTGTAATGGAGATAGAAATGAAGAACACTGAGAATGTTTTTAGTAGTAGATTTATGTAAGAAAATCATTATCTATCCTGACTTACACACAAAAGAAAAAAAATTATGGACACTAGTTTAAGACAGCACCTCATCTCATTTATTCCCATCAGCATGAAAGCACAGACAGGAAAAAGTAACTGAAATGAGGAATGGTTTCTTCCAGAACTTCACATATTGCACTTAGATTGAAGTCTGAGGACAGTCACACACTCACAAGACCACACCCTGATTCCTTTAGCCTATCATGCACTGCACAAATCAAAGCAATCAGGATAAGGAAATTTTTCTAATCTGACCAAAATGTCAGCAAGTGCCGCCAGTGAATGACTCAGAGCACTGGAAGGTGCATGAATAATCTATGTATACATAATTATTGCTTGGAATGTAAATAATTAATATTTTCATATAAATGTGCAAATTTATTTTGATGTTTTCAAAAAGTTAAGAATCACTCTCTGCTTTGGATGGGATAAATCTAATCAAAGAATTTTATACCTGCGCTAGTTGTCCTTAGTTCTCCTAAAGGGAGAGGAAACACTCTCCAAAAAATATTTCATACTGTCTTGAAGATGTCTAAAATAGAAAATTACAGTGAAATATGCCATAAATAGATGTACTTATTATTATTGACCATGAAGACAGCCTAGATACCACAAGAGGTATAAGCACTTAACATTACATGAGTCTAGACCAGACCAGTATAATATTTCATGCAATAAAAATCAGATCCTTGGAGTCTGCTCATTTTTATAATCTCTTACTATTTAATCATCATTAGTAGGCTCCAGGCGCAGCTACAGGACTTCCCACATTTTTTATCTCCCTCCTCTTCCCACTTGTCTCTTGAGGAGCAGATGCCACACAGTACTCATGTTGTCTTACATCTTACATGAGAATGACTGGCCAGTGTATGAAGCCATGGAATTATGTCTGGAATATAATGAAAAGGCAATAAAGAAATAGTACTTTATATTATACTCTGTGAAACACCTTAGTTTCAGTAAAAAAATCCCACCTGGTTCTGCTCTCTCATCCTGATCACCATGTGACTGACCTACCCTAGGCAAGATGAGATGAAAATCCTCAATGAAATTGTATTGTTTGTGGTTATGAAATCCCTTAATTCTGTGAGTTGGAGTAACTATTTATTTTTTCAACATAAGATTTTAGATTCTTAATTGTTACTCTTGGATAAGCAGTAAACTTTTAAAGGTTAAACAAATGTTTCTTTGTGGCATTACCTTCTAATTTCTTTTTTTTTAATTTACAGGAATGTATATTTAGCCATGAATAAGCTTCCAAGAGCTATTTATACAATTAACAAACAAAAGGTTATTTTTTTAAAATGTCATTTGTTCTAATTTCTTTTCACATTTTCTTTCCTCGTTACCATTTTTCATGAACATAATTGCTTATTATGGCAAGGGATTTATTTACTTACCAGAGAGATTTTGAAACACAAAAAGTATTTTAAATTATTAAAGTATTTTAAAACAGAACAATAATTCAAATTTAGTATATTTTTATCAATAAAGTTTTCCCCTTTTAAGGATTTTTTTCTCAATCAATTTGTGGATCAAAGCATTTACAGAAAGATTGACGCAAATTCAAAAGTCAGAAAAAGTACAAAGTGGATTTAAGCTGTATATACAAAAAAAGAGACTTTATGTTAACATATAGCTTTTAAATATTAGAATTTTTTTCATGCAGAAAGAGGTACTCATCAAAACAAAACTGTTCATAAGAAAGTGCTATTTTCTATGAGCACATAGAACAATATTCTAAAACATGCTGAACACCAAACATTTAAAAAGCTTTAAACTCTCCAAACACCCTGCATATACCAAAATCTAACAATCAAAATGAGCTTGTTCAAAACAATCAAAACAAAATGTTTTGACTAAGCAACACAAATTCTTCTGTTTTCTCTCATGAGCATTTTGGAGGATTTTATATTTTGTCTCACTTCAGCATAAAGCACTTTCAATAACCTTAAAAATTCTAAGAGTTCTTATAAAAACCATGAGACAAAAAAATTCAAAAAGAAAAAATAGTCAAAGAAATTTCCAGGTATTAACAACAGTAAACTGATTTGAGAAAGTGTCCTTGCATTTTCAGATGTATAAGGCTAATAGAAGTAAAAAATATTTATGTGTATGTTACCACCAAGTCATTCTGTAGTTAAGAAAAAAGAAGGAAGAACTTGTATACCTCCATGAACTGCAACTTCTTCGGTTGCATTTAAAAAGTCTTTTCTTGTCTAGAAGTCAGGTTGCTGGTTTAAATTCTAGTTTTGAGGAGAGAGAGAATCTCCACAGAGTAAGGCCTATTCCAGCTTGCATTAGGCTGATTTGCCTTGTTAGGAAATATAACTCATTTTCTTTGGCTCATCAGAAAATCTTGACAATCAGTTCTGCATAGCAAGATATATGAAGAGGAAATTACATCACCTTCATCTAAGTGGGCCTTCAGCTGTCCTTGAGTTTAAATGTCTCTGGATTTTACTCTCCAGTGCTGGCTGCAGTACAGAACTACTGATGAACAGTATCCTGCCAATGGCTAATGAAATTATGTTTTCCAAGGTGGATATGATAGATTATTGTACTTCTTCTATGCAAAATCTGTGCTTCAGTTTGGGATCAGGCAGGGTCAGGACTCATCTAGGCATGGCAGGGAAGCAGCCAGGCATCTGATACTCTAATGAAAGTAACATCACAACAGACAGATAAATCCAGTTATCCTCAAAGGAGATTTAGGTTAATGGAGGTTACAGGACTGGGTAGGCAGTTAAGCAAAACTTATCATTTATGGTTTGTCTCCAGCCGTGATTTCTTGTTCTTATTATTGCAGAAAGCAGGTGATCTCAGTTGTGGCAAATACTTTGTTCAAAAAGTGAAAATTCACAGACCCTTCTAGTGCAAAACTCTACCTAAAAGTCCAGGCAGTCTTGGCAACACTTTCCCTCCATCAAAGCTGTGACTCTGACTTCTACACCACAACTTCATGAGTGAGGGAGTAACGTTTTAGGCTATTTGAAGACAGAAGTTTGTCTACTCCAAGTCCGTTCATACAAACCAGAGGTTGCCAAATGTTCTTTCAACATGTGTCCTGTTGATTCCTCTTCTCCCCATTGTCAAATGACACATAGTGGTTCAGCACAAGATGAGCAGGGGTGTTCACGTCAGGTCATATGGCAAAGTGTCCATTCTTACTGCAAACATCATGTCACTGTAGCACAAGTCTTACTCCAAGGAATGTGTGGTTTAGAGTTACAGAATAATAGAATCATTAAAGTTGGAAAAGACCTTCAAGATCATCCAGTCCAACCTTTTACCAAATACTGCTATTCCACTAAGCCATGTCACAAAGTGCCATGTCTACTTGTTTCTTAAACATTTCCAGGAGTGGTGATTCAGCCACTTCTAGTAGGACTTTACCTGGACTGAACTTCAGCATGGCAGTTCTTGGCTCTTGAGAAGCAATGCAGTTTCTGTTCCTCTTCAGGAGTCTTGTGACACACAACTTCTTGGTGAGCTGGATTGCTGTGGTTGTACTCTGGGACCCCTGAGTGATGCCTTGAGAGGCTGATCTCAGAAACTAGACAGAGTTAAAGGAATAAAGTAGATATTTATTAAAAGGTCTTAAAAGTGTACATCTTGGGCAGTACAAGAGCCTGGCCAGAGCTCTGCCCAAGATGAACCCAAGATGGATGCAAGATGGATGACCAGTCATGAATTTTCACTCTTTTGTAAATTTTGGTCTATTTACATATTGGGGTTAATCCAATTATAGCTTCAGGTTATGAAGTCTTATTCTCCCAGATTTCTCTCCTCAATTCACTGTTGTTTACACTTTTTGGCTGAGGCTGAAAAGAATCCTTTTCCAGCTTGGGGCCGGAAAAGGATTCTTTTGTCCAACTACCCTGTGAAGAGAACTTACTAACATTTGATGTGAAGTTTAGAGTTGCACATCAAGGCAATACAGAATCTGGAAAATATAAAAACTAAAACATAAGGCATCATGAGGGATGCAGTGAAGACATGGGGAACACACACATGTGACCAGGAGGGTTGGAGGGTTGTTCTGGGCTCTGCAACGAAAGAAAATATTTTCCCATTGGCTGTTAGAGGATCATAGCTGTGGTGCAGGTCACAGAACCCTCAAGACCATCCTGTCATCACCTCCTATATTTTTATTGAATTTATTTACAGTAGCAATAGCTTAGGAATTGGGAGGAGCAGCTGTGTGTACAGAGACCTATGGCATGCAAGGAGCCCCTTGGAGCTGCCTTTTATTTCCAAGTACAACTGACCAAATTCCCTATCTTATTTTGTTGTGCTGGCTACAGATGTTGCACAGGGAAAAGCAGGACAGTGGCTTCAAACAAGTACTTAATTGAACATAAAATTGTAAGTGAGCAATAAAGAGTCATAGTCCTCTGGTACAGTTGAATGCTGATGTGGCTTCCCTTGCAGCAAACAGTAGCTGCTGTATTCTGAAAACTTCAGCTTCTGCTGCATCCATAAATCAGATACACGATTAATTTTTCTCTCCTGGGACTCTGCTGTAAAAGAGACCTCATCTGAGATCCCTGGCTTCTATTTAGCTGACATCTCTAGCTTCAGTAAAGAGCCACATGAGAACTCTCTTCAAGAAAAAATATGTCTATTGCATATTTCTGTGAAATCCTCAGTGAAAGGGATTAAACCATCTTTTCTGCCCAAGTCTCTCACCCTCTTTATTTCAGATTCACCACTATTTCCATGCTTACATAACAAGTTGTTAGCTTCTCAAAATGTTGCTTGGAGGATTTGTAGGTAGAAAGAAAACTCTCAGAATCTGTCCTTCTTCCTGTTTATCCATAGAGCGTGGCAGGGACTTCCTTGCTTTTCACAGCTTCAGGCCAGAAGGTTTACAGCCACCCTGGCAGAAGAGTATCTGTGATGTAATTCCTACATTGTACCAGGATATTTTTTTTTTTTTTACTCTCTGAAGAGTTCTTGCAGAAAATCACTGGGAAGTGCTTAAGGAGCAGAAAAGCATTTATCTGGCATACTTCCCCTAAAAACGACATTTTTAATACCACTGTTAACCCCTTGGTTCTTTTGAACAGAAGTGACATTTAGCTACAAATCCTCTCAGCAACAGCCTGCATAAACAACATAACAGGGCTTGGAGAACTTCCACCTGGACTTTATCCCTGCCTCATTGTAACAGGGACACAAGTACTATGTTGGATCTGAGGATGGAAAGACTGGGATGTATCCAGAGACCTTGAAAATGCACCATCAGAAGCCAGGAGGAGTAAAATGGCCAGGAGGTTTTGGATCCTTTCCTGATCAATGATAAAAAGATTTCATTTCAAACTTGACAGAGAATGACAGTATTTCTTCATTTCATAGACAGTGAGAAGAACAGCCACTCTGGGAATGTTTTCTCTATACTGCTGGAAGAGAGGAGAGCCAGTGGCTTTCCATACACTCATGTCTGTGCCCTCAGAGGGTTTGGGAAATCTATGTGTGACAGCAAAAACTTTTATTAAATCAATAATTTATGCAACCTTTATTTATTAATAACATTCATTTAAGCATAAATGTTGCAACAAAAGACTTTGGCAGAACAAATTCTGTTTATTTAATCTTGTATTAGAAAGATGGTGAAAGTCCTGATCCCTGCTTGTGCAGATACCCTTTCCAATTTTTTAGTCAACAATACATCTGAATTTACCTCTGGAATTTTAGAGTCAAATAAGGAAATACAGTAGAGCAGTGGCTACACCAGAACTATTAAACTGATGTGCTCTCAAATTCCCACAGGACGTACCAAGGGACAGAACCATCATCCACACCTCTCTTGCACAAAAGACTTTTCTTGAAAACACCTATTAAAATACATGCCTTGAATCCATCACCTAGTCCTTTGATACTGAACATATTTTAAATCAGAGAATCCATGGAATTCTGGAGCTCTCTTAGGGCTGCTGTATAAGGCTGAAACAAGATGGGTGTTGGCCTCTTCTCCCAGGCAATCAGTGACAGGACAAGAGGACATGGCCTCAAGCTTTTCCAGGGAAGGTTCAGGCTGGACACAAAGAAGAATTTCTTCACTGAATGGATTGTCAAGCACTGGAAGAGCTGCCCAGGGAAGAGATTGAGTCACTGTACCTGGAAGTGTTCAAAATATGACAGGATATGTCACTCGGTTTAGTTGGGGTGGTGGCGTTCAGCCAATGGTTGGACTCAATGATCTTGGAGGTCTTTTCCAATCTTAATTATCCTGTGATTCTGTGTGTTGGAAAGAGCTATTGTGTCTTTTTACACATTTCTCCATCAGTCTGACTTCCTTCTACTCTACTTGCTATACTTGGCATAAATGCTGGGGGCATTTGCATTCTCTGACTTTATCATCTCCTGGTAGAAAAGCTTCCTAAACCTTGAACTATTATTTCCAACAAAGTTTAATCATAATTTTAGAGTAGCTGGTACTTTCTTTTCAGCTCAAAATTATTGGGTCAAGTTTGCACAAAAACCAAGCAAACAAGAAAACCCCCACAAAATCACAACCGAGAGATGTGTCACATAGGTCATTTATTAGCTGTCGTGACCATGGAGAAAATGTAAATATAATATTCACTTCCCTTGGGTTCAAGCTCCAAAAGGATAACTGTTTTGTAAGAGGGTCTGATAGTTAATTGCTGATCACTATTGCTTGGCAGTCCTGTGCTGAGTCTGCCCATGAACCAGCTGCAATCTGTAAGATTTCCAACATGCCCTGACTGATAGCTGACCCTCTTGGGATAGAGTTGTTACTGGGAGCATTTGTACCCAGGGTAAGGGTAACTGAGCCCAGGGAAGTTCATGCCTTTTTATAGACATCCATTGCAGTGCGGTGAGTATTAAAATAACATTATACTTTCATTTCAGGGAGGGGGGTTTTGGGTCTATATGACTTCAGAACTCATCAAGTGCTCATTATAGTGAGCACAAAAATCTCTTAGTCAATGAACTATTCATTATTGTCTCCTTTTAAAATGGAAAGAGAACACCCATTGAACAGAAGGTAAAAGTGCTGTGGGAAGATCTTTGCAAGCTTTTGATTTGTGCTTTTGAAGTGTTTTGCAGAGAGACAGCCAATGAAATAAAAGATAAGGATAACAAATCAACAAATTCACCTTGAATAAAGCCCTTGAAAGTGTAACAATAAAAAGCTAAGCAAAATGTAAATGGGCTATGAATTAAAATCAATCAACTAGTGGATGGCTGTATATGAAAAGTAATAACACTATATAGAAATGTTACAGAATCATAGAAATATTCCACAACTTTGTTTTCTGGGACTGTTCTTTGATCATTCAGAAATTAAAATGTTATTTTAAGAGAAACACAACATTTACAATGGAAAAATCTTCCAGATGATCAATCTTAAAATGTTCTATGGCTTCTTAGATTCATTTATATCTATATTGATACCTAGAGTGACCTATAGAATCATATAAACAAATATGCTTAGAAACGCAGGAAATATGCCAAGAGTTGAAATTATGTACACCCATTCCAAGATGCTCATCCTTCTGAAGTCAGTTCTTTCAAGAAAGGTGAGTTCTATCAAGAATACATTTAACCAAGAGAGAGAATCAGTGCCTTGGTGTGACTTTGGAAAAAAACGACTGTAGGCATCAGAAGTCAGAAATCCTTAAATTCTGCCATTAACCTAAAAACTGTAGGTATTAAAAGATAGAAATCCTCAAGTTCTGTCATTAACCTAGCCCTCCTTTCTTTTGCAAGGACTTGATAGTGAAACTACAGATATATTGCAAAAAACATGAATTAATAAAAACCCTCCATTTTTATGAATGTACCTGATTTATACTTTTCACAAAACCTTTACTCCTTGATCAGTAGCAATAGGCCCTGCTAAAAGATTTTCCTCCATCATAATTATAGTCTTTTTACATATTAAAGGGCTCAATAAGATCTCCCTGGAGCCTTTGGTTCTCCAGGATGAACAACACCAACTTCCTCAATCTTTCCTCATGCCTTTTAACATAATTACAAAAGCTATGGAAAGGACAGAAATGAAATCATACTGTGCATTCTTAGGAGGTCATACCAATGAAGAGAGCCACAAAATTCTCATTTTGAGTAAAATATGCCACAATTTGTAGCCTTTCTGGCATTAGATGTTACCTTTTGCAGACTCTAGCCACCCTTTGAATTTGCTCACCTTTTGTTAGGTTATATACCTTTTGTATGATTAAAAGGCTCTTGGGAGGGGAGAGGAGAGTTGTGCAAGAAATTAAGGTGATGAGACAAGTTGGAGAAGTCTATAAATCTTGTTGGAAATGCTTACAGTATTTATAATACAAAAGTGACAAGTAGATGTAGAGTTGGATCATCTGTTGTAATCAGCACATTGGAAAAAATTCCGATTGATTTAAACTACTTCAATTTAAAATAAATTGATTATTCAGTATAGTCATCCTTTAAAACACATCATTGCATCAGGCTTTTATGCAAGTACAGTAGATGGTTTTTATTCTTCAGGTTTTACAGTCTACCTTCTTTGTGATCAGCCCTCTAGTTAACTGACTACAAATTACAACATAAAAGTGAGTCTAAAATTTCAAATTCATGCACAAAAATTCCTTCCATCAACTGGATCAAAATTCATAATATATATTATATATCTTATAGACAAATTAAAGCATATGAGACCTCTATTTCTTAACTGGAACACTAGAAATGTGGAAGAGTCCCAATTCTTGAAGTCTGGGGGGGCCCTAGAGAAAGTATCAGTATCAAAGTTTTCTGTCAATCATCCTGCACCCCTCATCCAGTGCCTTGGGTCATCTCTATAACAAATAAACAAAACAAAGCAAACAAAACAGGAAAAATAGGCAATGGGCTCCTGGAATGGAAGAGGGACACCAACTGTGTCATTTTTATGGTAATGCCACTTTCCACCTATGTTGTCTAACACTGCAGTCAGATACTGAAAAAAGGAAATATTTCTCAGCATCCTTCTGTGCCTGTCAAATGTGTTGCTCAGAAAGCACAGTATCTATCTCTAAAAGGTGATATTTGTCCAACTTTGCCTGGTGTTTGCACTCACAGAATGCATCACAGGACTGCATTTTCTGGAAAACAATTTTGGGAGAATTTTGTATTTTTCAGTATTAATGTCATAATTAGTCATTCTCATAGCTAGGTGTTTGCTCTGGGCTGAATTAATGCTCTTGTGTTCTCAGAACACCCTTTCACTTAAATGCCCTTATCTGCACCAGTGGCAGTATATTATGAATGCCCCCAGAAATGCTCCTGCACTCATGTGTCATTTTAGTTGGATTCAGAGAACCCTTTGGGGTAGGACATCAGGGATTTTTACTGAGGACTTACATTGTTCATGACCCTGCCAGACATCGTGACATTTTTGCATAGCCAGACTGTTTACACTGAACAGCATGTTTAAGGAAGCAATCAATGGGCTTTCTCCAATCCATACAGATCTTTGACACTGCTTATTTACCAGATATTTATTGTATCTAATTTGACAGCATTTTCTTCCCTTTCTCCAGGCTGAAGAAAGTAAACCTCTCATAATAATTTTTTATGATTCCTCAAAACATTGGAAGACTAGCCACAAGGGAAATAGGTGGTTTTGATCTGTCACTTACATTCTTCAATTCTTAATTTTTGTTTGTTTTCTTTTTTATTTTGCTTTACTTAATAATACTTGCTCTCTCTTCTAAACAATTTTTTTTCAAAGTCTGCAATTATTTTTTCATATTCTGCATTTCCTAATGAACTCTTTAATTCCCCAGAAGACTATGAAACACTGCAGATTCAACCTCAGACAGTGCAAAATATTTTGAAACTTGATAGCATAAAAATGCTGACTTTCTATATATGCTGCTTATTTCTTTATGTTCAGAGCCTTATGCCTGCATTTTAAGATTACTTTGTGCAACAGCTGTGCTGAAAAAGGACTTTTTCTAAAGTTGAATCAATTTTCTATTTTGGGGCCAGCAGGAATGACAGTGATCATTTAAGATGACTGTAGAAAAAAATCATAGACCTCAGTTGTGCAATCTCTGAATTTGGCCTTCTGCTCCTAATTAAACTACAACATTTCTTTATAGAGAGGTATTGAATTATAAAGACTTCCAATAAAATACATGTCTTTTGAGAATATGTACAAATGGTTATTTACTCTCATTATGAAATTACTATCATTGCTATAATGCATATCATATTTTCACTTAAAATTTTGATTTAATGCTAACTCCTCTCAAGAGAGCAATCTTAGCCAAGTGAAAAGAAAACTGGAACAGCTGGAGTACTCGCTGAAAGATTTTTATGTGAAGGGATCCAGTGGCAGGTTCAGGAGTTCACGTATTTTAAGCTGACTAGATTCAATGGATGCTGGGCGATCTGCCACTGCCAAGAAGCAAGTACCCTTCATCTCTCTGCTGGCTGATAACAGTGCTCTCCTTCACCTCATCCTCACCCGACCAGGCATGGGCAGCTCCCCCAGCCTGGTAGGTCTAGACTTCATCTGCCAGGTGAGCCTCACATTCTGGATTCCTCCCTTTTTCTCCCAGTCACTCCTGAACTGTGGTGACCAGAAAGCGGACATAGATTTCCAGCTATTATTTCATTTCATGTAACAGTATCTTCCCTGGCTTACCTGTTGCAATCTTCCTACAAAAACTCAATTTTTTTTTTTTTTTTTTTTTTTTTTTTTGTGGTGAAAGAGTACTTATCGTTCATGCTTAACTTCATTGTAACTCCATTGTACCCTCCAGGTGCTTTTCAGCTGGATTCTACCTTCCCATCTTCTTTTTCAATGAGCTCAGCTTTTCCTCACACATGAAAAACTTCATATTCATTCCTCCTGAACCCATTCCTGAGGTTTCTCAAGCAATCTCTGAATTGAACCTCTACTGTTCCGTGTGAAATTCAACCTTTGTAGTCTACTGAGAGTTAGTCTGTCTCATCATCCAGACCATTTATGAAGCTGTTGAACAGCACCAACCTCAGTACAAACTTTTGGGATGCTTCTCTTGTCAGCAGCTTCCAAAGAGATGTCAAGTCATGGATTAATCTTTTGAGTCCAGTTGTTTAGACAATTTTTAACCCATCTATCAGTCCAGCAAGTTGCTCAGCTTTGAAAAGTGAACACAGCGAGTGAGGAGGGTGCCAAGTATCAAAACTAAAGCACAGTCCACCTTTGTTCATGGCACAGCCCTCAAGGGGCTCAATCAGTCTCAACAATTTTGCAGATAATATTCAAAGGCAGCTCACTCATGGCAGCCAGTGCTCTCAGCAGGTTTTGGGAAATTCTCTACCACTTCACAGATTCCAATGCAAAATGCTTCTCTAGGTGGTCCCTAACATGCTCTTCTTCAGTTGTTGTCTCTCTCCCTCTTTTCCACCTTCTCCTGCTATGTATAGGGATCCAGGGAAACTGGATTTGTCTGCCTGAAAGTCATTTGATTGGAAAAGTTGTGATCAACACTATCATTTTTATCTCCTGGTTAAAGCAGTTTTCTATTGTCAACCTGAAAGGTGTAGAAAACAAATAGTGATTGCACTTGCAGTTTGATAGTCTTGTAAACAATATAACTCAAGCAGATGATCCAAGTTGTTATCGCTTGGTAGATTCAAATAAAAAAATTAATACAATTTGTCTCTTGCAGAATGATCTCGCTGGTTGATATACTGTGATATCACTCATAGTTTTGAAAGGAGGGCATTCTCCTAAGTATTGATTAAAAATTGCTGAAATTCTTCTGAAAGTAAGAAATATTAAAACTAATGTTGTTTGAACCATGATTGAGTGAAATAGATCTAACTTAACTGGTGAACTTAGGTTAAATATGCTTTTTACTTTTTTGTAAGTATTTCTTTAGCTACATATTTAATTGAAACCAAAATACAGTTCTTACTTTTGAAGTTCAATCTTTTTTAAATGAAAGTTATTTCATCCAAAATAAGCAAACATAAAGCTTGCATTGCTGTCTAAATGATCTGATATCTTGTGCAGGGCTGACAGACCCACGGCCAAAGCCATACAGAAAGGCAATTGTGCAAGGTAGTTTTCTTTTGACCTTTATGCCACTCTATATGATCATTTCAGTCCTGCATTTACTGAAAGGCTTCACAGTATAATAAAAATAATCAGCTCAAGACACAAGATGACTGCAGGCTATTCCATAAAACTTTAATAGCCTAATTCTTCAAGTTGGCTGAGATAATGATCACAATAAAAATTCACCATTTTTATTGGAAATGTCAAAATTTAATTATAGCAACATCTATATAGCAGCATCTTACTTTTTTTTTATACTGCTTTTAACTTACAGATATTTTTACTTAATAGTTGCAGTGCACTAGGGGTTTGTATATCTAAAAAGATATTGCTGGATTTTATTAGCATCTAAATTGTTTTTCACCCTACACACACAGTCTGTGGAAGTTACGGAAAGGAACATTTTCCTCATCAAGTTTGCTTTGAATAAAAACCTTCTAATCAGTAATTTTGTTTATATGATTTGAAATATAAATTTCAGGACTAAATGATATTATGACTTAAACTACACTCTGCTGTGACAGAGGGATTTCCTTCCTTTTCACAAGAGGTAATAATAAGGAGTGATTTTAAAAAATGTTGTCAATTCATTTTAGCATTCCTTTTCATTCTTCTAAAAAACAGTTCTTACATTCTCACTTTTTTTTTATGGGGGGGTGAAATATGACAACACAAACTGCTTGCCTTGTTTCTTCCTATTTAATTTTCTAAAATTGCTGTTTCAATTGTGTTCCACAATCAGATTTCCTGATGATGTGCTGAGCTCCATCTATATGTAAATTGAATAATCTTTCAAAGACAGAAAAGGAACCACTATTCAATGTGAAATCTCATTTTTGTGAGAAATTAGGCACTATCATTTTCTATAATAATAAATTATGACTATAGAAAGTCATTAAGAAAGAACATGACAACATTTTTTGTCAATATTGAGTAGGTTTTTTATATTTAATGGATTCATAAATATTGAAAAAGTTTGTTTTCATTATCTCCTTTGTTTAGAGCTAGGTTTTTTAGAAAATACCATGAAAAAAATACCTTGCCTACTTTAATTTTCCCAGTTTAATCTCTTTTATCAACAATTGATTCATTTTCTTGTAAACAATTTAAAGTAGTAGACAGCTAATCTCAATGGTTGTTAACAAGCACCCTCGCTAAATCAAATATACTTATTATGTATAAATATTCATTGTTTCTCTAGAAAAATGTCTGAAAATATTCAGAAAAAAAGAAATCACAGACAAAAGTGTATATACATCATAACATAGAACACAAATATGAGAAGGTACACTCAAAGGGAAGTACACATTTATCTTTTAATATTGCAACAATACTAAGGTTTCAAATACTCAAGTTTTCTGAAAAAAAATTTGGCCATAAACTGTCTTTCTAGTGCCTGATTGTGGAAAAAATATGTTAGTATGCAGTTCTTTATCTGTGAAATAATCTAATTTTGGATATAGATTTGCTGTTATTTCCCCCTGTCAAAGAATATAGATGTCTAAAGGAAAAGCAGAGGCAACATGACAGGCAGCGTCATGAGGCCATATGTTCTACACAAACTATGAAAGTCAAACTGAGATCTGTTCCAGTATTTTCGGCTAAAAACAAGCTATGTGCTATGATTTTCAGCTATTTTCAAAATTATATCACATTTCAGCAAATGGAATTATTTTTATGAACAGAGTGATGAATCTGACTACACCATGAAAATCTGTGTAAGTGTGCAGGAAGTGATGTGCTTTAGGCTATTTTGGGCCAGCTACACATATATATTTACATGCATGCAAAAATTAATGTCACTATTTTAAAAGTTCATGACTCAAAATGAATTGCTACACTGCAAAATATCAGAAAATTAAACTTGTGTTTGAGAGTACATCTCTAAGATCTGGGAAATAATTTCTAGTGGATGACCTGAAAGTGATTTACTGACATAAACTGCAAGTGGGATCATTTATGGTGATACAAATGTTTATTATTACTAACTTTTGCGGTATTTGCTCTGACTGAAGAGAAGGATAGAGCAAGCAAAACTTGTAATTGCGTAGATTAGTGAGAAATTTTTCAAAATATAAAATAATCAAAACATCTGAGAAGAATTAAGTGTCAACAAAGAAAATGCAGTTAAAGTAGATGTGACATGCAAAATTAATCAATTTACCCACAAATTAGTTAAGGGTGCAATTTATCTCACCAAATATCAGCATCTACAGTATAACATTCATAATAGATCTCAGCCACTAAGGTCTCTTAGAGAAATAAACAAATTCTGGTGCAAATATGTCTTGTCTTAAAGTAAACATCCAAAATAGGTCAAAGGAATCGTTCCCTCAAAGGGTGACTAGATCAGATACAGACATCCATAGTTTTGATATCTAATGTTAGACAAGAGGAATTGAACCTTTCAGTATTGCTTTAAACCTTGTTTAGAATCTAAAGGTTAGCTGAGGAATAATGTCTTCTTTCTAACTTCTAAGCAGGTTTAATACTATGACCTATTCCCTTGGGTCCTGGTGTGTTTTATCTGGCAGTGAAGAGAACATTTGAACTTATGGGCCTTTTTTTTTTTAACTGTTCAATTTTTTTGTTTGGTTTGGTGTTTTGTTTCATTTGGAATTGGGGGAGGGATTGAAGGGGTGGTTTGCTTTTCATGGAAGGCTTCAAAAAATAACAGCTTCATAATGTGGAGCTATCAGTGTCACAATTAATCTGGACTGAACAGATGGGCATTCAAATTCACATTGCGGATGTTATGTGGATCAGTGCTCATACAATTATTTGTGTATCAGTGACAGGACATTAGGTCACTGGATAATTTTGCCCTCTGCCAGATCATTTGCCTGCATTCAGAATGAGCATCAATCAAAAAACATTCATTCTGCTAAAAGGTGTAGAAAGACTCCTATAGTCAGCAGCTAATCTTTGAGTTGCAAAAATAGTACTATTTTCTGGTCTCAAACTGTAGTAGCAAAGAAATGAGTTGTCAGCTCTACGAGTTTTAGATATTAATATATGGCTGGGACAGAATACTCCCTTTATCAAGGACACCAGAGTGATGTTTTCACAAATACTAATTATAGGAACTGTGCTCTTCTCACCTCAGATGTCTGTCATCATCTTTTTTCACATATGTGGTAACTGCAAGAAAAAAAATCAAAGAGAGTGGTGGTTCCTCCAGTACCAAACATGGAGCTCTATGAAAATATAGGAAAATACCCTTACAAAATTTCTTCTTTCCTTTCATGAGGTTCTTCCTGAGCCATTCTTTGCTTTCTGATCAGAAAAATCAATATATTTCCCACAAGCTCTTCTGGTCTCCCTTTCCCAATTAAAAATGCTTCAATCTGAGTTACTATGTCATGCAATTGCTTAGAGGAAGGAATTTAGGCTCCCTTAAATGTCTCTGGGAATACCCTTGAGAATCTCATAGTTGTAGTTAGTAACGTCCAGATGAGCTCACAAGCATTAGCAGCATTTTCTATATCGACATCCCAGGCCTCCAGCCTCATCCCAGAAGAAATGAGTCAGACAGGGAGCATGCAGGGGAATGCCAGGAGCTCTCACTGGAAGGTTCCCTGGTGCAGGTCCTGGCAAGCAGCAGTGCTCTCCTGTGGATTGGGAGTTCCTCTGCATTTCTCTAGTGGGCAGCAAGAAACAAATGTGGTGCTGTGAAAACCCAGCAGGTGATCATGTGTCCAAACAGCAGTGCTCATCCAAGATGAATTTTCTTCCTCTCTACCGTCTTTGCTTCATCAGTGGATGAATCCCTGTCTTCAGCCTTCACCCAGACTGGGCCAAATGTGGCCTGAAAACACAATATTGCCCAGATAAATTTATAAATGGTCAAATTAAAAGATTTTCACTGATTTTCAATAGGCTTAGAGCTTTTCTATGCTGTGACTTCCAATAACTTAACTACTCAGGAGAGTTAGGATTCAAGCCCTTAAAGTTAGTTTGAGTGTAAGTATTGGCAAGTATGTCATTAGCTGCAGTTTCAATATTGTAGATTGAATAAACCAAATATCTTCACCCAAAAAAAGAATTACAAAGACTAGGAGACAGACCCCTGCTCTTTTCTCAGCGATTCCTGTGAAAATTTACTCAATATATAAATGTCTATTCCATGTGTCTCCTATCACTTTGCAGGCTATAGCTGTCTCATGCTGTCCTTTTCTTCCAAAGATTGTCGGAGTTTTCAGCATCATGTTTAAAGGAGAATGAGTTCTTAGCAAACCTTCATCTGTTTGCAGTGCTTGGCTTTCAGTACCTCTTTATTGTCTTGCAGGTTTGAAAGATCAGAGTAGAACCAGGTTGTAATATTAGTGCCCAGCAGTAGCTCAAATGGTGTGCATCTAATTCAGAGGCTTCTCTCTTAGTTAATACTTGATCTTTACACAAAATGCTCCTCTTCACACTTATTAGGAGCAATATATTCTGTCAATACAGGGTACTTTACAAAATTCACACGTCCTCTCGCATTATGCACTAACAGCATGTCTGTTCTTATAGAACAATCCTGTGGTGATTATTTATATTTTTTTTTCTGATAAAATTAAATAGAATTAATGTGATCTTTTCCTCTTTGCATTCAGTTTCTAGTGGTACCAAATTTGATGAGGGGCTGTACTTACTTCCTATAGGGTTAGCCAGTCTTTGTGGGAATCTTTGTGTGACTGCTGGATTATCAAATAACGTGTCTGAACAAAGATTACATTTTGTTTTGTTGTTTTTGTCTTAAAGACTTTGGTTTGAAATTGGTCAATGCTTGAAAATGGTACATGGAAATATGAAAGACTCACAGAAAGTTCAAATTCCTCTCATATTAAAATCCAGGTCTTAGGAACCAAGCTGTTTCCTTCATCAAACAAACTTGCTCATCCTCAGTTCCAAACCATCCCTAGCCTTGTGAGACACAAGTTCTGTAGCTAGCTAATAAGAAACACTTATTTATTTGCCAACACTGAATGGGAATCTATAGAGCAGTCCCTGGAATAGAATATAAAGGTTTAATGCACCAATTTCTACTGAATTTGGGGGAAGGTTTATGCTCTAAAAGCTTACAGAATCTGGCCTTCTTTCTTTTTGTCCTCACTAGCAAAGACCTCAAATGCATACCCTCAAAACCTTGCTAATCCACAGATCAGATTAGGAGACAAGAGTTCTGAAAGAATAATACCTTCTCACACTTGGGTTTTTAAGTTAATTCTTTTTCACAAGCCTAGACTGATAACTGTATGTTCTGACCAACAAGTGACAAATTAACACACTTCAAATATGGCATTCAGGGTTAGCTGACAGTGAATAAAATCTTCATGAAGTTGGTTGTCAATGAAGCTTAAGGAGCAAAGGTTTTAACACAAGAGATAACTTTCTTGCTATCACATTCTGCATGAGATTTCTGTTTTAAATTTAAAAGTAAAACTTAAGCAGAGGTAGGTGGAGATGGAAAGGGTAGAAAAGAACATCAAGTATGGACAAAGATCTGCTTTTCTTCTAACTAAATGAAAATGGGAAGACAAGAATATTTTGGGGTATTTTTCTTAATTCAAAGGTGCAATTTTTATTTCAAAGTAATTTTGCTTTCCTGAGATTCAGAGGGGAAAAAACAAAGAAGGTAAAATATTTTGTGGGTTTTTCATCAGATGTGTGGCTACTTTCCTCTCCTGAGAAAGCTTTACCATGTCAGGATGAAATCTCCTAATCCCTCTGCTGCTTTGCCTGCACAAGGAAACAACCACGCTGCTTACACCTCCAATTGTATTACCCAGATCTCTGTTCTATCCCTGTTACATCTTGCCAGGAACAGACCCCTAAGGCAGCAAGCAAGGATAAGCTGGCCAAGTGCAATTTAGTATATTTGATTGGAATTGCTGTTTAGAGATTTTTCTGCTACACAAGTATAGCATTTCCCCTGGAAAGCAGGAAGGAACTCACAGAAACTACTCTTACATATAATGTCACCTATTTTCTGAGTTATGCTTCCCAGGAGTATTCTTGAGGCTGTGTGATTTATGCTCATGGCTGTACTCAAAGTGCTCTGCAGAGGTACCTGCAGTGCAAAGCTCTCCTTCCACTTGCCAGCTTATGCAGCTCTGTAAGTAATAACACCACAGTCCCTAAAGACATCCACACTCTCCACTTTATTACTTTGCAGGGGCTCTGTCTCATACAGGGGTCTAAAGAATATCATCAACAGCTGTCTGAGAGAAGGAATTGGTGGCAGTTTAAAAACTGCTGTGGGCAAAGAGGAAAGCTGCTGGCCTTTTCAGACATCTTGTCTGCATGTCCTACATTTGTCAGGAAATCTTTGTCCCTTTAATCAAATTTTGTGCATCTTCCCATGTAATAGCTGTGGATGCCTCCTACACCTGGTATCATGAGGCTGAATTTTTCATCATTACCTGCAGAAGCATGGGAGAAACTGCAAGCAAGGCAGAAAAGGCCACTGAGCTGTGAAGGCAATTTGCTTCAACTTGGTTACTTGACACTTTTCATCCATGAGTGCAGCAGGATAGTGTAAATATTTACTCCCTTTCCCTAGGTGGGTATCAATATCAAATAGAAAAATAAAATCCTTGGCAGTTGCAAGAGCATCACCTGTAAAGAAGTACTTTCTGGGGTTGAGCCTCTGCTTTTCACAGAGCATGGCTGCCCATCAGCTCACTCCATGTCCCCTTGTCTGGGGGAATGCTCCCCTGACTCTCCCCACACACACAGCTGCTCCTGCTGCCTGAGGGATTACTGCCACGAGGATGCCTCAGCTTTACTTTTCTCTTTCCCAGACTACATCTACTATAAGATTTGAAAAGATGACAAAGGGAAAGGAGGGTAAAGTAAGCAGAAAACTCTTACACACTTCACTCTCAACCAGAGAGGCTTTTCTGTTCACAAAAATTCCCAACAAGGTCCCATGATCATTGCACAGATAAATAAAAATTGTCAATATATTTAACTATCGGGGTTTTTTCCTACAAATTGATTATTATTGACTTTCTGCTTCACCTACATGGAAAATTACCTGGAAAACTTGGCACCAGCTTTCCAGTGAGACTTCTAAGACTTTTCCTGGTGAAACCTAAGCAATTTCTCAAAATAACTTTGTGATTGTGTCCATAGAGCTGTGTGCATCAACATGATACCTGCCCCAAGGTAACCTGAGCAGGATAGGGGGTTACCTGTCCCCTTTCCTCAGGCTGTCACACCTGAACAAGGTCCAGCTTCCCTCAGATGAAATGCTCCCAGCTTGAAATGGCATGCAATGTTAAGATTATAAAAAAATTATTTAAAAAAATAAGGAGATGCTTTCAGTGGAGCCAAATGCCTAAACTAATAATTTTCTTAGATTTTGAAGAATACATGAATAAAATAATGATTTTTACTGCCGTATCACACTCTGAATTTGCTCAGACACTTAATGATCACTTGTGCAATTTTGTCACTGTATTTGTGGTGTTATATAAATAAATAATACATAAAATACATAAAAACATAAATAATGTTTTCAGAAGTGAATATTAGCCGTAACACATATGGTAAGTGTGTGTTCTCATCACAGTGGCTAATTTTGCATGCAGAAAGGTCATGACACTGGGTGACTCCAGCAATAAAAGTGCGAGACAGGTGACATTTCTGCAACCTTTCTTGCACTGGCATATTGTTACATGCCCTGTGTCAGAATGTTCTCTGTGCTGCAATTCATCATTCAAACAGGTCAGTGCAGCACCTGACATGTGGAGCTACCTTCCTTGGCCCAAATGTTCATTGATTTGTTAGCTCTCTTCTCAAAAAACCATCTTTCCCTCTTCTTTACATCTTTATTTTTCTCCCTTACATTATGTTCCTCCTTTGATATTCAAATTCCATAATAAGTTTAGCAATACTTTTACATAAAAGACAAGAAAAGCAAGAATAAATAAATGCTGTTGTATTGATTCAGTTTTTTATTTTTCATTAGAACATAAGTTTTTTTCCATTGATAGATAGCAATGCTGTTATGTTGTTCTGTGTACAACCTGGACTACCTTATGTAAGCTGTTTTAAAAACATAAGAATTGAATATTTATTATTCCTCACCTGGTTCATATAATCAGGTCAGCATAAAGTCAGCACCTGAGACAAGGCAGGATTAGTTAGGGATGTAGTCAGGTCACATTTTGTACATAATGATACCCAAGAACAAGGACTTCCAAGGAAAAGTACATGGTCTGTGAAACACCAGAAACAGGTGGGCAGTGAGATGGAGTTTTAGGATTAATTTGTGTTAGCCTTACTTACATAATTCACAGAGATGTTGAATCACTAGTATCCTGCTATTATGCACCTAAAAATACAGCAATTTAGTAAATCTGGTTGCTCAGAAGGCACTACAAGGATAGTACTGGAAATAATTCAGCCTGATGTCATGAGAGTTTGTGCAAGGACAGTTGAAAATTTTCCACCAATTTACAGGTCTTTTCCAGATAATCTTTTCTAGATGAGAAACAGAAGACCAATATTTCATATTTTACAAATTAAAAATGAGATGAACACTGAATTAGGTTGTTTCTGAAGTGATACCTCTGTGCAGTTTAGCTCAGGCCCTGAGCAGGCAGGGGTGATGAAGCTGCTACCCTGTGCCCTTTCTGTACAGCACCAGGGCTGGCCATGGCACCAGTTACTTCACCTGGAATTAACTCCTGAAAGGGTCAACAGTGACAACTATAACCTCTCTGAAGCACCATAGCAACACTTCAGAAAGTAAATATTTAATCTTTGAGGACAGGAAAAGGAGATTCCCCCCCTGCAAAAGCCTTAATGAGAAACTGAGGCGTAAGTAAAAGCAAAAGAAGCATTTTCTCAAAAAGCTCTCACACAGATTGTCCTCAGCTTCCCCTAAGATGGAGTGAGTTCACTACTCAGCTCTCCTGGCAGGAACTGCCCCAAAGGCTGGTAGATATGAGGTCTTTGGCATTGTGATGGATTTCCAACCTCTGCTCATACGGAGCTGCACATCAGTTTGGGCATCATCCAGGCACAGTGAGCAAAAACTGCAACAAGTTATGATTGTTTGCTATTTGGCATTATTTCTACCCAATTAACCACATATTGAAACACATGCTGTCCCCACATTCAGATATTTTATAACATGCAGAAAAATACTCCTCTCAGTATCAGATGAACTCATCCTCACATTCAGATTTTAAACCTGTAATGTGACTTTGTTCTATGATCATAGTAAGAGGAGTAAATGTTTTAGTTGTCCCAAATCTATTCCAACAGAGAAAATAAAAATTTTAGATTCAGTAACAGTGGAAGGAGAACTATGTCTGACAAGTGCACTTTGCATTTTAATATCTGTGAGCAGATTTTGAGAATTGATGGGCCATAACACAGTGCTCATTCCAAAAAAACTGCCACATAAATAATCCTCCATCCTTTATAATAACAACCTGGTAAAAGTTGTCCCAATATGTGGCACCAAGTGAGGTTCTTCATAAAGAGACCTTCCAAGGAACAAACACATCAATGGGACAAGTGCCTTGCTCCAGCCCTGACCTCAAACAGGGAATAGCAAGTCCCATGGACACCTCCTTCCTTGATACAGCCACAGTTAGCACCCTAAAGGAAGAAGATGAAGGAATCAAAGCTGTATTAGATTTCTTCCCCACTGTAGTAAGTGGCTTTCACTCTATTTTAAAACAAAATGAATAAAATTATTTTACCAAATGTAGAGGCGAAGGGAGACGACCCATCCTTTGATCAGCATCGAACTCCGATTTATTGATCCAACATGCACATTTTATAACCATGTTAATTAAGTTCATACATATTGCAAAACCCAAGCTCATCATTGGCTACAGATTACACACCAACCCCTCCTTTTGTTTTCAATACCTATGGTTTGTTATTGAGACCAAAGACTTGTTTTTCTCATCCTGTTATGAGCGGTTCTCAAGGCCTCCATGTTTGTCACTTTGCTTTCCCATACTTATCCAAGGACAAGATATTTACTTGTTATTGAAGACAAGCCTGAGAACTCTTGCTGTTTACAGAAACGTGCCTGAGAATTTTGTTGTTTACAGGATCAGAGAATTTGCTGCTTACAGCTGCCTTTTACTTTTCCATCAGCTGTAGATTTTCATGGCCTTTTTTTCCTTCAAGCCATGTCTGAGCAAAATTCTCCAACAACCAAATGAGTTCAGAGTGAGGTGGTGAAGCCTCTCAAGAATTGGATAAAAAATGCTGGATTAATTTATGTGCTTGCTCACACAATTTATTCCCAAAGACACTTTTGTCTTGGTCATTACTGGTGCATATGCTTTGGTCCTTCCTCAACTCCTGCTTCACTTCAGGAAGATGAGATTGGCAGAAACAGAGAAGCTCTGACAGTTGGCTCTTCACAGGACCCTGCTGTAGACTCTTGCAGACAGCACTGTGCTCCCTGGATCAGGTTACACATGTGGCTGCTGCAGAAATGAGCAACAGGTGCCTGAGGCATAAGGACAGTCCTTACACCACCAGAATATAGCTCTGGGGACACTTGCATCCCAGAGACAAAGGGCAAGAGTTCAGTTCCAAGTTTGGAGCTGAATGTAAGTATCTGTGACACACTGGTGCAGTCTGGAGATACAGTAAAGATTAAATTCATCTGCCACTGCAGGTGAATGAGTTTACATGGGAAACAGTGACAGGACCCCAGGGAGTGGGCTGAAGTTGTGTCAGGGATGTTTAGGTTGGATATTAGAAAAATGTTCTTCCTCCAGAGGATGGTTGGGTGCTGGACCAGGGTGCCAGGCAAGTGGTCACAGCACCAGCCTGACAGAGCTCAAGGAGCATTTGGGCACATGGTGACCCTTGGAGATGGTGCTGTGCAGGGCCAGGAGCTGAACTGAATGCTCCTTGTGAATCCCTTCCAACTTGACATATTCTTTGGTTCTTGGATCTCAACCCTTGCATTTAACTGTCTGAATCTGCATCTGAATCTCACCCAAAGTGTCCTGCAAGCACATGGCAGGAAGACAAGCATGTGCCTGCATAGCCCACTGTAGGCCACTCCTCCTTCAACCCCTCCACTTCGCTGGGTAGTTTTCTCATTTCTTAGCTCCTTTTCCATCAACTGCTCTCTTGAATCTGCAGAGAAGTTGCATAAGCCTTTCTTATCCTTTCTGAATGTGAGGTTTCACCTCCCCTTCATGAAACCATTCTGTGTGGCTGCCTAAAATTCAGAAGATCCTTGCTTGTTCTTGGTGGCTGAGAGAACTTTTTGCTCTACACACCAAAGATGTCACATCTAGGTCCATTTAGAATTGTGCTTTGAAGCAAGCAGATTGGCAAGATTGTGTGAGAGGGTGGCCAAATTCTCATCCCTACAAGAAATTTTGAATAAAGTGTCTCTTCTAAGTAAATATCTGGCAGAGCCTTCAAATGTGTTTCTGTTGTGTTACATGGTACATTAGTCATGTCCAGCTAATTGGATATTACAGATTTCATTCAAATAATTTTATGTTCCATCAGTATCTAGAGATAACTGGGATCTTGGAGGTTTCTCAGATGGTTCTGTAGCAATTATGAAAGTGCTAATAGCAGCAAAGAAAAACAAGTGCATTATCTTAATTATTTGAAGTATTATTAAAACTTATTCCTCCATTTTATTTGAGGCTGTTATTCCTGATGCTAAATGCAAATTTCCTTTTGCCCCAGGTACAAACTGCTATAGTTCAAAGCAAAGGTCAAGATATAGGCATCAGGCATAATTCATTTCCCTAGAAAATAATTAAGCCACCAATTAAGCCATTTTTTGTTACTATTACACTTGACCTATCAGGAAAACAGATTTTCATGCTATGAAAGCCATAAATACACTGGCATGAAATTCACAGAATGGTTGAGGTTGGAAAATAATTTTGAAGGCCAATCTCCCCATTGGTGCAGGGCCATCTAGAGCCACCTGCTCAGATCTGTGTCTCGATGGCTTTTTCCTCTCTCTTCACACAGCTGATCACAGGGCAAAGACTCTACAGCAGCTCACGTGTTGCTGCACAAGCTTCAGCAAAATTGTCTTAAGATTCACAGGCTTATTCCTTCCCTGTTTCCCTCCTGCTGACTCCTGAAAGACTGTGGCTGCATTAGTGGGGAGCAAAACTCCTCAGAGCAAATAAATCCTGCTGGGTCATGGGGTTTGTTAGCTCTAGCTCAGTGGAACACTTCTGGTGTTTCACAGACTCTGGCTGGCTCAAGGAATGAGCAAAGCAAGCCAACATTGACCTGGAAAATACTGCTGAAGCCAAAGAAAATAAGCTGGGAAGAGCTGTCCTGAAGGCATGAATCTAAAAAAATCTGGAGGAATGAGACTCAGAATTAGCCTTTTCCATGAAGTCTTGTGTACATAAAGAAAAGTCCAGGAAGACAGGAAGAATACGTGAAATAGAGGAAAGAATATGTGCAAATTGAAAAAAAAATATAGAAAAAATCCTGACTAATCCACATTCACATGCAGCCAATAAATCCCAAATCAGTGGTAAGGGGAAATATTACTGTTTCTCTGCTTCTTCACCATAGTCCTATTAACAACATACACATATATTGGAAAGGTTTTGTAGCTGTAACACTAAATAAAAAATATCAGCCTAATATTTTAAAACATTATGAAACTTTTATTTATTTTAATATAATTTTTATTTTAAATTTTGCACAATTTTATTGTCCAGATCTATTGAAAATATAAATTAAGAAAAAAATGTTTTCTACTGCTACTTATAGAAAGGTCTAGATCTCCCAAACAACCTTGCAGACAGAGAAGGTATACAAATTTCTAGTGATTAACTTCAAAGATGAATGTTTCATGTCAAATGTTGCAAATTATGAGCCCATGTGTGGGCAAAATTTGGTTGCAATGCAAATTCTACTTCCAAAGTAAACAGAGAGGAAAAGGTACAGGGAAGGTACAGGGAAGGTCTAATTTCTTCAGACCTTAAAATAGCCCAGGAGGTGAACACACAGCACAGGATTTAATTGCCGCTCCTGAATGGAAAGCTTGCAGACAATGAGGAACAGACACCACCTCTGCAAGCACCTACCTTTGGTGCCCAGGTTCCCTCTACAGTCAGCAGAGAGAAGTGTGTGTTTCCACACAGGAATTAGGGCACCCAAATTAGAGACCTGACTACTGTCAAATTTAGGCAGCTTGATGTGCTTTCCAGAGACCTCTCTGAACCATACAGGCAGATTCAGCTTCCACCTTAATATTGTCTAAATTTATAGATTTGGTGCTGCATGTATCATTTACATCATGGTTGGATGTGAGGGGAAAAACAGAAGTTCAGTTGCCAAAAAGAGTGTAAGACAAAGTTTGGTTACCTCTGTCCACAGTCATGATCCTGAAAGATCTTGCTCAGTTCTTGAATAATTTAGAGAGGACTTAAATTCACCTGGTACAACCCAGTTGAACTTGAAATGCTCCTCAGCATTGTTTCAGCTCTGGTGATGTCTAGGACTAATAAACCCAAAGATAAAAAACTGAAGCAATCTGAAGACAATAATGTGATACATGGAACAAACTCTATTCACAACACATGTGCATTTCTCAGAATGCTATTGCAGATTAATTCTTTTTTTCAGCAAGTCCATAGAACATATACCTCTTCTTCACACAAAATATTGGGATGATGCAGTAGACAACTGAGAAGTAATGGGAAATTTATACTCAATCCTTCCTCAAAGAAATGAGATTCACAGTCTCCAAGCAACTGCCCTCATCACTAAGTTGCCACTTTATTATCTGCCATCCCTCCCTTTCTTTTATTTTTTGCTCCCTCTGAAGTTCCTTCAGAAAAGTATCATACACTGAAAAGCACATAGTTACAAATAGAAGAATATAGTAACAAAAAAATAGAAGACATTCACTGCTCTGTTTTACAAAGATACTCATAGACATGATGTGAAGGAATCTCATTGGGAATAATTGTGAGGAATTTATCTATTATTATACTTATATTTCATAAATTTCTAATAAATAACAACCATAATTAATAAAGAGAATTTAAATTCCAAGCAGACCATCTTGTAGTAATTTTTGGGCCTTTACTTGCATACTATCTTCCTCAGGGAAATGTTATACTTTGAGAAATGGCTCTGGATTGATGCACCTGTATTCCATTTAGAAAATCATTTTCTCTAGAAAAGTCTGAATTGAACAATATGGGTTGACAATTAATTAGGTGGGTTTTTTTCTGAAATTAGTATAGAGGCTTTCCACAACTAATTAAACATGAGATCCTCAGGAAGAATGAGGGTCATAGAAGTAGATATGTAGGAAAACCATGACTGCTGGGTTCAGTTGAGAGCATTCTGCATGTATGTAGAAGCAAAATATTTGGTTCTTATATTTTCCAACTCTATGCACTTGCTTTCTGTAAGGGATTAAGTAAAAATATTTGGTACAAAAATATGATACCAACAAATCACCAGTTATTATAAAAGTTACTAGAAATGTGTCTTGGAAAATTAAATAAATTTTATTTGAGTATTTATTTAAATAAATACTCAAAATTTCATGCAATACTGTTGTCATTTGAAGAATGAGGTATAACATTTGTACCATATATGTTCACAGGTGTCACTTAAAATAGTTTTCTAAATATTTAGAGTTTTGTTTGAGAGCAACATAAGCTTTTTTTTGTCTTTACTGATTTTGTTTCTTTGAATTTAGTCACAGTTGAAACCGAGTTTCAATTTCTATTTCTCCCTCCAAGGACTAAGAAGACACCTGAGGAAAAGGATTGCATAACAAGTTAAAATTAACCAAAAGGATAATGGTGGAAGGTTTCCTATCACAAGGGCAAAAGCAATAACAACCCAGTTCTGTTATGAATAAACAAATTGCATAAGCAGCCATGAATACACAAAAGAACATCTCACAGAGATGTTTATTCAATTGCAGACGACAACAGCCAGCACCTAAAACCAAACCACTTAGAGTTATGTGATCAGTGTGGTCACACAGAGCCATGTGCAGCTCTTCCTGCAAAGAAATAGGAGCAGCAGCAACCAGCCAGCTCAGACTGTGCTCCCATGACCTCTGAAAACAATCCAGTACTGTCACAAAACCAGGTAACAAAAGGACATTCCAGCAGGAGCCAGCTGCAGAACTGGATGCTCAGAATTGGCGTTACAGCTCTGCACTCCCTCATCCTATTGAGACTCCTTTAACCTCAGCAAATGGATTTTGCAAAAACACCATCAGCAGCCCAGATTTCAGGTTTTCCTGCAATAATTTTAAAGAGTTATTGAAATCCTATCGACACTTAAAATACCTGCAGCTTTCCTTGTTACCACCAGATTGGGTGGTTTCTCTGTTCCTGGAAAGAGGAGATTAATCATGATAAACAGAAGGAATGGTGGTGTAATGGTGTTTGGTCCGAAGTTATGATTGCTAATCTTTACCACTTTGCCTGTGTCAAGGTCTCTTTTAAAAAGCATTCTTTGTGTTATAGGAAAAAATTATGCTTGTTTCAAAATACCTAAGGTCAAAGTCATTTACATTTTATAGGTATTGAAGGTATGCATGAAAAGAATATGGAATTTTTATGATTCATAAGAAATTTTTCATAATGCCATATAAAAATTTTGCATGGTTTTCACCCTGAGGTAGGATGATTCCTTTCATCTGGGAAATAATTTGCTTTCTCTTTTGTTCTGTTTACCCACAATTTAATATGGAAGATCCATTCCCAGTGAGAATTCTTTTTGAAAGTTCCACAGAGAAATACAGAAGAGATTCCCTCTGCCCCTACCAGGGTCAGATATTTCATTTTAAAACTCCTTAAAGTCATTTTACCATAGTAGTCCACAAAGAGAAATTGTTTTTCTGTAACAGAGGAAATTCTCTTGCCTAAGTCTAGCTGAAGAGAGTTTCTCTGCAAAAGAAAGTGAGGTACTTCAGATGGATTATTTTACCAAGAATATAAGAATTGGGAAAAAATTAGATTATTCAGTGGTATAAGTGGTATAAAAAGAGTGTGACTGGTTTACTCTTCCTTTCCTTAATCCTTAATCTTTGTATGAAATGCAAATATATCAGAAGTGTCTTTCATTTCCCTTGTATAACAAATAATGAGAATTTTTAAAATAGTAGAAATTAAAAAGCACTTGAGGGGCCAACATAAATTTACCTCTAATGTCATCTGGGGATTTTGCTAATAAACTCCATAACCCAATAAACTCCATAAAATCTGCTGTTTTCCCAGAAACACTGAAAGAAATTAGGATAGAGGTCAACTCAATAGTTTCTAGAAAGATCCATAGCAAAACAGGGAAAGAATCTCCATATATTTCACAATTTTCCCACAACTCCTTTTCCTGTATTGAAGGAAATTACTTTCTACATTTCTTTTTCAACCACTAGAAAGCTGGAGAACTAGCAACTCATTTATCTGCCCTGTAGTACTGTGGTTAATATAGGTTGTATTGCAGGAAATATTTTTTCGGGAAAGCACAAGCAAGCATTTACAAGGCCATATAACTACACCAAGACATGGCTTGGATGTTTTGCTAAGGAATTCCAACACTTTGAACTGTGTGCCAGGTCCTCACCCTGCAGTCCTGGTTGATTCCTATTCACTGCTTGAACAGCCTCCATGGGCTGTGCTTGGAGGAATCAGCCTGGCCCTGCTGCACCAGGTGGGGATGGATCTGTGCAGTGGAGCAGCTGCAAGACAATTTTTTAAGCCTTTCAGGAGTTCCCAAAATTAAACTGGGGAATAAGATTAGGATGTAGGGTTGTTGCAGCGCCAGAATGGAGACAGAGAGATGGTTGCTCTTTCTCAAGTATGTATAAAAAGAGTTTTCAGGTAGATAAGAAAAGAGCTGCAGGAATAAAGACATGCCCAGTAATTGTAGGGAGGAAGAAATAGATATCTTACTTACTCCCATAAATTAAGATCTAGCTCCTGAGAGTTTTTATTTCCTAGGGAGACAATGAATGGAGGCTAATGGCTTGGGTTGTATTCTCTGAGTTTGATTTCCATACAGATGGATCCACATAAATTCCCCTCTGGCCAAACTCCTTATTTCAGGAGATTCAGCAAAACTCTCAAGCTTACAGCCATAGGATAATATATATAACCTTTCTCTTCAAAATTGCATTTCATCTCTGATGAATAGATGAGCTTTTTTTAAAATTTCAAGCAAAAGATCTCAAACCTCAAGCAAGAATTTTCCTCTCAAGAGATATAATAGATTGCCAGATGCTGTCTAAAATCTGTCAATGCCAGATTAAAAAAAAGAAAAATATTAAAGATGCTTAAATGGACAGTAGTAAAAATTCTCAAAGAAGAACCATAATGAACCTTTTCCTCTTGGCTCCATTGTGTTCTCATTTCTGACCAACAGAGCAGAGCTCCATCACTTAGGAGGACAGGGAAAAGCTTTCCTCTGGAAAGGCTATGTCATGCACTCACACAAATTGTCCATACTGCACCTTTGTCATTCTTTAATTGGTATGGATGCTATAACCACTCTTTTCTCTAAGATACTCTGGGAACAGAGGGGGTTCAGTGGGGGTGAGCAGGGTGGTAAAGCCAAAAATGCACCAGTGGTAGAGAATATATTATTCAAGGCTGCCTTGAGGTTTGATATTGATAATTTATTTTCCATTCAAAATGTGGAAGCTGTAGGAGAGTTAGATATCTTAGTCACTCTAGGCAGAGAGGAAAATGGACTCTGAAGTTAAAAGGGAGAGAAGTAAAACGTAAATTGTTGCTAACTAGAGAATGATGTGTGGGGCTGCAATTGGGATGGAAGGAAATAGTAAGCTATCTATCAGGAAACAAGCTGAGAAGTGTTAGACCAGAATATTCTACCCACAAACCAGGTTGGAAAACCCTGGATAACACACTGCACATAGTGTTACCATTCCCAAGGCTCCTGTGCACATGCATTCCTATCCCTGTGGATGCTGGGTTTCCCTCAGAACCAGCTCCTGGATCCCTATTGGGAGATCTCAGGTGACAACAGTGTTCATTTCAAACTGGCTTTAGGTAGCAGAGCACTGAGTGTTTATCAAAAAGTCTCCGACAGGCAGAGCAAATGGATGATCTCCACTCAAAAACAAGAAAACACAAATATTATTTTTAAAAATGTGATTTTTTTAACACCATCTGTAATAGTTGTGAGTGCTGAGAATGTGGTGTCAGCAGTGCAGCGTGAGCAATCGTGATGGGAGGACAGCCTCCAACCAGCTGGAAAAATCATCCCCTTTGTCACGAGGGCAAACTGCTCATGTCACTTTGCCTTCCTGGGCAGAAAAAACCAAGTGAAGGAGATGATGCAGAATACTCGGCCTACAGCTTTATTCATTTTTGTAGAAGCAAAAAATTATACAGAATTGCTGATAGTTTGAAGAGTTAAGTGACTTGAATCATCATATTTAAATACAGTTAAATGCAATTGCACACGGAATTTCCAATAAGACAACAGATGGTTAGAGATGATTGAATTTTTTCAAAAATTAATTTTAATAAAAATTTTCCAGGACATTTCAATGCAGATTAAGTTGTAGAAAAGAGACTTCCAATACAGGTAGTTTTTTTTGTTTATTTTCATTACATCTCAGTTCTAATAGACCTGTAAAATTGAGCTCACAGTAATTTGCTGCTGAAAAAATTATATAAAGCATCATACTTTTTACCTTCATAATGTTTTTCAGCAGTGGGTCTTTCACTTTTCAGCTTCCTAAACAAATTTCAGGGTAATGGAGCTGCACTGTGTTTTATTATATAAATAGGTCTGCACTGCATTTTTTTATGCAGTGGACTCAGGCAGCTCATTAGTCTGAATGGAATAAAAGATTTTTTCTATTTATCCAATACCCATCATATTCAATAAGACCTCAGTCCTCAAATACAAGTAGATTGTTACAATGAACAAATGTTCTTTCCCTTTATTCAACAGGAAAGTTTGAATTCCACTCTCTATTTACTATAATGATAAGCATAATTAAGATGTAGAACAGACTATTGAGTCAGGTTATAGAATATATATAGAATATATAAAATATATAGAATATACTTTTAAGTAGAGTTTTGGTAAATATTCAGTGAAAATATTCTCAGTATTCCTCCACCATGGAGGCTGGACTGGAAGATCTCTTGAGGACCATTATAGGCCCCAGAGGGTATAGCACACTTAGCTTTAAGTTCTTAATCAAAAAAATAAAATAAAAAAAAAAATTTAAAAAACCCTCACCAAAAAAAAAAAAAACCCTCACAATAATTCCCTCACAATAATTGTTCTCTAATTTCATTTTTTCTAATTCTCCATTCATAGAACTTCCTATATTTTCAAGGTCATTTATAACACTAAAAAAACTTCTCTTGATGTGTGAAACCTTTCAACCAAGTAAAAGGGAAAAATAGAGAATGATGTTTATAAAATAAGAAATTAATTTCAAAATGAAAAAAATTCCCTCTAAGTTATTTTCAGGGACTAGAAATCTGCTTACATAGTTTCACTGTTGGCAAATTCTTGAAGTCACTGTTGACATCACTTTGAATTCACCTACTAAAATGTTTCAAAATGAAAGGCAAAATTTTCTAAGTTCAATGTTGATCAAGACTTGACTCTTAAATAAATGGCTGGAGAGAAATTTCCTTAAATATCTAACTGCATAATCAAAACATAAGAACAAAAAATGTTTCTACACAGTCCTGTCTGAAGGTGTACAGTGGTTATTGATTTTAAAAAAGACGAATATTAGTTAAAAATGAGTAGAAGAATTTTAGACTGAAAATTTGTTTAATAAAGATAAAAGATTTTTTAGACCTAAGTAAGTTTTCTGATGTTTTCAACTGGTGTATTTCAACAATCCTGATTCATCCCACAACACCAAAACACTTTGTAAAGGACTCAATTCTTTTAATTGTAGCTTGTTAGAAGTTAAATATCTAATCAAAACTAATTATCTTGGGCTGATATTTGTCAGTCCCACATGCAGATAATTTGGGATTGAAGTGGATTTAGAGTGTGGGTTTGTACATCTGAAAAAATAACCCAAGGTTAATGATAATTTTCTGTCTGGAAACAAATACTTTCTCAATAAGATCATCTCTATTAATAAAGTAAAGAAACAGATTCTTTTCAAAATCAGAACTTTCTAGAATTCCATTATATGTTTAAAATGCCTGAAAATAAGGTATTTGTTCAAAGTCAAAAAGTGTTGTGTTTCTGGCTACTTTAAATGCCAGTTTTACCTGGGGGATAGGAATTCAACCTTTAAAACTAGCTCTGGCACTGTCTACCAAATGCTTCAAATATTTTATCATGCTCACATATTCTTCTTATATTTTTCAGCCTTGTCTTTCTCTATCTCATGCTCAGTACTTGTGCAAGAGACTTCAGCTTTCTTTGAGAGAACAGAGCCATATTCTTGGTTTTATATGAAAAATAGCATATGTATCCATGTAAAAGGTAAGTTACTTTTTGATGTTGGGTTGAGGAAAGAGTTTTTATCCTAAACATAGAAAGAAAAAAAAAATTATGCAATAAAAATATTTTTTTAAAAGATAAGAGAATAATATCATTAACATCATGAATGTGATAGAAGAATTTAATGTGTTGTGTACCTTAAAATTTGAAGTTTTTATGACCATTTGGCAGGCAAAGCTAAAGAGCAGACTGGATTTTATTTCCTAAATATCAAAATATTCAACTATCTGAAAGCTGAAAGTACTCCTTTTTCTTCTTGAATCATTATGAGAGATCAAATACTGGAGTTAAGCTGATGCTGATATTTGCACATGTTCAGCATAATATTAGCTCCTAGTTGTATCTCATGGACAAAATCTCTAGACATACTATTACAAAAAAATCATTTTCTTTCTAAAATTTTCTGGATATTAAATGAATTTTCCTCTATGATATTTTTCTTTAATTTAATCTTCTTGAAAAATAGTTTCAATTTCCATATTTTCTTCTTTGCCTTTCCACACTTTCCTCTGCTCTGAGCTCACATTTTCAGGCTCCTGACTCAGAAAATCAGCTTTTCTCACTTTGAATTGGAAGCTAAGTAGCAGCAGGTCTGCTTGGGGTGCCGTGCTGCATGTGTTAAACACTCAAATTGGCCACAGCCACTTTGGTGCTTTCAATAACACTCCCATTTTGTTCCATTTGTGAGGAAAAATCTCCAGCAATGCCCTGTGGGATCAAGGTGCAGAAGAGCAGCAGGGCTACCATGCTTGGTACTTTTAGTATCCATGGGTTTGTTGGTTTTGCGCAACACATTGAATTGATGTAAAATATGGCAATATGATTACCTTCTCATTAGGTTGTCTTCATTCTTAAATGAATTGCCAGCTGATAAATCACTTTTCAACAAATACTGCAAGTGAAGGTCCATTATATTATCTAAATGTCATTAGTGAATAAATCAGGACTCACATATGCCTGGCTCAAGTGTGCCCCACACTTGCATCTATTTTTTAGTACTTGAAAGTCACTGCATTAATGCCTATTGTGCCACCAAAGGGAATCAGTCATGAGGAATCGCTCCTCATTTCTGTTCCATTCCCAGATGCCTTTAATCTTGCTATGTGGCAAGTTGTCCAGATGGCCAGGGACCAGACTCCTTCCAAAAAGCAGGTGGTTCCAAACCCATGGTCTTGGCAGAGATCTACAGATAAAAATATAATACATCCCAGATGATAATAAAGATTCAAAACAATATATTACAAGGGTATCATTAAGTGTTTAACGATGCCTTGTACATGCAGACGTGTCCTTAAAGCTACTTGTTAAGATGTGTGTTAGGAAAAATTATCCCTGCCTAATGCTGAATAGATATCCCAGAAGTAGTGATTCTGCCTTACTATTATGGGAAGAGAAAAAAGAAGAAAGGAGCAAGTTTGCAATTCCACTGTACCATGAGGAACAGCTGCCTGGCAGAGCTTTCTGCACACAGCAGGTAAAGTGTGGATGTGCTTTACTGGGGCTGTTCTCTAACCCCAGCCCTACCTGTGACACAGCTGTGACCCTGAGATGCTGTGAAATCAGGGATCAGGTCACACAGCCAGGCACCACCATGGGGCCCACAGATGATTCTCAGATGCAAGCTCTTCCAAAAAACTTTGTCCCAGAGTATGAATTGAGAAGGGAGTTCAATGTGCCAGCTCTAGAAATATTTTTAGACAGCAGTAGAAACCTCAGAGGTCAGGAGACGAAGAAAACCCAAGGGCAAGGGTTTGATGTTTCTCTCTGCTGGTGATAGAACAGCGAGTACAGCTTAGAGCAAGGGACAGCTTTAAAGCCTTGGGTTTTCAAGCCAGGCATGGATGGGGATTAGACTCCCTGCTTATGTGAAAGTCAGGAAGGTGAGCTACTTGAAATCTATCTTTGGAGGTAACCTCTGGAGTCATCTGTATTATCATTATGTTGAAGGATTTCATTAGATGCTCAGCAGAGAAGGGTAGCCCAGCAGGTTTCATTTATAGTCTCCTTTGCACAGTGTGAAAAATACAAAATGAATACACTTTTAAAGCTCTCCTGAAGATTTGTTGCCAAAGAGAACTGATCTGGTTTTCCAGTGTATTTGCTAGGCTTTAATTTCTGTCAGGCAGGAAGGGTAGGCTGAGGTGAATTACTTTAACCACTGATCTTCTCCTGGAGTTACTTGCCTGAGTTAAACCAGACACTTCTTATGAAAGTAGGGAGACAGGCACTCTAAAGCCAGCACAGCAGCTGGAGCTTATAAAATATAATTCAAGTCCAAGCACAGAGATACAAAAATCATCTTCCCAAACCCAAAGCCTCATCTCTTCAACCCTTCTACTTCCAGTATACACACACCCAGAAAATCTCCAGTCATATTTCAGCCTGTTTGGCTGGCTGACTTGCCATCTGGGGGCTGAATGACACAGAGCCCAACAGGTGGAATCGCAAAATATTCTGAGTTAGAAGGGACCCACAAGGATCACAAAGTCCAACACTTAAGTGAAGGGCCCATACAGGGACTGAGCCCACGACCTTGGCATTATTAGCACCCTGCTCTGACAGCTGAGCTGATCTCCGGGGCTGAGAGCAAATGGTCTGGTCTGAGAAACCTCTGAGGTTTTAGGTCAAGTTCCAGGCAGTTTTTTGACACTGAAAAGAGTAGTAAGAATAGGAACCCCACTGTAAATGGGTTTTAAAGACTACTGTAAGGTTTAAAAGTTCTGCACGGGTGTTTAAATCAGCAGTTTGAGCTAAATAAGCAAAGGAACTTTTGTTCCTTTGAGCTCTTATTCCTTGTTTACAGCAAAAACTCCAAAAGCTGCAGATATTAAAGTTCAAAGACTATGGGTTTCCCATTTCCCTTTGAAAAAGGTTGTTTATTCATTTCTATGTCCTTGTATAATTTAGCAAGGCTGCATCAATGAAAATAAATAATGTATTACACTTATCTGTCAATTAATGATTAATTTCCATTCAACATAAAGAAATAAGTTATGTTTCATCAGTCTCAAACTAATGTTTCAATTTAATTATAAATAATTCAATATTTATGTAAATCACACACTTTCTTTGGAAAGCTTCCAGCAAATGAAGTCAGAAGGCAAAGCAACAGCATTTTCTGATTTCAAAAAGCCAAATATTGTACATGTGCTTCCAGTGGGCACACCTGTAAACTCTGATCTGCTCCCCTGCTCCTCAGTTCAGTGACAGTGCAGAGATTGGTTGGATTGAGACAAAGGCATAACCCACTGTGATATCCACTTCATGTGTACTCAATCAGCTGAGTGTTACTCCCAAAAGCCAAGAAAATGAACAAGCTACACAAGCAAAGTGGATGATGCGATCTTCCCCTTACAGCTGGAAAACTGAATCAGGGAACAAAATTAAAAGATTGTGAAGAGATCTGATGACAAAATTAGAAACTGAATCCATATTTCTTGAGTCTTACAACACTATACATAATCCTCCAAAAGTGACAACTTTCTGTGCAACTAGGGGCAAACATACACAGTATTTTTCTTTAAATAGAAGGTTTAGTAAATTATACACATGCATACATACATATATACAAACACAAACAGCAGCTTATTTATGCATGTTAGCATCCTTTTTTTATTATTTACATAAGGAATCAGACAAAAAAGGTAAATTGTAAAAACAGAAAGTGGATCTATGCCAAGTATATGTAATTATGATGCCCTACTTCAGGCCATGAAAGCATTTTGGCAAACATGAGCAAATGGTTCTAAAGGCTGTGCTTATAATGTTCAAATTAATTTTCAATAATAGAATGAAATCAATTAAAAAGGCATCTTGGGAGGTAGGTTATGGTAGCCAAAACCACACAAGAACAACTCCAGCAACAGCTGAGTGGCTGCCAAGCCGTATGCCAGTGTGAAATACAACAGAAACGTGTGAACAACAGATTTGGAAAAAAAGGTAGGAAAAAAAGACACCTGTGATTATCATTCTAGCAAAAAGGTAACAGCTTAGGATATATGAAAAGACCTTGTTTGGCCTATTTCACCAAGTATAGAACACAGCTTTAATGATACTCAGAGACTGCATAAACCTATGAAAGGTTTCCTCTCTGTTCAGAAAAAGAAAAATTAGCAAGTTTTAGAACTGAGAAATAAACAGGTATACTTTTACTGTCCTGTTTTGGCAGAAAATCCTCTCCCTTTTACAGTGAACCAGCATGGATCTTTTTATGTCCTCATTGCAACTGGGACTAATAAAACATCCAACAGAAACCACATGAAAAATAATCTTTAGTTAGAAATCAAGGAGAAACTACCATGGACAGAGTTTGCTTTACCCAAATCCTGTGGGTTCAGCAGACTCCCAGCATACATCCTAGTTTTAGAAGCTGTTGACTACGACTGGCTTGAATCCCTCCAGAATCAACTTGATAGGGAGATCTTACTCTTTTTCCTGCTCTTATCTGTGAAGATCACATACTTTGAATGCTTGACAAATAAATATTCCTCCCTTAGAACTGTTAGTGGCTAGCACCAAGTGGGAAATGCATTTGAGTTATTGCTCATGGGAGCAGTCTTGCAGACTGGCCTCAGGAGAACTCTAGTGGAGTTAAAATCGATATTGGTGTTTTAAGAGAATCTCTCTTGAGGATTTCAGTGCCATCTGCCAAGGCATGGGAGCACAGCAACTACCCCACTTGGTTTTGGGACTGCAGAGCATTGTCACAGTGCTGGTGACGGCTCAGGTACAGGCAGCAGTGCAGCTCAGCTCTGACCTGGCTCACTGGATGGTGTTTGAGCAATCTGGGCTGACACAAGGTCCAGCACAGCTTTGTGGCAATGCACCAGCCATAGATACAAACCCTGGCCTAGAACCTTCTGATGGCACCAAACTGAGGGGTGGAACTGACACTCCTGAAGGACAGGATGCCATCCAGGAGGACCTGAAAAGCTCAGTATTCGGGCCCATGGGGATCACATGAGGCTTAACAAGGCCAAGTACAAGGTGCTGAATCTGGTGTGGAGCAGCCTTCATTACCAACACAGACAGGGGAATGAACAGAACAAGAGCAACCCTCCTGGGAAGGACTAAAGGGGCACTGGTGGGTGAGAGGCTGGACATGACCCAGCCATGTGCCCTTGCAGCCCAAAAAGCCAAATATTCTTGTTCTGTATCCAAAGCACTGAGGGAAGGGATTCTGCTCCTCTGCTCTGGTGAGACTCCACCTGCAGTGCTGCATCCAGCCCTGGGATTCCCAGAACGGGAAGGACATGGACTTGGTGGAGCCAGGCCAGAGAAAGCCAACGAGATGATCAGAGGGATGAAGCACCTCTTCTATGAGGAAAGCTGAGATAATTGCTCAGCCTGGAATAGAGAAGGCTTAGGGGTGACCTAAATGTGGCCCTCCAGCACCTGAAGGATAAATACAAGAAACATGAAGAGGGACTTAATAGAAGAACAGGTAGTGACGGGATAAGAAGAAATGGCTTTAAACTGAAATAACACAAGTTTAGATTAGATATTAAGCAGAAATTTTTTCTCTAGAGGTGATGAGACTGTTTACTCAGAGAAGATATGGATGCATCATCCCTGCAAGTGTTCAAGACCAGGTTGGATAAGGTGTTGAGCAAGCAGGTCTAGGGAAAGGTGTCCTTCTCCATGGCAGGGGGCTGGAACAGGATGATCTTTAGAATCCCTTCGTGCCCAAGACATTATATGATTTTATTGCAAGTGAAAACAACCACCACAGAAGCATTTGTCCAGCTCAACCCCAGATGCTTGTTCATTTACACTAATTGTGGGTTACATGTAGAAGGGGTTTGGTTATGACCTGGAATTCATTCCTCTTTGGTACTACAGGCAATGGGAAACATCACAGAGCCTGCAACGAGTAAAAATGACAAATGTGAATTTATGGTTCTTTAACTACTGAAAGACACTATAAACCATATCTAGGAACAGAAAGGGGGAAGGCAGCAGCACAATGTATTGCAATTCTTCTGAAAAATGTTATTGTTGTTTATAGAACTTTGAGTTTAATTAAATACTTAAATGATTTTTTTTTTACTTCCTTCCTAGTTTCTCTTGGCTTAAACATAAGAGGTATCTAAGATACCCAAATGAGTATGTGAAATGAAAACAGGGAAGAACTGAAGCAGTTGCTGGGCTGCCTAAGGTTAAATAATGTCTGTGGAAAAGTTTCTTGTCATGTAAATTCGACCCATTTTTCTCTACTTACAATCTCCCATTCGAAGCTCTGCAAAAGCCATGGAATTATTTTGCAAACATATTGCCTTTGTAATTAATATCTCATACTTCAAGCAGATCTCTTCAGAAAAAAAGTTTTGTCATTCTACTTAAAAATTTGCCCATACCGAATGAGAATGCTTTTATAGTCAGGAAATTTTTTCCAGTATCTTGGTACTATTGATCTTCTTTCTGCATTAGTTGTTTAAATCATCCTTGATTTCTACTGAGTTTTCAGTACACACAGTCTTAGTTCTCTTTGATCCTTTGTCCCCAAGCACTTCATCTTCCATTTGGTCACATTAGTAGATCCCATAGCTAAAACTCTCTGCTCCTTCTTCCAAACACCTGTGAGCTCAGGTAACTTCCCACTGTGCTCTCTGTGCCTCCTCCCAGCCCTTCAGTGTAAAGGCCCAGATTCAACAGGACAGACAGTGAACATTCATATTTCAGCTTAGCTTAGAGCCCTACAGCTTGGACCATTTATGACACTGGTTTTGTTTTCATGAATAAAAATACATGAGCTTGAGTCCTTTACATTGAAGACATAAAACCCAGTTTCTGCAATTTTTGGGTACTGCTTTAGCCCCTATGAACTGCAGGAGAGAAGGGCTTTCAGAAACACTTATCCCTTTTTTTATTTACAGTTTGTAGGCTAAATATCCTCACGCTGCAGTTCCTCACCCAGGGAAAACAGATAAATCTAGTTTCCATACATGGATTTTAAGCATTTAACATGAATGTTTGAATTTCCTATTTTCTTTCTATAAGATTTGTTTAATCATGATGCTCCACTTAGCTGAACCTTTTTCAAGAACTGCTCCTAACTGTGGCTATGTTTTGTACTATATAACGTTGAGGACATATGACAAATATAGTTTTCCTATGAAATTTCACAACAAGAATAACTGCTTTCCTTTTTGTTTTTCAGGACAGCAGATCAAGAGTTGTTATGAGGAACAAACATAGTAATTGTATCTCTGGATACCTGCTGTGAATGCAAAATTCAGTATTGGAGAATATTGATCTTTAAGAGATTATAATTTTTTACGAATTCCCCATAAAAAAATTATCTTCAGAGGCTATTTCATATACTTTTTATCCTGTCTTGAATGTTCTGGTTCAGATCACAGCTACCAGTATCAGTAAATTAGCCATCCATACAAATATTCGACTTTGCTTCAAAGACAAAGGGTTGATGTCTAATGTGAATAAGTAAGGGTAATTAATGGTAGCAGAAGTGCCACTAATTCACAGCAGGTCTATAAAAGGAAAAATAATCACAAGCAGGTAAAAACCCCTGCTCTAATCTGCACCTTCCTCCAAAAGCTTCCTGCCAGGACAGTGTCAGAAGTATGTGTTCACTGTGACCCTGGGGAAATGCAGGAACCCAGCAGCTGTAGGGACATCTCAGAAGAATGAAGATGCAGCTGATGCAGGGGCTGCTTCTGCACACCCTGAAGCTGCGCTGTGGCTGCAGCTGCCACACCAGAGGTGTGCTGTGGGTTCTGGGGTTAGTGGAGGTGTGATCCATCTGCAGCTGTTGGTGAAATCCTCAAAAACTTACAGAAAAGCAGGCATTTCGAGAAATATCTCATGGTTCAGAACCACTGGTGAGTGGCTGAGAAAGAGGGCACAGCATCGAACCCCCAGGCTAGAGGGTTTTATCAATGGATCTCTCTCTTTCCATACTAGGATGTAGGATTTGTGCCCAGTATCATCCACTGATGCTAATTGCATCAGTTTCATAGCAAACATTAAAAAATACAGGAGAAATACTATGTTTGAGCCCACACAAAAAGAAATGTGTTTAATTTTCCCTTTAGAGAGAACATAAATTTTTCCACCCCTTGTTTTTACAGCTTTTGGAAGATTCTACAGTTGATTTTATAGATTATTTTTTCCCCAATATTGTACAGCTCTGGTTACATTCACTGTCCTGTAAATATAAGGCCATTTAAGCAGACTGTCTGTTCTCAGCCCTTCTATTTTCCCGTCTTCTCCTTTCCTCCAGCATCTTCATTTCCCTGCCTTGCTGCCCACAAGCTGCAGGCCACCAGAGCCCATTTATTTCCACGTGGACTCATCCCTGGCCCTTAGTTTCTTCCTTAAGTGTTTACACTTATACCAAATTTATAATGTTTGACATCTCAAATCTTTTGTTTTCAACAGCTGCCATTGGCTGTGGGTCCTGGAGGAGAGAGCAAGAAAGGATATCAAGGGTTGGTAAGTCCTTTAAAACAGTAGCAGGAAGCCTTTGGTTGCTATGGGGCTGAAGGACAATAAAAGATCCCATACAGACTAAGCAAAGCAGAAACACCTTTTCAGCAGGAGCAGCAGTGGTGTGAATTTCATTCTCCACATTCAAGGCCAAGGAACTCAGCTTACTCTACACCAGCCACAGGGTGCTCATTACTGGTGGTAATGGGCTGGCACACAAGAGTTTCTCAGAGAAGATCTGTGTTTTACTGAAACCACCTTAAATATTTCAGAGCTGGTTAAATCTTTGGGGTAAACAGTGCATATTAAAAAAAACACTAATTCCATAATATAATCTTAAATACATTGTCATTTTAAAGCAGCCCAGTATTAGCATATTTAAATTATGTACTTTTATGAACTCTAGTAGATTATGTGAATTTTAATTAGGAAGGTTTTTTTCTGTAATGAAAGAGAAAATGAAGAAACTTTTTACTAATTTGTTTTCTTCATTCTGATTTCTCAGCTAAATAATGAACTATATTAGAAAAATACTTTATTCCATATTTGCCCAAGAGACCTGAATGGTTCAAATAGGAACTGCTTGTTCTTTCAGAGAATAGCTAAGCCAAGCTAATTAAATTCCAGGTTAAACTAGCTCATTCAGTTCAACTCCATCTGAATCTCCTCTCAGAATTTAATTAATTCTACTGATTCATCCATAATTTCCCATAAATATAACTGCTTAACACAATGAAATGAGGCTGTTCCTTAAAATGCTGTGAAGAACATGAGTGCAGGTCCATCTGACAGGTCCCACTACTAGACCTGGTCTAACCCAATTGTGAGATTGTGACAAAAATTGTAGATGTGCTTTTGAGAAAATCCTAGATGGCATCTCATCAGTTGTCTCCATGATACAAGTGGGAAAAGCAGAGAAAAGCCTCTGGGAGTCTGACAGGAAACAAGCAGTGACTCAGGGTCTGCTCTCACCCTAGGTTAGAGCAACATCATTTAGCAAGGAATGCTCTTCCACTGGTTTTGGTTCCCTCCTGGGAAATAATGATTATTTGAATTCCTCAATGCCCAGTTCCCAAAAGATGATGTTTCAGAATTAATTTAAAAACACAGAATAAAATAGTTTAAGGAATTGTATACCAGGATGCAAGCAGCTCCAAAATAGCTATGCCTAAACTCTGAAATATTTCCAATCACGCCTGTGCTGGCTATGTCCTGTTTACCAGTTCCTGTAACATCTTTTCCTTTCTCCTCCTCACACCAGAGATATATCCAGATATATAATTATTGTTATGTTTGTTCCTCATAATAACTCTTGATCTGCTGTACTGAAAAACAAAAAGGAAAGCAATTATCATTCTTGTTGTGAAATTTCATAGGAAAATTATATTTGTCTTATGTCCTCAACATTATATAGCACAAAACATAGTCACAGGAGTTAGGAGCAGGTCTTGAAAAAGGTTCAGCTAAGTGGAGCATCATGATTAGGAGCACTCACAGTGTTTGCCAGAGGGAGTTCTTCCAGGAGGGATCCAGGTGGCTGAGAGGAAGTCTGGACTCCCAATAATACCATAACATAACCTCTGAGCACAGTGTAGCCAATTGTGTTTAAGCCAATGTTTAAAGCTCTTCTGAACAAGGCTTCCTAAATTTGTTAAGAAGTATTGCTAAAGGGCAAAATCATTCTCTGCCTTCAAACTAACTTACTAAGAGGCAAATTCACAAAAGCACAACGGGGCTGAGGTAATGAAGCATCCATTTCTGCAAGCTCTCACTTCATGCAGCAATACTTGAAATGGCAATGAACTTTAAAAAGATAAAAATAGTAAACTTAATGACCAGGGTGGCATCAGAGGTTTTGAGGAACAAGTATTGTGAAAGGAACTTCAAGAACACTGTCCCGTGCTTTATGACTTCTGATTTCTGAGCAATATAGTTGCATTCTTTTGCATCATTAGTGTGATATTGTCATGGTTTGACCAGGAAGAAGTGGGAATTCTGGGAAGCTGTGGTCAAACCAATGAAGGTTTTGGGTTTCATACTGACACCTGGTGTAGCCAGTGGGGTTTGGACACACCTCCGAGAATACACAGGGGTTAAAAGCAGGGCACTGCCCTGGCACTTCCTCTTTTGGACATCGTCGGGCGAGGAGTTCAGATCTCTCTCCCCCGCCCGGCCCGCTGCTGCTGGGCGGGGGAGGGGCCAGCCACGTGGTAGGCCCGGGGCCTGGACAGAGATGGGGTTGAGGGGGCTTCGGGGGGCTCCAAGGATGGAAGGGTGGAGGAGCCCCAAGAGACATCGAGCCCTCGGGCAGCCAGCCCCCCCCCCCTTCCCCCCAGGAGAGCAGCCAGCCAGGAGGAGAAGGGGGGAGACTGCCCGGCCGCAGCGGCAGCGTGTGGGCAGCGTGCGTGGGAGCCGTTCCGGGACCGACAGACAGAGACTGAAAACTTTTAACCCTTTCTTGCATGATTGGGGCCTTACAAAAATGCTAATCCTCCTCGAAGCTGAATAAGAAGGGAGATGAGAGATGAGATGACTTGGCCCGGAGATTGTGGAGATGATTGGATGGGGAGAGATGATTTGGAGTGGCCTTTTGGCTGGACTTTTTCTTGTAGCCATGGACTCAGTTGTTCCTGTGACACAGACTGCATTTAGGGGGAGGCAGTGCCTCAAAAACCAGGAGGGTTCATTCGTGAGGACCCCCCGGCCCCAGGGGGTTGGAAAAATATGGGGGGGACAGTTGTCCCAAAAGCAGAGACTGTGCCTTTTTGGAGTGAGACAAGGCATCCTTGAAAGACCACCCAAAAAGCAGCTCTGGCCATGTCTCGGTGGTGAGAGCACTGAGCATGGAAGGAACATGTCACAAGCGGCAAAAGGACTTTTTTTTCCCCCCGGGCGGTGCCGAAGTGACAAGGAAACATCCGGGATTTCAGTGTGTTTCCAGGAGAAGCCTATGGAACAAGAAGGACTCCTTTCCTCTTCATGAACTGATGTTTGAGTATACTAAAGTGTCGTGCCGGGCTGGGCAGTTGTTTTGAGAGAATGTATTGGATTGGGAAAGTCAGGGAGTGGGGAGGAGGAAAAGTGGTTTTGTAAGGTTTTCAATTTTTTTTTTCTTTTCTTTATAGTCTTTCCCTATTTTTCCTGTAGTTTTAGGTAATAAAGTGTTCTTTATGTTTAAGTTGGAGCCTGTTTTGCTTATTCCTGGTCACATCTCACAGCAGACACCAGGGTGAGGTATTTTCATGGGGCACTGGCTCTGTGCCAGGCTCAAACCATGACTGATATAAATATCTCTTCAACTGACCTGTGAAATTATCTGCTGTGAGGATATATGGCATTTTCAAAAGCAGCTGCAAGTGTGAATGTTTTGACCAGACTTAAGCAAAAAGCAAACAAGAAAACATCAAAATGACACTTTGGATTCTGCCTTTGCTATTTAAACTCAGGCACAATATTCTACACCAATGACAAAGCCCCAATTATTTTCTATCATGAAACATCAAAGTACTAAATTGCAGGAATTGTGTTAAGAATAGGGTAGACGAATCTCAGTGTATTAAGGTATGGGTTATACAAGGCAAGACATTTCTCTAAATCTGATGCTGCAGACCTTTTATCTTTTCAAAGTGTAAAATTCATAGTAACCAAGTTAAGCAATTTCTGGTTTAAAACATTAATTCTGTGGATGATTCATTGTGTTCTGAAAAGTCTTTCAAGAGACAAGTACAGCCCTCTGAGCAGGACAACACTAAAGATCTGTGTATAAAGACCAAATTTTTAGACTTTGTTTTTCTGTCGCCTGTCTAATCTGACACCACTACATGGAGTAACACAGAGTCTTCATTAGCTATTTTTTTATAGATTTCACATTTTTATCACCACTGTGTCCTGGTTTTTGTTCTCTTAAAACAGAAAGTAAGCTGGATAGTTCTTGCAGATAAATAATATATATAAGACAATAATATCTTGTGAATAAATGTTGCCTCTTAGGTAACAATTGTGTCATTAGGGGAAGAATGCTGACCATAATTACATTTTCTAGTCTGTGTATCTAAATATTTAGAGAAAAAAAATCTTTATTTATTTCTATAGTGTTTAGAATCAAGTTAATAATCCTCTTTTTTTGTAACTGAAGTGGGATGAGATGAGAATTAATCATTGATTTATATACAGGCAGAAGGGAGAAATGAAACTGGATGAAGTTACAGTTCAACACAAAGCATTGCTTTTAAACTATTTATTTTCCTAAAAGCTTTGTCCCCAAACATCTACTAATGCATCCAGCTCTCAGAGAGTGAAGAGATATATGTGGTGGGTTGACCCTGGTTGGATGGCACCAAAAACACTCTGTCACTGCCCACTCATTTGGGCAGGGGAGAGAAAACACAACAAAAGTCTCATGGGTCAAGATAAGGGCAGGGAGAGACCACTCCCCAGTGACTCATGGCAAACTGGACTCAAAGTCAGAAAATTTGTTTGATTTATAATCAATCAAATCAGAGTTCGAGTAAAGAGAAATAAAAACCAAATCTTAAAACAGCTTCCCCCCACCCTTCCCCTTTTCCAAGGTTCAGCTTCACTCCAATTCCTCTTCCTCCTTGTCCCCCGCAGCAGCACAGGGGGACAGTGAGTGGTTGGTTCATTATTTGACTCTGCCACTCCTTCCTCCTCAGGTGAGGACACCTCACACTCTTCCACTGCCCTAATGTGATCCTCCCAAGGGATGCAGTCCCTCAGGAACAGGTTGCTCCACTGTGGGTCCCCTATGGGACCACAAATCTCCTCCAGTGTGGGCTCCTCTCTCCATAGCCACAGGTCCTGCCTGGAGCATGTTCCAGGTAGACTTCCCACGGGGTCACAGCCTCCTTCAGGCACCCACAGCTCCACTGTGGGGCCTCCATGGGCTGCAGGTGGATCTCTGCTCCCCCATGGTCCTTCATGGGCTCTGTGGGCACAGCTGCCTCTCCATGGGCTGCACCAGGGGCTGTGGGGGAATCTCTGCTCCAGCACCTGGAGCACCTCCTGCCCCTCCTTCTGCACTGACCCTGGGATCAGCAGGGTCTCTCCTTTTGCAGTTTCACAGGAGTTTTTTCCTCCTTCTTAACTCTTTTATCCCAGAACTGTTACCACCACCACTGATGGGCTTGGCCTTGGCAGGTCCATCTCGGAGCCATCTGGCACTGGCTTTGTTGGGCATGGGGAGCTTCTGACAGATTCTCACAGAAGCCGCTGCCCCCACTACCAAACCCTTGCCAAGCAAACCCAATTTAAAATATAACATGAGAAATTTAACAAACAGTCTAGACAAGTTGTATGGCCAGTCAGAACAACTATTTTCCCTCAATGCAGTCAAATCTCGATTGCAAACTGCTGGAAAGCTTCAATGGTGACACCACTTTTAATTTAATAAAATACCAGATGCATTCCTAGCAATACTTGACATCAGATTCACTTCTACAGGTAAGCATTCATTTCATACATCCTCCTCCTGAGCACTGTTTTATTCTTGGCTTGTTACAAGGTCCCATGGATTTCTGGCTGAAGTTCTCACAGCAAAATTCAGCAAGAAAGATTGCAGAGCCAGAAGATCAGAATCCAGCCACAGAAAGAATAAAAGTAAAATTAGCAAAACCATGCATAAAAGCAGCTCTTTAGAAATTAAAATATTAGAGCTGTGGTCTCAGTCTGTAATGTCTCTACAGACAGTTGTAAAAAATTCTTTCTACAACTTGGTAACCTGATATGCTATGGCATAGGATGTGTGTTCACTATGTTCCTTGAAGGTACTTTTTTTAGAACCTGATGGCACATGTTGTACAAGGACCACCCTGAGCAGCAAGAAATAGCTGGCAGCAGGTGAGACTCGTGCCTGAAAAAGCCATCTGTTCCTGTAACCTGCCTCAGCGCTCCCCAAGCAGCATCCTCCCAACCCTGCAGGCAAAGGTGTGTGTGGTCTAATCCTTCAGCACAACACCTCCCCATGGAGGAGCTGTAAATGCCCTACCACCCACCTGCTTAATGAGACCAGATTGCTCTTCCAAGGTCACCAGTGATTCGTTGTTCATTTAGTTCTCCGAAGGAAGAAAATAGATTAAAATTGCCTTAGTTCAGTAAGGGAGAATCTGCTGGTCAAACCCCAGTTCAACTTCACTGAAATATATTCGGATACTAATAATTATATAAATTCTTGAAAAGCAACTTTTATTGAGATTTCTTTTCAAAAAGAAAAGCACAGGATACAAATGAGGTGGTGAGAAATAATAATGAACACATGCACCATCTCTGATATCAGAATGATGCAAGAGATCATGCCTAGATGTAATACTTTGGAAAATGTAATCTGCTGACTTGATTTCATCTATTATTCACCAGTAATAAAGATTGTATATGACAGTCACAAGCAACTTAATTGAAACTAATTACTGAAACTCAGGAATGTTTGAAGAATCCGTGTTAGTCAATTATCAAGATTGCTAAAGATAGAAGGAGTCCTGTACATGATTAATTTTTTTAAGAAGGTATTTTTAATTAAATTTATTCATGGACTAATTAGCAAACACACTTATATAATCTCTAAAATTCTATTCTGTTCAAACAATAAGAGCTATAATTTGGAGGATGCTACTACACTCTCATGGATAGCAAAGATATTGAACGCTGTTCTTGCTTTAAAAAAATCAGAGCAACCCTGTGTACAGAGAAGAAAAGTCACCATAATAGTGAACATCACAGGCATTGCATAACGTTTGATCAGATGAATAGATGTGTGTTACAATCTGACAGCATTACAATTACTGGAACACAGCAAACTTGTCACTTCATATTGTTCCATCATTTTGAAGCCCTGAAGCTGGTGTTATTTTATCTATTTTTTGTCCTTACCTTTTTTTCCCCGAGAAAACCACATGAAACCCCTATGGCTGCATTGTATTCCTGTTACTGTGTTGTATCACAAATGCCAAGCAGGAAATCTGAAGTTTATTTAGGACGCTAGTCAAAGCCGAGATGTAAAAACTGGGTTGTCATACAGGCATGAACCACAGAAAGCCATGTCATGTAGCTTTAGGGAAGGCAACATCCACAACTCAGGAAGAGAGATCTTAGAGCCATCAGTGTCAGAACTCTGAATCTGTGAGCAGCAATAGCTGCAGTGGACAACAGAGCAGTGAGCAGTGTAAGGAAGGCTATTCAGATTGAAACAGATATTGAATAAAACTTCGGGATGATCAAAGGGCTTTTTGTTATTATGTTGTGAAGTTCTGATTCTTTCCATTTTTTTATTTCCCTCGGAAAAGCAAACTGTAATTATAGAAACTCCAGAGAAAGGCATCTAAAATGTTTAAGCAGCTGCCTTAGAAAGAGGGACAAAATATTTTGAAACTTCAAATTGCCAAGGGGAAGACTGGAGAGTCATATGGTTGGTATTTACAAAAAACATGAATAGTACATTAAGATGGAAGATTAACTGTATGGAGACCTCAGGAGATCATCTTCTGACCTCAGAAAGTCATCTGGTCATACTTTCTGCTCAAAAAAGGACAATTTCAAATATGGAAGATTGTGTAAATTTAGTATGGAACTGGCATTCATCAAGTCCAGCTATATTACAAATAAGGAGCACTGAAATTGATTGGCAATAAGTTAAAACAGATAAAATAAAGTCCTTTTTTACATAGAGAGTAATGAGAACTTCTGTTATGATGGGTTTTGAAGACTAATAATTAAAGCATGTTCAAGAAGATGTTAGGCAAGTTCACAGACAACAGATGTACAGCCAGATTACAAAGGTGTATGCAGGGATGGACAGCCCTAATCTAATTTTGAGAAACAGTAAGGGTGATGACCTGTAGAGAGTGGGGTTGCTCATGCTGTCTTCTCAAAAAGCCTCTCCAACAGTCATTCTTGGGAACAGGATAGATGGAGCACTGAACATCATGGGTAATTCCTTATGGTCCTATTCTGTCCTGAACAGCTGAACAGCTCTGTTGAAAAGCTTATGTGCAAAACAGAAACTGTTTATTGGTTTTGTTGATTTGGCTTGTTTCCTTTTTTTCCTGCCATGTCCTATATATGGCTGAATAAATATTCAGCCTGGAGCTTTAGAAACAGAACAGGCTTGCACGAGACTGTAGCATCACAGGTCCTTGTCCTTTCCCTGCATTGTTCAGGGCACCAGAAGCCATGAGGCTGGGATGATGTAATGCTGTGTTCTCAGCTGCAGGATGTGCAATGTCTCCCTATCTTATGTAACGTAGAAAGGACCGTGGATTCATCTCAGCTTTGCTATTTCTGTAAAATGCTCGAGTACCTGGTAGATTCTAATCCTAAATGAAAAGCAAATGGCTCTCCTGCAAAGATTTCCATCTCCTGTTATTTCCAGAATAATATCTTCAAAATCACTTTCCTGGAGGATGCAGTGAATATTTCTATATTATGAGATTTGTTCATTTCAATTTACATACCTAAATCAGATCTGCTTCTTTTGGTACAGCCTAATCCACACTTGGACTGTCTTTCAGATATGCATTGACTTGCATCTTGATCAATAAGATTAAAGAGCCTGTTTCTTACCTTGTTCCAGAAAAATACTTAAAAAGTTGTGATAAATGTTCTGTGTCTCAGACTAAAAATGATATCTCTCCTACATGCAGATAAACAATTTCCTAGGCAACTCACAAAAAAAATTACTACAGAGATATTGCTGAAGATTTTAATCTTTTTAAAATATTCATGCTTTCTTTTAAGTAGTCAAAACTTATTCTAATTACATAAGGGGTAAAGAACCAATTGAAGGACAAATCTTGCAGGAATTCTCAATACTGCCATGTAATTTTTAATGTAGTTTGTTTCCCAAATTGCTATGATGATGAGTTAAAGTCCAGAGTATTTTGTGGGCATCAGAGAGTACTGCTTAATATCATATGAATAGAATAATTAAAATAATCATCTAATTACTAATAACTCTTTTTAAGATGAGAAGCTAAGCTCAATTACTGACTAATGAAACACACTTCTATGCTGGCCGGGGGAATTTACAATGACTGTTTAGTGATCTCTTGATACATATCTTCAAAGGACACATACACTCCTCAGAACACAGAAAACATGGGCATTCCCTGAACACTGGGATCTCTCCTTTCCCTTTTCTCTCCTATCCTTGTTCCAGAGGAGAGGAGCCCTCCAGTGCTTACAGGAGTTTGCATTTAGATTGCTGGTGACCTACTTGAAACAGATGGAGAGAGAACAGCCTATTCTTATCCTCATGGTTTTGTGCTCCTCTCTGTAACAGGCACTTTGAATCCAAATCCTGCAATTTCTCTGTCTCAGACAGACCTCAAAAGTGGTCTCACATTCCAGTAAATGCTTTCAATAGCAGGCTGCACAACCCCCTGTTGGTTGTCACCACCTTGTAGGTACCTGTGGAAGTTCAAGCTGTGAATCCCACATTCTCCCCAGCCCCTCTGCCAGGCTGCCAGGCAGTGTCTGAGCCCAGCAGGCAGGAGGGTGCCTGGCCACAGACCTCAGTCCTGCAATGCCTGCAGCTCCTTTAGCTTCAGTAGCTACCTCAGCAGTGCAAATCCTGCTCCCAGAACTCTTAGCTGTCAAGCCTGCAGACTTTGCTACGACAATGCCTACATCTCTGTTTTAATATAGCCCATGGGCTTTGTTGGCTTAAGTTTCCCTCTGGATCATCAGAATAACATCAGGTTTCTATCACTGAGGTCAACTACACTAAAAACAACTACACTAAGTGCAGCCATTCCAGTCCTGTCCTCCACAGTGGTGCACTTCCTCAAGACAGCTAGTCTGCTGGTCCATTAGGGTTTTTTGTGCAAAATCTAATCTACAAAAAAAAGTCCTCAGTCCAGCTAAGTGAGGCGTCATCAGGTGCCTCAGTGACAGAAAGAGAAGCCCATTTTCTGCAGGAAAGCTTGTCACAGATTGAGCAGGAGGATGTGCTTTCCTCAGCCCTCAGCCAGCCAGTCCCCGTAGGTTTTTAGCAAGCCCTGTGCTGCTGGAGGTGCCCTCTGGATTTATGTCATGATTTAAATCATATCTCACATGTTGCTCAGTGCTCATTTTTTGGGTCAGCATAATGCTGTGGGGTTGGGGATTTTTTCCCCTTTGTGATATCTGTATTTTGAGTCCTCCTTTTATTCGTTTTAGCTCAGCCTTACAAAGCCACACTGTGCACTTTTATAGCTCTGCAGATGTTACATGATCCAATCTCCTCTTCTGCCTCCTACACTGCAGTTTCTACTGTGACCAACTGTTCTTGTTCAGCAATGTGTGTCCTACAGCCCCATGAACAAAATCAAAGCAGTAACCCTGAGGTGGTGTGGCTGTTCAAGGAGTGATGCATCCATGGTGGTGGTCTTTGCCATCTGCCTAGGACTTGGGGAAGAATGATAAAGCTTCTCGTAACTTGATAAATCAGTGATCTGGGAACTGGTTGTTACTTTGTATTTTTAATGTTCCAGTGGGAAAAGGTGACATATAGTGGCCAGTTCTGCTTGTGTTCCCTTTTGATTTTTGTTCTCCTTGATCTCTGTCCCAAAACAAAAGATCACTCATAAAATATCAGAACAACTAAAGCTTTTTCTTCTCTCAAGATAAGAAGAAATATATGTATATTTGGGGAGCCTGGAGTTTTTTACCATATCACAGATGGCTTTTCACCTAGAAGCTCTGTTTGCACACCTGATTTTTCTAGCCAGTAACTATTTCTTTTGCAAAAATTTATTTGAATTAAAAGGAAACAATTCTGGAGTTTGGTACCATCTAATGCAAGGATAGAGAACACTGGTCTCTGTTTTTCAGATGAGCTTTCAGGGAAAGTCTTGAGATGGTTTCCTGGGCTGTCTGAAAAGAGCCAAGGAAGCTGTGCAGCAGAACTAATTCCCTTCTAAGGTTTTATTCAGTTCATGTAACCAAAGAAGCACCAATCCAGCCCATGTAAGCTCTCCTGTGCACCCTGAGGTACCTGTTCCTCCCACTGACCAGAGAGGCAGAGAAGATAACAGACTAGAACCTGAAAGCCTTAGAGTCAAGAGAAGGGAAGCCATGCCCTAAATTTCAGAGATATATTTTAAAATATTTCTCAAACTTAATTTGCGATTTCGGGCTCCATTCTTTTGCGGGTGCATGACTGAAATTTACTTGGCAGTAATTCTACTTGAATGGCCAGCATTTCTCAGCCTAGCCAAGGAAAGGAAAATGCTTCTTCTACTTCTCTAGGAGAAAAGAAATAACATATTTTCAAGATTTTTATAGAAAATTCTTGGAAATATTATTATTTTAAAGCATCTTTGTTGCATTAGCCACAAAAAGGTGGTATTAGAAATCACTCTCAAAAGTTAGCCACAGAACAGAAAATGAAAAGAAACAGAAGAAAAGAGAGAGCAAGCCCAGTTTCTTCTTGTATATTGCTTCCTTAAGGCCAAGGCATTATTAAATTCAAGATATGAAACAGTTTCTGCAAATATATTCCTGCAGAATTTTAAAATTAATAACAGCTTCTGCATTGGGGCAGACTACACATTCTGCCCATGGAAACTCCAGCTGATTTTAGGGCCTTTCTGATTATCCTGGTGTCCTCCCTCATGAGCAATCCCATATGTTAAAAAGGTTGAAAAATAGCTATGCTGGTCTTTACCACACTGTGCTCCTGCTGGTCTGGCCAGGTGGATTGTCCCAAGGATGTCAATGCCCTCCGGCAGCACTTTAAACACACAGAAATGCCTGCACTGAATTTCTGCAGGGCTCAAAGCAGGCATAGAAACACTTCCACTCAGCAAGATTCATTTTTTCTGCAGAAGATAAAGACCCCATGCTTCTGCCTGCTAAAAACTGAGGCAGGGATAGCCAAGGAGAGGAAAAAGACAGGAAAGTGTTCCCTCAAACTGTCCCTTAGCTTTGCTGCAAAAGATTGCAGCAAAATTCATCGCTGTACAGCAACTGGATAACCAGAGTCTTATTCTTTGTTCAGTCGGGTGAAAATGAGGAGCCCAGAGGCAAATGAGAAAGATAGCATCTGTCTTCTTCAAAAGCTTCAATTTCTGTGAGCAGGGCAGAGCTCTTCACACCTCTCTAACAAGGGGAGCCAGGACATACAAACCAGCCAGGGCTTTGAAGGGTTTTGTTGTTCTCTTCAACCGAACACCGAGAATACAAAGAGAGCTATGAATTACTAGTTCATGATTTATGACTTTCTAAAGGGAGAAAAAACAAAATAAGAGAGAATAAAAGAAAAAATAAAAAAGTTTGAAAATAAATCTCTTCCTCTCTGCATCCATGGAAGTTGCTTCTCCAGTATTAGTTTGAATACAACAAATTTTGGAGGCTTCCTGACCTGCAAAGAATTTGACACAGCCCATTCAGGAGCATTTGGAAAATCCTCATGGTCTGTCTGTGGTCACCCCCCAATCTTCTCAGAAATTCCCTGGTCTCTGTGTCTCAGTCTACTTTTTCCTGTGGGCCATTCTCCCCCTCCCACCACATGCTGAACATCAAAAACATATTTCTTCTCTCTGCAGAACAGAGATCCAAACCTTTGTCCGGCTAGGACAAGCCTGACATTATAAAAGCTGGCAATATGTTCCCAGTTTTATTCAGGATATCTGTCCCACACCTCATGCTTTACAGGCTTTTCCATGCAGATGTCCAGGTATGTTTCACCTCATTAAAACACACACGCAGCAAAGGGATTTCCAAAACATCAGATCTTATGTGGTGGGAAATGCCATCTTGAAGTGACTTTTCCTTTCCACTGACTATAGAGGGAGACACAGAAAACCACACTTCATGCCCAAGTACATTGCTTTGTCTAGCATTAGAGGAGATTAACTTGTGCCATATTACTTAAATAAAGACACCTCAGCATGAAAATTAGTTGCATTTTATGCCATATTGGCTCCCCATCCCTTAACCAGTCATTTTCAAATCTGAAGATCCTTCCAGATACATTTATTGTCTCAGAGGTTTAAGTACAGGTCTGGCATAACTAGGAGGATCTTTTGCAGCATATGGCTTTGATTTGCACATCTTGCACATATCCTTGAGAAATCCTGCCTAAGCTTGAACACTGAGGTGTGAGGAATGTGGTAATTTGAGGGCACATATATAAACATGACAAACTGTGGTGGCACTTCTCCTTTTGACCCACGCTACAAAGGTTGGTCCTCAGAACGTGCAGAATGTGGAATGAGGGTTCCCTACACAGGCAACCAACCATAGGGCACCCTAAGCAGCACAGGTACTTAATTTGGTCTGGTGGTTCCTCCCAGGGATAGAAATTGCATCTAATTCCTCACCAAGTAAAATCACGTTTTCTCAGGAACAAGGTGTCCTTTAAACTTGAGTCTGATGTCATCAGAAGTGTCAGATTATGCCCTTTTCTGAATTCTCTACAAATCCATTTCCCACACAGAAGATTGTCCAGTAAGGCCAACTTTTTAAATTCAGTAGAATATGCCTATAGGATAACAAGGATAGCCTTCTTTAAAGGTTAAGTTCAACAGGAGTTTTAGTTTCTGACATGAAAAAAATTTTCACCTTGGTCTAATCTTGCACTTGCAGCTTCCCCAAGTGTTACAGCTGCCTATGTCTATGCTACAATCACAGACATAATTAATCCTCATTCTGGATTATCCCTGTCCTAGTCTGCTGAGACCAGATAAATTGGGTTAAACTCCAATTGAACTCCTCAGATTAAAATTGTTGCAAAAAGTCATGATGATTGACCTTCCATGACCACAGCTGTGTCCGTGTTACCCTGGTGCTAGACCTCTTACCTGACAGGTAGGTTTTTATTACTTTTCTTCCTGAGGGCTTCAAAACAGTGATTTGGCCACACACATCAAAACAGGTTTCTGATTCTCCAAATTCTTGTGTTTTTTGTGAAAATTACCCTGCCATTTCCCATTTTTACATTATTTCAGTTAATTTGTTTACTTGCTAAAAGACCCAGAGAGAAAAGTTGATTTTTAGGGCTCTTAGTCTATGTACTGTGAGATCTGAGAAAAATAAAATAAAATTCAAGTTGCTGTTCCAGGGCTTAATGAAATACCCAAAGCAGAGCAATTTCCATAGAGTGAGGGAGTGCTATGCATCTCTGCACTTACAGCACTTCCCTACATATACTCTTTCCAGCTCTTCAGAAAGTCTCTCCTTAATGTGCAGAGATTTCCTCCCATCCCCCTTGAACTTCCTCACCACTTGCTGTGTACAGATTCTGCTCGAGGGAAGGTTTGGTTTTGTGTTTTCTGTTGTTTTTCTTTTTCCCTGCTTTGAACACTGAACTCCAGAAGAATCTTAAAACAGCAGTACTAAGCAATTCTGCAAATTTTCACTCATTTTGTTGCTTTTATTTTGCCTAGACTTTTCTGAGGTATCAGGCATCAGAAGCTCATCAAGGTTTGCAGAGAGCAGAACACTCAAGGGTTAAGCATTTCAGCACTGAGCTCTGTAGTGCAGAAGATTTTGTAGATTTTTCTTCAGGCAGAGTGAACTCGAGTTCCCTATAGCCTTTTCTAAAAGGCTGTAAAGGACATGCAGTTTGTGAGATTCTGATAAACAAGAAAAGCTATGTACAAAAAACCTGAGCCATGATGAAATATGAATGGAATGGGAATACAGTTAAAAAATAAATCTAAGACAAGAATCAAACAGTTCTACAATGCTAAGATATATGTCCTTTCAACACAAATAAAACACCATTTTCAAAACTCTGGATATGTTTTCTCTTGTCCATGGTCTTCTGTAATAAACACCTGAGAAAGAAACACCAAAAAAGGAGGTAGTCTCTGATGAGCTAAAATACAGAGATATTTGTCCCCAGTTCTAGACAATCATGTTTTAAATACACCTGCCTAAAAAATTCTCAAGAAATACCAGTACAAACAATTTCCAGCAAGCTGTGTGATCAGCTAGAACAGATGGGGTTGCACAGTGACTTTAGCTGATGCACACAAAAGCACTGCTCCTGCTTCTCCTGAGCACAGAGCCCAGGCTGCTGCTCAGCTTTGCTGATTTGGCTTCCAGGTGGAAGCAGGAAATGTTTCTTCCTCAGAAGAAACCCCAGCCACTCTCATTTCAAAACAAAACACTCATTAGTAAGCAGATGCAGAAAATATCTTTGCACTGTGTTTTGGTGACTTTCCAAAAGAAATTCTCAAAATTTTGATCATTGCTATTTTTTGCGTACTCTGAACAAACAAACCATACATTTCACTTTCAGGCAGCACTAGACAGACAAACAATGCACAGGTCAAAGATAAAATAACTTTTCAAAACCTTTAGCTTCTGTGTTGCTACAGCTTGACCAGAGATCTCTCTGACCCCACTCAATTTTATCAGCTCATGGGAGCACACAGAGAAGAGGTAAACAGAGGGGTCATGTCCTGGACGCTTCCCTCTACCCTGCCTGTGTACCTCTCTTATCCCTCTGCAGAACTTCATTCCATCAATTTTTTTTTCTGTAAAACAGATGAATCAAACTAAAAGCCTTCCAACTTGCCTCCTTCCCTCCCTTTTTGTATCCCAGACTCTTTATGTTTTTAAAGGACATCAAGAGCAATCTTTCATTCAAGCTGTACTTCAATTTTTAATGCTTTAAAACCTATGCTTCAGGACTTGAAAGAAAATATTTTTAATTCAAATGGAGGACTCAAAGTGAGTATTCCAGTACTTGCTTCCTCTCCTATTCCTTTTGATGGGATCCAGGAAAATCTCAAGGGGAATGGAGCTGCATTTTATTAAAGTTAGCATAAAAAAGCCAGAGTCAGAAGGTCTGAAACAAATGTATTGTTGCCTACTGTATCTGGGAGAAAGTGTCCAGTGGATTCAGGTTATTGTAGCAGAAAGCCTTGTGATGGCTGTAGATTGTTTGTAATAGAGAATCTCTCAGAATTCTGTGCCATGGTTTCAAAGTGTCAGTCCCCTCTCTAGCCTCCACTTGTGTTCCAGCTGCCTCTCCAATCACACAAGTGTCCTCCTCATCACAACACATTTGGTAGTCAAATAGATACCATTATGTACTACAAACTCTGGGGCCAAACTCTGTGCTAGAAGTGGGATGTTTTTCTAATAACACAGGACGTGAGAAAACACAGCACAGCCACAAGGCCAGAAGGACCCCGTGGTTTCAAACCCTCCAGAACAAAACAAATAATTTCATTTCCCTGAGCTGAACTTGTAAAGCAACTCTTAATGGAAGACTTATTTCCACACATCTCTGATTTGTAAGTTGATGATATATTTCCTGTGACAAAAGCCTGTTTCTTCAGGTTTTTACTGTCATGCATATGTGAGATCAAAGGCAGAAGCTGACCTTTAGATGTTGATTGAGGTAACTGTAGGAATAGGCTGTGAAGAGATATTAATGAGCATCTTCATTATTTCTTCTGATACAAAGGGTAGAGCAGGCATGCTGAAATTTTTCTACAAAATGTTGATTGCTGATGACACTGAACAAGCTAATACACATCCAAGATAATTCTCATATCCCAGGTGAAGGTTCTATTCACAGCTGTTATTAAGACCTGGAGGGTTTCTGGGTGGGGGGTTTTGTCCTTTGCCAGGTATCTGGTCTTGAGACAAAATAAATCTGAACTCACAAGTGCCAGTTATCTATCCAGGATTGAATTCTTCATTACTTTTCATCTTGCTTGCAAGAAGTTCGAGATATCATACCTGCCTCAGGTCCCCTTATACAGACAGGAATATTAAAGGCACCATAGAGTGAATATGAATCTAGTCTTTATTTTTTTAATCAGTGCATTCCTTCTCACAGAAAAGACATATTTAAGACAACTCAGACACACTTTGCTATGCCTGCCTCTCCAAATGGGCTCATTTTCCCTTTCTTCTCCAAAGTTCCTAAATGAACTATGAATACCTGCTGCCTTTTTCTATTTCATCCCAGTATCTCTCCAATCCACCTTATTCCAAGAACATTTAAATCAAATTATTGTTGTCAATAGAATCTACCCAAATATCTGTTTCTCAGGGGTGGCATGAGGTAAGTGTCTAAATTCCCATTACACACAATGAATTAAATTGGTGCAGTCAGTGGAGCCTAGAGAGAAATTCAGCTGATAGGAAACTTAATTCAGTAGACTAAAACATAGGTACTGAGTGCTATTTTAGATGCCCTGAGGAACCTGAGACACATTGTCATTAGGCTGACAGATATGACAAAGTACCTACCAGATACCCCTTTCATCCTTGAGCATGAGATGGGAACCAGGTAAGACACCCCAGAGCATCTCAGATGGCCCTAGATTGCAACATCTATGCTGCTGTATCCTCCCCTCAGTGTCTGTTTCAATGAGAAATGTGATTTTAAGCCCTATGTACAATTGTGGTCCAGCTCTTCTGTTTTCTTTCAGAAAAGAAAGAGAAGAAATACAACTATACCACTCTGCAAATCCATTACTCATTCACCATGTGCATTTCTGTCTTGTTAGTCCAAGGAAGGACATATTGAAAATCAAAAATTTTCAGAAAAGCTTAAAGAGGATGATCAGCATTGTAAGAGAGTTTCCACGTGTGGAATAATGGAGTAGTCTGGGGGTCTTCAAACCCCAGAAAAGAGATTACCTAGAAGCCTATGACACAGATAAACAAACCATACTTGTCATAGAAACAAAGGATATGAAATAGCTGTTTAATATCTCTTCATATAGTGTTTAATCCCAAAAGGAACTCTGTCTTTTGGACTGCAAAATTATACAGTTCATATCAGACAAAAGGGTTAATCATTGTAAAAAGAGCTGCCTAATATTCTTGATTTATTTCATCTTTTTAGTTCTCAATTTTGCAATACTAGAGATGTCCATTTTATTTTTGTGGAGACATAAAATTAAAGTATAATCCTTTGCATATTTCTTTTATATGGGGATCATAAAATATGCTACATCAAGCTTATATTGTGTGGCTTCCTTTTGTATGATGGAGCCCCACTGAATTATACAGGGAAATGGGAATGATGAAGCATTATTGCTAAGAGATAATAATAATTCTTCAACTTTGTATATTTCTGAAATAATTCTAAGTGTAGAGATAAACCACAAAGAAACTTTATATTTGACATAGAAAAATACTGAAAAAATATGCAGTGTAAGGATAATAGTGTGTTGTGAGTGTGCACATCTGCCTTTGTGGGTGGCTACAGCTCTGGCATAGCCATGGTGGGCCTGAGCTGTGTCAGAGAGGGGCTCTTGACAAGGGCATGCAGTGACAGGACAAGGGGAAATGGCTTTAAACAGAAACAGATGAGATTGAAATTCGGTATTAGGAAGAGATTCTTTGCTGTGAGAGTGGTGAGGCACTGGCATCAGTTACCCAGAGGAGCTGTGGATGCCCCATTCTTGGAAGTGTTCAAGGCCAGGCTGGATGGGGTTTTGAGTAACCTGATCAGTGGGTGTGGAAACCCAGGGCACCAGGAATATTTCTCTGTCTGCTCTGGGGTGCCCTGACCCCCAGGGGAGCACTGACTTTGACTCTCATTCATGGAGAAAGTTTCCTAGGCTTTAAGATAGAATAGAATCCACAAAAGTGTGAAATGGATTACAGAGAGTAGTGTAGGCGTATCACTTGGTGAGACATTTAGGTTTTGGGATTTTTAGTATGTTGTGGATGGAAGCAAAATGGAGGACACAGGGTGTTGTCCTGGGTTTCTTCTTCATGCTTCTTCTTCCTCCTTCTTCATGGGTTTGGGTGGCATTTTGTAATTGGGCAGAAAAGTCCACATTGCAGCTCTTTGGGATCAGTTATTGGGTTAAAAGGGAAAATAATCTAGATGTCAGTTCTTAATTGGATAGTTTAGTCTTAAAAGATCTTGTAACAAGTGATTGTTAGCCATTTTGTGCCTTCTAATGAAAAACTCACAGTATTGAGACTGTTTTACTGATAAGAAATAATAAACACTTGAGTCTAATATGAACTATCATCTCACTGCCTTCAATCCAGACCCAGGGAAACCAACAACTGAGACCCCAGCAACTGGGAGGTGTCCCTGCCTATGGAACGGGGTTACAACCAGATGATCTTTAAGCTCCCTTCCAACCCAAACCATTCTTTGATTCTCTTGCTGTATCAGTATGATCCAGAATAAAATAGACAGACTTAATAGTTTTTATTAGACCAACAGGTATGCTCAAGAAAAGGCAGAAAAGCTTTCAGGCACACAAGACCTATGGATTCAGAAGAAGCAGACAGAAGTTGGCTTCCAATGCTTTAATAAATCTTTGACTTCCTACAAGCTCTGCCTGCTGAAACCCAGACTGCAGCCAGACTTCTGGAGCTCAACAGATGTACACAAATGCTCTAGGGGACAGATGCTCAGTGTGGTTATTTCCAAAGCCATGAGAAAATGAAGGTAAAAAGAATGATGATTTTATGGAAGGAGAATCAGACAAAAACATTTCCTCAAGACTTCCCATCCTAAATTTGTCCCTTCCATACTTTTTTTTTTTTTCTGGCAGGAGGTATTTTTCATTTTCCCATTAATCTCTGCAAGACTGTCCTGAAGACAAGGGACACTCACTCTCTGCTCTTTCAAATAAGACTGTGATGGAAAGGACACAAGAAAGCTTGTGGGGAGGACACAAGAAAGCTGAATGCACTTTAAACAAATTGCAGGGTGCTGTGGTTTAACTCCAGCCAGCAACCAAGTACCATGCAGCCACTTGCTCACTCCCCCTGAGGGAAGAATCAGAGAGCTGGAAAACGTGTGGAATGAGATAAAAAGAGTTTAATAGGAAAGCAAAAGCCACACATGCAAGTAAAGCAAAAGAAAGGATTCTTTCATCAATCCTCATGGTCAGGCAGGTGTTCACCCAGGACAGGAGGGGCCCATCACAGACAACAGTGCCTTGGGATGATAAACACCATTAAACCAAATGTCCCCTCCTTTCCCTCTTTACCCCCTCTGCCCACCATTTTACATACTGAGCATGATGCCCTATGGTCTGGAATATTCCTTTTGGTCAGTTTGGGTGCCCTGTCCTGGCTGTGTCTCCTCCCACCCTCCCATGTACCCTCAGCTTCCTTCCCATGGCAGTACAAAAATGAGAGAAGGCCTTGGCTCTGTGAAAACCCTCAGCAATAACAAAAACATTTCTGTCTTATCAGCCCTGTGTTCAGCACAAATACAAAACACAGCCCCACACCAGCCACCGTGAAGAAAATTGACTCTATTCCAGCCAAAACCAGCACACAGGGAAAAAAAATACAGACAGGGAAAAAAGGCAAAATAAAATGTATTTGTGCTCAAGAAGAACTATAAAACAGCTTGGGTTTTGTTACAAGACAGTTGTACATGAGGATTTAAAACTCCTCACGAACAAATAGTTCATGAAATCTTTTCAGAAACGAGAATCACTTGGTGATTTTAATGCTCAATTTTATCTATTTCTGCCACAGAATTAACTTTTTTACTACTGCAAGTAGCCATAATTTTCATATTTCTAAAGCTAATCCTTTGATTGAACATCAAATGTATGAATGCATATTGCATACAGGCATGGAAATTTGTACAAAAAAATGCTTGTCAAATGCCATGAGAAATAAACAAGAACATTGTCATTTTATTACTGATTTTCAGCAATAAAATTTCACAATTCTTTCTCATAAGATTGTCAGGTGGGATGATGGTTATATCACACTGATGGAAAGGGAAAAGCATCACCTCTGATCTGAGGAACTCACTGTAGGCACCACATTTTCACTGCAGATAAGTTGTTTCACTTTTCACAGGATTAAACTGTTTAAATTAACCTTTGAAGTTTCTTTGCACATATTTGCTCATAAGCTCTTTAATCTGCTACAGCTCAATGCTACAATGAAAGGCAGAGCTGTAAACAACATATTTACTGTCAGCATTTCCACTTCATCTAATCCTGTAAGTTTTTGTTACCTTCCATCCATGCGAATAACAAAGATTTAGACCCTTCAGAATTACATTATTATCTATAATAAAAGCCATGTAATAACACCCACACAGCAATACTTATTGATTTTTTACTACTTTGATGTTTTCTTTCAAAGTACAAAATTTACATCATTCCAGATCAAGAAATTCTGGTGCCAAAAGGCAAGCATGAGCAAATCCATTCTCCATGTTGTGTGCCAGCTTTCCTGACTCTGGCTCTTCAGCCAGATGGTGGAACAGGCTCCTCAGGAAAGTGGTCACAGCACCAAGCCTGCAGAGTCCAAAATTGCTTGGATAAATCTCCCAGGCACATTGGTGTGGCTCCTGGGGTGTCCTGTGCAGGGCTGGGAGTTGGACCTGGTGATCCCTGTGGGCTCCTTCCAACTTGGGATGTTCTGTGATCCTAGGACTCTGTGGCTTATGCAGATGGGACCTTTCCATGAGCATCACATGTACACTGCAAATGAAAATGGACTTCAAAAGGAAGTCTGGAAAAGTAAGACTCTGCACACCATTTTTGATAAAAGTTTAAGCTCAACAGCTTTAAATAACTTGTCTGAGGTCAGAATGAGCTGAATTTGGAAATAAGGCTAGTGAAATGTCAACCCTAATTAGAGGCTGTCATTAAAATAACAGCACCACAGATGAAAACTCATATTGAAAGAGTTCAGTGATAAATGCTAACCCAGCAAAACATACATGGATAATATGATATTTTGACGATACTAGTTAGAGATAAATCTTGGAGAACAGCTCTTTTCAGAATAATTATCTTGAATATTAAATTGCTTTATCTAAGTATCACTAATGCCACAACAAAAGATAACACAGAAGATAAAGGGGCTTCTTGCTATGAGCAATTTGAATACTAAGTGCTAAAATTAATTTCTAAGTTTCCATTTTTTGATTATGAGTAAAACGAATACAGAAATAGTGAGCAAGGGCACTTCCATATTTGTTTAAATGTATTTTATTTTAACTTGCTTTTCAGAGCAGGCTAAGTAATTAAATCAACAAAACGTTTTAAAAAAATCTCAAGTAGCATTTTGTATTGTTCTGTAAATATATGCTTTCATTTTATTTATTTTTTTTCAGTTTCATATTTATTTTTATTCAGTTTATTTTATTGTCATTTCAAAGAAGAGTCATTGCTTAAATAATTGAATTAGGTGCTCTTGAATTCTATGATATATTCCTATCCTGGTTTTCTAATTGCTGATTTCTGTATATAGCTCAGAAATACTTTCTGGAAACTGAACCTGAAATATCTAATTTGGTGTCCTGGATTAGCTGATAACCAAACTGTTTCCTCAAGCATCACATCTTCCTGAAAGCTTGTCATGCACTGACAGGTTCTTCCATTCATTTCAACATTAATCTTCTTTCTCAAGAAGATGAATAAAGAGATGAACTGAGATGGTCTTGGCAGTCCTTTGAGTGCTGACAGTCTTGTTCATTTCTTACAAGTGCAGGTAAGCCCTTGTTAACCAATGTCAGTAACACAAACACATCAACGCAGAGCCTTCTCTTGTTAAAATAATAATTAATACATTTATATGCATTGTTGCAGGATAAAGGTGTTAAGTATAAATAAATTTTGCCTCTGGAATGCATCAATATAATGTGTGAGATTAAAGTCAGAACAGAGATAGGCTGAGTCTGACTGAAATTCCGTAGGAGGCTCACGAGGTTTGAACCTTATGCGAAAAAAAATCCATTCATCTGGTATTCAAGGATTTTATATTCAAGACTATCTCTTTTAACTCTAAATTAAATTAAAGGCATTCAAATCATATTGAGATGATTTTTGATTGAATTTTCTTAACTCCATTTGACAGGTGGAAATATACCTTTAGCTTATTTATTTGTTATTTACTTATTGAGGGGCACTTATGCCTATTAGTGTAAAAGCCAGTGCTTGCTTTTCATATTGATTTCAAAATTGTTCCTCTAGAAATAGGAATTGCATCATTTCAGCAGCCTAATCTTAGATATATTTGGAGAGGAGAGGAGAGGAGAGGAGAGGAGAGGAGAGGAGAGGAGAGGAGAGGAGGAGAGGAGAGGAGAGGAGGGAGAGGGAGAGGAGGAAGGAGAGGAGGAAGGAGAGGAGAGGAGAGGAGAGGAGAGGAGAGGAGAGGAGAGGAGAGGAGAGAGAGGAGAGAGGAAAAGGGGAGGAAGGAAGAGAAGAACAAGACTGATAAAAGAGAAATGTCTGAAGGAATATTGTATTTTTTTCCCTCACATTCCAACCAGAGCCAGGTGTGCACACCTTTCCAATTAGCTATAACAAACTTAATCTGTAAGAAATCTGGTTTTCAAGCTCAGTGAGAAAATTTGGTCACTCAGGCATCCTCAACCACGTACCTTAGGACACAGCCACAAACTGTGAGGGCAGCTGGGTGTGAAAAGGCAGTCACATCTCACTGGAGCCTGGGTCACTTTGGGATGTCACTCTCTAGCCCAGAGCCGGAGCACTGGATTAGTGAACACTGACAGTTGTTACCTAACAATGAGGGTTTTATAATCTGGGTATGGGCACCAACAAATCAGCCACGTGTTGGTGTCAGGTTATGAAAGGGAAACTCTTTAGCCTCCAGTTGCTGTAGCATATTCCTCTTCTACTTAATACAATGGCTTTGCTAAAATGCTTTTAAGAATAAAATTATTTAATAGTACAGACATGGGCTATCCTGTGTTATCCTCAATTGTTTAATTTCCTAATTAACTAATGACATAGCCACAAGATGTCTTTCTCTCCCCATCCTCCACATCTTGCTAGTTGGATGGTTATTTTGCTTGAAATTTAATTGCTTCCCCCTCATTAAAAACCTCTTCTGAAATTGTCAAAATGTATCTTACCTGTTCAAAACAGTCTTGATCCCTGAACTTATCACACTGTAGTGAATTTTCTTAAAAAAGAAAAATGAGTGTGAGGCAGAATGCAAGAAAATGAGCTCAGTTGCTACTGTCATGAATGGTTTTGAGGCAGTGAACAAATAAATCAAATTATGGGTAAACCTTGTGTGGGAAAAGATAAATCTGGTAATAGGTTATATTCTTTATATATTTCATTTGAATAAAATACACTATAATATCAATATGCATTGACATAATTAATAATACATGTCCTATTAATAAGAGATGAGATTTTCATTAATGTATTAAGAAATCCCTACTACTTTTAAGATTTTTTTTTCTTATTTGTTGTTTTTTGGACTTAGAAAATGCCGTATATAGGTAAATCAGCTACAAAACTATTTCAATATTCTGGAACCATTTAAAAGGCTGTACTAGGGAGTTTCATAGAATAAATATTTCAATGATCTCCAAAAGAGAAGAAGTAGGATTTTATTGATCTAAACCTCTATCATGCTGTTAAATTGTTTAGAAAAAGACTTACATTGCTGGTGAAAGATAATCTGATACTTAGCAGATGGTTGTAGCTGTGATTTACAGATAATCTCTGTTAAAATGCATTTACTTTTCCAAGTATTAATTTCTCCACCTAAAATTTCAGCTACAAGAAATTTGTTTTGCTTATTTTGTGTATATTCCACACAATAAATTTAAAATATTTTAATAATTGTCAGAAAACATGCTTATGCCTGTTTTGGTGCCTGAGGTATAAACCCAGATACTAAAAATCCAGCTGTGTCAATTCTTCTTGACACTAAAAAACCTGTCCCTGCAACTGGGAGAGCTGAGCTGAACCTTTGTGATAAGAGGAGAAACTGTATTCATACTCATAGAATTATGGACAGATTTGGGTTGAGTTGGAAGGGACCTTAAAGATCACCTTGTTCCAACACCCCTGCCATTGGCAGAGACACCTGGGCCATGGGCTCAGAGTCACATTCAACCTGGTCTTGAACACTTCCAGGGATGGGAAATCCACAACTTCCCTGGGCAACCTGTACCAGTACCTCACCACTATCCAAGCAAAGAACACCCAATCTATATCTCTCCTCTTGAAGAATAAACCATTCCCCCTTGCCCTATTCCTATCTACCCATGTAAAAATACACTGGCATGCAGCCTCTATTCAATGGAGAAACAGAGGTTTTCATTTTCTAGTGCCTGTCAAACTTCTACAAACACAGAAAATGCCTTTAAGGACAAAAAACACTGACTTTTCTAAATCTAAGAAACTGGTTACCAGTTATGCGCATTAATAGCTGATCAGTAATAGTTTCACTTGCATACATTATGTTTACAGTGGGTATCTGGCAGCTGCCTCCCCCACTGCCAGCATCTCCATTAATTTTTGGTGAAATTTGTTCTGCAATTACTGATTTTCCAGCTGAGCTGGAAAACAACTGCAAGCTCAACAGCTACTGTGCCATTTCTAAAGCATTCTCTTCTGTTAATAATATCAGAAAACAAACCACAAGACTAACAAGTTCTTTTGGTCAGCCTTGGGGTTTTGCACCATCTTTTATCACAAATTAAAAAATTGAATTTTAGGATGTAAAGATTGGAATGATGGCATTGCTATTGATTGCATTATCTGAAGCGATATATCATAGATAGGAAAAAAGTTTTGACAGCCAGGTACAATTTTCTCTAGTTTTTTTTCTCTAGAAGTTTGAAAATCTAAAAAATACTAGGTAAAGAGCTTTTCACTATGATCTATTTTTATTAAAAGTTTGCAAAAGCTCATGGATGACTTATGGCAATTTCAAGCACATATTTTCTTGAAAAAGGAAATCTGTAGTTTCTCTTGCATTCCTATGCCACTCCTGCTTGGTAATATTTTTTTGCAATTTCCATGGAGAGAAAAAAAAGAGAAAAAATGATCAGAAGCAGCTGAGAGCTTCATATCATACTAGCTTAGGGCAAACCAATTCCCAAGAAAAAAATCAGAACTGGTGATAAAGCTGGTGGGTTAACCTAGTTCACGTTTTTTCTGTGCTACAGGGCAGGGGAAAGGAGAAGGGGCATGGGGCCTGAGAGGGAATAGAAAGGACTGTTGCAAAAGCCAGGCAAAGGACTGAACACACTGAGCACCTGGATCTCAGGCGTGGATGCAAATAGACAATGCTGTGGGGCTCTTACAGCCGTCCTCAGAACTAGCTAACAAAATCTTAAAAGCAATCCAAAAAGAGTTTTGACATTCCCAGTGCTTTCCCTGATGTTAAACTGAAAGAGTTCTTTGAAGGGCTGTATTTGAAGAGGCAGGACCAGAATTATCATCTTTTGGATTCACATCATGGATAAGAAATGAACATGCGGCTTTGGTTTTTGCTTTTCCACATGCAATTATCAACATATCATTTCTGCTTTAATACAAGTGCAAATACATTATGACAATTAATTGAGGTTTTAGAGCAGGAAACTGCTACCTACAGCAAAACTGAAGTGAGGCATAAGGTAATTCAAAATCTGCTAATGATATCTCTACAGGAGTTAAGAATGGGTTTAAAACACGAACTATATAAAATCTGCCTGGGTTGGCATATTTTCATGATTTTTAAGAAGCAGTAAATATTTACATATATCTTCATCAAACTGGATCCCAGTAGATAGATAACCAGAAAGTATCATGATAATTTATTTATTTGAATCAGTCTTTCCTTAAATCACTCTTACCAGATCTCAAATCCCTAAGGTGATGGGCTGCGGTTTAAGATCCTCATTTAGTTCTGCAAGACTATAAGACAAGAGAGTCCACACAGACAAGTCTACTACATTTCCCTTCTATTTTGTCTTTTCAGAGGACCACCAAGGTTTTCATTTCCACTTGTGCTGTCTGTGCATTAACCTTAGCTCCCTGGAGTTTGGTGAGTTCTGGGTTGCAGTGAAGTTAGCCAAAAGCCAGACTCATTAGTTCCAATAAACTCTTTGAGGGAATAATTTCTCATACACTAAGACAGTTCCTTGCATTGTTTGAAGACATTTTAAATATTTAATGTAATTTTTTTTGGTGCAAAATATGAAATTTCAGCAGATATACAGGATCTAATTAAAACCTCTTCTAATTTAATTTAATTCACCAAAAGCTCGCTTCATGTTAATTCACTTTTGATCTTCAAGTGCTAGAACAGTCCATTACATGAACTCAAATAACGGAAAAAAATAGGTATTAAATTATATAAGTAAATTACATGTTTATTCTTGCATTTTAACATACATTGAATCAAAAAGCAGTTTTTAAGAGTTTGGTTTTGTTTTCCCAAAATACCGATTTCTTGGAATTGAAACTTTTTTTGCTAGGTTTTATTCAGCCCTTTCTTTAGAGTAATTTTCACAAACAAAAAAAAAATCATTACACAGCTCATAGTATAAAAACCTATGCAACACTTAAATTTTTATTTATTTGAACACTTTTTGTAAATGTTAAAAAATCCACCTAGGTTTCCTTAAATCAACTGATGTTACATCTATGTCAAAGAGGATTTCGGTATGGTGTCTTTTTTTCCCTTTAACACAGAATGAAAATAACCTTGATTTAATCACAGTATGGAACAGGACTCTATTGAAACACCAATATATTGCCAGAAGATTTTCCACTGAGACCAATAGAGAGCATAAAAGATTTTAAAGATTAAATTAATGGCACTACAAAACCACATATCAATGTGTGGAGTATGTTTACTGGGGAGGATGAGCTTCTCAGTCTCTTCACCCATGTAATGTGTTTCTTGTCCATGGAGGATAGTAAGCTGATTGGGAACTCACCACTTTTACTGACTAGAGATTTTTCCCTTTTAGTGAAAGTTTAAAACGTATCATGGGAACAAAAGCCTTAGAATTGGGACATTTTACAAATAATTACAATTTACATATATAACTACATTTTACATATATTCACAGCAAAATGGAGAGCACTGCATTTTTTCAGTTGAGACAGGCAAATACTGATCAGGTTTTTCTTGTATCTTCAAATCAGAAAACATTTCCACCTGTAAAACATGGAAGCTGCTTGCACTAGGAATGTAACTTCAGAATTTCATTAGCCATGACGCTGGTATAAATGTTTGCAGAAGTTCAACCAAAATTTTTTATTTTCCACTTTCAAGTTCCTAAAATTCAAGTGATCATAGTACAGAAAACTGAATAATTATTTAACCAGCTTTTTGTGCACCTGTGCTGCTTCACTATAGAAATTAAATGTATAGCTAAATGAAATGGGCAAATGCGAGTTTAGTTTAGGCTGTTTTCACCCGAACAAAATCAGTATATATCTGTTCTGTGCATAGTATTTACTGAACTAGGCAAAGAATTACCATGTAATGGTTGCTGGGCCCATATAGACAGACCCCTACCCACCCTCCCAACACCAGACCCAGGTCACTGCTTGATTTGTTTGCACAGACATAACTTCTGTGTCCCAGTCATTCTCAGGATCTCTGTGAGTGGTGAAATTAAAACCCCAGTGGATGACAGTTCCATGCCAATGAGTGGTTCTGCCTTTAACAATCAGCACTGCTTTTGTTTATGAAGATTCTACTCCAAACCTCTGTGGGAAACGGGAGAGAAACCATTTTGAGCAGAAGCCAGGAGAGGGAACAGACTTCTGCCACCCACACACACATTAACCTTGCTACAACTCTCTCCTGACTCACTGATAATTGACATGTCTCATCTTATGCTCTAGGATTCCTCTATTACATGGAAATGCATGTCAGAGAAGTTCTTGGAAACACAGGTTCAGCAGAAGTGCTGCTTTTACGTGTCTGTCCCTCTAGAACCTCGCTCAATGCCCACCTGATTACATTACACAGCACAAATAGCATGGCAGGTACTCTCAGGTGAATTGGGACTTCTGCTGTTTACAAATAGTTGCATAAAACCAAGTTGTGCTTAATTGCAAAAGGAAAAGAAAATCCTCTATCTACCTACAACATTTACAACTACTTTGCAGCCTCTTTAGAAATTACCTGATTAAAAGAAGGGTATGATAGACATGCTTTTCACCTTTTCGTCAAAGTAATATTCATTCATCCCTTCAAAATCTTCTAGCAGTCCCAAGAGTAAAGTACTAGAAAATGAAGGATAGAAGCATGAACCACAGTGAATGTAATCTGAAAAGACAGCACAGCGTGCTTAGGAATTTTCCTTTTGTTTCAAGCATTTGAACTTCATTTCTCCAAAGCACAAGGTGATGGACTTGCTACTTTCTTTTAAGGTCTTTTCCAAGGACAAAGGCAAAAGTAAGGGCTTCTGCCTTTAGAAAGGTGTTTGAAGTGATACCCCTACCTACTTCTGGTGACCTTTTCAGGAAATTTAATTTTTAATCCTGCCCAGCTGGAAACTGCTGTGCTGTACATTCACTACCTGGGCTTTCTACTCCTTCTTTGCACTGGAGGTATCAGAGCTTTTCTTGGAAGAGTGAGTTGCCACATTACCATTTATTTAGTGATCAGTTGGATGCTTTCCCTTCTCAATTTTAAATTACATTTCCAGAAAATTTTTTTAAGCAGGTTTGTGTGCCTGGAACAAGGGCAATCAGAACTTAGAACTTACTAATTTCTCAGAAAGAAATATTATTATTTTAAAAATTATCTAGTCAAAATTCTGGTTTTGAAGTAATTCTTTTCATACCTATGGTATTTTTTGGTACCAAATTCATGATAGAAGTGTATGTTTAGATATCAAGGGCACCATGCAAAATGAGATGGCTTAATTGTTGCAGCTTAGTGAAAGTGCATAATGTGAAAACACAAATTTCATGATTAAAGAGTGAATCACTTTCCATCTCAGACATTTCCCATCCCTAAAAATAATCCTTTGACCTATTTGCTGCAATGCTCATCTCTAACAACTACATTTAGCATCGAGTTGCATCCATTGCCTTTCTCTAGAGAACCTCTATGGCTCTTTTCTCTTGGACCCACTTTGCTCTCTATCTAATAAGAAGATAAATAAATAGCAAATAAAAATGGTAGGTTTTATTTTCTTGTGGCCTCTTCTGCCCCCTACTTCAATGCTGTGCTCTGTTCCTGGGAATAATGATCAATGGTAGTGACACAAGCTCTCCAATCAAACCCTGGCAATAAGGTTTAGTTTATAGCAAAGCTTGCCAAACCCTAATTCATTTAAATACCACATCATCAATTACAAAGTTTTCAACTAAGCCCTATAACTTTTCTCAGAGATGCTTTCTACTTCTTGATATAGGCAATGAATCTACATGCGTGCTCATGGTGTTATACAGCTCACTGCCACTGCCTAAAAAATCCAAGTAACTGATAGCATGGATGAGTTAGACATTATTTCCATCTCAGCTAGCTGTGGGCACTTGCAGGGTTTAGTCAGGAGTCTGGGTGCCTTACATCTCTCCTGAAGTCAGCCAGGAAATACAGACATCACTGAAAGCAAATCAACTCAGCTCCAGGTTGAACTGTCCTCTGGAAACGCATTTCTAGTTCAATGTCTAAATAAGGTAGGGTGAATCTGGGTTTGTGAGAATGTTTGGTATCTTAATTGGCAAGTTTATTGGGAAAATGGCTAAATTAAAGACTAGAGCCCCTCTATCTGAGTTCTTGAATCAAATAGCTTTTTCTGAACTGGGTGAGCAAACCCTCCATATCAAGCCCTTTGGACTGAACAGAAACCTTCCTAACTAACTATGAGAAACATTTAAAAAAAAGAAACAAAGGCTGGTTAGCTGCTAATTCTTGTGACAACCTGCAAGGACATGAAAATCACTGAACTATTTATATGAATAATAGAGATACATGATTTCACTACTGGATTGATGATTTCAAATATAGAAATAGTTTTTATGCCTAGAAAATTCATTGGGGGAGTAATATAATGAACATATTTTGCATTCAAAATAAATTGTATCTTATTGAAATATTTCACCTGACTTTGTCAGCTACAGCTTATCCCAAACTAGACACAAAATAGACTAGACATCCTCATTTTGTTAGAGTTATTTACACTTTTGCACATAACCACAGGTGTCTAAGCAAGTCTTGTTTCCCACTCAGGGCTGATTCAGAATTAGATTTGGTTCTGCTCTGCTGTAGTGCAGCAGACATGACTGTCTTGTTTAGAGCACATTTAATGCATCTGCTCAGTATTTAGGGTCTCAAAAATGAATGTATGGCCACTTAGCAAGCAAAATCCAAAGAAAAGGCTGGAGTCTGACTTTTTTTGTAAGTACTTCATTGTATTTGGAGCACTCATGTAAGATAAGCTCAGTTTCCACCTTATCCTAGAAATTTGAACCTTTCACACAATTCAGGCTCTACTCATTTCTCAGGAATCAAGCATGTGATACCATGAAGAAGACCCTGGATCAAAAAAAATGCTTGTAAGTAGCAATATCCCAACACTCAACACAGAGTGTGATTTGGCTCTGAGACCAAATCAGGATACATTTCTCAAGTGAGCTCCTAATTTCACAGCTGGTAGAACTTTTTCTTTGGTTTTATTCCTACTCTGTTAAAGTGCAGCTAGCTTAATTTAAAATCACAGTGGTTTCAGCAGACAAGCAACACCAGTACCTGTCATTCCCAACAGAGCTTATTCTGAAAATATGTGTTAGTTCTCACAGTGGAAGTCAAATATGTTTCAGCTATAGAAAAGTGAAAAAGGAGAAACTCCTGAGAGTCAGGAGGAAAGTCTCTCCTGAGAGTCAAGAGGACTCATCTCTGCTGCCATTGCCAAGCCAAAAGTGGCGTGTGGCAGCAGGAACCCTCTTCTTCCTTGGCTCTATTTCAAGTTAAACAGATTAATATAAACCAGCTATACAACCCATAATGGCATAACACAACATTAACTTAATCTCTACCCAGTCACGGTTTCAATGCCCCACTTATAAAGGGACACTATTTTACAAGCTTAGAACATCTGTGCACAGATGGATGGAGTTTGTTCTCTGCTCCTCATGCTACAACCACACCTGGGAGAGGAAGGATACTGAAGAAGGACAACACTTCCGTCAGGTCCATGGACTTGCTGCTCCTCTTCTATCCTGGAGAAACTTCTTCTAAGGCTATGAGCAGCATCCATTGAAATATTTGATGTTTGCAAAGGGACAAAGCCACTTTTAAGTGCCAGACAAGACAGTGGTTTTGGGTCCTTTTGCTATGAGTGTTTTCCTTCTCCTGTTCAATTTATTTCTTTAATGAATTCCCACCTGTAGCTGCTCAAACCTTTCTCTGATGACTTACACCTGGTTGGAATTTGGCCTGTGCTAACAGCTTCTTTTTGAAACAGGCAGTGAAATGGGAAACTCCTCAGCAACTGAGTACAAAACCCTGCATGAACAGCCTGGCCCCTAACAGGAATGCAATGAGCCCTTCGAGACCCAGCATCCTGCCACTAAGTGAGAAGTGAAACAAGTGACAGCAAGTGAGAAGGATAACCTGTCTCCTTCAGAGGGCTTTTTTCACATTTACCAGGATAAATACTCAAAGTACAGGAGCGGAAGTCACTATCTATACATATAATTTTTTGCATTTACAAAGGTTTTTTGGTTACATGAACAACAGTAAAAAGTTTTCCAGCAATCAGCTGAGGAAAGTGAAGCACTCCTGCTCTGATTTACTTTTCAGACCAGTAAAAAAACCAGGGAGTAATGTAATTTCACTTATCTTTTTGGCACCAGAAGAGTAGTGATACAATGCCTGAGCCCAATGAAGTCAGTGGTGATCCTAGAAGCCATTTGGTCTATTGATTTTAAATGGGCTTAAAATATCTTTTTAAAAAGGCCTTCTGGATCGTTTACTAAGCAGAGCCAAATTGGAGAGGCCTGCCTTTGCTATTACTTGAAGCAGTCTTGAAGTCTAGTGCCAGGCATTTCAAGTCTAGCAGTTAAATAACATAATATGCGCCTGAAGTATGTCACTGAATTTTACAGGATGCCAAATAATTTGTGATCTTAAGCATTGCCACATTACTGCAGAAGTAGTTACTGCACTACTGTTGCTTTGGTACATGGCTGTGCTTTCCATAAATGTAGCTGAAAGCCAGCTCTCCAATGTATTTAGCTCAATAAGAATAAAAAATGAAAAATCAATCTCAAGTGTTGCTGGGCAGACTTCCTGAATCTCTGAATTTGTGGGAAAAATTGCTTAGTAAAATAGAAATAGTTTCCTTTTTGGATTTCAACATTCAATTAACACATGGGCAGAGGGACTTCTGTATACTCGTTGATGCTCATTAAATAGATAGCTGTGAATTGTCCTGTATTTCATAAAAACATTTGCATTTGTTCTTGACTTGAAGTCAGAATCAAGCTCCATATAAATATCCTAACTCCTGGAAAGTTTAGAAATATTCAGTTAAACTTTTTGCACGAACAGTTTTTGCTGCTGCCCATTCGTCTTTTTTTCTTATTATCTTTGGAGCTGATCACAATCTGTAAGAATGGCAATAATTTAAGGGAACAAAGTCAAAATAATTCATGTGCAGTCTTGTAATCTAAATAAATATGAGACATTCCAGCAAATGTGCAGCAAAAACATACAGTGACCAGGAATCTGTAGCTTAAGTCTTTTGCCTGGATGTTTGCCTGGACTGAAGAGTGAGGTTTATGACTAGATTTGAGGCAATGAAAAAAAATTATATACTTCAATCATACCAGAAATAAGGTTAGATTTCTGAAGAATTGTTCTGAATCTAAGTTTCTTCTAGCTTAAACTGCAGTTCTCCAGCTCGTAAGTGCTCAACAGAAATCCCCAAAATAAGAACATAAAAACTTTGCTCTGAAGAGGTAGGAGTGATCGCTCAGCTCACAATTGAATCAGCAGTGGTGTGGGCCAAAAAGTCTGAACAAGACATTTTATTTTTATTAATTTTTCTTAAAATTTGTCAGTAGTGACATCATCTGAATGATGATGAATAAGATTGTTTTATCTGAGTTCTATCACCTGTGGGCAACCCAGACACTCCAGTGCAGCCTATGTCTGATTTTCTTACCATGGTGTTAACTGGAGCATGCCTTGGACCATGGCTCCTGTTCTGTGGCAGAGTTCCTGGGAATATAAAACTTGTGGATTCCTAGACATGAATTGGACTCTTAAAAATAAGATTAATAAGTGCTATATGAAAAGTACCTTAGTTCACCCCCTCTACTTTCATGTCAGGAATAAAATGTTATAGTAAATCTGCAGATTCCATAAAGAAAGCATTACTTAAATTCTATACGTCATAAAACTCATTTATGTTCTCCAAATACGTTTAGGATGATTTAAGTAGTAACTACTTTGCAATCTTAAAATACTCAGAGGTTTTACTTTGAATTCTGAGATCAATAAAATTAATGATGTTTGGTGCCACAATGAGACATAATGATCATTAAAAAGCCAGAAGTTTACAGAAGGAAGTTTATTAAAACTGCCATATCTTACTAACGCAATTCGCTTATCAGCTTCTCACCACACTTTTAATTTTCTAGAACAAACAAATATATCAATTGAATAATTAATTTTGTTTTGGTCATTTTAAATGGCAAGATTAAAACCCAGGCACAAAGAGAAATCATTTGCAACTTTAAACGCAGAGAGTGAGTGTATCATTTGAGTGTATCATTAGAGTGTCCTTTAGGCAAAAGAGTCTGCCTTAAATCAGCATGATGTATGATGCTAAATTATTGGATTTCAGTTCACAGAAGGTATTCCTCACTGCCATGATGGGCCCTAAGACAAACAAGAGTTCAGTACGTATTTCATTTTTAATTCTCCCTAATAAGAATGTGAAACAGATAAAATAAAACTCAATTATAACTGGCAGAGTGGGATCTTCCTTTTAAATTACCCTTTACACATTAACTGGAGGAAAAACAAGATAACATGATGACTTCATTTAGAAGTACTTGTTGCTATCCAAAGCTTGTCTAATAGCTGCTAATTCTTATGTCACTGCTCCTGACACTTGGAACTGCTATCTGCTGCATGCTGAAAATGCCTAGGCTCTGAGGACAGCTTTGGCCTATGTGGGGTTTATGTTTGGGGTTTTTTTTCCCTTTCGAAATCTGTATCCAGGCATCAGTGTATAATTTTCTTTACCCCGGCTGCTTTCAAATGCACATCCCCTGTATCCTCTGCATTGCAGATAATTGCTGTAGATCTTATTGATTTCAGCTGATGCTGCTGGATTGGTTTTCCTTAGTTTCCAGTAAAAATTAGAAAAATGTCACCCATGCCCTTCAAAATATTTTTCATGACATCTCTACACACATAAATACAAGAACAACTTTTATATCAGCAGTAAAACCAGAAAACACAATATTCATCTTCTTTTCTTGTATTTTTGTTGTTGCATCAGTTTTTGTTATCCTTCTTAGCCAGTTTCACATGAAACAGTTTCTTAATATGATAAGCCATGCCTAGCATTGAAGAAGTCTGCATTTCAATTAGTCTGCTGTTTAAAATGTTAATGCTTTCAGCCTTTTGATCAGATCAGCTTTAGCAATTTTCTTGTGGGTCTGCTGCAACAGCTCATATCTTCAATTAGGAAAACTACTGATAAAACCTATAGCAAAGTATCTTTTAAAACTCAGCTAAATTATTCTCAAGGTGGAGGTACTATATATACTTGTACTGGACATCTGCCTTACCTTGAATTATACTCAAAAGAACAGTTTCATTTATTCACAGTCTTCATTTTAGGTGCTGTTTATCCTTGAAAGAATGAGCAATGTGAGAAGTATATGTCTCAGCATGTGAGACCGAATCAGACTGATCAACCTATTTCATTCCATAAGAACAGACACATACATTTGAATTTTCTTTCCTAGCAGACCGTGCAAAATGCTTTTTTTTTTTCAGATACATCTGACCACAAAAATCTCTGCCACAGTCAATGTAACTATTACCTGACTCATGTCAGATATATAAGGCAGAATGCACTTTTCAAAATCCACTTTAACCAGCTGGCTAAATCTAATCATCTAATCTCTTTTCTTTTCTTTTTCTTCTTTTTTTCTGCCTTTTTTTTCTTTTTCATTTCTCTCCAAGAGCTAAAAAAAGTAACTCTGTGCATGCCAAGTCACCCTACTGTGATTAAGTATCAGCTTAGGCTGGCTGATAGGTATCAGCACACCTCTCTGAGGGGCCTCTGGGATTCTCAGACTGTATCAGATGCTGACAGAAGCAAACACCCTGCAGGGCACATTTGTTGCAGTACTATTTACCTTTCACTCTGCCATTTCTTTTTGAAGTGGGATGAATTCTCTTTTCAGACTGAAGAGGTAAAATCTCCATCTCCCAACCACAACAGGTAGCTATTCCTGAAGGTAGAATGAGGATGGAGGATGATATCCTAGTCTTCCCCACTGAAAGAATCTCTCGGTGAGAAACCCACTCAAATGACTCTAGACCACATTGTTAATAACAAAAAGTAAATTTATGTTTAAGGGATTCAGTTGAAAGAAGATACTTTTGTCTTGGTTTACTACCTGGAAACTACTTGCGTATTTATTAATTAAATATAATAATTTTTCAGAAAAAAACTACACCCAAAAACATCAATGGGTCCCTTTGAGTTGAGTGCCTACTAGTCAAATTATTTTTAAAATAAGAATGACCATTATAAACATTTTCTTTCTGGACGAGTGAGCTCTAAGAGGTGATGCCTCTCCTTTATGTGTAGGAAGTTGTCTTCCTACACATAAAAAGGAGCTCCTCAAGGCTGGAAAACCCTCACTGTAACAGTATTTTCAAGTGAGGTGAGAAAAGCTGGTTTAAATCTGAGGCAAAAAACCAAATGGGAATGTTCCCATTATCTCAATTCTGTATTTATGGAGGTGCATATGTGTCAAAATTATGTGGCACCATGTTCCAACCTGCACTTTTTGAGCTGGGAGGAAGGTAAGTGTTGGTCTCTGAGATCTGTCAATGTACCATGACAGTGATCATGAGCTGCACCTTTCCTCCTTCAGCCCGGCTGCCTACTTGTGTAGATAAAATATTTGCTGCATGGTTGAATCCAAAACCAAGTTGTGAACAATTCTTCCCAGGCATGGAGCAGAATGACAAGGGTGGTCTGTAAATCCATGTGAGACATCTGAGACCAAAATAAGAGGACCAAGACCTAAGAGGTGCCCTTCTTGTCAGCTTTTTCTCTCCAGCTCTAGGTGGTTTTGGCTGGCATTATAACAGTTTCGGGTTTGTTCTCGTGTAGCATTTGACAGGAAACTGTATTTTCTCTGAAAAAAAGACTAACTATTTCTCTTTTGCAAGGAGTTTTAACATTTGACCAGGGTGTTTGCAAGCCCAGATAAAATAGTTTTGACAAATTAATGCAATGATTCTGTGTAACTGCTAAGTTGCAAAACCTTTTATCTACCCGTCTAAAATTTCTTTTATTATGAGAGAGAACTGGTTCAGTGGCACCCAGTGTCCCTGTGGCACAGTGACCTTTCAGGAATCATTGCCAGTTCAGATGGAAGCTGCTGGCATTTGACTAGCTTGGTTAGAAATTCCACAGCAGTTGCAGAAAAAGGATAAGTCTGAATAAGCTGATTTGTCAGCTTCCAGTCAGCCACCAAGAAGCTCTGAATCTCAGACACTGTTTGAGTCGAATGAAAATTAGCAAAAAATCACTTTGTAAATGCAGGACACAAGTCTGCTCAGTGAGATTGATTAGCAAATTTTTCTCCTGTCTTTCCTATCCTCGTTTTCAGTGCATTTGGCATGAAAAAGCCCTGTGCAGTCTTAGGAAAGTCTCCCTGCCAGCACCTTGAAGCCTGATCATGTGCCTGCTCTGCTAAGAACCTCCCATCTTTTCCTCCTGTGTCTGAATTGCTCCCAGGTGGTCTCTGCTGCTTCCTCCCTCACCTCCACGAGTTTTTCCCATCCATGAGCCCTCACTATCTCCCCGGGAAAGAGCAATCTCACCAGTCTACAGAGCTCCTCTTGAGAGTGAAGGCCGCACAAAGGTGAGCTGGGGTCTCCCTTTGCTGACCGGACACTGCCATGATACCAGAGCAGATTATAAATTATGCCTAGGACAAAACTCCAACAAAAAGTTTAAATACTATCCATTGCTCTTGGGTTGAAATAGTGATGATACACAAGCTTGGGTTAGCAATCCTTAATTGTCCCCTAGGGTTCAACTTGAACTTTTAAGATAAGCTTAAAAGTAGCTAGTTGTTTACAATAAATAACAATTTACTCTTATTTTGAGCCTAGGTTGAAGCCATTCCTCATTATATAAATGCTGATGTGCCCTTTATGTGCAGAGGTTTCACTTTTTGGCTGAAATATGAAATCTGCAAAAATTTCTTCCCTAATGCTCTTCAATTCCTTGGTTCATTCTTCAATTCCTTAATGCTCAAGCGCTACTCCTTTAAAAGTCAGGGCTTTGCTGCAGTCTCCTGGCCAAGCACCAATTTGGTGCCTGGAAAATTGTGCCCAGCGCCACTGGAGTTTCTGGGTGACACAGTGGGATTCCTTGCTGCCTCCAGCTGCTGCTGGTGCTCTCCCCTGCAGCTCACAGCAGGCTGCTCCCCAGGGCTGCTGGCAATCCCTCACAGCCATGTAAACTCACAACACTCTGGTGGGAATCTGTGTGTCTGCAGAAGATACAGCTTCTAAAAGGTTGTCTTGAAGTAAGAGGGATCTGACAGAGACAGTAAATCCTACTGCAAATTAGTTTTGCAGAAGAAAAAAAATTGGCTTTAATATGTACAGAAAGTTCCAAGGAAAGGTATTCAGTCCTGACACAATTACCTTTTGGCTGACCTTTGCTAGATTTTGGAGAATGAATATTAATGAATCTCCAGCCCAAAAGTAATTTAATGAGAAGAACTTACTTAACTCAGTATTTTAGCAGCTGGAAAGTTACTTCCTTGTTACCTAATAAATTTATTTCCTACATTTTAGAGTAAGACCACAAATGTATATTTAATGTTAACATTATAGTGGGGTCTTTGTTTCAGAGCATGATAAATTGGGAGCTTCAAATTGAAATAGACTTAAGAGAGATTAAAAATATTTCATTAAAATCTCAATATAGATTTGCATTAAGTTTATTTACACATATTGTACCCTATGATCTTTATACTTTCTAATATTACTTTCATTTTCTCACTCAAAAAACCAAAATCATAGTATGCCCAAATGATTTTCCTCTCAAGGTATAATTAGGTGATTTTTTTAAAGTAGGAATTATAATTCATAATTTATATCATGTTTTCATTGTATATTTTTTATGTTTTAATTACAAGAAGGACTAAGAATTTATAGTTTAATTGCAGCTAAATCTGATTTCACTTTGTTACTAAATCAGTGACAGTGAAGAGCAAGATGTCTAGAAAGAGGCATCAATTATTCTGATTAAATGTCAGGACTGATCCAAAGCACACAGATTAAATTGGTGGTGTCCTACTGACTTCAAGAGGCCTTGAGAAGCCAATCAATAACATCAATCAGAATTGGGAAGGAATAGCCAAATCAATTGCTGAATCAAGAAATAGCATTTTAAACATGCTTAAAAGGTTACGGAAAAGTCAAAAAATGCCAAAGAATTTGGTAGATTAATATTTTGATGGGTCGTGTTCCTGTACTAGCAAAACACCTTTCTGCTTGTTTTATTTTGCTGATTTTGGAAAAAAAAAACTTTTAAATTGGAATAAATTTGCATGGAGAATGTGTTGGGCTAAAAAACCATTTTTCAAGAAACATGTTGTAGCTGCCATGGGTTTAAAAACAGTGGATACATTATAAACTGCAGACAAAATTATGATTTATACTGACTACACTGATAACATCCTTTTTCATGGCATTTGCTTGTGTATCCTCATATCCTCTCAGAACAATTTCAGGTTCTCAACATCCATATTACTTTGCAGGATCAAAACCAAATTTATTCTTATCAAATAGATTGCATTAGAGTATTATAGCTGAAAACAAAAACAACCTTTTTAATCTACTGTAAAATAACATGTAAGCCACTCATGAATCTATATGAAATTTGAAAAAAAAAAAAAGATATTTTCATCTTAAATTCAAGAATACTTTATGACATGTCAGGTGAAAATTTTGATAAAATTACCTGCTGGGTCATACCAGCTACCTTCATCTGCTCCATACTATTATTTTCTTACTTTAAACATGTGGTTTCATGTGGTTGACATCTGCAGATTGCAGATCTGTGAAGAGATGAACAGATGAATAATTGCAGAATATTCCTCTGTTTTGCTGGGTTTCAGTGTTATGCAAAAAATATTCCAAGCAGTGTAAGCAGCTCCACATCTGCTCTCAGTCGGGAAGCACAGCCTGATGCTCAGGCAGCACAGCACACTGCTCTCTCTAGCCAAACAGTGCTCTCACAGAAAACACATAGTTTTTGGAACTTTGTGCAAAGATATTCAGTCTTATTCTTCGGGAAAAATTAAGAAGAGCCTGTATTTTGAAATCATATTTACCTGATATTTATTTTGCTGCCCTTCTTTTTACTGCTTGTATGACTCCCAAATCTATATGGAATAATTCTATCATCTTGTTATTCATAATTTTCATATAATGACATTATTGATGGCAGCAATCCTCTAACTGATATGAGGGAACCGATAATGAATAATACAGCACCCTAAGATATACAAGTGTGCATATTCTGAAAGTTTGCCTTGGTGTGGGTTCCCAAGATAATGTTATGTAAATGTTATCACTATCATACTGTATTGTGTTTATCCCCAAAGAAGGATGAATTTTATTCAGAAAAGGGCCTTGGAGGGTGCCAATTATGCCAGGGCAAAGTCCAGAATTATCCACCACAGCCTGCTTTAACGAGAGACTGAGTACGCATAACCCCTGTCTATGACTGGGAGATGGTTAAATGGACATCATTTATTCCTTGCCTTTATAGAAAAGAATACTTCCTACCAGAGTGTCTTAGATCCTTAGGTTCAGGAAATTAGGACAAACATATGCTCCACATGACAAATAAATGACAGGATGAATAAACCACTCCATCTCCCTCACTTTGCAAGAAAGGTTCCAGACTACAAAAGTGCTTATCAAGATGTTCCAGCATATCTAGGAAGTGCTGCAGGAACTTCAATTGCTGCCCCTTTTACCTGATCCATAGCCTGGCAGCTCTCTTGAAACTGGTTTACTAAACTGAGAAAATGACAGAGAAGTTTACAATGACAATAGTGATCTTGACAATCAGATCACTTTAATCCCAGTCTTCATAACAAAAAGAATGGTCTGAGGAATGACATTCAGATAATAAACAAATTATAATTTCAGCAGTTTCCAAAAGACTAGTTTAAATTCAGCGCAGCTTTTAACTGTGGATAGAAAAGCATTTGATACAGGCAAAATAATAAAAAATAGTTTAAAAATGTTTCCATAAAAGTGAAATGAAAAGATAACATATTTCTGGACAAAAATTATAATGTGAAGTAAGATATAGAAGGAAAGATAGGAAGTTGAAGCCATTTTTTAAAATTAATTAAATAGCAAAGCACTGTGAAGGAGAAAGCTTCTAATAGACTCAGTTATTAGGATTTCATACAGGGATATAATCTCAAATGCTGTGGTTTATCACCTGATATTGCTGAACTAAATATAAAAAAGAGGAGCTTTACTCCTTTAGACAGGTCAGGTCATGAGAGGGGCAATTTAAAGGAGAGTTGCAGTTATGCTTTAAAATACCCATGACTAGAGGACTTAACTTTCAACATTAAATTTTTTTTCCTGTCACTGAAAGGAAAAATAATGTTTCATAATGGGATTTGTTCAACTTCATCACCTTAGTCTCACCATTTGAATGAGAGAGGTTGAAGAAAGCTGTGGTTTGAGCAGAGAAGAATTGTTGCCTGTGAAAATGGGTCGGACCCAGATTTATCCCACGGCTTGGGTTTTCAAAAGAAGTAGTTTGGGAAAATAACCTTAAGCAGCAAATATCAGGGTATCATGACAGTGAACAGAAATAGCATGGCTTGGAATAATATCCCCAGTTTAGTTATAGCTAAGCATAAGAGTTTTTATTCATTTTTTGAAGTATCAGACTGAAACAAGGAGAAAGTTTTGGAGACTCACATTAGTTAAGAATATATTGCAAGCTTTTCAAAAGGTTATATACCATTATGACACCAAAATCATAACTTTTCTAAGCAGATATACTTGGATTTGACTTCTCTGTGGAGTGGATTCCAATGAAACAGACTGAGTGCTTAGTTTTCGCTTCAACCTACAGTTGTCTAAAAATTGGAAGTGATCAAACAATCAGTAAGGAGTCAATTTTTTATTCAGGAGTCACAGCTCATTACTAATATCATTGTATCAGAAATCAATCCTCCTTCAAGAGCTGATGCTAACTACAGAGATCAAGATGGAAAACAAATTCTGTTGGTACATGCACAGCTTCTGCTTCAGGGGTCACTGTGGTCTGCTCAGTTTAGAACTCAGTGACACAGGAATATAAAAACTTCTTTATTACAAACAAAACCATTTGGAATTAAGTTCAACAAAGTCACAAGGAGATAACAGCAGTTTCAGTATGCACTTAAGAACAGGGATCTCAGAACACGGTATGGGACCACTGCAGTGGCAGTAATGCTTTCTCAAATAAGTGGTTCCAGTTTCTTCTTCTGAAGCTCTTTCATCTTGCAAATATTCACGAGGGAGGAAAATTCATAAGTTGAGAATGATGTAACAGGTTACACACACACTTCTTGAGAAGGTAGAACAAGCAGCTGTCAGTTCCTATTAAAATAATTACACAAAGTAGAATGTCTGCAGTGGAAGGACTGAGTAAAGTTACACCTACACAATGTGACATCTAGAGCGTGCATCAGACAGGCAGAAAGTGAAGAGGTGATGTTTCTTGAGGATGCAAGCCCCCCACATCTTTTGCAAATGTCCTGACTACTCACTGAGGGTGTCACAGACATTGTTTGTGAAAAATCCTTTCTTGGGATTTTTCTCCTTTCTGAGAAGCTGTGGCCTCAGCAACAAAATGTAAACAATGGTTATCTGGTGCTGTGGAATGCAACAGGTGGATCCATGATTGGTCTCCTGTGGATGTTTCGATTTACTGACCACTCACGGCAGAGTTGGGTCTCACTCTCTGCAGAGAGATAGATCTTTGTTATTTATTCTTTTCTATTTTTAGCTTAGCTAGCCTTCTGAGAACTTTTCCTTCTATTTCTTTTTAGTATAGTAATAATGTAGTATATATATCATAAAATAATAAATCAAGCCTTCTGATCATGAAATCAACATTCTCGTCTCTCTTCACCTGAAAACCCTTGTGACCACCGTCACACTGAGGGCAATACTCCTGGCCAGTTTTGCAACTGGTCTTAACTTTCAGTGTCATAATTATATTGTTTACTTTTGTTAGCATAATCTCCACTGGAAACAAAATGTTATGTTTGATGTTGAATTAATTGTTTCCTTGATCCACAATGACTATTTTCCAGTCTTCCATTGCTATGAGAAAAATTCTAAAAATAAATAAATAAATCTACTACAAAAATGAAATCTTTTAAAAAACCAACCAAATTAAAAAAACAACAAAACCCCCTCCAATTCAGGCAATACTTCTCAAGTTTGGCTCAGCCACCAATCAAAAAACAGCCTATTGCACAGCCTTAAGAGAGATAATTTTTCCTATAAGAGAACAGTATGACATAAACTTTCAGTAACTCACAGACGCACCGTGAGAACTACAACAGTACAGAGGAGGACAAGTGTGGGAGCAGCAGATCCAGCATCCTGCCATGGGTCAAAGTCAGCGCCACAACAGACAGCCTGGCAGTGGACACACACAGTGCAGGCTCAGCTTGACCAGCAGCAGCAAGGAGCACAGCAAGGAGAGATGAGCAAGCAGGAAACAGAATAAAATAGCAGTTTAAACTTTTTAAAACCCACTGTTTTTTTTCCAAAGTAAAGCCAGAAGACAGTGAGTTGCTTACTAACATGGCAATCAAGGGGAATCATCTCCCTGAACTTCAGATATCTTAGTGCCAGCGAAACAATATCAGTTGTTTTCAAATTGGGAAGCCCAATATCACCTTCTTTGGTAGTCCAGAATAATTGATGATGATAGAAAACCTCTGACACCACAATTTTCCTGAAGAAGCTTTTAATATTTATGGCAGATTTTTACACCTGTGCTGTCCAAAAGTGTCCATCTGCTGTTACAGAGACATTCCTGAGCTCTTTGGAAGAGACTGCCAAGGGCAAAGCCACAACTGACTCTGTTCAAATTCTAGTACAAACACTGACAGACTCCTCCTGTATGTGATTGCCCCAGAAGCATCTCATACCTCCCTGTCATATTGACAGGTATCTCCAGGAATCCGTAAGGACCGAGGAATCTCTGGAGTCTTCTAGAGATCTCTAGGAATCAGGCTGATTTAGATTTTCTCCCAATACTTTCTTTGCTAGAGAAAAGCAGCTTGATACAAAAAAATAGTATAAGATTTGGCCCTAAAATCTCTCAATTGCCAAACAACCTCTCATTTGACTTCACAATTTAAGAAATCATATCAAATAGTCCCAAAGAGGGACTATTTTCTCTCTCCTTCTCACTGTTTTCCTCCTCTTTCCTTGGAAGCTTCAGAAAAATAGGAGCTTTCATATAATAAGTTGGACTGCATGAAATATTGCTGCACTTGGGATTACTTTGTGCCCCTAAAAACATAGTTCATGCAGGTAAAGATTCATCCTAGAGCTAAAAGCAATTAAAATACAATTTCATGTTCAATATTATTAGTTCAGCATTTTAGTTAATACTAAGATTCCCATAATGAGTCCTAACATGGAACTATTTTTATTCCCTACATAATCTAATTTCTTTAACTTATCTGGAAAATGCAGGAAATACATTATACTGTTGTTATTGAATGTGAAAATACATTCAGCAATGTGCAGATGGAAACTTGTTGGTATGTATTTCTGGGGCAAAATGAAAGGTAGGTGGAGAATGAATATAATGAAAGACCTGATAAAAGTTTGGACTGCTGATTTCTTTAATGGAAATTTTTTTAATAGAAGAGCACAAACATGTATTTTTAAAAGCTAGATGAACAAATAGGAATAGCTCTGGGCAGATCTAATCTGCATGGCTTGTACTTACAGTATGCATTAAAGAATTCAAGCTGACATTGACCTTGGCAGCACTTACAAAGGAAGAATTTTCACCAGGATGAACATGTCGTGCGCTGTTTTCAGTTTTGTGAACAGTCTTGAATTTTTTTTCAAATGTTCATTTCTCATGGCTCCAATCTTTGTACCCTATAATTATTTTCAAGCAATAGCATTCTAAATCTATGGGATAAAAGAAGAGCAGTGCAGTGTGGCATGCAAGCATAATTCAAGCTTTTATCATCCTTTAAAAAACTCCTCTTCTGAAAAATCAGGAGGATCAATAGACATCCTCTTCTGAAAATATGTCAAAACATATTTTTCTACAACTTTCCCTTTAAACAAGTTTTTTTTACATATATATTGATAATAATAGGGATTTTTAGAAACAAATAATAAAATGTACATATAAAACAGAAATATACATGCATAAAAGGAAATAAGTACAGAAATATTCACAAACACTTAATAGGAAGCAAAAGCAGAGCTATATTTTAATTCTTACAGCACTTTCCTTATGACTATGGCTCCAAAATCAATGTCTTGTTCAAGTTCCCTTGGCCATCACACTCCACAGGTCCCTAAGAAATTAAGATTTCTAATACTACTGTATTTTAGAACCATTCCTGCCTACCAGCTCAAAGTTGGGAGGGTCAGCACTCCCCATGATAGCACAGGCCTACAGAAATGTGGTGAGGGAAGAACATTGAGACAATTCCCCACCCACCCATGGCCAAAGAAACTGTCACAGTGAAAATATTGGACAAGACCAGTAGTTCATGACAGCTGCTCAGTTCTAGTGCACCTCTGTGGCACAAGCAAGGTGAGTTCACAACTTTGGCAAGCACAGGCAGGTAAGTTGTGCTGGAACTAGGCTGAGTGTGGGAAAGTCTGATTCTATTTGCTTTCTACCATAGTGGTGGAACTTCAGAAAATTCCAGCACAAAAGAAGTTAAGGAGAGGGAAGAAAGTGAGGCATGAAGAAGAACAAGCTGATATGTAGGATAATGCCCACAGAAACTGGTCCAAATGGCACATAAAACACTATTCATTTTCTCAAGGAAATGTCTTCTCCAAAAAGTGTGAGAATATTTGAAACAGATGAGAAGAATTAAACTCAAAATCCATCTCCAGACTATCTATAGGACACTGCCTTTGCCAGGGACAGTTCCCTGCCTGTTGCATACATGTAATCCATCCCTTCACTCATGACTCCATCAGCATCCTTCTCCAAAGAAGTAGAGATATTTAAAAATGGAAAGATTTCTTTACCTACCATGTAGAAATAAACCAAAGATTGCTTTCTTTAAAAACTTTTTCTTTTCATTTTGCCATGTTTAAATATCATAGTAACGAGAACTAACTAAAAGTAAATTTACAGACTAAAAAATTACTTGCAAAACCTCTGGGACAGAAACCAAGTCTTTGTTTCAAGAGTGTGTAGTAAACAGAGAGTTGTGAGCTGAGATCCTGGATGCTGCTTGAATAGAGACCTAAGAATAACAGAATTTCAATGCTAGGGAGCACTTTAAACAGCTAATTCTTCCACCCTTAGGTCCAAGTAACAGATAAAAAAGATTTTTCAACTCTTTCAGTCTGTTGAGAACACTGACTGTGGCAAAGCTTCCCCTAAGTCCTCCCACTGATCAATGGAGGAAGACAGTTCTGTCCCAAAGGCAATTCAGGTCGCCTTAGGGCCTACCTTACTCCATTAGCTGGGGTTTCCCAAGTCCATTCAATCTGCTTCTCATCTCTCCACACAGGTATAGCATCTGTTACAAGTTCTGAATCTATCATTGCCAGTGTGTTGAGTTACAGGCTTCAAAATGTCATTGGTAATAGGAATATATATTTTGATAATACTTTACATGTGGTAGGTTATACATGTGCATATATATATATATATATACACATATATATATATATATATATATATATATATATATATACATGCTGATGCACTTATTTTTCACATTTGTTTGGGAAATTTTGCATATTTCTGCATATTTAAGCTTTGACAGAAAGTGCTTTAACAGCAGATTATTCTGTGCATCTTAGTGCATACAGTGAATATGATTTATATTGAATTTTCACTACTGCTCCTGGCTAAAAATATTTTCATCATTGAAGGGGCCTCGTACTAGGAAAATTTCAAATAATGGAGGACACACTTCTGTAGTAGCATTGACTCAGACCAAATACCAAATGGTAGGATATATTTTATAAAATAATCATCGCTTTATTTTTATTATTTTATCAGATTATGGTTAATTAATTTTTCTCATGAAATTAAACATAAATTGTTAAATTGCTGCAGTTCATAAAGACAATTATCAACTGTTCATCTACCACACAGACTGTCAATGGACAAATGTTGAAATAAGTGCCCTTATTTACATTTTTACCTGAACCATTATTGACAGTAATAATTTTGAACAAAATTAACTTTTCACTTTCCCTGATATTTTTAAAATGTACTTTTAGTTTACCTGTCACTCTGTTTAGAAATGCTCTATCTCTGGCTCAGCAGGAGGAGAAGTGACCTCTGTGTCTTGCCTAGGGGAAAACAGCAGGTTTTCTCCAGTGGTGTGTGGGAATAACATGATGGGATTCCCATGCTGGATTTCCCATTAAATCCAACCTGAATATGAATTGTAAGACCAAAAGTGGAACTCCTCCCTAATCACATGAAACTTGGTAAAGTGTATTCACAAAATGCCTTGGCACAATCTTCCTTAATGCACAATCTTTTGATAGATAGAGTCTTTTGAACCATTTCTCCACATGAACTTCCCTGAAATTTGTCATCTGTTTTGGTCTGGCAACTGCCTTCCAACAGTAGGAGTAACAGGACTTCATTACCTGTAACTTCATTACCTTCATTACTTCATTCAATTTCCTGATAAAGACAACAGCCATACTTCTATATACAGCTGCTGTTATTAAACTGGATTTTAATAATCTTGCTTATATTCACTCATTAATCGCCCACATTTTTTCAAAATACACTGAGAAGAGCAGTTTTAGCTTTGCATCCAGTTATTCAAAAGGCAGACGAAAAAAATACATTCAATTACTATTTATTAAAAAATCACATGTGTTGGTAGATATAATGGAATTCAAGGTTTTCATTAGGCTATAATTGATTCCTTTTGTGTTAAACAAGCCCAAGCTATATCTATTGTTCTAGCAGCTGATATAAAATTATTCAGAAATTATATTTAAGCTTTCCTGCATAATTATTAAAGTATAATGACACTTAACAACTGCATTTCTGTTACAGTCAGCATTAGCAAGCTTAGAGAACTCAAAAAACATCACCAGATATGGTGTCTGTGATGGAAAAATTCAAAATCTATACATACTGCTTCAATCATATGCAAAGACATATGGCAGGATCTTGGCTTGGCATTTTCCCATGCAATTCCCAAAGTGCCTGGAACGGCGCCAGCTCCCATCGCTGCTCTGCACAGCTGAGTGCTCTTGTGCTGCTCCCCATCAGAACGTGGTACCTGAACTGATGGTGGCTGGGGAAGCTGAAGCTGGCAGAAGGCCAGGCAGCATTCCCAGTGCCAACCCTTCCTCTGTTATTTAAGATGAGGGCATGTTGTTAGCAGCTCTCTGCAGCTGAATGAGCAGTCAGACATAAAGTTTACATAATATCTCAGCTGGACTATTCTACTTCTCTGCATGGTCCAATTTTTGTTGTTTCGTTTGGCTTGTTGTCTGGGTTTTTGTGTTTGGATATTTTCCAGACTCTTTTCCAGGATATCTGGGGACATTCTTGCACAAGCTGCATCATTAAACACAAGGGAGTTTGCTACTGAGTATAAATTCTGGGAATTAAGACTTTATCTCTTGTCCTGAAAAAGTAGCCTGTGTACCTCTGTCTTCTGCGGACAAGAGCAATGTAGTATTTTCTTATAGAAGCATCAGATAAACTGACATATTTTAAAAACAGGTGAGTTCGTTGATTTAAAAATAGGCAGAAGTGTTCTTCAGTGGAAGGATGATTAGCTATATTATATTATTAGTATAAATAATTCTGAGGTCATTTCACATAATTGTTCCATGATATTAATTTCTGCAGGTTTTAGACTAATCTGAGTTTTCAGGCATCCCAAATTTTACTATAAGGCAGAATAAAATTGCCCAAGTATTTCAAGGAACAGTTAGCCTTCAGTTTCAGAGTTACCTATGTGAATGTTCATTACAAGTATGCTTTGGTGGGGTCACATCATCTCCATACATGACTTTGTATTGAAGTAACTGATTTCAGAATGACAAAGGCCTTTTGTCATTCTGAAATCTTGGGTTTTTTGTACTCTATTAACTAGGAATCAAAGTTATGAAGCCTCCATACTAAGTATTTAAAGTCTTGAGCCCCAGACACTCCAAACTTGGACCACTCTGTGGTGTGGAAGCTGCCGGTAGACACACAAGGTCTGGTTGCCATCCTTGCCCTGATCTGTGAAGTTCTGTGCTTAGTGGCTTTTCAAGGCAGCTGAAACCTGGTATTGCCATGCTCTGGACAGGGGGAGCACAGATATGCTAGGATGGAAATGATATACCTATTTCCAAGCCATGGCCATCAGAGCTGCCCCACAATTATTAAAAATGCAATGTTTTAATTGTATTCCCTGTGTCATTAATGATCACAGGCCAATGGAACAAGAGGATATAGGAAAATGACTCTATGGGGTAAAGATATATCTCTGTAGGAGATGACACAGAGAAAAGCTTTCCCAAAGAATTCCTAGAATGGGTTTTAAATACAGAAGTATCTCTCCCAAATCTTAAGAAATCCTCCTATTTTAAACATCAGCCTTTAGAAATATGACCTAAAAAAGCTATTGATAAGACATAATGCCTTAAAGCCAGTTCATACCTGGCAGCACTTGAAAACTGTCTGCCCAGCTGTGAGGACAAAACTCCAGGGGAACATTCCAATGCCTATAGACCAGCTCCCCTTGCTCTGTGCCAGCACACAATTAACAGCACTCAGCTAAAGGTTTGTGATCAGCTTCTTCTTTCTGGGATGCAGAGAAACTTAAGTTGATACTTCTTGCAAAGCTCTGAGAAACTAGAATTCCTCTACTGACATTTAGAGGTTGCTACCATCCATAGGCCCCAAGCTGCTCCACAGTGTCACCCTGGGATGCCAAGGTACCCTCTCTGAGACACAAATGTCTGCTGCTGATGGTGAAGGTTCAAAAGTCATCCATCCACCCATCCATCCATCCATCCATCCATCCATCCATCCATCCATCCATCCATCCATCCATCCATCCATTCCTGTCCAGCAGCTGCCTCATTTGCATACTCCCAAGGGAGTTGTCTAATGGAGCTGCTTCTGAACATGTGTCCCAGTCATCCATTTGTTTAGCCCTTTTAAACTTTTTCATAAATTAGTTATACTGATGAAGGATAATGTCTTGTCCAAAATTATGCTTTCAGTTAGCAAGTACAGTTTTACATTTGCATCACCAAATTTTAGTGGTAAAGTTAGCAACTTTTGTTGTTAAAAATTACATTAAAATTTAAATTAAAATTTAAACCAGGTGCACACCATTTACTGTACCTTTTAGACAATCTGTGGTCAATAGATCAGTTTAGAAACTCTTATTTTAGAACCAGCTGTTCTTAGAAACAAATTTTCATCTGAGATTCTTTCTATTTCATAGAAAAGGAACTATGAACCAAATTATAACTCTTTTTCTAGATTTCATTGTTTCATTGATTTCTCACAATATTGTGAACTGAATTTTTTTTCTTGAGAACCTTACAACGTAAATATACTGATATGCTTACTATTACATATGATATATTCTGAATATCACTGCTAAAGAAATTAACTTTGAAAATAACTTTGAAGTTACTTAGTCTTTGCACTGGTGCTAGATATTATATAAAATATATTTTCTGCAGATAAATTCCCTATCAATTCAGCTTGCTCAGTTTCCTTGTGTCAGCTGCAACCACATATTATTATTTTTATAGGGGTTTATCATCATTCCATCATTGTTCCATAACACTTTTTATACCTGAATACTCTCTTATCCACTGCAGGGTGAAATATTCTCCATCTAAAACACTCTGTGCAATCACAGAGGGCTTAAAGCTTTCTTCTAAATACCTGTTACTAGATTACTCTTGTTCTGACACTTCAGGAATTTTTTTCAGACTTCACTCAGGTTTGTTTCTTGCTGTGCTTTTATTCAGTTGAAACTGCCTCTATTCTTTGTAGCAAAAAAATCAGTATAATAAGGATTAGATGTCCCTAACCAAGATCTGCATGCTTCAGAGCATTCCAAGTGTCTCATTTCTCAATATACATAATCTCCAGAATTTATGCACTGTTATTTTGCCTCCATGATGTATGCAATGGAATCAGTACCCTCAGAATGAGACAATCTGTCTGTAGCATTTATAGCTTTATTCCTTTCCAACTCTTTGTCTAATGGGACAAGTACATGGAACTGGAAATACCTCAAAGGAAACTGCCACTGAAGCCTAAAACATAATCTTTCTTTTAGCAATCTAAACTTAACTTCCTTAAATTCTCTTCTACATCACTCTAAACATTTGTAACAAATCTCTTTAAAAAATGGAGTTTTTAAAACTACATAAACACACAGAGGATTCTAAGGATATGTGGATGTGACAGAAAATTTCAACTGTATATTTTAATAGATAAAAAATACATGACAGATTTTATTAATATTACATAAACTTTAAAAGGAATTCACCCTTCCATTAAAACTTCTACTAGTAAACATTCATTATAAATCCCTTTGCTATCAAGTATTCGCAGGAGTATTCCTAAATAAATCACTAGCAAATACTGAAATATTAATATCTAAAACCCCCTTAAACCACAAAGATCAAAGTACCAAAAAATTAATGTTAAAACATTTCAACAGTTCTCAAACAGAGTGATCCCAGATGTGAAGGTTAGTAAAAGAATCCAGGAAGTCATTTCAGATAAGGATGAAGCTTCTTTGGCCGTGCCTTTCTTGACAGCCCAATCCTGATGGGGCCCTTGCATGTTTTAAGAGGCTGCACTCTTATGATGTCACGAGACAAAAAGTATCCTATATTTAAAAGAAAGAATAAAAATTAAAGAAGACCCATAATTCTGTATGATATAGATTAGAATTACATCCTGACTAGATAGATAAATTAGACCAATATTAATTAAGCAATCCTTTACTACATCCTATCCCACCTCCACTCTGCTGCAGAGCATCTAACGGATTCTCTTGGGCTGATGTGGTGGTTTGACCAGGAAGAAGTGGGAATTCTGGGATGCTGTGGTCAAACCAATGGATGTTCTGAGTTTGCTACTGGCACCTGGTGTAGCCAGTGGGGTTTGGACACACCTCCGAGAATACGCAGGGGTTAAAAAGCAGAGCTCTGGCCCTGGGAGGCTCTCTTGGGACGTCGAGGAGAAGAGGTCGGATCTCCCTCCCCTGTCCAGCCGCTGCTGCTGGGCGGGGGAGGGGCAGCCATGCGGTAGGCCCGGGGCCTGGACAGAGATGGGGGTGAGAAGGCCCTCAAGGATGGAAGGGTGGAGGAGCCCCAAGAGACATCGGGCAGCCATTCCCCCCCCCCCCCCCCCCCCCCAGGAGAGAGAGAGAGAGAGAGAGGAGAGTCGGCGAGACGAAATGTGATAGCAGCCGGCCCAGGAGGAGAAAGGGGGGAGAAGGGTGCAGCCCAGCCGGCCGCAGCAGCAGCGCGTGTGGGAGTATCGTCGTTCTGAGACAGGCAGAGACTGAAATTTTTAACCCCTTTCTTTCATGGTTGGGGCCTTGCAAGAATGCTGATCCTCCTCGGAGCTGACTAAGAAGGGAGATAAGAGATAAGATGAAACAAGGACCTGGCCCGAAGGACGTAGAGAAGACTGGCTGAGTGAAGAGAGAGATGCTTGGAGTGGCCTTTTGGCTGGACTTTTCTTGTGGCCATGGACTCAGTTTGTTCCTGTGACACAGAGACTGCACTTAGGGGGAGGCAGTGCCTCAGAACCAGGAGGGTTCATCGTGGGGACCCCTCGGCCCCAGGGGGTTGGAAAAATATGGGGGGGACAGATGTCCCAAAGCAGAGACTGTACCTTTTTGGAGTGAGACAAGGCATCCATCAAAGACAACCCTAAAAGCAGCTCTGGTCCATGCACGGTGGTGAGAGCACTGGGCATGGAAGGAAGATGTCACAAGCAGCAAAAGGACTTTCCGGGCGGTGCCGAAGTGACAGGGAAGCACACGAGGTTTCAGTGTGTTTCCAGGGGAAGCCTATGGAACAAGAAGGACTCCTCTCCTCTTCATGAACTGAAGTTTGAGTATACTAAAGGGTGGTGCCAGGCTGGGCAGTTGGTGATTTGGGAGAATGTATCGGATTGGGAAATTCAGGTAGTGGGGAGGAGGAAAGTGGTTTTTTTGTAAGGTTTTCAATTTTTGTTTTTCCTTTTCCTTATAGTTTTTCCCTATTTTCCTGTAGTTTAGGTAATAAAGTGTTCTTTATGTTTAAGCTGGAGCCTGTTTTGCTTATTCCTGGTCACATCTCACAGCAGACACCAGGGTGAGGGCATTTTCATGGGGGCACTGGCTCTGTGCCAGGCTCAAACCATGACAGCTGAGAAGGAAATGCTGGCAGCTGGGTCATGTGCAGACTCCTTCTGATTAGAATAATCCTCAACCCAACATTACATAACATTCCTAACAGACTGCAAAGGCACACAATTTGATACAGGTTAACATTTCAGGACAGAGTAGACATGCTGAGGTGGACGCACTTTAATACTCACAATTAGTCTGATGTCTTGCTCTGTGCCACTCATTTTATATAAAGCAGGGTAGGAGGATGTCTGTTTTCTGTTCCACATTCTATTAGGTAAGGTATGAACCATGTAGTGATCTGTAGCACTGATCAGTGTAGCAAGAGTCATCCTTTAGAAGTTGTTTTGTTTTGCATAAAATAATACTCACTGGGGCAGAATAGAAGACCAAGACCTTGTTAACTAGAGATTAGGACAATGATTCATCTGGAAGAAGAAAGGGTCACATTTCTCAAGATCTTTTCCAGTTCTATTTTGCATTAGTCTATAAAATGATGAAGCACTGAGCAGTTAGCCAGCACTTAAAATCGTGTGTGTATAAGAGCCTTGGGTATTCACCTGGTATCCCAGTAACAGGAGAGAACAATTTCTCTAAGCCTTTTACAGGAATTTTGAATGGTGGGATGAGAAAAAAATCCCAGAGTTCCATTCTTAATTCAATGATGAGACAGCAATGCTGCTATGTCTTTTCTAGGACTTGTAAGAGACAGCTTGAAAAGGAAAGGCATGCACTGAAAGTCAGTCAAGTGTTGTGGGTTTATAGGTAGCCAGGAAAGCATGGCTGTTATTCACAGTAAACTGTAAAGCTGCTAGAGCATAAATCTTCTTGTCCCACCTAGGTATCTCCTTTCCAAAGCAGCCACAGGTTCTGTGACAAGATGGCTCAGAATCCTACTGAAAAATGGAGGGAGACAGTCACATATCAGCATAGCTGCTGACATTAACTCCTATCAGTACAGTAAGTGTAGTATTTCCCCTGACAAAACCTGGTTTCAGAATAACCTCCAAGGCAATTTTCAGTGTAAATGGAAGAGAACTGTCTCTGCCAATGTACCTCCTCAAGGAAAGATGATACTCAACAGTTTCCTATTTGCCATCAACTGAGAAGGATGATGAGGGGAACATTCCATTTTTTCAGGTTCTTCTACTGGAAGAATACTAGGTTCCTGTTGATTCTGACAAAACACTGGAAAAAAGGAATAAAATGCCCTAGAAATATGTCACTGCCTTAACAACCTGCACAATTCCTCAGCAATCATGGAGGAAAAAAGGAGACACTCATTGCTAAGGTCTCTTCCCAAACATTTCTGGAGAAGCTCAGATGGGAATTTAGAGAACACTAGGAAGCAGAGGAAAGGAAATAGACATAACAGCAAAGGAGAAAACATCTAATTTCCTGTGCCCTTGACCCTGCAGCCCAGAACAGCAGGAAAAGAAGAGGAAAAGCATCCAGGTTCAGTCATGGGAGGAGCAAGGTTTCACTTAGCAAGCTTCAATCTCATCTGAACAAGACTTCCAAGAAGATGTTAATATCACTTCCCTTGGTGTGTTAGGCACAATATAGCATTCTGGAATCTGAATTTCCCTAAGCAATAACAATACCTACTTCTAGTCAGAGACTAGAATCCACATCACAAAAAATATAAAATCTTAGAGAGTAGTCACAAAGAGCAAAGAAGTAAAGCAGAATTTTCTGTAACGTTTTGCATTTGGTACATGAAATATTTTCACAACATGACATAACTTCAATAAAATATAGGTGAAAAGAACACCAGAGGTCATCTTTAACTGTTTTTCAGTCTCTGTATTGCCTAGAATGGCCTGAGTGAAGGAAACAGTTTCTGAATTCTCAAACCAGTAAGTTGTGCAACAGTTTTAAGAGATGCAATGGGGAATAACAGCCAAAATAGCAGTAGATTATTTCATTAAATAAAACAGGACTTTATATATAGCCTTTCCTTGACAAAGTTTTAAAATTTCATTTCAGAATAAACCAAATGCCTTATTTTACTGTTTCCATATGTTGGACAAACTGTCAAAACATGCTTTTTGAAATGCTAAAAGATCACTTCACAATATCCTTCTGACTTTCCTTCCACAATGAGTACAAAACTGTGGATCTTCAAAAAATGTATAATGAATCATGTTCTCCCTGTAGTATATCTTGGCTATTATCTCAATGAGTGAAGGCCCGAAGATGTTTGTTCCAAATGGCTCCAAAAAAAGCAACAAAGGAAACCTCACGTTGTTAAAGTTCTTTTCTTCTCTCCAAAGAACAGAAATACTCATCAGCATGGCTTGTTCTGTGAACCAAGCTGAAGACAGGACATTTTTCTAGTAACCTACAATTAAACCAAATGTGATTTCCATAGAGATAGAAATAAAAAAGGAAGAAAACAAATACAAATGTTTGAGAAGTAAGTCTATTAGCACTAAGATTTGTGGTATAAATTGCAGAATAATATAACAATTACCTCCTTCTTTCTGTAAATTATAGCTTTGTTCCTTAAAAAATGCGCCGGGTAAAAATGCTGGATCCCATGCATATGGATTTCTATAGGCTGCACCTAAATAGTGTTAAAACAAAAAAATAAATGCATTTAAGTTTTATATTTGATCACTAGAAACAAATAATCTAGTAATTAATTTGTGGTTCTTGTTGATGTGATTAAAACACGTATGTGTACACTATAGGTAATGTTAACAAAACTACAAAGTCTCATTCTCAGAGGCTTGCAAAAAGTTGCTTCTACACCTCATGAAGTTCTCTTTGCATAAATGCAATAATGCAGTTTTTAATCCTCCAGTGACATATCAATTCTCCACTTGGATCTTCTTTTTCCAGGCTTAGGCAGAAAAGTGATCACTTGCTGAGCCATTTTCCCAGTATCTGTCAGGTTTTCATGCTCTGCAAGGCATTCAGGTGTAACTTGCAGCACATTATACTGTTAAAGCTCTACTGAACAGAATTCCTTCTGGGGTTTTTCTGTGACACTTTAACAATTTTTTCCCAGACACTACTTACTTTCATAATCCCTCTGAAATGTTCACTTTATAAATTTAGAGCCAAATCCCTGAGAAATTTAGTTCTGATAACAATTTTGTGATAGCTGCATTTTCATCAGGTAATTTACCAAATGTGACCAAAGCATGAACCTCACCAATTTTGTTTGCAATTGTAAGAACTCATCAATTCTGCAAACTGAATGGTCCGAAATCTGATAAATACACTGTTTGAAGAGGGTTTTTTTGAATAATTTACTTATCACTTTTGAGCTATTTATACAAGAAGGTAAAGCATTCACCGGGTTTTCCTCCCAGTGTCCTTCCTCTACTCATTAAATACCTCTTGATTATCTAGCAAAAGGGGTAGGAGCCTTAGAAATCTTATGAATCATATTTCCCCTCATCCTGTTTGTAATGGGGATTGAGCTTCTCTAGGGGGAAAAAAAATTGAAAGTGTTAAAACCAGCAGCATCTAAATTTTGAACAAACATAACTATATTTATATAAGTTGTATGAATTATATAGTTATATTCAAGATCAGGTTGGACAGGGCTCTGAGCTATCTGATCTATTTGCAGATGATCCCGTTCATTGCAGGAGGTCGAACTTGATGACCTATAAATATCTATTCCAACCCAAACTATTCCATGACTGAATCCGTGATGTCAGTGAAATGAAACAATTGTCTCCTTTGTAAATATTGTATCCTGGCTTATTCAAGACTTTTTCTCTCTTTGAATGTGCATTTTGATGTGGTTCTGACTCTTGTAGGGAATTTAGGGCTCATTGTGATGAAATCAGATAAAGTTAATAATAGGAAGCAGAATGTGTATTAATACAGATTGGAGCAAGCCTGGAGCTGACCAGCTGAATTCTGAGCTAGACCTGCTACAGCAAAGTGTGCAGGTAGCTGCAGTAGTGTGGGATTTTTTTTGTTTTGGCTATTCATATGCAAGTACATTTCTCCACCAAACTCTGAATTCCATGAAAACATAAAATTATTTGAGTTGAGAAATAAACCTTTAAAGCAAATTAAGTATTGCCTAACATTTAAATTTTCTTAATTACATAAGACTGTGATTCCATGTGCTTACCTTCTGCAGGAGAGTGCAGCCATTCTTTGCTTGACATTCTTGAAATAGAACATTCCTTAGATACTTTCTGGTCTTCATTCTCAATTAAAATCTTTTCATGTAGTGAACTTTCATTAATGTCAGTTATGTGTTTTTCTTTTGTGGTACCACAGATTGGAGAAGAAATACCTATTTTCCTTTGAGAATCCCTTGCCATGTTCTCATCCATTCCCTCAGCCTTATTTAATTCGCAATAAGTGTTGGGCAAATTTGTTTCCAAACTAGATAAATTGTTTACATTTTCTTTGCTAATTTCATGAAACATACGTAGCTCTTCTAGCACTAAATCAAATTTTCTCTTCAGTTCAAGTTCGTGGGTGATTTTATTTTCTATGGATAAATACTTATCTTTTACATCTTCAAGACATCCATTGTTCATTATGGATAAAGGTATTTTTAATTCCTCGTCAGGAGCAATGAATGTTTCAGATTTATCTTCTGAATATGACATAATCAAGTTATTCATTACAGTCTCACATTGACTTTCATTAGTTACATGCATGTGTTCATCATTTCTCTCTTCCTGTTCTTTTACATATTCAAGATGTTTCAAAGTTGGTGGCTCTGTAATGCCTGTCTCATTCGTCTCTTCGTGGCCTTGTACAGAAAGCGGTGCAGTTTCTTTCCCCTGTAATTGCAAGTTTGTATCTGTCATGGCAGGACTGCTCCCGGATAGATACTGTACCTTGTCAGGAACTGTTTCACTTGCCTTTTGTTTTCCTGCACTTGAGGAATTCCTGCAGTGCCCATCTTCACTTATTTCTCTGTTGACAAAAGAGCTGCTATCCAGTGGCAAAGGGACAGACTGATAAATATTTGAGGAGCTAGGAAATAAATTTTCAGAGAATAAATAAGTATTTTGGTTGTCTACTTTTTCATTTGCTAGATGTGGGCTACAAGTATCTAAGTCTTTGCAATTCTCATGTTTGTTTATTTGTCCATCTAACAAGAGGAGAGAATTATATTCTTCTGTGGTTGCTTTTGGCTGCTCAGCTGGAATTAAGACATCGTTTGATTTAACAGGCAAACACTGGATTTCTTTTTTACAAGTGACTGCACTTCCTTCACACAACTTTTTTTTGATAGAACTGTCTTGTTTTACAAGTGGGATTTGGTCAAAATCTTCAGAATCAGTGGCTAGGGGAATTTTTTCATATGTGTCAAAAACAGTAAAAGATTTTTTATAAAGAAAATCATGACAATTCATTTGCAACTTTTTTTGATTAATACATTCTTTTTCATCAGTATTTCTATAACTAGAGTTACTCAAACGTTTTTTCATGGTATTTGTTATTTCATTAGTAACTTTATTTGTAGAAGTTATACCATTTCTGTATCCAGTTGTTTTGTGTTTCTTATTTTCATATAAAATGAAAGGGATTGTTTTAAATAATTGTACATGAAAAGAGCTATTAAGCCTTATGCTTGGTTTGTTCTTCTCCTGCTTTAGAGTATTTACTGATATTTCCTGATTTATACTTTTCTTATGTATCTTTTCAAATTTTGGTTGTGAATCAGCAGGAAAGTAACTCTGGTATCCAAGACTGGTTCTTATCAGATACTGTACTTTTGTGATATTGCAGCAATAAGTTTTGTGTAGTGAAGAACTATCAGAAGAGCCCTGCAGCAAGATAATGTATTTAGCAGGTAAAATTTGCCTTTTCATACTGTTTTTGTGACTGACTGACCTCAAATCAGTGCTAAACCCTTCAGTCACTCTGGATAAGAGGTGGTGTTTCCTGACATGTCTTCCCTTACATAATCTGCTTTTTTGGTTACGAAAGAGAGCTCCTCTTTGAAGGAAAGGGTACTCTTCTTCACCTAAAGTTCTATAAAAGCATCTTCTCTGGTATCCATTATGCAACTCAATGCTTTCCACAAATTTAGAACTTACAAATCCTGGATAAGTTTCATTTTCTTTAAGAAATCCTGTGGTTTGCCTCAAAGAATCATCTGTGCATGAGTTTAACTGATTTTGCTTTCTGCCACATAAGGACTGTTTCTCTCCTCGCACAGACTTCCCCTCAGTTGTCAATATAGTATTTGTGCTACTGAAAAAGGAAGCGAGCATTTTCTTTAGTACCTCCACCTTCAGATGCTTGGAAACAACAGCCAGCAAACACATGAATATTTTATCGTTGTGGCTCCTATTTATAGTGCTCCTTACTAATTCTTGAGCAACACACTGCTCTTTTAATGTGGCACAGCAGTGAGACCAAGGTGTAACACTGTCATCCTGACACGCGGGCATATCTTCATGGAAAGACTCAGTCCACACCCTGACCCACCCAAACAACATGTTTTGAAATGAGAACTTTAATTTGAGCATTTCCTTCCCCATAAATACATTGCAACTTGCTCTCTTATATGGTAAATCCTGCACAGTAATGCAAGAACAATTACTTTTAACTACAATATTTTTTGTCACATAACTTTGGAAATCAAGTGGTTTTTTTGTGGAGAGTTTTGATTCTGCTTCATACAAACAAATATCCCTGTTGGAATCATGCACACCACAGTGTACATTTAACTTATTTTTCTCTAATGCTTCTGTTGTTAGTGGAATACTCATCTGCATATGAAACATTCCCACACTGTCATTAGTGCTCTTCCTCCCCCTTCTCTGCAAAAGATCATTAGAGCTGACACATTTCTCATTCTGAACATTTTTAGCACTAATGTAAATGTGAATCTTTGACTTCTGGTCATCACCACTCTCTGAATTCTCCATTATTTTATCTTTGAAGTCATTTTCAGCAAATATTTTATTACATTCACTGTCAGTGCTGTTGCATCTGACATAAGTTCCAGATACTTCTCCTTCTGCCAAAGTGCTGTGCTCCTCTTTGTTAACGGGGGGGCAATTTATTTCTTTTAATTCAGAACCAACAGTTGAGGCACTTATACTGCTTTTATCATTTTGCATTTTTTGTTTCCCTATCTCAGACATTTTTTGCACACTATGTATCTGTTTAGATTGCATTAAAGATGGTTCGCTTTCAAAATTCTTCCAGTCTGTTTCCCTGAAGTTAGTTGATGATTGTTTACTTTTTATTTTATTTGAAATCCTAGGAAATTGAAAATTAGGGATTTCCAGTGGTTGTATACTCTTAAGAGGTTTCAATATTTGCATTATATACATTGAATTATTTTTCTCTTTATTATCTTTTTCTGCAGTAGTTTCCTTATTGCAACTGGAATAATTTTTATAGTCTGCAAAACATACATTTTTCAGAAATTTACTTTTGTTATTTTCTACGCATGAAAACATAGAATTTGTTCCACTCAAAAATGGAATTTGAAAAAGCTGGTATCGCTGCCACTTTTTATTGGAGACAGACTTTTGACTCAACAATTCAGTCTGAAACATGTGTGTGTTCAATGATGTAACTGAAGGATTTTGTTTGAGCTCATTATCCTCGTTTCTTTTATTATTTTGTTGTGCACAGTTGTTCTGCTGCACTTGGGGTGAGTTTAGTGCCGGTGGATTTTGACATGTGTCAGCAGTGCTTGACACACTGAGCAGCTCTGTTTCAAGGGGCTGTCCACCTACATTCAGGGACATGTCATCTTCTATAGGACTTTGGTCTTCATTTTCAGGACTCCATTTTTTGGTGAATGCTTCATTTTCTGATACTCTACATGCTAATCCTTCATTACTACAAGTTTTAGAACTGGAAAACTCCCTCATACAAGTTTTTCTTGCTGTATCACAACTCTGTTTTTCTAATGCCCAGTTGTTTTGTCTTTCTGACGAATAGAGGAGTTCATGTGATGATGTTTGGTCCTTGCTCCCACACTGTATGCTTTGTTCTTGCTTTTGCTGCTCCTCTTCCTCTCTGATTTTTTGACCACTGTCTGCTTTATTTCTCTTTGCATAAAGGTAACATTCAGTTTCATCTGGCGATGCAGATAAAAATCTTTTGTAATATGCACTTTTCATGCTCACAAAAATCAGTACTATATTTGCAGAGACAGTCCTGAAAGCTAAAAATATTAAAGTTTTAGGCATAAATTGTATCTTAATGGTTTCCTAACTCTGTAAGAAAAAAAATTAGTAATTCTATCATCTATAGAATCTATTACAACATTTATATGTGTGTATATATATATATATATATATATACATTACAGACCTGAGATAAAGGCAGAATCACTGAACATTAAAAGCCAAGATGTAGAACTTAAGAAAAAAAAGGTTTACTAAAATTTCAGATTTTTGCAAAAATAAAATTGATATTTTGATATGTTGACAAGTTAGAGAGATTAATTCCATTTTCTAATGCATTTGTTACATAGTATTTTTGCCAAAAAAAGCCTGAATACTAAGAACAAATATCAAGAAAGTAATAACCACTGATGAACTCCTCTAAATCTGAGAGTAGATTCTTTCAAACTCTTAAAATATCGATTGTTAAAAGAAATTTCCACTCTTGTCTCCACTGTGTGTCAAGTTGTAAAGTGCAACTGTAGGAAAGTTGATCAAAAGCTCTCAGGTATGCCAAAACACTGTATCAGGTTTTATCCTCATATGCAAAGAGGCAGTGCTGTTGCAGGCACAAATATGGGTTGTTAAATGTCCTGGTGCTGGTGCTGGTTTAGTGCATGTTTCTTCAAGGTAAATGTACTCGTCAGTTTAATTTAAAAAGTGATCTGCCTCTTGTGAAGAACATAATTTGAATTAAATTCTTTATAGCAATTGAGAGGATTTATCACACTTGTATCAGCCTGCCTCATCAATGCCTCTGAACAGCCCAGTGACAGCACAGGGCTGACACCTGAGAGACGACAGGAACATGTTCAAAACCTTTCATTAACTACATAATTAAGACAAATAATTTTCTTAACCAGGACTATGGGATTCAGTAATCACGTACTGTTCCTAAATTGGCAGATTTACTTTTTTAATGGCCCAGGAAAATTACTTTGGCAAGAAGTGACTGAGGGATATACCTGTAAAATGAATCCTCACGTTCGGGGCTTTTCCGCCTCCCCTGAGGCTGCTCTGTCCCTCCCTGAGGGGTTCCCCTCGCTGCAATTGACAGGGCTCCCCTGTCCTGTCGCCGAGGTGATTTCCCTCTTGGCAATCACCGGCCCTCTTCCCTCTCTGGGAATTACGTGTGAAGGCAGCCGTCTCTCCCTCTCGGTTTGTATAACCTCTTGTAAGCTTTCCCTTTTCAGCCTTCCGCAGTGTTTATCCGAGAGCCCCGGTCCCGCCCTGTGGCACCCGCCGGCGGAGCATCCCTCAGGGGCGAGGGGTTCCCCCGCAGCCAAGCCGCCTCCCCGGGCGTTCTCTCCTCCCGGGGCTCGGAGTGCCCGGCGTTCCCCTGCCCTCAGGCTCGGGGCGCGGGACTGCCCAGCTGGAAGCCGGAGCCGCGGGCCAGGGTCCTGCCGCCACCCTCAGGGGGCTCCCGCTGCCGCCAGCGCCCCGCGGCGGGAACAGCCTCCGAGGCGGGAAAACCGCGCCCGGCCGCCCGCCGTGAGGGGCGGCCCTGTCCCGGTGTCCCTGCCCCGGGTACGAGGCCCTGTCCCGGTGTCCCTGCCCCGGGGACGAGGCCGGCGGCTTCTCCTAGGCCCGGGCACCGAGGGCCGGTCGGGATTCATGCGCCAAAGACTGCGGGTGGAGGTGCCCGGCGGCCGAGAGGCTGCGGCTGGGATGGAAAATCCTTCATTTGTTGCCTAAGCACGGCGTGCCCCGGAGCAGAGCGGAGCAGCGCTGACTATTTCCGCAAGCGGGATGTGTTTTGCCCTGATTCCAAAAATATGAGGTCCTGCATGAGCGAAAGGTTATGTCCACGTTCCTTTCCAGAGCAGATATTCCATCCCTGATCTTCACCGTATCCACCAAGCACTGATGAAGCACTGATCCACCAAGGAGTTTATTCCCAAAATATGCAGTATCCATATAGCTCCGGGCTTCTGAAACAGACATTTCCTCTCCAAACACTGGAATATCCAAAGGGTTATTTTTCAAAGTTGGCGTTAAACTAGCAGGTCACTGTAATACCATTACAGATGGGCAGTAAAAATAGAAACATCCTGGGGGCCTGTTGCTGCAAATATATGTTTTTTTAAGGTTTGTCATCCAAACTACAGTAAACAAATCCACTGAAGTCCAACAGATCCATTGTCCCTGGTAGTGAATGTTACACACAGGAATTGTATAGAACTGAGCCTTAAAATAGCTTTTTCTTTAACAGTTCCGCTTTTATAAGCAAAGCAAATCAAATATCTACTTCTTATAGTTAAAAATATAATTAATTAATCAATCTTTGCTTAACAAAATATAGATCCTATTAAATCAAGATTACATACAAATCTTAAAATATTTAAAATACCTTATGGAATGAAGGTCATCATACAAACCAGAAACAGGATTTTAAGGTGTATAAGAGAGATTTACTATGCTGCTTATGTTTTCTACTCCTGTGTGTTGGAATAGCATCTACTTTCCTGAAGCAAAGTATTGCTTTTCTCTGAACAGAAATGCTGGAAGTTTCACCACTCTTTCTAACATATTCTGAACAGAATATTGCCCTTCTCTCCCACCTGCCTACAGTCCCTTACTGTGTTTGGTGAATTGCAAGTAAATAGGAACCAGTTGAAAATTATTCTGGTGTTTGGCCAGTTAAACCAACCAGAATTACGTGACCAATAAAAAAAAAACAGCTTTCTCTTGCATCTACACAGCTATAAATTAAAATTGTTTATGGAACTCCATCCAGCTATTCCACATCCATGGCTCACTTTGCTGCATCTGACAGACTTACAGTGGAGCATATCTTGCATGCTCTGCAATTTCCAATTTGCAGCTCATGAAGAAGATTTATTTGTAACCCTTGTTTACTTCTAGTACAAATTGGGTATAGCATATTTTTTGTAATGGAGTAGAAAAAAAGACATAATTGCTTTCCCGACTACTTGGTTCAATAGTATTTTAGTAGAATGCAAACACCATGCTTTCATTGTAGAATTTTGCTATTTTCCAACTGTTACTTTCTTTTAAGTCTTCTACTGTGCTTGCAAGTTGATGAAGTGGGTTGTAGAGCAGTCTCTTGACAAAGTCATCAAAGAAGTTTTGGGTACTGATGCAGCAGCCAAACCATTATTTAAAACTCTTACAAAAGGTTTTGCAGCTCTCATTCTCTTTTATTTTGTTTTCTTTTTATTGAAAACTAGCAAAGAAAAGCTTTGCAAAATATTAAAAGAAAGGTCAGGAATAATTTTTTTTAAATTAAGTTAAATATTCACAAAGACAGCACCAAAACCAATTATGCTATTCAATGTGATCTGTATGACACTAAATTCTGACAATCTTGATTTGTCAAGTGAAACAGTGCAATTTGGCTCAAGTCCTTTGTCTCAATTTAGCTGTGCTGGCTTAATGACTGCAGCCTTGTGCTTAGAATTCATTGTGAGTAAACTGCCTTTTCAGAACCTGAAATTTCAAGGCTGAAGGACTGTTGTAATCCATCATGTTTGCATCATGCACTGTAATGCTAATATTTCCACTCTGAAAGTAGTTCACCTTGTAACATTGCTTCATCAAAGGTCGTAATTAATATTCCAATAGGAATTTCCTGTTTTACTGGGAAAAGGTTCCATTTGATACTAGTTTTATGAACAGGATATTGGTCATCAACTGTATGAGGTTGCATTTTATAAATTACCTTTTTAAGTCATCTTACTGACACTTCACACAACCACTATTCTTATAAATTAATTATTTAAAATAGTTATTAAAAAATGAGATGTGAAAATACTTTCAACCTTTTTTGCAGCCTTAATGCACATGCTTCCTATGTATCTATGTAATTTTGAAATAGCTTAAATAAAAACTTTAGTCCTTACTTTTGCTCAAGAACATTTCATATTGTCCCCAATAACTAATACTGACACACTTGTTTATTGGTAATAAACCTTTTATTTGCTATAACAAAGGAAGAATCTCATCTTTACCCAATGTACTTTAAATCATAAGGAAACTAATTTTTTTCTGTTTGCACTGCATGTATTAATTCCATATTCTCAACAGAATATCCATATTGATTAAGAAAGAAAAAACATCATATGGAAGACACTTGGTGTTATGATCAGCTTCCAGTATATGCAAGAAACAGTCCTTCAATGATTCAGTGGTATGTTAGTCCTTCCAAGCTGGGTCTGGAATAAAAATGCCCTGAAAATCACAGACTCTCTGAAAAGTTATTTAGTACAAGTTTACTAACAGCTCAGTAACATTTCTTGAGATGCTATTATTTTATTATTTCCTCCCATTTTCATTTTTTCTGTCTTTATAAACCCTTTTATGACCAACACAAAAGTAGCTTTCATAAAAGAAGGAAGCTGTTCCATAAATCTTTTTTTTTTCTTGTAGCTCCATTCAAAGCTAAAATGAAAGAAAAATACTCTGTCAAGCAAAGGAGTTTTAGAATTATGTAAAATATGAGCTTAAATGTGAAGATAGGACTAGATTTTCCCCTATGCAGCATTTTACATTATTCCAATTAATTTTCAACTCCCAGTTTACTGCCCCATCTCACAAAGTCTTTCTACAATTCTTCACATGCAGTTCTCATTCTTACTCCTCTAAGTCGGTATCATCAGGAAACTTTGTTACCTTGCTATGCATAGCCCTTTCCAAATAATTTGTGGCTGTGTTGGATTCCTTTCTGGACTAGAACTGGGACATATAAGAAAAAGCACTGTTCCAGAAGCTTGGCACAACCCAAGTGCAGAACTTTTGCTATACATAATTGGATTATGGAACAAAGGGTGCGAAGAGATTCAGAAGGCACTGTGTCTAAAGCCAAGAGTAACAGGGAAGTACAAGACAAAGCTCTCTCTTTAACTTTTGGGAAAAGGGCCCATACCACCTCTCCCTGCACTGGTCTTCACTGTTGCGTGACTACCACTCCCACAGATTGCCAGTGGGAACAGGCTCCAGCATTGCTTTCAAAGGGAGTTCTTTAACATCTTGAGGAATATGAAATGAACACACTTAAAAGGTGTTTAGGAACTTTAACCAGTTCTATTGAACTGGAAGGTGACTCATATCCCTCCATGACCCCTTTATTTTGTCCACTGCAATGAAGTTGCTGCTTGACTGCGTTGTCCTACTCATTTGACAGCTGTCAAGTTGAATAAAAACTGGTTATTGGACTTAATATTTTGGACACATTATCTTTCACCTGATACACTGCTTGATCATACTGCTCCGTTGCTGTCACCATATCATTCTCTGTTATATCAGCCCCTGTACATCTCAAAGATGTTTTCATTTTCCAGCTAAAACACCTTGTTTGCAGTTTAATTTCAAAACAGAAGCAGCAAAAAAGGCCCTTTGTATACAGAGTACTAAACATAGAGATACAAATGTTCTGCATCAAATTTTATTTGTTACTATCCATCTTCTTCTTAAAGGGCAGTGAAAATAGTTCTGCCTGTCAGACAGCTCAAAACCTGTTTGTTGAAAGTCTGCAGTGCTGCTGAATTCAGGTCACACACATCTAGAGGCATTGAGATGCAGCATTCTTTCTTTCATACTAGCAGGACAATTAACTCAGTCTATATGATCCCTAATCCTATTTTACTTTTGCTCTAGATGCATAGAATGAAAGGCTTGTTCATAGAGCCACAGAAAATTTCGTTTGGAAGGGATCTCTGGAGATCATCTGGACCACTCTGCTTAGAGCATAGCATATAACTTCAGTCCTTCATCATCAAGCTGCTTGGGCCTTTTCTAGTCAAGATCTGAGTATCTCTAGGGTTAGAGATTCCCCAGTGCCTCTGAAGTGTTTGCTATTAAAGCTGGTTATAGTGCTAAATTTTAAGTAATCCATATTCTCTTTTCTACTGTTGTTCAATTCTTTTAGTCTGTGCTGATCACATATGGATTAATTAACCATGTGTAATACATGAGAAATACACATAGCTCTGCTCTTAGTCTGATAGAATTAAATATTTCTGATCAAAAGTTTTTTAATAATAACAGATTACCTTTAAAAAGCATCTCTTTTTCTTTAAGCACATCATGAAGATATAAAACATCTGGACTTCTTATTTTGCTCTTGAACACTCTTTACAGCTAATAAGTGATGTTTCAGAATCAAATAGTAAAGCTTAGTATTAGCCATATCTGCTTATCAGTAGATCTTTATCCCCCTGGAAATAAGCCTGGTTGACAACAAACCTGGTGCCACTTCTGCAATTACTAGGCAGGTATATTGTAGAAGTTGCAGCTTCTCAGACAAGCGGAGGCATTCAAGAAGAAATAAAGTAATGCAGAAACTCTTGGGAAGTACAGTTTATGTTGGGGGGTCTGCAGTGTAAAAGTTTGATCTGCACCCACAAAATGCTCCTCCAAGGCACATAATCACAGTGCAAAGTATCCATTGGGCAGCAGAGGAGTTTCACAAGGTACTTTCCCTACATCCGTTGCACCTCAGCTCCTGTATAAAAAAATGGACAACTAATATAGATACTCTACTGCCTTAAAAAAAACACTGCAGGTTAATTACTTGGGTCCCTGAACTCTCACACAAAGGTATTTGGCAAAAGTGTACTATGCATCATTTCATGATAGTTTGGGGCTGTATCAGAAACAGGAAAATAATCAACTCTTCTAGTTCCCTTATCAGGGGAATTCTGAGGTCTTGTTCTGCCACTTGCCATCTAGCTTCTTAAAATTATCCGGATTATAATACCTGCTTTGTTGGCAAGAACAGATGAAAATTAAGTGTGCAAGATGAAAGTGCCTTTTGAAGGAGAATCTAAAAAACTGAAGTGCACTTTTGAGGACTGTGTATTTAGTTTACCTTTGAGCATCAAACTTCATATGAAAACAAACTGATGTGCCTGACAAACCCTTTATTAGTTCTCTTTTTATTTCTGAAAAACCTGTGCTGAGAACTATGCTGTTTGACATACTCATAAATTACTTACTATGTAAGAAAGATCACAGGTATTGGAGGTACTCAAAGATATCGCTGGTTGGAAAGAATCCCAGAATCATCCTCCAATACTACACAACAGCAAAATAATAAAATTGATCAATTTCATTATTGAAAAATGGGAGTTAATATATAAAAGAAACATAACCCTCTCTTTACAGGTATATTTAATATATATTTATTAGCTATTTATTAGTCTGAAAAAAATATATGGGGCATTCTACAGAAAATTTCTGAAAACAGCAAGTCAACACTCACAAGTAGTCAAAAAAAAGAGAAAAAATAAGAAATTATTGGGAAAATTATATTTCTAAAATTCACAGTATGTTCAAATCTTTAACAGTGAGTTTTACTCCAGTCATCCCACCTTTAAAAAAAACCCCCAAATTAATAGAATTGGAAAATGTAGAAAAAGCAACAGTGACGATCAGTGTAAAAGAAGTTTCCTGTGGAAAAAAGAATATATATTTTAACTGAATGTATATGTTTTAACTGCAGAAGAGAGATCATTTGTAGTGAAGAAGATATGGGTCCATAAAATCTTTGATAGTATAAAATAGAGAACAAGAAAATGAGTATTCATAGACATGAAGAGAGGCCATATTGGGAAATTGTCAGGTCAGTCCAGCCCAGAATCCTGACAGCTACAACACACTCAGGCCCATGTAAAGAGGGTAAGTCTGGGGTCAGCATGTACTCCTAGGAGACCTCAGTCTGCAACCATTTCTAATTTGGTTACTGTCTACATTATCAGGATTTCCATGGATTTCTTTTCTATATTCAGTAGAAAGATAAAGAGTGTTGTGATTATTCAGCCTGGGGGAAAGAAGACCCTGGGCTGACCATATTGTGGCATTTCAGTACCTGAAGGGAGCCTAGAGAGCTGGAGAGGGACTGTTCACAAGGGCGTGTAGTGACAGGAGAAGGAGCAATGGCCTTTAGCTGGAAGAGGGTGGCTTTAAGTTCAGTATTAGGAAGAAAATTTTTGCTGTGAGGATGGTGATGCACAGGAGTAGGCTGTCCACACAAATTGGGGATGTCCCATTCCTGAGAGTGTTGAAGGTCCAGGCTGGATGGGGCTTTGAGCAACCTGGTCTAGTGGAAGGTGTCCCTGTCTATGGCAGGTTGGGTGGATCTAAATGATCTTTAGTCCCTTCCAATCCATATCATTCTGTGACTCTATGATTTCTTTCCAATCTCCCTTTAATTCCACATAAACTTTTAACACCTACAAGATTTAAGGTCAAAGAACTGCAGTACCAGCTTCACCTCAACAATTTTATGAAAAGTTCCTTTTCTATCCATGTGAAACCAGTGTTGTGCTTTACCACCTTGCTGTCTTGCATTAGAAATACACAGTGAACACTCAGTCCCTACAGAACCCTGACAGGCTATTCATGTTTCTTAGACCTCTATCACATCATGATGAGGAATCTATTTACAGATTGAAGTAGAGTCTTATTTGGTTGATGCCACTACAAGAAAAATTCCACACTTTTGATAATCCTTGGTGCCCTTCTCTGAGCCCTTTTAAATTCTACCATACTGTCTGTAAGATGAGGCATCAGAAGTATATATAATAGTGAAATTGCAGGTCCTTCACATATTTAAGCATCTGCATTTTAATAATATTTCATTGTAAGGTTTATTCTCTTCCCAATAATTTTTAACTTTTAGCTTGATTTCTTGACTGCTGATGATCACTGACATTTTAGCTGAACCATCCATCATAACTTGAAGAGCTGGCTCCTCTGCAGTAAGGGTCATTTCAGAGCCCATCATTTTAAATGTGAAGCTAAGACTATTTTTTCCTCTCTGCTGCATTTTTCATTACTTCAAACAAAATTTCAATTCCCAGTTTATTGCCCCACCTCACAAGGTTTTTCTTCAGTCCTTCACTTGCGGTTGTCTTTTTTGCTACTCTAAATTGGTCAATATCATCAGCAAACCTAATCACCTTTCTATGCATTCCCCTTTCCAGATAATTTCTGGATGAATCAAATAAGGCAATTCCATATTCCTTGCAGGACAAGAGCTGGGACATATCACAAAAATTACTGCTTCAGAAGCTTAGTGCAAACAAAATATAATACTTTTCATATATAATTAAATTGTGGAACTCATGGTTGCATGTAGTTATGAGGATCAAAGATATGAAAGGTTTAAAAAGCAATTAAAATAAATTCAGGAAAGAGACCTCCATAATATACTAAACACAGTTATTTGATTGCAAGCTGAGATTTAAAAAATTGCAAAATGTTGATCATCAGAAGCTACAAGGTGCCAAGTGAAGGATTACTTTATATTTGGATCATTTCTCATACATTTCCTCTAAACATCAGCTTCTGGTCAGTGTTGGAGACAATGTACTGTGCCATCAGTGTCCAGGGCAAATACAAACAACTGATCCACTATGGACATTTATTTTTTTTAATTAGATACATATTTCAGATTTTTTTCTATGTTTCAAAATTATGCTTTTGTATCTTCTGAAATTGTATTTTTTCATTTTCAGAAGACACTGTATGATGAAATGTGCTACTAATGAAAAGTAATCAAGCCTAAATATTTATGAAATAATAAATCACTGCCCTTAAAAACCCAATGTCCATTATACAGGTTGAATATTCATTCCTCTTTAAATCTGTTACATATTTTTGAATGAGTTCTTCCTTGCTTTTTTGATCATTCCTGTTTGAAATTTCCTGAAAAATGTACGTCTTTAGTGACAAAAAGAAGATATGTTGATTGTTCAGCAGACAGAACAGCATACTGGTACATTTTGTTCTCATGATAGACATGATAGACAGTTTTGACTTTGAGAACAATTGACTGGAATTTGAAGAGCACACTACTCCATGGCAAATGTTTCAGAGGGAGCTTTCATCACATATTAACATCCCATAGGTTCTTCAAAATTAAAATCTCTTATTTGGACTTCAGAAACTGTTTCCTGTAATGGGATTACAATTTAATAAATCGCATTTCTTACCAAAATCTCTACTCCCAATTATTTACATATGCAATCCATGGCTAAAGCTCTCCTCCAAACAAATGTTCCTCTGTTCCTATATATTAGTAATGATAAATATTTTCTGAATTCTTTAATTAAATGCTTATACTGTAAGGGAACTGGCACATTTTAACCAATAGATGCATTATTTTTGTTTTTTTATTCTCCCTCACCTTCCTGATCTAACACAGAGTATTAATTGTGGGCATAAAATGTGAGCATAAAACACATTCAGTAACATACACCTTTTTATTAATATAATATGAAACCACTGGAAGGATATTGTGGCTTACTGTGAATAAATTTTCTTCTATATTTAAAATTTTGACTAAAAGATGAATTATGCAAATGAGATTGGCAAAGCTGAAACTCCCCTAACTTCCTAAGCAGGAACACTGTTGATAGTATTTGAGGAAACTGTAGGTTACAATGATGAAATACTCTAAATGTTTTATAATTAAAATCCAAATATTTTTTCCCTGTGAAAGCACAATTCAAAATGATGTGTCAATAATAAGATTTTGACCTCTTGTGCAGTATTGGTAAGGTGAAACCAAATGAGTTTAAAATTTTTTCTCCAGATCAATTTTAAACATAGTGGATGTCTCTAAGCGTCTTTTAAAGCTATTTGATATTAATAAGGTACTCTAATTTTAATAACACATATAAAACACTTTGGATCAAAGTACTTATTTTAACTTGTTAGTGTGCAAGACTGAAAAGTCTAAAAAAACTACTAACATGATACTTTAAGGAATAGGACTGATGATAAAAATTGCTATGTATCCATTCATATGAGCAATACTTCATGGGTTAAAAACACATACAAAAGAAATAAAAATAAATAAAATCTATATTCATTTTTTAGGATGTAAACAGTGTAAAATACCAGTTATACAACATTAAAAACAAGATGATACATGATTCTGTGGTTTTATTTCATTATTTCTTTTTTATTTCATTATTTCTGTATTCAGAGAATACGTCAGTATATTTTTAAAAAAAATTACTGACTTTGTCTCATTATCTTGAAAAAATAGCAGCCCCTTGTTCATGTGTTTTCATGTAGAAGATGCCCTCTGATATATACCATGAAATCACAGTGTGGTGTTGATTTACGCACATCTATTTATTTACAAAAGTCTTCTCCACAGACACAGAAAAACACTGAAAGACAGGAAAAGTTGCTGAAGTAGACAAACCCAGAGGTAAAATGTCCACTCATCACCACTCAGTTCCACTCATCTGTTGAGTGGGCTGGATGGGAGTGCAGTTTCCAATGGGAATATATTTTCCTGTGATCCCAGGCATGCCTGGCACTGCTGTAAAGCGCCGGAGCGTTGTGCCTGTGCTCAGCAAGCCCCAGGAATCAGGCAGAGAGCACAGGTAGGCTGGCTGCTCCTCTCCTCTCTTTCGCAGCAGGCAGTGATTCGATACAGCTGAAGGTCGACACTAGAAATGAGACATCCTAGCAACTGGTAAATGGTTTCCACACTGACTGCCTGCTAAAACAACTCGTAGACTACTTTGATTTAATAAGCAGTTCACTTTTAAATTCAGCAATCATTCTTCCTAATCTATTTTAATCTATTCAGGTGCTGCTAGTTTGAAAGAGACACGGAATTTCATTAATACTCATGGCATGAATAGGGATCAGTTAATTATTTAAAACAGAATCTCAGTTTTAAATGTTTCTCATGTTTAGGTTTTAGGAAAAAAATATTGGTGGAGGAAATACAGGAAGAATTTAATGTCCTTTTTTAAAGAATATAAATCAGAAATATGTGTTGAATTAAAGCCTTAGGGGGTAAAATTCCTTAAAGTGTGGATTTTTTTCTGTGGGCTCATGTTGAACAACTGCAAAATAAGAGAGTTTCTGGCTCCTGCTTGGCTTAAGCATGGTCAACTACCAACATGAGAAAGTCTGCAGGCGTTTATTCTAAAATATCTTGTAAAATGATCATCTGGTCTCACATAAAAGGTTGACTAATTACATATATGCTGGCTTTATACCTGTATGAAATTATCATAGATATTTTTGTATATCACAGTTATGTACAGTTATACAATTTTATATGAGACATTCTTATGTGTAAACACATGTATAAATTAAAAATTACACTCCAGTAAGTCTTTACAAAATTCCTACATTCAACCCCCATTTCACCTGTGGACAGAAATTAATAGATTCAACATGACGAAAGCTGATTAAATATCTATGAAACAGCTCAGATGACCTGTAAAACATCTATGAAATATCTCAGATATTTTGTTAAACATCAACAAATTGGTAAGAGAGATCAATCCATAGGAAAGATAATTCCTATAGGAAGGCTTATTTTAAATTACTCATCTGCCAAAAGAGCAACTAAGAGGGGAGTAAGTAGTCAATAAAAAATTCTAAACAAATTTTGTAAAGAAGACAATAAATCATTTAACACATGAAATTTGGCAGTAAATAATACTGCTTTAACAGTATGTGTGTGTTTGTGTGTATGTTGCATATACACACACAAATTACGTATATTCACTAACCCACATTTAAACAGCCTGGCACATTTGGTGATTGGTGATTCTCTGAACTCATGTAGACCATGAGATAAATTTCTCAAGAGAAGCAACAGAATCTCAGTTACACTACTGCTCAGATTAAATTAAATGGGACAAAACGCTTAGTAGGACTTCCAGTAGTTTGAAATGGCATCACATCATAAATGCATCTGTTTTCTAAAGAGAAATAATCTAGAACACCATATGACATTAAAACCTAACCTCTGCTTTCTTATAATGTTGCTTCTGAAAGGGATGATTCTGGTAAGAATGATCTAGATTAAAATTAAAATTCATCCAAGTCAATATTGCTTTCAATTCTTTGCTGTTCCTGCTGTGATAGTGTTGTGCTACAATGTACTGCCCAGTTAGTAGCAGCCTGCAGTGATATAATAAAGAACTAGGGGCAACCTTATTTTCACAGTGAGTTGATTTTAAACTAATGCAGCTAACTCCATGATTTTTGGTTCACCTCCCAAATTACAGACACTGATGGCTTCATTATTGAACTATACAGCACCTGAGAATGACTTGAAATATGCTGAGCAGAACATTACACATCACATAAAAAATAATTATGGGGACAAAAATCATGATCATATGAAAATGGCCTGAAAATTGGAGGAAATTTGTTAACACAGTGTACAGTGTTGTAAAACATGAAATAAACTAAATTAAAAATAAAATGCCAAATAAAATATAAAATACCAAAAAAATACCAAATATTAAATACCAAATTTAAAAATATAACTAAGTAGTCAGGTTGAAATTTTAAAAAATGCACACAGGAAATATTTATTATTGCCATATTCTTCCTAAATTGGATAAGCTAGCGAGTATGTGAATATTTTTCAGTGGTCTCTAGAGACATTTGAGATATCTCAGACCAATAAACATTACTAGAGAAGTTTAGAATGCATATTTGAGACAATGGTTTTGCTAAGGATCTGCTGCATTTGTTCTAAGTGTTCTGGCTTGCTACATATTTATTTGTTTATGACAGCCACACCTGACTGTTCTCCCTTTAGCTTTTTTTACTTTTCCATCAATGTTGAAAAAGTCACAAGAGCAAGTAAAAATATTAAAATTCTCCTTCTCTTGCATAACAAGATACATACCTAAGATAATAAGCTATATCTTAAATTTAAAATAGAATATGTACACAGTCATCCTTTCTCACTTTTTGATAGGAGTCTCCTCTGGGAGGAAGCAGCTGTTCTGGAAGAGGGAATGGGAAGGGATTGCTCAGTGCAGCAGAGAGCACGGGACATGCCAGGGATAAAGGACCAAACAGTGATGCAGGATGGTCGGACAGGGACTTGAGACAAAAGTCACAATGAGTGGAAATTTAACAAGAGCTACCCACAGGGCCTCAAAAGGGAGTGGAATGCATTCAGGGAGGCCCAGGGAAGAGGAAACACTTCAAAACAGAGTCAGATGTTTGGCTAAACTACCTAGGATGGTTCTCATAGAGAAACGATTTTCAAGTACAGTGTTTTAGGAGGTGGGTTCTGAGAACACAAACCCTCCTCATCTTCCCCTCTTCATCTTCCCACATCAAACAAATAAATCAATCCCCAGGAGCTCCTTGAGGTCTGACTGGGGAAAGGCCTATGAATTCTGCAGCAAGTATACATGGTGACAGGATAAACTACAGAACACTTGTTTTGAAGGTTAACTTTTTTTTTTTTCATCAGAACCAGCACAATTATTTCAGTATTAATATATTATCTTTTTATATTATGTATTTTGATAAATACTTATAAATTAGCATTTTCAACATTACTTCAAATTAATATGTTGTTATTGCTCAGCTGGTTTTCAGTGTGACGGTACATTTTTCATCACTGAATATGAAAAATGGGTTCTAGATTAATGGTATGGGTAAATATCTTTTTCACATATCCAAAACTTAGTTAAATATAAAACTCATTGCAACAAGAAGTTACAGAAATCACAGACATAAATTCTAAGTATCACAGACTCATTACTAAGTAGTTACCTGTTAAGGTTCCTGATCCAGAAGTGTACTCCAGCTCTGCATGTTCCTAAACTTGAAACTACTACAAAGACAGGAGTTCTTGTAATAAAAACATTGTGTAAATGCTTTGCTTTTGATAAGATTTTCTTAGGCTAAGATTTTTCTTAAGCTCTGATACCAGGTGCAAGACTGGATACTGTGTGATGTATTCTGGGGAGAGAAGCAGTAGCAGGATTTTGACAGAGATGTTGGCAATTAGAAAGGTGTGGGCAGAGGACTGCACTTATGTTAGGGGTTAACAGATGAAGGAAAAGATGACCTAGCTTCAGAAACTGAGAGATTTCATTGCAAATAGAATTATGAAATAAGTTTTCAACACCTTTTTACATCTCTTTTTTCTGATGGTTCTTTTCTGTCTATTGGTTCTGAACTGATTTTATGTCCAGTAGCCCACTTTCTGAAATGTATCTCTGCTCTTAGCAGTACATCCTGCTCTTGTGATTATGGTCCAAGAGTGCTGATTCATTGCTGCTCTCTCAAACCAAATCATATTAAAAAGTATTACCTCTGAAATAAAGACTATTATATGAAGTCATCATGTCTCACAGTGCAGTTTAATTACACAAAGGTAACTACCTATGTATCCACCAAGTTGTGGGTTCATTTTGTCTATAAGCAAGTAAACAGTCTGCTTATACTCCATTTACCCTTCCCACCATTTTTAGTAGAAAATACACTCATATCACAGTATTGAAGTGTATTATGAATTATACAGATCTATGAAAAACATTAATAATAAAAATAATGATGCAAATGAAAAAACTGAGTAAGATAATCTGGTGTCAGAAAAGGTTAGGTAGACTCTTGTTTGCTTTGATGTGTGCTGGTTAAAGTAAGAATTCCATTAGTAATAAATCTGCTAAGCTGGCTGCAATTTGTGGCCTTTTCCTCTATTTTTAATTTAATGATTTGCTATTACTTCTACAGTTGTGTTCCAATTTTTCCATGTCATCATTATAATATTTTAGCTAAGAACAATCACTCACAGATCAAATAAGCAAACAAAGTCCAAACAAATTTGGAACATCTCAAGGCCACATGACTAGCGTGACTTCACAGGAATTATTCTGTGTATGTAAAAGTTCTGCCTTGAGCTAAATGGCAGAGGAAAGCTATGCTTAGGACATTTGTAGAAATGAAATGCTTCTAAGTTTTGTCATTCCTATCCTTCTAAACACCCATTATTTACTTGAAGCTTATATTTCTCAGGTCCAGAATGTCAGCCTTTTATTTCTGCTTGAACTAATGCCTCACTTAAGAAGAACAACTGGAAGAGCTTCTGTGGGAAGCAGCCCACTGGAGTGAAACCTGGGCTCATGCCATTTAGCTTCAGACATTTCATTTAGGTGCCAGAACTTAAATATTTCTTTTCTTAACTCTTGCTAGCCAGGTTCCCAGCCTGAATCACTCTATTACAGTTTCTTTGTATTTTCACTGACATGAAAGAAAATTCAAGCAAATAGACAAGTATTTAGCTATTAAATGTAGGCTCTGAAGTCAGGCATTACACACACTCCCCAGTTGTGACTGTGTTATACAACATCAGAGATGATGTTACATAAATGGTATTTTCTTTGCATTTCATTTCATGAGCCTAAGAAATTGAAGACTAAGAAATGGTCTTATTAATAAAAAGGCTGAATTATAATTTATTTTGTCTGACACAAACAAAGATGATCTGCACACAACAAATGAGTATATTTCACAAAGAAAAAGTGCAGTTATTAGTAAAACAAGTTCATTTTGTTTTATCTGTTTTCTTAGGGGCATTATTTTTAAAAAGATATTTTAAAGTGAGAGATGAAAATGAAAGATTTTATATATATATATATATATATATATATGTCATTTTCATGTAATTATATATAGCACATTAAGAAGCAAGACAATCTATAGTCACTTTGAAAATGATAAAATCAGCCATGCTCATTGTTTGCTGTTGAGCATCAAGAATCTCACCCCTTTCCAACTGCAGTGTTTTGCAGCAGCTTCCTTTAATCACAGAGCCTTGAAGCAGCTCCCTTCTGCCAATCCTTGCAGCCGCATTGCTGCTTTCAGCTCCCCATCTAACAGACAAGTACATCTCAGTGTGCAAAAACTGCACCAAGGGAACACAGAAAGAAGAAAGAAAATCATTCCTTCAAAAGGCCTGGCAGAACATAAAGCATACAGCTAGAGATGTAGATATAAATTCAAACTCCTTCTAATTATATTTTTTCTGCTGTTGATTCTGGTAAAATATATATGCAAATATATTCTTAGCGAGTATTGAGCATTAGAGAGAGAGGGGAAAATAAAAAACCCCAAAATGGTATTCTGCAATTAAACTGATGTCTGCAAAACAGGAGATCATGCTAAATTAAAAAAAAAAAAAATCTCATTACCAGTAAGCCACCTGCTGAGATAGTGAGTCCTCTCAGAGACTACTGTGTCTTTTAATATTGAATTGTCTACTCTGGAGTGCAGAGGAGGGAGAGGAAAAAGGGGAGGAGGATCCTCGATTTCATTAGATTTTGAATTTCCTTCTGGAGGTGCCTATCTATCTCCCTTGACAAGATCAGAGTCTTAGGGCCTCACTTGGCTCCTGTCAAAGGTACAAGCAGCATGTTCAAGAGATTGAAAGCCAAAAGAAGACTCATGTAAAGCATGGAAGACTGTAACAGAGCAGGTACCCACATTGTTATGCTATTCATTCATAAATTAAGAATTCTTATATTTACACTGTACATAATGAGGGTAAAATAAAAAATATACACTTTAAATAGAAAGCTTTGGGTCAGACCCTGACTTCTTTTAAATTGCTGTAGCCCCATTATGAGCATCAGGTTATTCAGGTTAAAAAAATCATCTGAAGTTGCAACAATTAGTTGACAACAATAAGTTGCATTTGCAACATCCAAAGAACTGTATAGCAAGAAAATGGAAAATTCTACCATTATCTATCTTGAGAAACAAGTGTAGCGAATGTAATTCTCCACAGTCTAAAATACAACAGTATTTGCACAGATTAAAAAAAATGAATGCTAAGTGGCTGAAAATGCCAACAATCTGAACTGGTAAACTTTTACAACCAACTTACAAAAGCCTTCAGGAATTGCATGCAGTGTAGGACAGCACCATGTAAGACGTGTCATAACAGCACACTCTGGTAATGTCATTATTACCCTTCTAGTGATAACACCATGAATAGAATAGAGGCAACTTATTAAATTGTTGATCCACACCAAAATGAAGCTTTTTTATGGGAGTTTTGGACTAAGCACTAGTAATGCAAATGGAGAGGTTTTCTAAGTATATACACTTTTCTATGGGATTTTGAATTGCATTGTGTTTGTGATGTAGTACATGTAAAAATAAGCCATTTTTCTAGAGTAATACTGTAGAGTACCTCTTTTTTAGGACGATCTTGTTTTCAAATGCATTTGAAAATGCAGTCTAAGTAACCTGATTTTATATGGCATTACATAAATGTAGACAGGAAAAGTCATAAATGAAAACACACTACATAGTTTATGCTGCTTAATCTACACCTTTTTTGTAGCTGATGGGAATTCTGCCATTGAATTTGATTTTTAAAAATACTATGATGTTTTAAAAGTCCAATTTAAATGTCTTTTATCCACTTTTTTTTAAAATTCAACCTATTATTTCTGCTTTTTGAGGGTAAGCAAATGTTCAAGTTTTTGCAAAGGATGACCTGGAATGATGAGGAAATGGGCATCTTCTCTATGTCCCAGTCACACAGTAGACAATCAAGTCTAAGGCAGCTTTCTTGCCAGCTGCCTGAAATATTGCTACCTTGGCAGTTGTGGAGGAACACACAAAACTCAGCTGAGACACCAAGTACATCCCTGAGTCTAGAGTCACCCCAGAGCTCTGCACTTCCATTGCTAAGCTGCTGCCACTAGAAAAGTTACAAAGATGAGATGAAGTAATGCAATAACTGCAATATGGACAAAATCAAAATAGGTCACACAGAGCGAATGTTGCACTGTGGTGGTAAAAAACAAACTTATAAAGAACAGAGCAAGAGACAGAAAATATGAGGGAGCAATGTGGTTAAAACTTAGAAGCAGATGTTATGGCATTCTAACTTTCATTATGCTAGAGATGATTATTAATGGTCTGCCAGGCCAAGGAAGCAACGAGGCAGCACAATATGAAAATGACAGAAAATAATTTGAATTAATCTTAACAAATAAAACATGAATTTCAGAGACACCCAGTGAAGTGTATCAAATCCTGTTTCTTTCTGCTAAGCCTGGGATAGAAGTAAATTTTTAGCATTTTCAGGTGGTTTTTACACATCTAGAAAATCAAAACGTGAACTGAAGAAAGGGGTGCACTGGGAAATTTAAAAAAAAAAAGCACAAAATCATAAAATTGCTGACTTACACAAAAAAAATTAATTCTGGGAGCAAAATTGGTGACTTTCGCCAATTACAAAAAGATAACCTATGAACTCAATTGTCTACATTAGCATACTGAAAATACTGTCATTTCCTGTACATTTGTACACATCAGCTTGGGTTATAATTTAATTCTTAGGGCATTTCAACAGTAAATGAAACATTATTTCCATCTATCACTTACTACACAATCTTCATGCTTTTGTCTTTCTGAAATAACAAGCAGATAGTTAAAAACAGGCAAGGTGTAATTCACTGTTTTTAATACATGTCATTATTTTGCCTCCCTTTCACCTTCTTGCTGTATCCATCTGCTTTCTGCAGTGTTGTGCTTAGGACATGCTAAATATGCTTAATTTATGTAAACAGCCAGTGACAGAGCTTGTCATGCATGAAAGTAAACACTGATGTATGTCTCTGCCTTAGAAAGGACCTACAGTTAGTTACACACTGTGCAGTGTCTTGTGAAGGAGCCCTGATGGTTCACTCCTACCACCAAAGCAACTCCTGCAGGGACAGCGACAAAAGCGAGGGCAGGGCAGCCTCAGTTGGGCTTTATGTTGAAGGGCAAGATCGGCTGAATTTCACATTTCAGGGGTTGAATGATGTTTTAAAGCTAAGCTATATCACATCAACTTCCATGATAGTATAAGAAGCTTGTGGACAAGAGGTGTGAGTGTGCCTTGCCATGCAAGGCGACGCCTACACACACGTGTGACAGCGACAGGCGGCTCGGGGCGCGGGACAGCGCTGCCCTCGCCTTGCACACGATGGGAACCAGACGGGGATCGGCCCCTTCTCCCAGGCAACTGCGGGTATGAGGACACAGCGTTGAGCTGTGCTAGGGGATGTTTAGGTTGGACATTAGGAAGAAAATCTTCACAGAAAGGGTGATTAGATAACAGAATGGACTGCCGAGGGTGGCGGTGGAGTCACCATCCCTGGAGGTGTTAAAAGACTGGACGTGCCACTCGGTGCCACGGTCTGGTTGACAAGGTGATGTTTGGTCACAAGCTGGACTCGATGATCTCAGAGGTCTTTCCTGACCTAACCGGTTCTGTGATTCTGCCATCACCCCGCGCCGCCCGCGCTGTCCCCGCACGCCGCGCGGTTCCACGCGTGGAGCGAAGGAGCCGCCGAGCGAGGCGCAGCCCGCCGGGCAAGGCACGACACCGGGCACAGGCAGCCTGCGCTCGGCCGTGAGTGACTCCGAAGCCATGGGGCCGAGCGGGCCGCGGTGCCGGCGCCGACCCCGCCGGGCCGTGCCCCTCAGCCCGCGCCCCCCGCGGCTCCGGCCCCGCTCCCGCCGCCCGGGGCTTCCCCCGCTCCCGCCCGCGCCGCCCGGCGCCGCGCGCATGCTCGGAGCGCGGGGCGGCGCGCGGGGCGGCGGTCCTGCAGTGCGGGGCGGCGGCGGGCGGCGCGCGGGGCGGAGCGGGGGCGCGCACAGGAGCTGCGGCGCGAGCGGCGGCGGGCGCGCACCGAGGCGGCGCCGCGTGTCCCTCCGGCCCCAGCAGCGCGCGGGACCCCGGGCCCTGCGCCCTCCTCCGCACCGCGGACAGACCCCCGCCCGCAGTAAGTGCGGGGAGGGCCCGCAGGGGGAAAGGGGGGGGATCCGGGCTCCGCTGCCGCGAGGTGCAGGCGAGAACCGGCTGCCGGGCTGCCCCGCGCGGGGCTTTTCCTCCCGGGAAGGCGGCGGGATGGAGGCGCGCCGGGGCTGAGGCGGGGGCTGCGCGGCCTCGGCGCTGCTCGGCGGTCGGAGATCGTCCTCACCGGGAAAGTTGGTGTGCGCGGTCGGTGTGCGGGAGTTGTTCCGCTGGCGAGATGGAGGGAAATCGTACCCGCGGCGATTTGCCGTTAACTGTGGAGAGATGGGACCGAATCCCCCACCGATCCGGATATGAGCACCGACAGCATCCAAAGGAACAGCTGAGCTGTCGCGTAACAATTTGCGCTTGGAAACGCTTTGGTGGAAGAGGGAGTCTGGCGCTCGTGTTCGTTTGAAAAGGGATAGCGAAAAGGGCGTGATTTTTTTCCAGTAGGGAAAGGAAAAGAAAATAAAAGGGAAAAAAAGACCGTGTGAAACCAAGCGCCAGAGCAGCCTTCACAAGGTCATCACACCACGAGGGAGGCAAAAGTGCTCCCGATCCATGCGATCGCTGTATCGCTTTTCACAGTACCTGTAAGGGATGTTTTTATTTTATCGTTTAATTTATTTTACAGGAGAGGTGTTTGCAGGTGGTAGCGGGGTAGGTGCGGGGCGGAGGTGCCGCGCTCCTGCTATTTACTAGGGCATCAATCGGAGTGAAGATGGAGGTGGGAGGAGATAACAAAAGCTGGTGTGCGATCCTGGGCATCTCCCACACGAAGGCGTGAGAAGGAGGAGGGAAAGGAGACGGCAGGAGAGAGAATTTCATTTCCAAAGATCAAAACAAAAGGTGGAGCAGGTTGAGGCAGATCGTGAGCAGCCGGGGCGGAAAGCGAGGGAGGCGATTTCCGCGCTGACCCGAGCGGAGCGGAGCGCGGGGGCCGGGATGTGCGCGGCTGCGGAGGGAGGGAGGGAGCGCGGGCGGGGGCTGCCCGACCGGCGCAACTTTGCGCGCCAGCATCGCTTGGAAATAAGCTGCTCGCACCCGGAGAGACGCGCTGCTTGTGTGGGGCGAGGGGAGGAACGCCTGCCGGTACCCCGAGGGCTTCTTCGCCCTCTTCCTTCATCCCCCGGCGGGAAGGAGCGGGTCCTGGCCGCGGGGTGCGGGGGAGAGCGCTGCTCAGCGCTGCGGCGGGAACGCTTCCCTGGCGCCCGTGGTGCCGCGCCGGGACAGGGGTCAGCGCCGTGCGGGGCGCTGCCAGAGGGGACCCCAGCACTGCCGCCCTCCCGCACGGTTCGGTCCCGCCGCTCGCTGCCCGCTGCTGCGCTGCCCGTGCCGCCGGCTCCCCCGGTGCGAGGCTTTTCCCGCCCGCCCGGAGGTGTCCCCACCCCCCGGAGTCCCCCGCTCTCCCCACTGTCCCCACGGGGAAACGCCTCCCTCCTCCCGCCCCATCCAGGCGGGCCCCTTCCTGCATGGAGCCGCCTGCAAGGTTCCCCTCGTCCCAACTTGGCATCCCGTCCCCAAAGCCAAGAGCCTTTCCCCTTTCCTCTGCTGGGGGTTCCCCCGGCACCTCCCCGGCTTGCCCCATTCCGCCTGCCTGCTCCGGCCTCCGGCTGCGGAGGAACCGTCGGGGATTGGGAGGGACAGGCGAAGGGGGGGGGGGGGGGTTGATGTTACGCAACTGCAGACCCTCCGCTTCCCCGGCCCTGGAGGAGCCTGTCCAGGGGCTTTTCGGAGGTGGGACGGGGCTCTGCGGCTTCCTCGGGCGAAGGGCGGCTGGAGGCGGAGCGGGCGGAGCTCCGCTGCCGCGCAGGTACCGCGCTCCCGAATCCCGCACGACCCGGAGCGGTGCAGCAAGGCGGGGAGGGGGCTTACCTGCACCGCCGCGCTTCTCTGCTGACAAGCAAACGTGCAGATAACAGCGTGATGAAAACACCTGCCCTTTACATTGAAATTGAAATTGAAGCGTGATTGCTTGGGCATTGAACCCATAGTCAATTATCAAAAGGCCAAATACATGAATAAATTCCGTGTTCTTGTACAGAAGATGTTATTGTAACAGATGGGTTTAAGCAATACAGATACTTCTCCCAACATTTTTAGTAATGTTTTGTTATTAGTGTGGCTTTGGATAGACATTCTCTTCCTTCACATATTGGAAAGTTCAGATCTCAGAGGTATCACTATCTCTGTATGAAGAATAAAAACATGGACATATTTTATAACCAGAATATGATATGCAACAGATTATTAATACAGAAAAATAAGTGTATGTGGAAGCTCAGTCTCTGTAGAATACACAATCACTGTCCCTTTCAGAATGTGTGCATCCTTGTAGTTGTTTCTGTCACACATTTTCAGAGTCATTAGTTTTCACTACTACCCTATTACTTGACAGAATGCCTTTCCTTTTTAAAGACCATAGTTCATTTAAGAGCATCGGTTTGCTTGAAAGATCTCCTAGTACAGTGTTCATACAGCACAATCCATTTCAGGTTTGTGGACTGCGATCAATTCTAATTAAAACTTTAATTATGTTTTTCTCCATTCCAACAAAGCATGAAGTAGTCTGGCTGATGTTGCTGTCAAGGAAAAGTAAGGAAACATGTTCTTCATCTTGGTTATGTGTTATTCCTGCCTTTTAATTAAGGACTGAATCCTTAATCTTGTTATTTATCCACAAACTTTTGTGACATAGGGCTGTAATATTTAACCAGTTTTCTAGGCTGCCCTGTCTTCTTGACTGATACAAAGGTATACCTGCACAACACTGGTTTTTCAACGTGCTCCTTGTTCTGGAACATGCAGCTATTGCCCGCAGATCAGTTGTGTCATCAAGCGGCATCTACTCCGGAGTATCACAGCGTTATGTAACTCACAACACAGAGCAAATGCCAGAGATGTCTCTGCCGCTCCCTTGTGCGGTTCCCTGTGTGCCTTCCCCTGCTGTAGCGTACAGAACACTCGGAGCTGATGCCACCCCACAGCACCAGCCCAAGGGAAACTGTGCTCTGGCCGGAATGCTGAGGCCAAGTCTGACTGGGATGTGGTGGGGAGGGCAGGCTAGGGCCGAGCAGAGCCGGGGAATGAGGTGGCTGTGCAGGATGGAAGCGGTGCAATGCCGCTGGCTCTGGTGCTGTTTTGGAAAAGGCGCCACGTGTCCCAGGCTGCGACATCCTGCTGACTGCAGCGTGTCTGGGGTCTGGGGGGATCCCGATGTTCCTTCCAGCAGGGTCCTCCTAGAGAGCTGCAGCACCATTGTGCTGCTACAGGCCTCTTGGCTTTTCTTTCTGTCTATACACTCAGTATAGCTGCAGGATCTAAATCTAAGGATACAGGTCCCTTAACAAACACATGAACGTGGTGAACTTTGTTGTGGGTGATTCCGTAATTGTTTACATTTCAAGCTGTTGTCCTGGTTCTGTTTTTCAGTTTTGGAATTGTAATGTTATGTCTGTCTGCGCAATGGATTCCAAAGCTTTTTTTGTATTGTATCTGTGCCTCACGCTCCCATTTTAGGTATTCAGTTCTGTCGACCTTTGCAGATTCCCATAGATTTCCAGAATTTTATGTCACTTGGCCAAAAAGTGCTGGCTCATCCTCTAATTGTGAATCAAACAGCAATGTACACTAATTAAAGATAGAGTTAGAAAATATAAAGTACGGTAGACAGATCTGGTTTTAAAGTCCTAGGAATTGAAACACGCAGCACTTACCCTGAGCAGCTGTGCCCCTTGTCTGTGATGTTAAACATGGTCAGCACCGGTCTTCATCCTTTTGTTTTTAATAGGTATTGTTTTAGCAGTGTGCATTGGGGCTAAATACCCTTTGATTTTGAGTGGTCTGTAAAGAAGCTTGTTTCCAGCTGGGTTTGATTGCCCATGGATGCTTTGCTTTCTTTAATTTTGTCTTACATTAACAGAGAAAAGCACTGTGTGATCTTCCTGCATTATTTCTCATGCCTAATTTTGATTCAGACTGCTCTATAATGAGCCTAGACCATTTAATCTGTCCCCATTTTCTTTTGGGTTACTATTACCTGCATTTGCACACCTTTTGCCATTCTCTACATGCTTGGGCTTTTTCTTCCTTCAGAGTGTAATTTTGTTCCTTCTTTTTGTGCATGTTCATTGCTTTTTTCGATCGCTTTCCACCTGATCAGTTATTTTCTTTTCTGTATATTTCTTTCTTGGGAAAGACCATGGTTTACCCCATAGCTTGTCTCCATGGCATTGCTGAAAGCTCTGTGTGGTACAGTAATACAGCAAGGCTGTGAGCATTTGCTGTGCTGAAGATGTCAGGATCCAGATGGGCTCCCATCACAGGGCGGCGCTTTCTTACCTCAGCTCCAGCTACTTGTCTTTATTCATAGAGAGAGAATCTTACATTTTTACTTTTATGCTATTGGTCTGACTGTAATAGCTATAAAACTTCTCAAAGAAAATTAAACAGATGATAAAAAGGATATTTGTTCATGTAATGCAAAATTTCGGAGTAGTGCTACAAATTTTTATTGCTTTTAAGTTCTAAAGCGCTAAAATATATATGTATTTTTTATTTTTTTAACTATGTCAATGTTACCCACAGGGTCTCTGCTTTCAAGAGCTTTTCCACATTGGGATGTGAATGTGACTGAAAGGACAATAATACACTTGTAAGAAATTAAGGCAGATCGTTAGAAATAGTCTCAAAGATGAAAGTTGAAGAAAGCAAGTAGTTTCAAGGTGACAGTTGAAGGAGAAAAAGATAAAAGCCACTTGATAGAAAAATTCACTGTTGATAAAATATGATGCTGTTTTTCTTTGTGATTATTCCCCTGAAGAAAGTAAGGAACAGAATATGTTTAGTAAAATAACTTGTAAAACCACAGCTAATTGAAATAAATTGTGCTCCTTGGGAGTGAAAGGACAACTGCATATTTTTTTTAACTAAGCATTATGTGTTCTGAAATTATGATATCAAGGACAAAAGAATACAAATTATAGATATTTTTTAAGATTTTAAACCCTATAAAGTCATATATATAATCCCAGACTGTAAAAATTAGTGGAATGTATTATAACTTTCTCAGTTTCACTGTTTTGAAAAATCAAGACTTTGCTACATTCTTGAGTTTGTCAAGAATCTACAAGCTTTGAAATAATGAGAAGTGATAGTTTGAGATTACCAAGTGATTCTTTTAAGATAATTATCATAATAGAATTTCTTAATAGGAAGATAAAGAATTTTAACATCACTTTACCATCTCAAAGCCTTTTGAGGAAGATTATCTACATAATCTGTATTTAAAAAGTCTGAGTTGATGTGCAGGAAAAAAGATGTAGTGCTGATTCCTATCGCTTTTACACCAATATAAATATATGCTACTAAACTTTTTGGTTTAAATGACCTTTTATCACTTTTGGCTTAAAGCAGATTTAATCTGGAATAATTGATGATTTCAGAGAAGCATCATGCAGCACTGTTAAATAACAGGAAAAAAACCATTTTACTTAATTTCTTGTTCACTAACTTAGACTTTCTCAAAGTTCATTTATGAAAAGATCTAAAAATGGAGATCCATAATAAAACTTACAAGTGGTGTTGAAAAATTTGGTTTTGGTCCTCTCAAGGTATTTTCATACAGTAGTTAGGCATAAAAAATAGTAATTTTGTTTTAACTTCTAAAGAGTTGAATCAACCAATATGATATCAACCAGTGGGATTAATTTGGTTGCTCAAACTTTGTACAAGTCAAACTATATACTCAAAAAGAAAACAGATTGTGACAGAAATTTACAGAGTTTTTAGACTAATAAATATAAGGCTCTAAAACTTTTCATGGAAATTACTCTTATTAGTTTTAACTTCTAGCTAAATAGAAAGTTTTATGTTAGAGAAGAAAGCTCTTAGGTTCATAAATGTTTAAATCTACAAGGGAGATTAATGACCATTTTAAGCAAGTCTAGCAGAGGCCATAGCATTTGACTCAGTCATGCCTTTGCTCTCCTTTTACATACAAATTTGGGGGAAGGGAAAAAAATCAGTCTTGATTTAGAGACCATGGAGAATGGAAAATGTATCTCTGTTCTCACTAAGCTTTTTTAGTAATTAATTATCCTTAGTGTTAGAATGTGATAGTTCTAGACTTAATTATGAGTTCTTGAACAGTCAATCCCCAAAGCAGTTAAAAAAAAAAATCTTAAAATAGATCAGCTGTTGAGCCTGGTGTGTGTAGAGTACCTATGACTTGATTTTAATATCTGAAAATAATTTCACAAAGGTAATATGTTACTGAAATAACAAAGGTAATATGTTTTAGTTTTTAAATGAAAGTTTAGGCTTCCACTTTGTAGAAAACATTTTTACTCAAAAGTAGATATTAAGTCGTTCACTGTAAGATGGAATCAAATGCAGTGAGGAGACATGAATATTATCCTTTTTGTGAACTGCATTTGAGAATATATGTGGTTTAATTAGACTTTATTCAGAATGGAGTAGTCTAAAATTAGAAACTGTTGTTTATAAAAGCTCTTACAATACAGCATATTTCTCTGTACTCTTATCTGCTATATTTAGAAATACAAAGTAACTGAAGACTCTTAGAGAATGAAATATGAGATATCAGTTAGTAGTTAGAATTAAAATGCTTTTGTTTTTTAGTAGAAGCTGGTGTATGTAGAGGAAAAAGTTAAAATTTTCTAAAGTTAGTGAAAGTGAACATTTAAGAAAGTTTTTAGCATTGAAAAGAAAATCAGCTTATATAATGGATAAAGCAAAAAAAAATTATTTGTGCAGTTATTGTCAACATCCAGTGCATATCCAGTCGATTTCATTACAGCCAATGTTCTTTCATTACACCAGCATATATACTATTCTTTAAACAGTCATTTTTCTTTTTAAATATACATTTTTTAAACCATACAAATGAGTATTTGTGAATGTTCTTAAAATTCATGTTTTGAATGGCATAAAAGGCTTTCAGTTTGGAAGACTGATAGCCTGAAAAGTAGTTTTAGTTTGATGCATGAAACATCTGATGATACTGATGATTTTTGCTAACCAGACTGGCTTGTACAAAAGGACTGCATCTTCAAATGTCTAAAAAAGTTTGATCTGTTGTTTTTGGGAAGGGGAGGTTGTGGGGGGAAGGATTTTGTTGTTGTTGGGGGATCATTGGGTCTTTTTTTTTTTTTTAATCTTAGATATGTCACATCAACCACATTGTGAGGTTGAACAATGCTCAACATTGAGCTCCAGGTGATTTGGAATCGGGTCCTTGCTATCCATACAGAATGAGAACATTTAGAAGAATAGTATGAAATCAGTATGTTACATGTTAAAAATATATTATGCATTCTTAAATAAAGAGAGCCAGATAATCACAAACTGGTTTTTCCATGTGCATAAATATTCTTGCTGTCTGTCAGTGAAATCCTAACAACACACCACTATTACTGAAATGCCAAAGTGCTTAACAGAAATAGCTTCTAAGACTCCTTTTCCTCCTCAGGTATGGTAAGAAGACCACAAAGTAGCCTTGATCATTCTTCATAAATAGGTTTTGTTTGCAGAAATTGTCCCCACACTGGGTGAGTTCTTAGCTACTTAGTTCAGTGGCTATTGTTTAATCATTTAAATTCCTGTTTGGGAAGGTTGCACTGTTGGAAGGGGCTGTGATGTTTTTACATTTTTCTCACGTGTCTGCCACAAAGAGGTGCTACTGGAACACAGATCAGTAAGTAACATTTGTTTCTACATGGTTTAAGAGGTGGGCATTACTCAGTCAGGCTTCCTACTCTGTTATATTAGAATATAATCATGAAGTGTCAACAGGTACTAACTGCCTCATGTCTTATCCTTAGCTTTTACTGATCCCTTTTTTCCTCCCTCTCTGGCTCTGCTTCCTGTCTTTGACTCTGCTCCAAAGTCTCCTGTTGCCTAAGAGCCTCCCTCTCCCTGGCAATACTGGCTGTGCATCTTTAACTGTGTTGGATGCCTCCTTCATCTTGCATTTTAGCTGTGGTTTTGTGTTTGCTTTTTAAACTGTGAGCTTTATAAAACAAGGATCTGACCTTTGCATATGTTCTAGAAAGTGCAGCTGTATGTACAGTGCTATAAGGGTAAATTTATTAAAATTCTAACAACGTATAAGACATGTACTCTGCCTACAGCCTGTGCAGAAAGATAGGGTGCAAGTACAGGGGTGGAATGGAGTGACTTGCAGCCAATCCATGCCTGGTAGCAGGGACTGGGTTTGCCTCCTGCAGAGCTAATTAGGATGCATTCATACATGTTCTGCTTCCCCCCATGGGGCTGTTCACAGTGGCAAAGCCAGAGAGTGGAGAGCTGGCTGCAGCACACACTGTTCTCCAGCTCTTGGGCTGTGGTGTAGATACACCCTAGAATATGTCCTAAACAGCTGGGTTTGTATATAGATAGCTCTAGATATGTACAAGGTATCTGGTACTTTCAAAGAGAAGTCTGTAAGAAGTCACAGGACAATGTAAACAGATGCTGAGTACAGCTGTGTTCTGTCTGTGTGTCTGTCTGTCTGCTTTTTCTGTTGAATCACTCTCTTCAGTGCCTTAACTCTTCATCACAGTGCAAGACCCAAGATGTTCTTGTAAATCTGCAGAGTAGAAACACAGCCTATATACCTCTTTTCTTTTATATTTTTTTTCCTGGGATGGGGAATGTTGGGGGAAAAATATTCAATAGAGACTGAAAATGTTACAGTAATTTATGATGACATTCTCTGTGGTTTTTATTCCTGAACAGTGCTATAAATAGTTCTATTGTATGTACCTATCATCTAACGCCATTGTTGTCAATTTGCTTAACAAAACTTATCCCTGCAAGTCCTTCAGCTACAAAGCAGTTTGCTTTCTTTAGATGAGAATGAGCTAAAGAACAGTTGGCTAGTTGCTTCTGTTGTTTGTGAGATATATTTTAGATTATTATGTTCTTCAAATATTTGTAACCAACTGTAGATTTTTTCATAATGTTCAACTATAAATAAATGAAAACAGTGTAACAAAGATCTGAATTGTTGCTTAAGAAATCCATGGTGTATATAAAATACATGACCAATTTTTATTTCAGTATCAAATGCTCCTAGCATTACTTTGTATTGCTTTTTTAATGTTGGTGAATTAAAGCTAGTCAATTTAAAATAAAACACTGCAACTTCTTGTGCTTCAAATACATGAAAAATAACTGTCTGACTTGAGTTTTAGTGGGTGTCTTGCATTGCACAGTCAGCTGAGGAGGAGACAGATATTTTTTAAATTGCACTTTCTTTCCATATAAATTGCAAGGTCTTGCAGTATATGACTCATTTCAGCTGCTAGCTTCTCCCTGTTGCCAACAGGAGTATATTAGTGAAGACCAATAACAATATATCAATGTCAGCTCATCTCCAGATAAAAGAAAGTTCATGAAATGTTCAAGGTTGTTCTGTTGTTGTATGTAGCAGAGATAGCTGGAGATTGTAGTTCTTGTATTGCCCAGTAAACCCATCCATTTACTGTTGACAGTATTGATGTATTCAGAAGGTCTTCAACATCTGAAGCTGTGTGAGACAACTAAGTCATTCCCTTATTTTTCCAACTCTGCATTTTGTCACTCTAACTTAGGAGATTCTCAAGTCTATGAAGAGTACACGGCAGCTTGCAGCCATTTCAGTCTTGTACTTCTGTTTTCTTTGAAAATACCTTCAAGACATTTGCAGAAATTGGCATTTTTGGTTTGTTCTGAACGGGCAAAGTTAGTGGCATCACTCTGGGCACTTGACTAATGAGGTACTCTGCCATAAACATTGAGTCTGGGTGAAAGAAACAAACAAACTAAAAAGGTAGCAAATTCATACAAGTTATAAAAGCAAAGTCACCCTCTGACAACTATGCTATGCTACTTTGCCATGCTTTAAAAATTCAGATTACAGTGAAAGTGAGTTCCCTGTGGTTGTAGAGTGAAAAGAAATCTGTGCCATCAGTGGGCAGACACATTAGCAGCATTATTGACAAATACTGACATCAGGAAGTCTTTAGGAGCGCATGAAAACATGGCTTGGTGGTCATTATTAAAAATTACCATAGAGTTAAATGTGAAATGGAGACTTCTGGGTTAATCCCTTCCTGAAGTAACTGGACCAAAGTCCAAGGCCTCTGGACAAATGTAAGGACTCTTCTCTGAGCTGATCTGTCTGATCCCTACTAGAAAAAATTTGGATCAAGGAATGGATATGAATACTGCAGAGTACATGCTAAACCACCAAAACATGTCTGTGAGTAAGCGGATTTAAATACATGGGGAAATCTGTTGCTTTGAACACACAGAGTTGACTGGAAATGTAGGTGTAAGTGTTCAGCAAGCTCTTAGCCTACAGGAGACGAGACTCGGGGAAAGGAGAAGGTGTGATCATGAATCATGTCAGAGATGTAGGCAGGATCAGATCTGTGAGGATTTCAGTGCTAGGGAGATTCATTTTAAATGAATCAAAAAGGAAGGAGGGAGCAAGGAAAAGGAGTAGCATAACATTTGAAGATAGCAGAAGGCAAAGGTGTCAACATCTAGGAAACACTGAGTGGAGTCTCTCACCAAAAGGGTGATTAATATGAAAAGTACTAACAGATGCACTACTTTTTGTGATTTTTAGGTGTTGTGAGAAAACTCCATGGGGAAAATTTGAGTTTGCAGGAAACATTGAATTTAATGATAAATCCATTTGATTCTTGCCACTTTTCTCTGAACTACTTCTTCTGATGTAGTAACAGAGAAGCTGAATGAGAGCTGTGCCAGGGCAGAAGCATCTGAGTTAGGTGCTCAGAGGAAGCTCCTACTGACCTGCCAATGCCTACCTCAGCTGTGATACCTTCTCTGTGATAATTGTGTGTCATCAGATGGGTGATAGATGTGGCTGTTGGAGAAAAGGAAGGAGAATTGAGAGGTTTTAAGTCACATACAAGTCCTAAAAATGACCACAGAAACACCCCCAGTGCAGGCTCTCTTTGACAGTGAGCTCTGTGTGGGTGCAGGGGAATTTGCTCATCCAAAGGCATTTGGGACGTGAAACTAAGTGGAGAGAAGGATTGGAAAATAAAATGTGAAGTATTTGCATAAGACTTTATATGTTCTCTCATCATATGATTCATTGATCTTATGACTGAACAGCTGTTCTTAAAAATTCTTCTTTTCTGAAGTAAAAACCTGTTTGGAGAGCTGATTTTGAAGAATTTATGTGACAAGTTGCTCATTGTTTTGCATTTGTATTTATGTGTCATGTATTTTTTCACTGCTGATGCCAGTTTTGAGTGGGATATGGCAACTACAATATTGGCAAATTTATAGAATTTAACATGATTTCATTCACTTAGTATTATGTGATGATGATGCAGAAGGCAGAAATGTACCTTTTCCAAGAGCTTTTAGAGAATTGATGGCAAAGCAGAGGATGGAATCCCAAACCCTTATTCTCAGAGAACTGTAGACCCTGTTTTATGCATGTGCTTGACCACAGTGCTAAAACTGATGTTCCTGTCATGGGATGAGTTCAGTTAGCACTGATAAATTTAAAGAGGCTGTACAAAACCTCAAACATTTTCTAGTTGTTGCAAGTCAAGGTGGAAAAGCATTTGGCAACTTGTGTAAATTTTTCAGTTCTAAGTATTTCAGTGCCATACATAAGTAAAGGTCAATCTCTGTCTCAAAAGAGTTGTTCACACAGTTCTGGTATCATTCCCATATCTATGACTGTCTTCTGCCAGAGACAAGTAGCACAAGATTTGCTGGGGGTGTGACCACATCTGGGGTTTTAAAAGAAAGAAGATACAGGACTAGAAATTTTGGATGGAAGCGGTGTCCCGTTGGATTTCTGGTGTGACACTGGTGTGCCCCAGTCTGTCTGGGCTATGCCTGATTGCCCCAGCACCAGGTGATCTCTGCTCCTGGAAGCAGGAGGGGGAATATGGCACCAGCTTAAGCTGAACTTTCCCTCCAGTTAACCCAGCCTTTCCTGGCACGGCATTATGGCCTATTTTTTTTTTTTTTGTTTTTTTTTTGTGGTTTATCTCACCCAAATGACCCTTTTTTTCCTTTTCTGGGTAAAGAAGCATGACCATTTTTTTCTTATCTACCTTGCACACGGGCCACACAAATCCTGGGATATACACAAGACATTAGGTAAGGAGTTCTTTTCAAAAGTGAATATGGTTCTTTGGAGAGTAAAGCCCTTTTTGGCAGGAGAACTGGACTGTGTCAGATTAAAATCAGTATGTAATCATCCCATGGTGCAATGGGAGCAATACAGAGCTGTGATCAGCCTGTGACCCGTTCCTGAGGTTTGGCTTTCCTCTTGGCTCTTTGAGGCATTTGGTAGGAAGCTAAACATTGCAGTTTAGTTATATTGGCAAACCTTATAAATTGTTACGAGAGCATGTGCTTGTGTGTAGTTGATTAACTAAAGATTTAACAAAATTATTGAATAATAATAGTAAGTAACAAGTAATAAAAATAATAAATATTGTATAGCTTACATTTAAATCATTAGTAGCAGTAGCAGTCTAATTTTGGAATGTTTATGAAATGGAAACAAGCAGGTATTTACATGTCTCCCAGTTTCCTGTGCTTTTGCTGGTGAGATCTGTTGGGTGGTGTGATAATGACTAAATCTGATGAGGAGTGAACTGCAGAGCATGGACTGGGCTCTTCAAGTAGGTAGTGAGGAGGTGCACCTCTCTGTTATCTTTGGGGTTTAATTGCATTGGATTAAGTACATCATTGTATTGCATTTACATACAATTCTTATGTCAGTTTCAATTATTAGTTAAGCCATAGTCCTTGACATATTTTTCCTCTTTAGACTTTTGCATAAAAAAAATACAGGTGTCAACATGCTCATTGCTCATGCAATGTTGTCAAAAGTACTATGAAAAAATAAGGTCAGACCAGTTTCTCATTTGCATTTGAAGTTATCCTTTAGAAAGCATAAGACTGATCCCTGTGCTTTGTACCATACAGCTAAATGGTAAAGCTCTATAATGTACAGAAAAATTCCATTTTAGACAGGCTTTGTAGCTTTTTCCGTTGGACGTTGGCATTACCTGGAACTCAGTTTGACTGTGAATGAAGAGAAATGTGAGGATTTCTCAGTACAATGCAGAGAACAGGCATAACCAGTTGCATTCTGCTAATCCAAGGGTTGTGCCTGAGATTTGTCTCTGCAGTAAGCCTTGGCAGGAGTGGCTATTATCAACTCTTCCTTGTTTCAGAGGGGCATGGGTGTGACAATGTAAAGCCTAGTGCCTGGTAAAAATAGTGTTTTTAAAAGTACTAGAGGAGAAGAAAATGAAAGGTATGTATTTTATGTGGAATGGTCCCTAAATTGTGTACTTCCTGTTTTTCCTTTGAAAAATCCCTTATTCTTTGGCCAGCTGTGGGTGGTCATAACTTCCCATTTATTATTATGGCAAATAATTTTAAAAATGGAGTCATTTGAGCACCAGTCATGCTGGATATAAGCCAATTCAACTCCATCAGGCTCCATCAAGTTGTTATTAAGTGCTGTCCAAGTCCACATTATGGAAGACAAAAGAAGAAGATTTGCCATGTTTAAGAGTTGGTTATGCAATTTTTTTGAGCACGTTAGGACTCAGGAGCTCATACAGAAAACTTACCACTTTAGATGTGTATTCTAAAAGTAGAACTGCAAAGTCTGGTTGTTTTTTAACAAACAAACTTGCCAGTTTTACTCTGCTCCTGCAGCAGACTATTCAATGGGATTTTTTATCACTCTAAATGAAAAATTTAAATGTATGCTTCAGCTGTAGTGGGACTTTGCTTCGGCTGGAACAGCCCTGCATCCCATAGCTAGCTGAAAGGGCTCAGTCACTTGATACTTCTCTGACTTTTTCTGCCAGAAGTACTTTGACAGCACATGCCCTAATGTGTCACTGCAGTATAACTTGTTCCCAGGGGAATAGATGAACAAGCAGGGAGGAAATGATCAGCCTGCCTCTCTTCCTGGGCAGCTTGCATCGATCAGTAGGCAAGGTTGCTCCCTGCACTCTGGCATTCCTGCAAGGATTTTCCATATCTATCTTCCACTCAGCCAGAATCAAAACAAGCTGCAAGTAGTGGAAAAGCAGAATGTGGCTGGTGGGAAGTGGCAAGCAGCTCTTCCTGTGGTGAGCAGATGAAGTAGCTTTAAAAAAGATTATGATAAAAATATAGTCACTAGCTTACTCAACCTATCTCAATTTTTTCTCCTAAATTTATCAGATGATTTCTTTGAGTTTTGTGTCAGGTATAATCTCCTGTGCATCTGTATTGCATATATTACCTTATGTCTAGACTGCTTTTGACTGGAATACATATTTTCTTGGCTGGGAAGTAGGTGGTGTGCAGTGGAGCACAGAGGATCTGCTGAGGTCCTGTTTCTGCATCTGGTGTGGGCACAGCCAGCATCAGGTGTGTGCCTTGGGCAGGCTGGGAGAGCTGTGCTGGGGACAAGCCCAGGAGCTGGGGCAGTTCTGAAATCAGTGCAGTTCTGAAATCCAGTGCCACTCACCTCAGCACCCACCACTTGGTGACAACTGGCGCCTGCCATGAAGGTCCTCCAAGAGATTGCAGACCTGAAGACTGCACAGACACCTTGAATAATGATCCATTTTTCCTAAGATATAAACATCCCCCATCAGTTATGCCCAGGTCACAAGTTTAACCTTGCATTTTCCTGAGGTCTGGGTGAACCTTGGAGAAAAATTTTTGTACGCATCTGGGTCACACACAGACTCAGGATATTGTGCCATTACCTCTGCTCTGTAAGTTGGCTCTGGGAGAGCCTAAATTACATTTACCTACACTATTCATGGAGGAATTTGCAGATCTATGTCCAGCATTTGTGCAGAACCTCCATATGGTATGGTATGGAATATATAAATTTGTAAAGTATTCAGCACCAGTGTGCATGGCTTTTGTGGGGATTTAGGGATCTGTGGGGATTCTTTTAAAGTAGGTTTAATTTAATTTAATTTAAATATTTACAAAAGGATTCTATAGCTCACTGCAGAACCTTTAACTCTTTTGATTATTTTTATGTGGTAATTCTCCTTGCAGTGTGGAATGGTTTGGAGTGGAATAGACCTTTCCATTAGACCAGGTTGTTCAAAGCACCATGCAGCCTGGTCTTAAACTCCTCGGGATTCGGCATCCACAACTTCTCTGAGCAATCTGTTTCAGTGCTACAGCACCCTCACACCCTCCTTTCCTACTGATAATCCCTTATAACAATTAATAAATAATATGAAATTTATTACTGTTAGAATCTAGGTCTGTGTATCTTATACCTTCTATAAAGGAGGCTTTATAGCAGCCTTCCAGCACCAAAAGGGGTAAAGCTGCGGGAGTTTTTACAAGGGCATGGGGTGATAGGACAACGGGTAATGGCTTTAAACTGAAAGAGGACAGGTTTAGATTAGATGTTAGCAAGAAGTTTTTCACTAATTTGTCACATCTCATGCTGGCTGGCTGTGCCAACACCAGATTTTTCACTATGAGCATGGTGAGACAATGTAATAAGTTGCCCAGAGAAGTTGTAGGTGCCACAGCCCAGGAAATGTTCGAGGAGACTGAAAGGGGGCTTTGAGCAACCTGATCTAGTACAGGGTGTTCCTGACCATTGCAGGGGTCTTGGAACTGGATGATCTTTAAGGTCTTTTCCAAGCCAAATTATATGATTCTATGAAAAATGAGAGCCTACATTTTTAGTAGTAAAGTGAATTGCAAAGAGAAGTTCTCCTGTTCCAGATGTTCTTTGGGAAATGCTATTCCAATATATTTCCATGTATAAATACTCTTATTCTAGGGAATTATTATTCGTTGGAAACATAACTGTATTAACAAGATGCTTTCTGAAGAATAAGGAGGGAGTGAGAATATTGTCATGTTGAATTTCTCAGAAGTGCCCTGTGTATTTTATACCCACTACCGATTTTAACTTGAACTATTGCTCAAGTATAGGCATGTTCATAACGATTAAATTGTTAGAAGTGTTTAAAGGAATTACAGAAACTTGAAAAATGCCAGTTACCAAGGGAGTAAAATTACTCCTCTATATGTAAGAATAGAAAGCTAAGCCTGAGACTGAAGCCACAGCACCATAAATGGTCTTGCTGCACACTGTGTTCCTACCCACAAAATCCAGGATGCAATTACCTGGCTTTATTAGGCACAAAAGAAGGGCTGTCCCAGGAAGAAATTACCTCATCTTGAGGTTGGAACTAGGACAAAACTCTCTGATCCTGAGAAAGGTGTATTTACCTTTCTCAGGGTTTCCTTGCTGCTCCTGAGGCAATTGGTGGTTAATTGGTAGTTAACATCTCCATTTTGTCTGGGTGGCACAATCAGCCTCCGTTCTTTTTCCAAAAGCTCAGCTTTGTCTGAAATGCCACCATGTGACCCGTGGAGCTTGCTGCTGGTAAGCAAAGCTTGATGGACAGCCTATGCTGTTTCCAGGGTGTAGGAAACATTAGGAAATACTGACAAGATCATTGTGATGAAATAAATAGAATTCTCCAGCTGCTCTTTGTCTTACTTTGAAAACATTACTTTTTATGGCCACAGATTTTCCAATGGGAAACACTGAATACAGTTCAGGAGCAGCATTATCTAGGCTTCCACTGGTCCTAACTCCAAGAATCTATTTGGCTCCTTGTGCTGTAACAGTGTTAGAATTAATTCTGGTTTCTGACAGAAAATCACCCTGGAGTTAGTGCCTAAGGCTGCTAATGTTAATGCTGCATTTTTGCACAAGCATTTTTGATGCATAAATAACTGTTGCATTACATCTCTATCTAATACCCTATCTCAAGTATTGCATTTGGGGCACATTTAATGGTATTTAGTAATCTAAAAAGTGCTCTGTCAGAGCATACCACAGGTATCTAGGTGGTGGATGTAGTGTTGCTATTTATATCATAGTGCTCTACAAATAATAACACTCTGCTTCAAAGTGAGCTATAGCCATAAACCTGTAAAACAACTCCCCACAGTTCATCTTGATAGTCTGTTGAAATTGGACTGCTCTGACTATACCCCCTTCAGGCTCACTGCCAATCTCATATTTTATCCTGAAATTCCACAAGGAGACACTCAAAATAAACACTGCACTAGCAATTGCTTGAATTATACTTAAGGCAGTAGCAAGCACTGGTTGCACTTCAGCCTCTCTGTGGCTTTCTTGAAAATCCATGAAGTTTGACCTTCTGAATACATTTTGCTCTTATTTATCTCCCCTGTTGACTGCAGTAGGAGCTGAAGGAACATAGCTGAGAAGGGAATGGGTATATCATAGATGCTAACCTGTTATGACTAAATTATCCCTGTTAGTCCCACATTGCCCAGCCCCAGGAACTTTATACAGTGCATGTCTCCTCACTGGCTTGCTTTCAGCAAAAATACAGCTATTAGATTTGCTTTTGATTTTTCTTAGGAGGAAAAAAAAAAGAGTGAGCTACAAATTGCAGTATTATTCCAGGCACCATTTCAGAGATGTTCAGCTTTTTGTTCTGCAAGTGCTTTTTCTTTGCTTCTTTTGAAAATAGCTGATCTTATAATTCACTATTAAGGCCCAAAGGTGATCAAAATAGCCCATCACCAAGGTCAGTATACCCTTGAATCAGGTTTGCTAATTTTAAACTTCAGTGTTTTACAGAAAGTAGTGTGTTTAGCAAGAATAAAGAGGCAGAATGTGGGATTGGGACAATATGAATGTTCACACATTGCTGCCAATGAAAGCAAAGCTTGCAGGTCTAATTTTAGGCTTTTCAGCCTTGGTATTGTTCCTTACAGCACAGTTATTTTCCATATGATACAAAGCACTCCTTTTCTTTTCAAGTTTTATAAACTGCTTTAGAGAACAAAAGCAAGGACAAAGCGAGTATATGTCATGGTTGAAAGCAAATCAAAGAAGCTTAAGTAAGGCTGAAGTTAGGGATGGTTGCATGCCTCTGTATTCAGAGGACAATTCTTGAAGAAAAACAAGAATTTTGAGAAACATGTCACAAGAACTGGAAGTAGAGTTACATGGTGTCTGACTGGAACCCTTGGCTGTGACTGGATGTGCTTCAACACATTTAGTTAATTTACACTGTGCTCAGATGCCTAGTAAGTTAGTCCTCTTTAAAAATGTCAAAATGACCTGTGCTGTTTGGAGAAATTTTCAGGATACTTCCCTATCTCTTGGTGCTCCAAACTAAGCATTATAGATGCCGTGAAGATGTCACAACTAATTCTTTATGTAACACCAGATAGATGCTGTTTTCTAAAGTTAACTTTTTCTGAGACATTAATAAAAAAAAATATTTTATAGAATTATAGAAATGGAATACTGTAGAAATGGTTGTTTTCTTTCTTTTGTATTTTTTGTAGATTAATTATGAAGGACTGGAACCAGTTGATATTAAGTTATTCCCCATGGAAGTGCCAACAATGGTATTAACATGGCAAAAACACCTTTAAAAATCATTAAGTTAACATAGTCCCCTGTCATCTAAGAGAAGCTTATTATCTGCATGAATATGTGACCTGATTCAGAGAAATCAGAGAAATCTGTGTGATTTTTCTTAGTATGTCTGCTGTTTGAAGCTGGTTGGTCATTGGCTGTATGGGTAGAAAGGGTTTATTGGGAAGAAACTCTTCCCAGGGGTTCCTGTAATGCTGAGCTGATGTTTTGTCCCACAAGCTCAGCAGAGCTCCACTGCCCTCACTGGGCTCCACCAGCCAGGCAGGGCCAGGGTTTGGCTCACAAGGTGTGAAGCACAGTTTGGCTGAAGGCTCTGCAGTTGTTCCAAAGTGGGAGAGTCATACCAGTCTGAGCTCAGGGGATAGAATGTTTTTTCATGCCTTTCTAGCTGTCTAGGAGTTAAATGTTTAGTCTAAACTAATTGTGTAGATTCTTTTTGTTAGTCAAACAAGAGTAAGTATTTCCAGAGAGCAATTAATGCCAGTCACCTTTTATATATAGTTTAGCATGGAGTGAATTGCTTCTTGCTGAAATGGGTGCTTGTTTCTCTCCATTGCACATTGGAGCCTTGATGACTAGTTTAGATTAGATATCCAACTTCTAATGGCTACCACCCAGGTAGAAATACCTGGATTAATCAAGTTCCCTGCTACTGACTATCATGACTTCCCTGTCATTATTCTGTGTATGATTTATAGATACTGTGTTAGAGGAGTAGAGTCTTCTCTTGTTTTTCTTTGCAGTAATTTTAAACGGTTTGTCATTAATGGTACAGTTGCTCAGTTTTCTGTTGTTCCTGATCATATGAAAGTTTTTTAAATTGTGGCATTTCTCTCACTGACTGTAATCATTAATAATATTGTAAAAATCACTAATTCATTTCATGATGGAACAGATTAAGTTAAAGGCTGGTTGTTGGATGGTTTTCTGGATTCTGGCCAGCTTCTTGGAGTCATAAATCAATGTGACTCTTTTCAAGTTAAATAAAAAAATGTTTCTAATAAAGTTTGGAGCACAGTTAGTGAAATAGGGTGGGACCATGACATTAGTGAAGAATAAGCCAACTGTCAAATGGCTTTGGAGGCAGGCATTAATTTAATGGAAACTTCAATATAGTAATTATTTGGGTATTCTGGAGATTGTAGCTCCTCGGGGCTTTTCCATGCATGTCAGAGCTAAGATTTTTTTTTCCTTTTTTTTTTTTTTTTTTTGAAACAGACCTATATGGCAAACAGACCAAAGGAGTAAATTGAATGCTGCTCTTAACCCTAAAAAAGGTTTTTCCTAGATGTTCTGAAAAGTTTGGGTTTTTTTTTTTGTTTGGTTTTTTTTTTTTTAGAAGTATAATTAGTTTTTAAAAGAGAAAGTACAAATGCTAGTGACATGACATCTGTGGCCTCATTGCCTTTTCCATTTTCATTATGTCCTTTGATTGGGGCAGACTGGCATCAGCAACTGCAAGTCAGGTTCAATTCTTCCTTTGTTCTGAGGAAAATAAGCACAGCCAGTTTAAGCCTCTACTGGGAAACATCAGCTCTCTTCTTCAGTGTTTTCTCCTCTGACCAGTCTGTGGTGCTTTAGGGTACAAGATTGTTTGCCCAGGTGTGAGGGAAACATCTGCTATCAGTGTCATCCTCCCAGCTTCCTCTGCACCCCTACCCCAGCCTGTAAACCGTGGTGTTTCTTTCGTGGCTGGCTTGGGTTTCTTAGGCTTTACACAACATCACTCACTAAGCTTTACAATCTATTTTTTGACATAAAATTCTCTCCAGTATTTTAGAGTTTTCAGCATCATTTAAACATGCTGCATCCTGCTGCCATGGCTCCCATTCAGCCTCTGCCTCTCTCAGTGATGCTGACAGCCCTGCTGGCAGCCTGGGCACGCATCCCTCCCTGCTCTCTGGGAGTGGTTGTGTTATCTTTGTGCCTGAAGATGCCAAGACTGTTTAAATGTCAACAAGATGTTGCCCAGATGAATTCCACTGTAGCTTAAACAAGCATACCTGGGCTTTTGTCCTTCTGCATCCATCTTGCCTGCTATGAACATCACTGCTCTCACTGCTTTTGCTGATGGAAAGTCAGAGAAGGAAAAGGCTAAGTAAAGATAAAACACCAAGGGTGATGGGAATTGGCCTTGGGTAGGGAGTAAGAGCCAGATAGGAAGGATGGAGGGAAGGAAAGTGGGAGAAAGAGTCAGGATGAGCTGGTTAGTGCAGATGCAGTGGGACTGTCTTGGCAATCCAGGGAGCCAGAGCTACAGGATAAGGATTGGTCAAGGAAGAAGAGGGACAACCTGGGCCTGGGATTTACAATCAGTTTGCTGTTACCTACTTGTCTGTCTCAGAGCAGAGCCATGGTAATGCTGTGCAGGAACCCTTAATGCTAAGTACATCTCTATAATAAAACCAGCTTAGCCTATATTTATTGTGTGTACATCTCTATATGTGATGTTTGTTTCTCAGCAGCACTTATAGCCCATCCTTTCACCAGGCTGCTCAGGCACGTGCTGTGCCACACTCTGTCAATGTGCACTCACAGCTCAGCACTCACAGTTATCCAGGAATAACACTGATAGAATACAGGATTATTCACAGGCCTGGCTATTTTCATGGAGAATAAAATGCCAACCTGAATTTTCACAGTTTGCAGTGGCAGTGTGTGAGAAACTGGGACCTTCAGAATGTTCATAAGTGGTACCACGTGAGGTACCAAGGCACGGATTCACAGCCTTATAAAGTTCAGTGTCTGGCCTGCTTTGTATGCTGGTGTTGTATTCTTAGAAAGTAAAGGTGACAGAGTTTAAGTTGCATTTTGAGCAGGGAATGCAGCAACTAAATACTTGAGATGAGATTTGCATAGCTATTTAGGTACCTGGTGAGATTTCTGAAGAGCACTCAAGCTGCCAAAGGGATGCTTGATATATTGGTACTGAACATCACCTTGATTTACTTGAATAGAAATGAGCCAGTGCAATTAGGCAACTGTACTTACATTAGCCAGTAGTCCAGACCCACAGAAGCACTTACATGTTTTTGTAAAGCTGGCCTTATATCACTTGTTCTGAAGTCTACATTTTTCCTTTCCAAGATATACACATTTCCCACAAAAAAATAATAATACAGATTTTTATAAGCAAAAAAAGAGATTTTTGATCCCTTTTGTTGAATCTATTTCTTGGCACACACTTGCTCCCCTCCCTTCTTGCTTGGTCACAGTAACAGGGCTACTCTGATCAGGAAAGATAAAGGGTTTGTTTTTCACTGTGGAACAGCAGGTTTCCTGAATATCATTTGTTCTGTACTCCCTTTTGTCTTGGAAATTGAAAAATACCACTATCAGAAGCCCATCATTTGGAGCCTTGTTCACTTCCAGAGGCCATTCTGTAACAGGTTCTTTTTAGACTGAATCTTTTGGGAGTAGTTGAGGGAAATAAAAAAATTTAAAAATAAAAAAGAAGAAAAGGAAAAAAAACCCAAACCCTGCTACAAGTATAACTAGCTCAAACAGTTTTTGCCTTCTGCCAGGGAACTCTTCTTATATTATGTCCTCTGATTTGATTTAGTATGTGTTCCAAACTCCTGCAAAGTGCCACTACGGTTTTTAACATTACTGTGTTTTGTGATGTTGGATTCTGGGGATTTGGGGATTTTTTTTGTTATTATTATATTTTATTCCATTGTTTGTCTTGTTCCTAAACTGCAGCCTTAATTTATTTTAACTTTTATTCTGTGTTGTCACACCAGAGAGAATGAACAGCTCTACCAGCACAGCATTTAACGTAAGCAGGGCCTGATCCAGCTGCAGACCTGTGGATTATCTGTTGCTTTCAATCAAGACTTTGAATCAAGACCAGGTGCCTAGCCAAAAACTGTATTCTTGTTCAGTGACAAATACTGGAGATGAGCGAGGAATTTGGGTGTGAAATCATACTTTTTCTACCCTTAATGATTGCAACACTTCTTCCTAGGTTGTTAAAATACAGGACTGTAGGAAATATTTTATCAAGCTTTTAGCCTTTAATGATAACAATATGTTTAAGGCATTTTCTTTCTAGTTTTAAATTTTCCAAGTTATGGGTAGTGCTTATATACATATAATATGATACAATGTAGTAGATATAAAAACAGTTATCACGCATTTTTGCAATTTATGAAGAATGGGATAAAAAAAGGAAAAGTATTCATAAATTACTTGTGGAATTGTCTAGTGAAGTGAGAAGGTTTGTGTATGATTTGAGATTACTCATAACAATTGGATTTAAATCTGACTATAAATTGCTACAACATGATTATAAAATACTGAATATTGGAAGTATAAAATGTCAAGTGGATTTATTGGTAATAAGAGGAAGCGAATGCCTATGGGACAAAATACATTGATGACTATAACAAGTAGAAATTGGGAGAGGAAATGGAAATCAATGAGGACCGATCTGAAATTATCAATTCGTATCAAATAGCAGCTAAAATATCTAGGAAATAGTATGAAAATGTAGAAATGTATTCTGTTTTATAAGCATGTGGAGCATTCCATCTGTAATTATAGTCACTTGTACGGTAAAGAATTCGTAAGTTTGTAAAAAGCCTAGAAAAAGGGAGTGAAATGGTTTAGAAATGTGGCACATAGGCTGGACAGAGTCTGGCTATTTCATGTCTGATGAGGAGCAAGTGAATAAGAAATAGTCACTCTCACAGTGCCAGAAAGAGGGTCACCAATGAAATTATTGTATAACGTTTAATTAAATTACAAAACTGATTTCCACAGGATGTTGTGGAGACCAAGATATAAATGTGGCCAAAAAGGGATCAGACGAATTCAGGAGAGCTAATTTAATCAGTGATTATTAGCCATGATAGTCTGGAGAATCAATGGAGAGAGGACAGCACCTCCAACCTATGACTCATCCCAACCCAGGAGAAGTGTCTTAGATGAACTTGCTGAGTCTCTACCTGGAGATGACTGTCTCTCTATTGGTCTCAATTACTAACTTAGTACAGACACCAAAATTTGAGAGCATTAAAGAAAGCTGATTTAAATCCCACGATAGATGTTACTTTCCTGAACTAAAGATGTGGGGCATTTTTGCAATTAAAAAAGCTGTGGGTGCAATCCAGTGGTGAAGAGGGTGTTTGATTATAAAGAAAGGATATTTTCCTATTTGTCACTCAAGATTTCTTTTTCTTTCCTGCAATTGGTTTAATTTGTATGCTTTATAGCAGAAGTATAATAAATATGAAAGAGATTATATCATCTCCAAAGAGATTATATCATTCCTCTGGAATCATTAGAGAGAGCAACAACCATTTTTATATTAAACCTTTTTACCTCCACATTCTCCAGTGATGAGTGAAGTAATCATGAGGTAATGCCAAGGAAGGCAGTGTTTGATATTTGTAGCTTTCCAGATTCAACAAACTTAAATAGTCCATGGTAGCTGCCAGTGCAGTTCCTGCTTATTATCATGGTTGGGAATAAAAATATTTCACCCACTGCTGTCTCCTGTCACCTGGGAGCAGCAGTTGCTGTGAAAGGCTCAGCCATGTCCAGGCTCTTTGTCCTTGCTTGTTATCTCCAAAAATTCCCCCTCAATTTGGAGAGATCCTCCTTGATCAGCTTTGGCAAAAGCCTTGATGCTGTCTCTGCAAATGCAGGTCTGCTAGAAAATAAAACTGCCTTATTATGGTTACTTTTCCTTTTTTTGTCCAGCACCTTTGTAATTCAGTTCCACAGACCTCAACTATTCCCATGGACAATTCAGTGACAGACAGCCCTAAATTAGGGAAAAAACATCCTGTCCCTTAAGAATTAGAGTTATATATCATGCTTTCCAGGATTCATAGCCTACATTTTTGTAAAAAAAAAAAGCATAATTTTTCTTGCTTGTTTTTCTAAAATAGTTTCCTCAGTGGGTCCTTATCTACCAAAGGTGGACAGTGAATCAGAACAAAATTATATTTTCCTAGACAATTTAATGGAACTGTAGGCTGCTATTTTAGATTTGCAATTTTGAGACCTTTGGAAAGATTTCTGAGTCAGCTTGTCTGTGCTTAGCAACCTCCATCAATTGCTTTATCCTCATGGTTGTTAAACTGAAGGAATTCAGACAACAGTTTTTGTGAATTTCATAGTTTATGTAACTTTATTTGTTTTCCTCCATATTTTTATCTGCTTCACCATTGCTTTTTTTCTGTTTTGTTGAATGTATTTCTATGGCCTGTCCCAGAGCTGTTCCTTTGCAGCAGCTTTCCATGTGCTTTGCTGAAGGAGTTCTGCATGCACTGATATCAACCTGAATCAAAATGTTGCTTACCTTTTATGTCATCTCCAAAAATATAACTCCTGAACTCTGTGTCCTAGAAAAACAAGCATTTTACAAAGTGGTCTGAAAAATAGGCACCTTTTTAAACTAAAAAAGCCCAAAACACAACAAACCTGTTGTGCTTTGCAGGATGAGGCACAGAAGCTGGGTGAAAATGTGGTACTACAAATGTGTGGTGTGTTGTATTGGTCTCATTTGTTTTCTTTCTTTGGTATAGATTTTATTATTCTTGGCCATGGTAAATGCTACTGGAATTTAGACTGTATCTCTCTCTGTTTTTTCAGTTTGTATACCTTTTCTTATCTCACAAAAAAAAAAAAAAAAAAAGTTTGCACACACATGGATTCGGCTGAGCAATTTATCAGTTTTATTAGCACAGCAATGGTAGCCAGTTTTTATACAAATTTATTCCAGTAGAGCTCTCATTGAAAAACAGTTGGAAGAAATTGTTTCAATTACTTTTAATGTATGAAATGATGAAATTGTGCTGTCCTTTAGCACGAGAGGCTTTCTCTCTCTCCCTCCCTGTCTCCCTCTGGCATCATTTAGCAGAAAGACCATATGCTATGATTCGTATTTGGGACCCATGGAATGTTGTATGTTTTACCATGCTGCCTTGCAGAACTATTGTACTGTATAAATGAAGTCAAAACCCGAAGAAATAGCTAACAGCTTTCAAATGCTTCTTGGCTGAGATTTACTGGGTTGTATTTGTAGTTAGTCTTTAGTTATGAAGGACATACACAAGGCTCAGAGGCTTGCCATTAAGGTCATTAAATAATAATGAGGTTCCTGTACTGGGGACATAGAGTCTCCTCTGAGACAGCCAGCATTCCTTTTGCTTTGTCCTTTTTGCTCATTTTGCAGTTTCTATCAATATTAATGTCAGAGTGCATTCTTTTTTCCTCTCAATATACAACCTTTTTTCCTCTCAATATATAACCTTGCTAGTAGTTCTATCACCTGTAAAAATACTTACATTTTTCCAGGAAGAAGGGTTTATGAGGCTCATGTATATTACCTAAGAGTGATTTCAAAGTGTTACTAATAGGTGTTAATTAACACATATTAATTGTTAATTAACAATGAGGAAAGGCCAAACTAATAGTTATGTGCATTATTGCTTTTTGATACTGTCTTTTCCAATAGATTCAGTCTGCATTAAAGCCGTATTAAAATTTGAATCAATTTTGTGCTGTATGACAGAAATGGGATTGGCTGCTCTGGAAAGGGAATGTCCTAGAGGAGGAAGCACAGTTGTCAGTAAATACTTCTAAATTCAGACCTGGTGGGACTAGTTCAGTTTCACACATTCCCAGCTTTGACCTTTTTGCTCCAATATCCATTAAGGATCATAGTCAACGTTGAAAAATGAGGTCAGCTGTGATTTGGACCTCTTGTGCATTATTCTGTGAAATAGCAGAGGGGACTTGGTGGTGCTGGTTGGACTCGATGTTCTTAAAGATCTTTTCCAACCTGAACAATTCCGTGGTTCTGTGTTTGGATCCATGCAGGCACAGAGGGCAGGTGAGTTGGCAGCCCTGCTTTGGGCACTGCTGGCACAGCAGCTGGCTGCACATGCCCTCTTTGCTGCTTGGGTGTGTACCTGCTGGAGTGGGCAGGAGGGCTCACAGCTTGATGTCTAGCACAGCATTGCACAGCAGTGTCAGTGTGTTAAGTGGCATCAGAAACACCTTATTTCTCTCCCAGCTCTCAGATGCTGCCTGCATGGCATAAATGAGGATTAAGGGAAGGCAAACATTTTTCATAAACTCCAGAGGGAGAGCCTTTAGATGCAATCTTGATGAATCAATTTCAGTGAGCAAGGTTTCTCTGCAATGACTTTTCTCTGCTATGGAAACAGGGCACTGCAGCATTTAACTGTTAGGTTCAAGCTGATGTTGGGAGTTGGTCTCTGCCCAGGTAACAATGACAGGGTGAGAGGAAATGGCTTCAAGTTGCATTAGGAGAAGTTTAGATTGGATATGAAGAAAAATTTCTTCATTCAAAGGGTGGTCAGACATAGGAATAGGCTGCTCAGGGAAGTAATGGTGTCACCATTCCTGTCAGTGTCATAAAGGCACACGGATGTGCCACCTGGGGATATGGTTTAGGGGTGAACACACTGGTGCTGGGGTAAAGGTTGGAATTGATCTTAGATATTTCTTCCAAGCTAAAGATTCTATGATTCAAAGTTAGGTGTCTTAGTCTGGAGGGGAAGATCTCATTTGGCTGGTCCATCTGCTTAAGTGGAGGTGTCTAGTGCCATCTGAAAGGACCTAAGGCATCTGAGACATCCACCCTGTGTCTCAGCAGCTGAGTTCACTGGAGTGGCTGAAGTCATACCAGTGGGTACTTCTTAGGGCATCTCATCCTTGTTAACAACCTGTCAGCTTAGAGCTAGATTGGAGAAACTGTTATTTCAAATGAGCCATCCCACCACTCTAAGTAAAATTTTTACATTTATTCCAAACCATAATATCAAAGTGATGAAAAAAACATGCATTTCATAGCAGGGCAAAGAAAGAATTTTTATTTGAAAGTTCTACCTTAGGGAAAGCATTTTCAATTTTTCTTCTGGCTTTCGGTCATAGTCAAGGCTACTTCTGATTGAGTTTTAGATACCTTATCCCTGTCCAAGCTGTGTATGCGATTCATCTGTTCACTCATTTGTATGAGTAACATTTTTGATCAACCCTGTGTCCAACTCAAAGGTGTAAAGCCATTGATTTCATTCTGCAGAATTATGATTCATCTTCTCAGTAATATATTTCCTCTGCATTTAATCAGGCTCCATCTGAAGCAGTCACAAGGGACAGTTCTGGAGATTCATTTGTAACGAGTTTGGGGGAGCGTTGCGTCAATGGATCACTAGCCACAATGATACAAACACTTTATTTTGAATTTGAAAGGTTTTTAGTAAAATAAAATGCTGTAATCTGCTTTCCAGCTAACCACTCCTGTTAACATCAGCTGTAACACAGCCACATGGTTTTTCGTAATGTAGAGTTTAGCCCATAGGTCAAAATGATCTGTTGAAATCAGCTCATGTACAGCAGTCATGGGTGTGCAAAAGCCAGCTTACACCAGGGTCTGGAGTGCACCTTTTCATGCAGAAATGGAATGGAAACGAAGGTTTGAAGTGTGTCTGTATGTGTTAGCTTATATTTATTTCAGTTATCACAACACTATTTATACACCGTGTGCTGATATCACTGCTCAGTTCTACTCCACCCTTTGCGAATCACAGTTGTCATCACAGGACACAGGAGCTAGATGAAAAAGAGATCCTGTCACTAGTGTGTGAGTTGGGAACAGAGAGAAACCAGTCTGAGCACTGATCTTGGCTGCTGTTATTCCCAGTAGACTGGAGGAGGGCCATACAGTGCTCACCATACCTGCTTCTTCCTGAGAATCCAGTGCAGTAAGACAAGGCTTTGCACCACTGGACATGGCTGCTAAAGGGACTCTGTTGGGTAAAGAGGGAGGTGGATATTAGAGATGAGTTGGAGGGAGAAGCTAATATAGCATTTAGATGGTCAGAGTGAAATTTGTTGCAAAAGAATATTGTATTTAATAATAATAAAAAAGATTTTTCTTAGAGGCCAGTACATTACTTGGTTAAGAACTATATTGAGGAAAAATCAGGAAATGACAAGGGCATAATGAAACAATTCTGAACAATTTGATCTCTGCAGTTCAGCTATTTAAAACGATTTTGTTTTGTGGGGGCCTGGAAAAGAGCGGAAGAGAGTTTTTCCACTGCTATGAGGGACATAAATAGCATTGTGGGAAGGATTGCATTTGGTACACCAGCATGTTGTACTTGTAATGGCATTAATCACACCTGAATAAGTGTTGTGATGCATAGGAATAGCAATGGACTTTGGCAAATGTATGTTTTTCCTAGTGAGATCAGGAACAGCATTAGGTTATCCACCACCAATGAGCAAGGTGGGACTTTTCTTGCGTCACTTTAAGCATTTAGAAATCCAGTTTCAGATCCAAGAAGGTTTAGAGGGCTGCCTCTACAAGTGGCAGAAGGAAAGAGATGCTTGCTGATTCATTCTGTCTTAAAATACACACACATATATTCATCCTGCCTCTTTCAGATGTCTCTTCTGCATGGGGTGAATCACTGAAATTTCTGGCCCTCTCCATTGACTGCAGAGGGGCCAAAGACAACTGACTTTTTAAACAGCAAAGATTTGATTAATCCACCTTTGCAGGAGTCAGGGCAGTTATTGTGATGAGGAAAATGGATATAAGAGAAGACTGAAGCGTGTACTATCAAGACAATGACTTATGAGTCAGAGTTCTAAAAAGGCACCTGACGGAGTCAAACTCAAATTAAAATAAGGCTGGAAGGTGAACAGTAAAAGTACTTCTTGATAAGCATATCACCTTAGGGAATTTGGTTTAGCATGTATCAGACAGAAGAGTAAAATGAAATTTCAAACTAACAATAAAACAAACTGATAGCAAATAAAACATCCTGTAATTTAAGAGAGAAAGCACATGTTAACTTCTTAAATAGCATTATTTTATTTTTTTAATAGCATTGTTACAGATGAATATTTATTTACAGACAAATGAAAACTAAGAAAAAAATTGTGCATACATGTAAATGAAGTCAAGGCAGTGGCTAAAGTCTAAAAAACCGTATCCCCAAGCGTGAACCTTTAATAATCTTTATCTCAAAGAAAAGCAGCATTTTAATTGATGCTAGAATTGAGACTAGTCTCTACAAATTGACAAAAAAATCTGTGTCTCGGGCAGAGGAAATGTTGATACACTTTGGCGTAACAAAAGAAAATAATTGTTTACAGTCCACACAAATGTAGAATGGTTCCAGAACACTGGAACATGCTCAGGGAAGCTATAATGTTCAGGCATGCCTTGTCAATCTTCCCCCAAAAAAGAGATGTTTACAGCAACTATCCCAGAAAAGGTTCAGTACTGAATATTGGACAGATCTCTGACATATCTAAAATTGTATAAAACACTCTTTGAAATGCAAGGCTCAGCAAGTGACCTTTATGTAATGCTGCTGTGCAATTTTCTCCTGTGGCCACTTTGAAGTTGTAATGTCCAGGAGGTTACAGATTTCTCATCTCATGAGGGAAAGACTATTGGAAACCATATTCTAGAATAAAACCTCAGAGAAAGCAGTCAAAAACTCTTATATTTCATATAAGGTACAAAACAAATCTGTCACAGCAAGCTCTGATGTTGGAGCATTGTGGATAATTAGGTGATTGCAATGCTATTCATCATATGAATTATTAGAGAAAGGTAAATGTTCTGCAGGCATTTTAAGATTATTATTTACAAGGACAGAATTTACTGGACAATGGTTCAGTGAAGAAAATACTCATTCCATTGCTGAAAAATCAGTCTTCCTCTTCAAATCATACCTCTTTATTAATTACTATCACCACTGTCTACAGACACTGGACCAATAGCAAAATGAAACTATGGCAACAGATTTACTCACGTATGTGTCTGACACTCAACATTAGCAAGCTGATTGTTCTTGTCAGAAATTAATCACTAAATTCTGTAGAATATATAAATAACTAAATTTTATTGAAATATTGAAAAAAAGGGGACTTGGAAGAAAATAAACCAGAAACAAACAAGTTTGAGCTATGACGTATCAAGGCCAAATAATGGAGGTAAGGGGGAAGCAAAAATTTTCTTAAAGAGAACTCAGCATTCAGAGTCTAAGCTTTCTCCAGAAACGTGGACACTCCTCCATGTGATCTAAAAGAGCCTGAAAGAAAGAACAAGCCAAAGAAGGATTTTGCCCGTCTTTCCAAGTTTAAAACTAACTGGTAGAGCCTGGAAACTCTTCTAAGCACTTGTTCCTCACTAGACGATGCAAGTAAGTTACACTTTGTCCTGTCATCTCTGTCCACTTGTAAAGGAGGAAAGCCAGCTATGACTTTTTGTAAGCAATTTCCCAATCCAAATGAGAAAAGGGGGCAGAAATGAGACCCTGCCATGTCGTTCAGACCATTGTCTGCAGGTTTGTTTCTACGCAAGCTGCTGGCTTCAGCCTCGGGCTGTGAATAGAGCCCTGCTGTGATTCACAGGGCTGCATCAACAGGGGAGCTACTTGAGGGTCTGGAATGGCCCTTGATTCTCATGTTGAAAATGTAGAGAATACCCTTTTGCTTTATTCCACAATTAACAGAAAACAAATACACGCTTTTAATGAAAAAAGTTCAATACTAGCTTTCTAGTCACCTAGAGAGGAAAACCCTACATATCAGTCATTGTTAAGTTAGAGCACCCCCCCCCCCGTACAGGTTTTACCCTTTCAAATGCTTTCTTTATTGCTTGAATCTAATTGAATATCCATCTCATTTCAAATAAAATTTAAAAATATATCTCTCTTCTTTTGCTTAGGCCTCTTTTCTGCATTCATTATTCAATTTGGTTGGATAATTGCATTCCTTAATGCCATTACTCTCTATTTTCCCCCATTTATTTTACAGAGAGAGCTTACAGGCCTGAATCTGATATTTGGTAAAGCCAGTAAAGTAATCTGAAATCACTGGATTTATTCCAGTTTTTGCTGTAGTGCCACATAAATTGGAACCTAGCCTGTTTTTTCATCCATAGTTTGAGGTTTATGTTATCAGTAAATCATGGCTGCTTCTAATTTCAGTATGGTGTTACACAAACACAGAATCACAGAATGGGTCAGGTTGGAAGGGACTGCAGTGGATCATCTGGTCCTGCTCAAGCAGGGTCATCCCAGAGCTCATGGCACAAGGTTGTGTCCAGATTGCTCTTGAATATCTCCAGTGAGGGAGACTCCACAGCCTCTGGGCAATCTGTTCCAGGGCTTGGTCACCTGCACAACAAAGAGGTTATTCCTCATACACACATACATGTCAATTCTTATTTTTTGATCATGGCAGGTTAAAAACTTAAAATAGAGCCCTAAGTTTTGTATGAAGGAGGGAGATTCAGGGTCAGTTCAGGGTCAGTTTTGTTTCTGGGTAAAGGGAAAACCATGGTCCTGATGTCACTACAGCCAATATAACAATATGAAAGTCTATAAATCTATCTATAGATGATAATCAGTTTTCTCCCACGACTACTATTGAAATGATGTCTTTAGTTCTTGAATCATAGAACTGTGGAGGTTGGCAGGGACTTCTGAAGACTGTGTATTACTCAGCCCCACTTAGCAGGGTCAGCTAGAGCAGGGCCATTGCTTGGCATTGCCCAGCCCCATTTGGCTGTCACTGTGCTGGGCACCTTCTGCCCGGTACCTCTGCCAGTGTCTGCTATGCTGCTCCTTGCCTGCCTTTTCTGTCCTGACAGCAAACACCTGCAGCTGGATTGCTTTCATCTTCCACTCCTACAGGTTGTTGCAGCCCTTCTTTCTCGTGGGCAAAGTGCAGGTGTGGAGCTGCTCTAGGTTTGGATCCAGGGGTTCTGAGAAAAGAGAAGGAAGATGGGAATGAGCTGAGTGAGGCAGTTCTTGTCCTGTGGGAATTTGGAGAGCTGCAGATGCCATGACATCATGAAGTAAAGGCCACTCAAAGGAGAGATAGTGAAAGGAGAAGGTCCCTTCTAGGCTGGCTGATCCCTTTTTCAGGAGGCTTAATCATAGTGTAGGGACTTATATTTTGTCAGAATCTTAAGAGCTGATATCATGCCACCGTGCCAGAACCTCTTTTAAAATACCTTCATCTTTTGGATGTGTTGGGAGAAAAAAGGGCTTTACTGAGTGGTTAGGAGGGGGCTCAGTATCATCCCTGTTACATGCAAGCTGACTTAGAAACTGTATCGACAACTGATGTGAAGAGGTGCTTCACTATCTGCTTAGGGAAAATATCACTGTATAAAAATTTGGGACAGAAGGGAACTTAAAAATCATCTAGTTCCAGTCCCTCTGCCATGGACAAGGAACCTTCCCTAGAACAGGGAACAGATTGCCTATAGCCCCATCCAACGTGGCTTTGAACACTTTCAGGGATGGAACATCTACAGTTTATCTGAACAACTTTTTCCAGTGCCTCACCACCTTTACTGTAAAATATGTCTTCCTTATATCCAGGGTAAATCTACCTTCTTTCAGCTGAAAACCAATGTCCCTTGTCATGTCATTGCAGCTCCTAGCAGAGTCTCTCTCCATGGGGACTCATATCCCTCAATTCCTCATATTTTCCAAACATATAATTCCTTGGATACTTATTTCCATGGGACTCTGGATATGAGGCCATTGTTTATTTTGTGTGCAAAAGACAGACTTTAGTTCCAAATTTCTTTTTCTGTGAAATAATAAATATATTTGAAGGAATGAGGCATCTGTGTGGCTTGATAGCCTTTCTGTCTGTCCTTCATGCTGGCATTAGTAGAGAAAAGGCAGTATCTGACACAGCCTGAAGAGAAAGGAACAATGCTGGGAGCTGTTAGGAGTTATCAGCACAAGGCTGGAAATTTGATAAACAGTCTGCTTAAAAATCATGGGGAAATTATTCTGCTACTATAGATTACAGACATAGCTCTTTGCTTTCCCCAGCATGAATTGTTTGGGGTTTTGTTGCCCCTGTATATGTGTGTGTGTTGGAGTCTATACACAGGTGTGCTGTTTAAAGATTTGCATTGGGTGAAAGACTGCAAAGGCACCCAGCACTCCTGCTTGCTCAGTGCCTGGGTTTCACATGTCGTGCCCAGGAGTCAGCACGTTCCTGTGGGAGCCCGTGGGCTGGGAGTGGGCACAGGGGTGGGGATGAACCACAGTTTTCCTCCCAGCCTAATGAGTGCCTGCCAGCACAGCTGAGCTGGCAAAGTGAGTATTGTCATTTGCCTCTGGCATAGTCCAAACGACTCATTCCCACTTCCCAAAGCCAGGGAAGAGCAAGAAAAACATGCACCATACAAGGGAATTCATTTAATGCACAGATCTCACAAGGCTGCAGAGGTATTGGTTGACTAGCAGCTACCTAACTCCTGCAGAATTACTGGGAAAGTGAGCCTGGGAACATGGGCACGTGTCAAAGCAGCCAGAGTACATGGGAATAAGTTGGGTAGCCTAAATCACTTTGGTGCTTTTGCCCAGGGTTATGAGGTGAATCTTTCTGCACTCCTGGAATCAGGAGGAAGGTGGCTTGAGTCACCAGTACCTCTTCTCCAAAGGTTGCCTTGAAAGAGCACTTTTTTTCCCAGCTATCCATGTGGGAATTGACTGAAATTAAGCAGCTACTGTGGATATCAAAAATAGGTGGAGTGACTGGCCCATTTATGTGTGAAACACATTCCCTGTGTTTCAGAATGACAGAATCACTAGGATTGGAGGGGGCTTCCAAAGATGCTCAAGTCCAAGCCCCTGCTCAAGCATGGTCCACTATGGATGATTGCTCCAGATGGGTTTTAAATACTTTCAAGGATGGAAACTCCACAACCTTTCTGGGTAATCTGTTTCAGTGTTGGATCACCTGCTCTGTAAAGAAATGTTCTCTTACATCAAGAGAGGATTTCCTGAATTTGAATTTGTGCCCATTGCCCCTTGTCTCACTGGGCACCACTGAGAGGAGGCTGGCTCTGCTGTCTTTGTTCCCCTCATTGAGTATTTAGACCCACACTGGTAAGACCCCCTGAGCCTTCTCTCCTGCAGCTGAAAACAGCCCCAGCCCTCTCAGGTTTCCTTCCTATAACCAGTGCTCATCACCTTTGTGGCTCTTTATGGACTCCAGTAAGTCCATGTCTGTCCAGTGTAGGGAACCCAGCAATGGACACAGCAACCTGGGCAATGGTGGGAGCTGTCTCCCCAGTGCTGGGCAGAGAGGAAGAATCACCTCCCTCAAACTGCTGGCAACACTTTTCCTAAAGCAGCTTGGAAAGAGAATGATTTATGTAATTATGTCTAAGGATAGCAAGCAAAACAACACAGAGTTGGGTTATAGGGACATTGTTGGACATTGTTGGTGCTGTCTTCTCAGTGGAATTTGGGTTCTTTTTCAGCACAAATAGGAGATCTCAGGCAGCACACAGTTCACTCTTCCTTAGGAACAGACAAAGTTAATTTGTTTGCTCTTGGTCCCTTTGAACAGTGAACAGATGCCAAGGAGGCCGAAGGGGAATGAAAGGAGGGGAAGGAAGACTGGGAATGGAGCTGTGTAAGCAACAGCTGGGAGGTCTTTTGAGATCATTAACAAGCAAACAATATTCTATAAGTCATGTTTTGTTATTCAAATTAAATTTTTTATTTCTTAGGTGTACAGTTTAAATTTTTTTTTTTGTGAAACTGTGCTCACACTGACAGTTTACTGCTGGCAAGCCAAATGGGAGAGGCAGACCTAATAAACCTGTGCAGGACCTGCTGTGAAATGTTTTAGGGAAAAAGCCTTGCCATTGTCCAGGAGGTCTGGATGATGATGGAGTGGAGAGCTTTTGAAACAATACAAGCATGTGTGGGACATGATAGCATTGCAGGGAACACATCACACAAACAATATCAGGCCTCAGAGCTGGAGGAGCTGTCTGGTGTGAGCCTCCTGAGGTCCAGCAAGGCAAAGAACAGGCAGATCCATCCTCATACTGCCCCACCTGATGCTGGACTGCCTTAGGTTGGGGATTGGCTGTTTAACAAAATTCCATCTTTAAAATCTGACTTTTCTGTGGGCCTGTACAGGCAGCAATTAAGGCGTTACTTAATGAAATACTGAAGTAGCCTACCAAGTATTTCTGAAAAGCAATTTTCTCTGGATGGATGACTGCCTTTGAAGTGTTTCAGAAAAGTGATATGTTTTAAAACTCAACCTTCATTGCTCTTGCTACTTGTATCACAACAGTAGAGTTTTAGTGTTTTTCTTGATCTCTAATTTGGATTGTGTTGTCCTTGCTAGTGTTAATAAGCATTCTCCTGCCAGAGTAATCTCACTGAGAGTAGACCTGACATTGTATCCATACTCTGTGGCACCCACATACCTGGTTCCTTGTTTATTGGGAATCTCTCCCCCGCATGAAGACTTTATTTTTTTACTTTTGTGATTTTTTGCCAGAAAACACAACCGATTATGAATAGCGGTGCTTGGTTGGAAATATGGCACTTAGAAACAAATTTATAGTTAAAAATTACAAAATTCACTAAACAAAAAAATGCTTGCAGAGTGATCTTTCCTACTCTTGAAATCTTAGTGACTGTACTGTAGGGGGATACAGTATGGGTAAATGAAGGTGGTATAGAATGTAATCTTACCCCTCAAAGAGTTGCAGCTGAGCCAATTACTGAGGATTAGGAACAGGCCTGATGTTAACAGGCCGCAGCTGCAGCCAATCAGCAGAGTGTTATAAAAGAGTGGATTGGTTGGCTGAGAGGAACTGGAGTCAGTTGCTGCTGTGAGGGCAAGGGAGAGTCAGGGCTTGGAGGAGTTGCCTACAAGAAACGTCAAGGAGGTACAAAACTCTGGCAATGTGGAACCCTTGCAGTGTAATGACAACACTGTGCAGTTGCTCTCTCATGTCTTTTCCTAAGGCATATTAGTCGATTTTCACAAGGACAAAGCTTGTTTTGGAAACTGTGATTGTAAGTTAATTAAAAATAGTTTTCATTTTAGAAAACTAAATGTGTTGGTAGTAGCATACTCATTGCTAATGGGTGATTGTACTTTTTCAATAATAATAAGAGATTCAATGAAGCTTTAGAAGATGCTAGGATATGAGTAACTAGATAATCTACATATTTGAGTTTTATTCCCGAATAAGATGGATCTCCCAGAGCCAGAAGTCTGAGTTTATATTTGATAATTATATGATATTCTTGAGCTTTCTTGCAGATTGTAATTCAATGTCTCTGAGAAAAGAGCTTTAAGACATGAAGAAAGAATGAGTGCTTCTAATTCCAGGAAAGCATTGTGACCGGCTTGGTCAGTTTGCTGACTCTGTCCCAAGCAGAGCCCAGCAGATTATTCACCATAATAATGCTGGAGCAGCAAATAAGAATGCAGAACCCAGAAATTGCAAATTGTACCTTTCTCAAATACTGGTTTGGTTCTGTGGAAAAAATAGTTTCTGAGTGTATTTATCAAAATGTCAACTGTGGTTTCCTTTACTAGGAGATGTTCTGTAGTGAGGTACATCAGAAATAGCTGAAAGGTGGTTGGCACTTACTGGACAACCTGTGACAGGCAGCTGCCCAAAATTAGGGACCTGGATCACTGTGGCAAAGTCTGATGATTTGTTTCTCTGACTCTGATGATAGGTTATGTGTGGATATGTGTGTCTTTATTCAAGTATTCTTACACACATGCAGGCCCACTCCATGCTCTGTAAGTGTTGTACAGTGGATTATGTTCCCATCACTGAAAACAGCAAAGGTAACTCTGGCAGATGGGGTTGAGATTCACCAATTCACCACATCTGCTCTTTTCCAGCTCTCTGTAGTGCCAGGCCTAAGGGCTGTAAAGCTAACCTGGATCAAAAAGATCAGAAAGCTGCTATAACAGAAAAATGGTCAGTCAAAACCACCTGATTTTTGCCCATTGAGGATGCTTTTTTTCATCCATAGATATTGAGTTAAATACTTATGGGGATATGAATCCTGGTGAAGAATGGTTTTTTGAATCTACCTAGGCTAGTTACTATAACTGCTGAGTGTCTTTAGGGATTTTCTGGATCCTAAGCAAAGCACCTTATGACTTCAAAAGGTAACAGTGTAGGGGGATACAGTATGGGTAAATGAAGGTGGTATAGAATGTAATCTTACCCCTCAAAGAGTTGCAGCTGAGGCAATTACTAAGGATTAGGAGCAGGCCTGATGTTAACAGGCCGTAGCCAGTCAGAAGAGTGTTATAAAAGAGTGGATTGGTTGGCTGAGGGAACTGGAGTCAGTTGCTGCTGTGAGGACAAGGAAGAGTCAGGGCCTGGAGGAGCTGCCTGCAAGAAACATCAAGGAGGTATGGAACTCTAGCAATGTTGAACCCTTGCAATGTACTGACTATAGAACTCTTGCACTATATGTGTGTAAATACAAGAGAAAAAGAGGAAGAAAACACAGCCCATAAAGAATAAAACGTATTTTAAAAAGTCATTGTTTCTTGTAAAACCTATCTGAGTGGGAGCTAGAGAAATAACTGCATTAGTGTACTTTAATCTCCATGGTGTTTAAATTCAGAATGTGCCAAACTGGGTCATAGCCATACATGAGAAAATGGGGACTTCAGAGATAAGACTGGGGCAGTTGCTTTAAATACCATAAAGTGCAAACCCATCATTTAGTCAAAATAGCTGATTTCTGGACATCTGCACAGTTTTAGCTGTGACAATTAACTGGAAGATTGAACTCTCACATGTTTGTGCTAAGTTTACTGAAATCTGTGAACAGGAGCTTGGAGGAGCCTCAAAGTGAGTTTAGAGCGTGGAGTAGGTTTAGACCAGGGAGGACCATGGCCAGAAGGGAGAGGGGCCATGAGATCTGTTAGGAGCTGACCTGGTGCTGCTGGCACTGTGGCACCAGGGGACATGTTCACCACACACAGAGACCAGGAGGAATTATTAACTTTGCACCTGCTCAAGGAATGTTCCCATAAAGGAAATCATATAAATACATTGATTTGTTGGAGCAGAACAATGTTTGTCCTTTTGAGGAGAAAGAAACTTCTGCTTTGAAATAGGGGAAGATGCCAAAAGCAATAGATTAAAATTGGGAGTGGGTGGTAATATGGACTAGAAATCAATGTATGGTGTGATGCAGTCATTAGACACAGATGCTAAACTGGAGATAAAAATGGAAATGCAAAGCTGGGCTCTGGAAAGAAATGATTTGTTGCTTTGCAGTTCTCTGCAGGACAAGTTAAATGTTGTCTATGATCTGATTAAAAAGAAACTGAAAGGTATCTGTCATGAAAAATCTTTGGCAAAAAGGGAAAATGTTAAAGATGAGGTTTTCTCTAAAGTTCTCTCAAAGGACATCTGTGGTCAAATGTCAAAGAACCTGAAAGTATCTCAAAGGGCCAACATGAGTAGTACTGAAATTGCTGTATTTATCTATACATACATGCAAAGTTTGTTTTTCTGTTTAATATTTTAAATACATACAAAATGTATATGACAAATGCAGTAAATACGTTCAGAGTTAATGATCATGAAATGTAAACCATCTGTTTATTCATTATGCATTAAATATATAAATATTCATCTGTTTATACATGTGTATGTATGCATGTATATGTACAAATGCATATGAATTAAGTTTATTTTTACAGTTTGCTTTTGTCATTGTTTGAGACAAAGCTTGTGCACTCTGGCATTGTTTCCTCCCAGTGGAATACCTAATGCTGTATGTTACAAGCCTGTCTGTCCACAGCCTTGGACATGTGAGGAGTAGCTGCTAATGTAGCTGTCATATCAGAAGATATTTTCAAGATAAAGAGGAATTCTGTGGACATCTCTGAATCTGTGATTCTTTTTCTAGTTATGTTCAAAGAAAAAAAAGTAATAATTTTCAGTCTTACTGTAAAGAAAAGCTGTAAATTGCCTAATTTTAAGGCAAGTGAGAGTAATCTGTCTCCAGGCCTTAAGATTCCTGAATGAAAGAAGAACGTTGCCTTTTTCACTATTTTCAGCCTCCAATAATCAAGCATAACTTAGGTTCATGTTCACTAGCAAATCTGTGAAGTTACCTTTGCCTGAAGGCAGCAGTGAATACACAACAATTGTTCAAGTTATGTGGCTATTTCCAGTTTAAAATGTTCACATTTGGCTAATTGTATTCATTTATTTCTTCCTAAGGCAAAAAATGGGGAAACAAAATAGTAAGCTGGCCCCTGAGGTGATGGAGGATCTGGTGAAGAGCACGGAGTTCAATGAACACGAGCTAAAACAGTGGTACAAAGGATTTCTAAAGGACTGTCCAAGTGGCAGACTGAACCTTGAGGAGTTTCAGCAGCTCTACGTAAAAGTAAGTTATTTACTAAGTTATTTGTTAACTTAAAAGTAAGTTGTTTGACTGTAGAAAGAGTTATGAAGTAATGTAAAGCAAACATATGGTCCAGAGCTGCTGGTCATTTGGACTGAGGAATAACTTTGCTTGGAGAAGCAATGGTGAAGATGAGACAATGAGTGGGAAGTGTTACCCTCATCACACCAGTGATTTGTGTAACTATAGTGACAGGAACCAAAAGTTTAGGAAAAAGCTGTGATTTATTCACAAGAAATAGATTACATTCTCTGTGCTCTGAAATTCATGACGTGAATTTCAAATTTTAAAGGTGACTTTGTTCACCTTTAAAGGATGGCCATGGTCCTGTTAAATATAAACCATGTGATTGCTGGACATTTATATAAAAGTGGTGAACTTTTATGGCAGTATGACTTGCAGATAAATTATGCACTGTGCACAAAGGATTTCTTCCATAAATTTTAGATATTGCCTTTATTTTTTCTCTGCTGTCACTTTTTCTCACTTTATTGGGAAGGGAAAGCAAGGTGATCTGTTTATTTTCTTCTTGTTTTTCATTACTTTGTCATGTTCAATGCAGTCTTTCCCTTACATTTATTATGTATTTATTCTGTAACAAGAAGAACATGGGGGAAGCATAAAAAATGTATTCATGTTAAAAAGATAATTATATTTTAATTCAGAATTGAGTGTCGACTAAAAGGTCAGACACTTCAAAGTACTGTTAATTAGGACAAATATTGAATGGCAATGATGAACTGTAGGATCATAAATACATTTGAAAGGCTGTTTTATTTTTCTTCAGCCTCACATTGTAAGTAGTTACTGTTGAGCACATGGGCAGTTTTTGCAGACAAGTGGGACTGTTGTTTTCCTCAGATGCACTCTGCAGTTCTTTCCTAAATTTCTTCAAGATTGAACCAGATCACTCTGTAAAGTATTACCTAGACAATTTTTCTTTCTAATGAATGGCTCTAGCATAAACTTCTAATTCAGCTTACAAAATAAGCTTCTGTCTTCATATTTTAATATTCATGGCTAAAGGTGCTGCCTCACAATCCTATTCTTAATTAACAAATGAGTTTGTAATGAATTATATTTTTAGATGAAAGAATCTGTACAGCCTCAGGTGTTTTACTTGTTATTGACTGATCATTTATAAGTTCCATTTTAAACAGTACTTACTGCACATCCAACAAGAGCAGACATCCAGTCGTTGCTCATACATGTTTCTGGAAAAAGTAAACCTTCTTTAAAAAATTCTTAATAAAGTATGTCAACTCTTCAGAAATAATTTTTTCTCTTTGGAAAATCACAGTAAAGGTGGTTTTTGGTGATTTGCTTTGTTTTGTGTTTTTGTTTGGGTTTTTTTGTTTGTTTGTTTGGGGCTTCTTTTGGGATTTTTTTTTGTTGATTTTTTGGTGGGGTGGTGATTTGGTTTGGATTTTTCTATGATTTTGTATGCTGTGAGGAAAAACATCAGGAAATAACTCAGAACTTCCAGGACTTCCTTCCTTCAAACAGGTGTTTGAAGCATTCATAGATAGTACACAAGATACCTTACGCATGAAGACATATCAGAAAGTAAATTCAATGTCATGTTTTCAGAGATGGTAGTGCAAAAAATAACATGAAGAGCACAAGCAGTATTTTGCTCCTGAAATTTGAAGACAGCTTTGTAATCTTACTAAGCTGCAATATCCAGCTTTTAGTTTTATGGCATCATGTATCTTTATTTCATGAAATGTCATTCTCTGCCTTGCTTTGGTAGTTGTGGGGTTTGATTTTGCTATGTAATGGCACTGCCATATATTTAGTCTAGTTTGTTGTCCTATATTTAATGTCCGTATGGGGCGAAATACTAATTTTGTGAGGAGAAATATGATTATCTGTAGTAAATCCAGAGCTTTACTTCTGTGTGTCACAGAAATGCTTGTAAAATAATGTCTCTGAGGAGCTTATAGTCTGAGTGTTGGCTGTGGTGGCAACTTCTTGTGTTGGACATTCTGTCTACCCCAGCTTCTGGCTGCAGATAAACCCCCAGATGTGAAATTTATCTTTCCAGGAGGAGCCACCAGAAGGAGACTGAAATCTTTATGGTTACATTTATGGCTTCTCACTTCAATTAAAATATATTCAGGGTGAAAATACATGAAGCATGTATTGATTTGCAATTCCTCTGCATAAACTTCTAGTTGGGAGGGATGACATTCATCTGTTTTTCTGAACTGGATTTTATTGAGGAAGATTTCCATAGATCAATATATTTTGAAAAGAAATAAAAGACTTTCTTCCATTTCCAATTCAGGTTGACTTAAGGTGACATTGTTTCTTTGTTTGTGAGACCTGTGGGGAGCACTTTCATGTGTGTAGATAGAAAGGTGTTGGTCATCTAACTTAAGTGCAAAGGAAACTTTTTTATTTTTACTAATTCAGAATATAAAATATTATCAACTTAAATAGACAAAACATTTTATATTAGCAATACTTTGAAGGGAATTTCCTGGTTATCTGCACTTCTCTTCCATCAGATTTACAGAGTGAGGTGCACAATCTTAGGGCACAGAAACCGTTTTGGGGTTTTTTTGTGAAACCCAACTAGATGTGTCCTGGGATCACACCTTGTGTTACTGTATATAATTGCTGGTGATAAGCTTGAGTTGATCTGAAAGGGAACCTTCAGAACATGTGTGATGTGGATGTCAGGTCCTCAACGTGAACCCTTCCAGCTCTACATATTTGCATCAATTGTACTGTGCTGTTTACTGATGTAGATAAATACTGTATTGACTAAAGGGGGAATTACTCTAGTTTGGCTTGGGAACATTTGCTATTGAAATTTCCATTATGAATACAAATAATCAAGTGCTTAAAATAAATAGTTTCACCAATGGACTCTACAGAAAAATTATTTGCAGCACTTTTAATGCAAGTGTCTATAAAAATTTTCATCCAAAAGTACTTATTTTAAATAAGCAGCTAATAAGCATAAATATACTTCATATTGTTGCATATTTAACATTTTCTGCAATATAGTAGGTTCATTGAAAATAGTCCATTTTTGGGTAGATAGATTCTTCTTGGGATACGAAATCCATGGCAAACTGTTAGGGCTCATGTTTCCTTCCATGTTGCTGAATGAAGTGAATGTTCTGCAATTTTTTAAATACTTATTGAAGAGTTGGTTATGCACTGCAAGCACAGAGCCACAAAGAGTCCTCAATGCTGAAACACTGAGATAGCTGTCCTCAAAGTCTGCACAGAGCATGGGAGGGGGAGAAATCTGTGGAAAGCATTCTGAGAAAACTAAAGCCAACATTTTGTAAAGTAACATGCAAAACCACAAGGTATCGCTCAGGACAGGAGTTGGTGCTAAATTCTAAGTTTCTCTGGGGTATGGGAGTTACATCTTCCTGCTGCAGAGAACAGTAGAAAAAGCAAAATCGCCTTTTGCTGGAGGTGATTGGAGGCTTTTGCTTTCTCTCTTAGGTGACAAAAATAATGTAATTGCCTTGCCATTATCACAGTGGTTTATGTACTCCTTAAGCTGTAGAAAACTGAATCAATTAGAGGAAGAGCATTGCCAGCAGGTCAAGGGAGTTCATCCTGCCCCTCTACTCAACCCTGGTGAGATGTATCTGGAGAGTTGTGTCCATTTCTGGGCTTCTCAGGGCAAGAGAGAGATGGAGCTCCTGAAGCAGGTCCAGCAGAAGGGGACAAAGATGATGAAGGGACTGGAGCATCTCTGCTATGAAAAAAAGCTGAGGGAGATGGGCCTGTTCAAGAAGAACTAACTGAGAGGGGATTCTCATCAATGTTTATCAGTATCTGAGGGGAAGGTGTCAAGAGGAATGACCAGGCTCTGCTCCACGGTACCCAGCAATAGGACAAGAGGCAGAAAGTGATGCATAGGAAGTTTGTCCCAAATATGAGGAAGAAATTCCTTACAGTGCAGTGACCACACACTGGAACAGGGTGCCCAGAGGGGCTGGGGAGTCTTCCTCACTAGAGATATTCCAGAACCCCCTCTGGATGCAGTTCTGTGCCATGTGCTCTGGGATAACCCTGCTTGAGCAGAGAGGTTGGAGCAGATGATCTGCTGTGGTGTCTTCCGACTTTACCTATTTTGTGAATTATCGTGGCTCTGTTTGAATCTGCACTCATTGCCCTCTCATTTATCTACCTGAGATGAGATGTGACCTTCTGGGCTGCTGGCAATATCCCAATTAACCTATTCTTCTCTAGGAAATAGCATCAGTCTAGCTGAAACCTAAAATTTCCTTCTTCAAAGAGAATATCCTAACTGTTAAGCTTAATCCCTACTAGCTGTCTTAATTTTCCTTTTGCTCTCCTAAAAAGTTCTTAATTTTTATCTTGCATAAAACTTATCATTGCAGGCAGAGAGCTAAGAATTTAATATACAAACCTGTCATTAAAATAAAAGATACCAATAAAAACCTCTTGTGTGTTCCTATCATTCTTTAGGGTTTCGTGCAGTCTAAAGGGCCAAATACATTTTCCTTCAGATCTTTTGAATTCACTGGGTTTAGATGAATATGCCCTATAGTGTGTAAGTGTGCATAATCACTGCTAATAGTCACAGGAATTATGCATGTTTATTAAGTGGAAAATAGGCTTCTATATTGTGGTACTTCTTGGAACTGGGTCACTGAACATGAGAGGCATATATCTGCTCTAATAGAAACAAAAACCAATGGTCCTTTAGCTGGAAGAGTAGAGATAGAAATGATCATAATATAATGCTAACACTGATAAAGAAACTTACTTTGTGAATTTATTGCCCCTATATTGTTTAGATATGTTTTGGAGTTTTATAGATAGCATTCTGTTTTTTTTTTTTTTTTACAGCCTTCATTTAAAAGTTATTTCATTAATTGGAATCAAATGGTTTGTCATATTTTTGGATTCTATCTCAAATTTCTGGCCTTGAAGGAAATTGATTTTTAGTCCTTCATTTTAATATGTGTAGAACAAAAGAATCTCAAAAATCTATTGAAATTAAGTTGGTATATTTGCAGCCTCTTTCAAGACAGACTAGCAGCTTTCTAAAGATGGCACAGAGCTCCTCAAAATATCAGGTTAGAGCTGGATTTCAGGATTTCGGTGGCTGTAAAAATGTAGGATTCCAGAATGGCTCAGCTGTGTTTACAGATGTCCCAAACATAGATGCAAATGTACTGGCAGAAATTGATGTTTCCTGGGATCATCTCTTAACTGGTAGAGCTGTGCTGGTTTTATGAGTGTGCTTTGGCCACTTGAGCTCTCCCTATAACAAGAATACTTTTAAGGCATATTATACCAATGTTAAGTGTATTACACCAAATATTATCTATATATTTAGCATATTATACCAATCCTGTGTTGCTTTAGAACTTCAGCATGTCTTGAAATAATGTAGATTATAAAAAATATTGATTTATCTACCCACACAATATTTTTAGCCTAGTTGCTACCTTCCGGAAGATTACATCTGCTGTGCCAGCAGTATTCCTGGACAGTATGACAGGATATTTGCTTGCATGAATCACCTAAACTTAACTGCAACACAGAAAACATCATATGTATTTATTTATAAAGATTACTTAAAGAAACTCTTTAAAATTATTAATATTACTGCTGTTTTTTTGAATTGTTCAAACTGATATGGAATAATAAAACTAATGCTGTTGTTTTAGGAACTTGATGCAAACCAATAGAGCGACAAATAGCACTGGATTGGAGACATCACAATATGGCTCTATAAGGAGCAGTGCATATCTAGATAGGCAGATAAATCTGGGAAGGAATGACAATAATGTTATTTGCCTCAGTAGAAGCTTGCTTTGTGTGGAGTAGTAAAACAGTTGATGAGGTAGAGATTCTTAATGCATTCCTGAAGCACTTAATACAAATCTGCACATCTGAGACAATTACTATAAATTGTTAGGAAAAAAATCACTTTTTCACCAAAGGTCCAGTGAAGTTGCTCTGAAAAAAAATAAATATAGGAGAATCTAAATGGCAGTGTGCTGAAAAGCAACTGGGCTTGTGGCCCAGCACTATCACTGGGGAGTGCATTTCATGGTGAGCAATCTTCTTGGTGGTCCAAAGCTGTATTAAAACTGGGTTCTGGTAACTTTAAAATCAAAAGTGATTGCAACTGCTTTTCAAACAGGACTTGGCTAAAAAAATAAAAGGCACGGTCTTGTTGCCTGGATGTTTTCCATACAAAACTGCTTTTGCCATTATAATTTTTCTTCTCCTTATAGACGTGAATAGGCAGGTTCTGTGCCAAAATGCAGGTCTATTTCTAAACCACATAAAAAGGCTTATTATATATTTCAAAGAAAAGCTGACATTGTGCTCAATGAATTTTAAAACAAAGGGCCAGAATGCTCCTTAGTTATAAAACCAAAATCAAACAAACCCCGAAGGCAGCATTAACTTTGAAGCTGACTTTGGGCAATTCAGGGAAGGGGAGGATATTGGTAATGTGCCTTTCTGCAGCATTTCTGTCTCTCTGCTTATCCCAGGAAAAATAATGTCATCTTGTGGAACAGATTTTAAAATCTGTCTTTAGTAAACAGGGCTTTAAAGATCAGCAACCATATAGAAAAAAAAAAAAAAAAAAAAAGAAAAACAGAGTAAAAAACCACAGATTCTCATTTAAGCTGCAAAGCAAATTGAAAACAGTAATTTCTAGAAGAGGACCAGCATGCTGGGTAGCAAGCAGTTCTGAAAATATGGCTGTAAATCACAACACTGGATACTAAGAGCCTTTAACAACGTGGAATGGAGTCAGTTTAGATTGAAACACTAATCTCAGTGAAGCTAATGGGAATTTTCATTCCTGATCCTTACTTAAGCGCTTAGGACTGTACTGAGCTCCCGAAATTGTTTATCTTTGTGAGACCCGAGTGCTGTGAAGTCTGCTGCAAGCTCCATTAACCATTAGTGTCCAGTCCTACAAGCTGGATCTAGAGTCTGGAGGGCTCCTCTCACCACATGTGAAGATGTGCACGCTGGGAGCTGTCGTTTAAAGGCAGCAGTGGTTTAAAGCCTAAATCTGGGAGGAAAGGGGTGAAATTAAGGGTCCTAAAGCTGGTAAAAAAGTTTCACAGGTAAAGAAAGACAAGTCCTTTTCTCCTTGCAGTATTAGGGCTAGTGGCTAATTTTAAAGGCTAAAATACTTTTTTTTTTTTTCCTGCTTCTGTTGCAGAGCATATAATGGCTCATATCCTCTAGACAATCTCCTCTGGAGACTCTAAATCTGGGAAATGAGGAAGTCAGACAATTTTTAGAGATGAAATCTAAACAGCTAAATCTTAATTTCTCTGAGCAGTAGCTTGTGGCGTATCCAGGCTAGTGGAATGAATCTTCCTAATGCTTGAGCAAATCAGTAACATATGCTGACACTGTCTGGAAGAGGTAGGAAACATGGTCACATGAATCCAGAAGCAGTCCAATTGTCCAAAGGCATCCTCAGGGCTTACAGAGTCAGCAGATGTGTGGGAATGCAAATATTTAGTCCACACTTCTGATTATTACCAAGCATTGAATATATCTGTAATTCTGTGACCATATGTGGTTCTTGGAGGTATTTGAAACTGACTCCCAATGCATTGAAGAGAGTACATCCAGACAGGACAAGATGATCCAGCCTGGAATGCTTAAAAATATCACCATTTACATGCATGCCCCAGTTTCCAGCATAGCCTGATAAAAGAATGCAGGCTGGGTAAATTTCCCAACAATAACATGCAAATTACTTTCACTTGATCTTTTATTTTGAAGGAAGTTCACCAGTTCCCAAAATTGTCATGCATTTTTATAAGAGACCTTCTTCCTTTGCAGTTCACCTTTGATCTATGTTTTATTCCTCTGAGAAATCAAAACAATGAATTTGGGATACTGTGATTATTTCTGAAGCGAAATACTGAATTCATTAATAAGGTTATCTGGAGGGTAATAAAGGAGTGCTGCAGCTTGGATGGAGAGAGCCATTGCTAACACTGAGAATGCTAACATGAGAATGAAAGAGCTCACGATAAAACAGTGAAAAAGTCAGTATCACATCCCATAGCTGTTATCATGTTCAGATCTACTAGCTGCTGTAGCAATGCTTATTTTACCATTGTTACATGGTCCTCACAGCAGCTATCAAGACTGAGCAGTGGTTCACAACCTCTACACAATCTGTTGCAAAAGTCAAGTGTTTCAGACTTCTGTCATCCTTAAACTTCTGCTTCCTACCTCCCTTCATCCCACCTCAGTGTTTCCTTCTCATCCCAAGGAAAAGTATTCACAAAACCAGTGAAAATCCTTGGGGATGCACAGGTGAGAGAGAGAGAGAGGGGTAATATTCACTGTACTTCTTTCAGAGATCTTCTTTTCTCTTGCAATCAAATAAATTGTCATGAAGGAAGCCCACAAAGTCTCTATACAATGTATGAACAGTTGAAATACTGAAAGTTTAAACCATTTGCTTGATGTCTTCAGCAAAGTCAGGGTTGCAATTACTTCATGGGTCAAAATATAAGTGTCCTTTACTTCATTTCTTTGGAGTGAGAGTTTGTTCTTTTTTCCTATAGGATGCATTAGCAATGCCTTTCTGGAGTTATACATGCACATAACAGTATGGCATTTCTGGCCAGATGTTAATCAAATATCTAGTTGAGATCTACACTGGTTTCTGGGCCTTGTAGCTAAAGTGTGACCATGTCTTAGTGGAAACCTGTATTTTAGGTCTTCAGTGACCTGGATTTTGAAATGCAGATCCTCCTTTTTGGATGAAACCAGCCTTATTCTGCAGGCTAGAAATCATGTGTTTTTGTTACTTGAGACAAAGTGAACTAGGGTCTTTCAGGGACCTCTTCTTGTCGCGTTTCTTGAACTATAAACATTGCTGTTTGTTTAAGATATATAAAAAGCTGTTTAGTTTTACAGGGTTCCTGAAGGAAGTATTAAAGCAGGGCACTTCATTTCAGCACTGGAGTGAATTACTGTAATTTAATTTTTTCTTTTTTACTTTTAAACATTGAAGTGCTTTCCTCTAGTATCAAAGTATGCATTCAATATCTCACTTGCACACAGGCCTGGAGCTGAAAACAACGTTCTTATTTCAAAAGGTATGGACAAGAACTTGGTGCTCTGAACCACAGTCCTGCACCTCACTGTGCTGTGTCTGACTCCCTGCCTCACCTTCTCCTCCCTCTCTCCTCCCAGGAAACTCATCAGTCCTGCAGAAAGTTAATTTACCATGCTAATATGTACTTGATGGAGTGAGTCACTGTAGCTGGGTGTGAAAATCTCAAAAATGAAAGGGAACTTGTTGGAGTGAACCATGGTGCTCACAGGCAGGCACAGCCTGTGTCAGCCTGCTCCTCCTGTTGTGGCATGCTGAGATGGCAAATAAATCACTGTTGGCACTGCAGCACGTGCTGCTCTGGGAAGCTTCAGCCATGCAGCTCATGAAACAAGTGCTTTTTCAGGGTACTGTGGAATGGGAAAGCATCTGGGAGCTTGGTTTGTTATCAAGTCAAACACAGTTTCTTTATCATGTAGACATTAGTTGCCATTCCAGTCAGATTTCTACTACTCGTAGTCTGAACGCTTCTAGTACCTTGGGATATCAACTTCCTTTTTCTTCAATGAGAGTAAATTTCCATCTTTTCATGTTTTAATTAAGGCTCATAGGAATAGACTATTTGTACTGACAAACCTAGTGATTGCCAAATTGAGTTGACTTACTGCTACCTGGCATGAGAATTAGGTAACTACCTTAATTTTATATTCAATCACAAACAAAACAAAATGAGGAAAACATATGGTTTGGAAGATAAAGTAATCAACAGAAGGAAAATTAGACAGAAGGAGATTTTGCCATTTTACTAAAATACTTTTGAAACTTTCTCAGAAAAATGTGGTGTGAAATCCACCAGGTGAAGGAGATGTGAAGGTTGGCTCCCTAATTACATGAATAACCCAAAACTGAGCATGCAGCTTTAAATAAAATCCCCCAGTAGTCCAGAGAAAGAGCAGTATAAACAAAAGTCTAAATAAATACTGCAGTTCACCTCAAAGTGAATATCAACTGGGGATTATTTCCATGTTAAAAAAAAAAGAATTAAAAATTCCTATTTCATTAATTGAAACAAAATTGTATGTGGACCTTGTCAGCAGCTTTCACAAGAAATGCATGAAGTTATTTCAATTATGAAGTTATTTCTAGATCTCTCTAGAATTCCCCTTTCATTGTACCCTAGAATTGCTGTTATCCCTTATTTGGATATTACACACCTCTTTGGATACTTATGACTCTAGAGCTTTCCTTGACAGATATGCTCAAGTTTGCTCCTCCCTGTCAAACCATCAGGATAGGAGATGCATGAAGTCCTATTCCAAGATACATGAATTTTGGCAATGTGGTTCCTGTCCTTGGTGCCAACACCAGATACACAAGGACTGATCAAAGGAAAGAGTCCTTGAATTTGCTTTTGTGTTCGCAGGCTCCAGCTTGTACTGCTAATGTCCATGTTGGCTGTACCCGTGTCCCTCTTCTAAATACCTTTTTGGTTCTGAAAATCCTTGTGTTGGTGTTTATTAATGTAGCAATTATTGTGCCCTAATTTTATGTGTTGGTGAGATAATTATAGCTAAAAACATTTAACATTTAAATGATGGGGTTGTTTAAGAATGGATCAGCTAAAACAAGAAATTGTGTTGTGAAAGCCTCACAGGACATCAGAGGCATGCAGATGAATTTAGAGGATGTGCTTCCTCCTAGTGTGGATCAGTTTTCACCAGAATAAGCTCCATGCAGCTGCCGTTCATCCAGCTGCCGCATGCTGGTCTCTGGGAGGTGATGGATGCTCTTTGGATGTGGTCCTGGTGAAATGCAGATGTCCTTAGCTTCCTTCTGAGCCTTTCTATCCACGGACACACACACACCCCTTAGCTTTGGCAGGAAAGGATGGAGTTGTGAAATCACTGCTGCCCATCTACCTTCTGCTTCCCATTTACCCTCCTCCCCAACACCTTGGCAGGTCAGGTCCTGTCGCCTGTGCTCAATTAACAGAGTTAATTTCATTCAGGAAGAAAACACATCTCCTTTCTTCAGGGCCCAGTTTCTACATTTCTGTACAAAGCATCTTCAGCACACCAAGCATTTTATCACATGTGCATTGGTATACTCAGTACAAACATTATACACACATTAAACTTCTTGATTAGGACAAGTGATTTAGGTGGCAATCACTTCTGAGCTCACAGTTGCTTAGTGATGACCAAATCCCACAGTTTTCTTGGAGGAATACAGTCGTAGTATCTCTAGAGCCACAGAAGGGTACAGCTGAGCATCATTAGTTTTGAACTCACGCACAATTGTTTTTCATCTCTTCTGTTGCACATTTGTACAGAAAAAGGGATGACTTAACACTCTATTACTCTTAGAAGTCAAACTTGACAATATTTAATATTTAAGTATTTTAGATATTTATTTTAAAATATAATTTTCATACATGACGTTTCTTTGTTTGATTGTGATTTTTTTTTTAAACAAAGGAATACTTCAAAAACACCTGGACTGAGAAAGGTACACTTTCTGAGATCTATATAGTGGTTCTTAAAAGCTCAGCAAGAAACCTGTGGTTAAAGTCTAGAACATGATGCTGAAAATTGTGGTTTATAATAATAATAATCATATTTAATTGTAAAGGTGCTATATGAGTCCTGGCTTGAAGAAGCAATTATTTATCTGTTGATTAGTTCTTGCCACAATTGTGGCAAGTATATGACAAGGGAAACCCAAAAAATTAGTGACCTTGTGTTAAAATTGCTTGCTCAGTGCCACAAATTAGCCCCTATGGTGTGTTAGTCTATCCACTCATTTATTTTTAAGATTCTTTTCCCCAGGAGCTTTTCTGTATAGCACAAAAATGGTGTTTAATGGGCCTGAGGTTATTTTCACAGAGACATAAATTGTGGGGTTTTTCTAATGTACAGCCAAGAATTGTAGGAATAAGGATATTTATGCTTCCTGTATCTACTACCCTGGGGTATCTTTGAAACATGAAAAATCATGAGAAAGAGCACATGCTCTGAAACAACCTAAAATGAAAACATATTTTCATTCTCAGGAAATTTAGTTTCTCATACAGAAAGTCACCAGCAGGTCCACAGCAATAAAAGTAAGAAAATACTGCTAACAAAAGGTAAATGCTGGTCTTTGTGCACAGCAATTTCTTTTAAAGCGATGTACCTCTTTGTTACTTCTCTGTAAGAATAATGACATTTTGCCAAAGAAATGAAATCTGTTTCCAAAGAGTGAATTGAATACATTCAGTATAAAAATTACATTAACTTGTAGCCAAATTTATTAAAAATACAAGATTCAAAATTATTAGTTTGGCACACAAGCTTCTAATAACTCTATAGAAGTGGACTATCTGTGGGAAATTAGCTCTTGAGCTCTATCCAGAAGGCAATTGTCAGTGGGAGAGAAAAAAACCCTTTATTCTGGCTGTCCAAGGCTGGAAATTTTTTCTGCACAGGCACAATAAATAGTTTTTGCTAGAAATAAAGAGACTGCCAAATCAACCTATCTGAATAAAAAGTATGTTGTGCTTTACACATGGGAAAAGTGCTCCAGAACAGTTAATCCCTACAAAAACATTATCCCTGGATTATCACCAGTAGTACTTGCCTTCAGGCAGTTTTCAGTTATTTGTTTCCATTTTCTATACATGTAGCCAGTGTTTTTATTTCCACGTGACTGTTCATCTCAATCATTTTCTTTGCTCCCATCTATTCTGGGCTCGTGCGTGTGCATCTTGCGTGTTGCCAGAGTACTTTGGGCTATATTTGCATTTCCAGCTTCATAGAAATATTGTTCTACTTATAATGCTGTGAAAGCCAGCACGTAGTCCTAAAAGGGGCCACTGATTTCTGTGGAGTGGCCCATGTCACTGCAAAGCACATCAGTGGGCCAGAATACCTTTTCTCCTTCCCTTTTGTGTAGACACGCTATAAAAACCAACCCCGTGGCATTGTTATGGGTGGGTGCTGTGAGTGAGTTCACTTGGCTCCCTGGCTGAAGAAGCCTCACAGCTTTTGTTGCCAGCACATTGGTGCAATGGCTGGGTCAAGGGACAGCTGAAGTCGTGTTGCTATGCAGACAGGATCTCTTGGAGCCAAAAGAAAAACAAAGGGAAAGCTCTTTACAAGAAATGCAGTCCCTAGTTACCGTGCGGATCACTTCCTGCATAACCAAAGGAGTGGTAACAGGGCATGCCACGTCTGCAGTGGAATGGGAGCATTATGGTGGAGGGTAAGAGTTTGCCCAAAGTGAGGATAGTTCCAGTAATATAATCCATGATGGATTTAAAATGTGCTTTTTTAAATTGCCAGAACTCATTTATTACATGAAAGCCTCAATTCTTGCTATCTTGCTATCCTAAATTGACAAAATGCAATATAATGAAAAAATAAATGTTTTCCTTCTAAAGGAACCAAGTACCCCCCTTCTTCCTAGAGTGCACCAGAAGATGCAGCCTTGGCATCAAATTCCTGTACAATCGTGGCTGTCAGGCATGTGGAATCTTTAGATGCATCCCCACCTTCTTTACTGTAATGTACTTTTCTTCCCAGCCAGCTCATATCTTTCTTCCCTAGGGCACTAGCTAGGTGAGTGGTGAAGCCTGATGGGATGGCTGTATCTCTGTCCTTTTCTTCTCCAGCTTTTGAACTTCTGCAAACTGGGCTTTGTGACTGCAGCATCATGAGAAGCTTGCTGTCAGTCATGCTCATTCAGCCTGTGACTGGGGCTTGGCCATTTTATTTTCATTTGTCTCTCTCCTTACTTCAAGACAAGGGCAGTCCAATATCAGAAAGCCAGCCCAATCCTTTATCAAAGAAGAACCTTATATCTGGAAACTTCTCCAAAATATAAGTCTAAAAGCTCTGGCAAGATGCTGCATAGCAAAGCAAAATGAATGGGCATAATAAATGTTTGTTATTCATTGTAATGGTGCTGAGAAACACTTGAGGAAAGAAACTATACAGACTCTACTACCTGAACTAAAACAAAATGTGTCCAGAAAGATTTTTGAAATGCCTTCCTTTTGATCTTTAAACATATATGCATTTCTAATTTATAAAGCCAAAGATTGGATGGGGGTCATTCATTGTAATTTTTAAATTTTTTAAACTAATTTGGCAGTAATGCAAGTTATATACATGGTGGTATCAAGCAGAACAGGCTTGAGAAATGAAAGTAAATTTGAAAGAGAAGAAATTGGGCTTGGGTAAGTGTAAATTTGCTGTAGACTTTGGAAGATTTAAAATTACATTTATTGTTATGAACATAATGCGTTTAAAAATTAAGACAGATGATGAAGATTATGCTGTCAGGGGGACATTATCTAGACAAGCCATTCCATATTTATGGTTGTACATCCATAATAAAACACATAGCTGTGAGAAGACCTGCACTTGGAGCCTTTAGATAACATTGTAAATAAACAGATGAAATAGCCAATGTTGCTGTTCAAGTCCATGGGAGATTTGACACCTTCTGAGGGACCAAGGTTTGGCTTGCATTTTTCCAGTTTCTTGTTCTATAACATATGGAACACTGCAAAAGAATAACAGATGGCTGTATGGCTAATTTTTTTTGTGATGAAAATATGGTCACTTTATGTCTCTTGTATGGAAATTCCTGCTTTCTTGGGAACTCCCACAAGCAAATAAGCCATTACCAAACTGTTCCTGAAGTTGTAAACATAATATCTGAAAGCACTGAGAAGATGCTGGATTGGACACTCCTGGGAACTCCCATTCAAGCCATTGTGGGTTTTTTCAGTTCATTGGCCAAACAAATCAGATTACCACATCTGTTTAGCCAGATGGTCTTTCTAGTGTCATGAGGAAAGTGCAGTCAAAATACTGTCTATAACAAGGATTGTATTGACAACTTGATGCAGAAAAGGAATTACATTACAGAAAACCCCTGTTGATGGTATTTGATGGCAGTTTCCTTTTCTAACAGGCAAATGAGCTGAGCACCATCTCCAGCCATGGTTTGGGTAGGTGGAAGCTGAGTTAGAGACATGGTTGGTTTCTAGATTGCAAGGTGGGAACTCTAATCTATTTAATATCATATTAATATATTAGAATAATAGAATCATGGCATTGGTTGGGTTGGAAGGAATCTTAAAGGTCACCCAGCTCCAACCTGCCTGCCATGGACAGGGATGCCATTCACTAGATCAGCTTGCTCAAAGCCGCATCCTGTAAGAGCCTAAATGAGGGATGCAGGACTCCAGGCAGCTCTCCAAAATGCAGTTTATTCCATCCAAGAGGTTACAGCAGTCCAGGGTCCTGGGTGACAGAGCTGTGCCTAGAGCTGTCAGCTCCAGCTGCAGGCAGGCCTGGAGACCCTTTGGTTTTGGTTGCATTGCATTATATACTTTTCTTTGCTTAGCATCTTAATACAGTAGAACCAATCTATACCTTAACTATTATCTGTAGCCTATCATAACTGCTATAATTACCATATTCATGTTACTGTTCTCCAATCACTAAAAGTTAGTACATTACTGTTTAAGCTAGAAGGTGTTTTTCAGTTTTCTTGCAGTGGAAAATTCTGAGACCTTTTTTCTACTTGCCACATCAGCAGGTTTTTTTGCCTGTGCTATCTTCCTGCTTGGTAAAAACATCTTGTTTGAGGTGGGTTTATCCTTTGCTCTAAGTCATAAAACCCCTTCTAACCAACACACCCTTTGCCTTCTGGTTATCCAGTAAGACTGGCTCAGCAATTATTTTCTTTTATATCAAAACTTGCTTCCATCTCTATTCCTTCATCAGCCTCTACATTAATAATCTTTCTGCCAAGCATACATATCTGTGAGACTTTCTTGTCAAACTTTCATCCTTCCCAACATCATCCAACCTGGCCTTGAACACTTCAGGGATGAGACGTCCACAGCTTCTCTGGGCAACCTGTGCCAGTGCCTCACCACCCTCATGCTAAAGAATTTCTTCCTAACATCTAACCTAAATCTGTTCTTTTTCACTTTAAAACCATTGCCCTTGTCCTGTTCCAATCTGCCCATATAAAAAGTCCTTCTCCCTCCTTTTCATAAGCCTCCTTTAAGGTACTGACAGGCTGCTATAAGGTCTCTTCAACTGCTTGTCTTCTCCAGGCTGAACAACCCCAATTCTCTCTGCCTGTCACCACAGGAACAGTGCTCCAGCACCCTGAGCACCTTTGTGGCTCCCTCTGGACTTGCTGTTAACAGATCCATGTCCTTCCTGTGCTGGGACCCCAGGGCTGGATGCAGCCCTGCAGATGGGCTCTCAGCAGAGCAGAGGGGCAGAATCCCCCCTGCCCTGCTGCCCACGGGGCTCTGGATGCAGCCCAGGACACATTTGGCTTTTGGGGCTTTTGGCTTCTGTCCAGATTTTCACACACAAGAAATTTTCTTCTGCACAGGAACAATAAATAGTTTTATTTATTAGTTTAGAAGAACTATTTAATAGTTTAGAAGACAAAACTGTTTAATAGTTTAGAAGAACTCCTGAGTTCTTCTCCACAGGGCTGCTCTCAGTGAGTTTGCTCCCAGTCTCTGTTCATATCTAGGATTGCCTCAACCCATGTGCAACACCTTGCACTTGACCTTAATGAACTTCATGAGTTCTTTTGGGCCAAACTTTCTCAAGTTTGTCCAGGTCCCTCTGTATGAGATCCCATCCTTCTGTTGTGTCTTCTGTTAATCTTGGCCTGACCTGCTTGATATGTTATCAGATCTTTGTTTGGTTTTTTTTAAATTTTTCCAGCACTTGCCAACAAAAGAGTATTGTGCATATTTTGGGTTCATTAGACTTCTCTTTTTTCTCTTCTGCTCAATCCACTCTACAAACATTATTAATATTACGTCTCTCCCACATAATTAAAAAAGAAGAAGGAAAATATCTCTCCAACTAAACAGAAATTACTTGAGATCCTTTTCCAAATTATTATTTGGTTCATTATGGCCTTATAAGGAAGATTCTCCCAGAGGATAATCAAGCTGTGATTGACTTATAAGCATTTGCAGTGACTAGCTATTTGTGATGGAGCCAATTGAATATTCAAATGTTGTATGGCAATTTTATATAGCTAATAAAGTGGGTTTTGTCCCTATAGACCTTGAAAATTCCGGGATTATAGGAGAAATGCATGGGACTTGGCGACTGGTGGGCAGAGCAAAGGCATTTTCAGTGGGAAATCATCTCATTACGGGATAGATGTATGAGAGACATGGCAGAAATCATTCTTGGAAAGAACCCATTTACCTGTGGTGGGTGCCAGTGAGCTCTTAGATGTCTACAACTGGGAAGCAGAACCCAGACCTTTGTAACAGGTATTTCAGAGAAAAGCAATTTTGCATAATAACAATAATAATTAAAATTAATTTTATCCCAATTTCAAACTATCATATAGATTTCATAATGTTGTTTGGGATGTATAAACATGTTTTATATCAAGATCACATAATACTTTCTTAGCAAATGGTAAAAATCCCAGAGATAATCCCACTTCACACATTCTTTATATATTTGTTGTTGTTAAATTCAAGCATCCACTGTGGTCATTGAAAATAGTTTCTTCCCCTTTGTTGGAAACAAAATCAAATTCTGTAGACTCAGATGGACAAAGGGAAAGCAAAAGCTGAGATACATGGAAAAAAGTGTGCTTTTAGGTATTTGTAAACTATTTATTTGCTTAGCTTAGAGCATATTCATGCTGGGAAAAAAATATTGTTTCTGACTTTTTATTAGTTTTGTGATAATTACAATAATTACTTTAAAAGTCAAAACCCAGGAAATTCTAAATGAGACAGTATAATTATAATACATAACCATAATAATGCTTCCTTCCATTCCTCACTTGGGTATTGTGAGGCTTAATTAGTTAATGTTTGTACAGCAGTAAAATGCAAAACACCGTAAAAGTATTAAGCATTTTTCCTGTTTCAGTTCTTCAGTATAACCAATTATCTTTCATAAGGTTTTTAAAGGGGATAATTTAAAAAGATCTATGTAAACCAAACTGTATTTTATATCTGTCTTGCTGGGAGATGGAGTGGCAAATCAGTGTTTAATTGCATCAGTATTTCACATGAGCCTGCTGACACTGTGACAATGGATTTGGCCTAGAAATATTTGTTGATTATCATATTTCTGGGCCATGCAACAAAATTAAAGTGTTCTCATGGGAGCCAGAGACACAGCTGATGAAAATAAATAGAAAATGAGTGTCACAAGTTGACAAACCATCATACTTAGAAGGGGGGAAAAATAATGAATAAATAGCATTCTGTTGAAATAAATAAAATCTTTTGTCAAATATTTAGAGTAGAAAAATCTGTTATTTCATCCTTTTCTTGTAGAGAGTTCAGTGAAGAAAAACAATCTTGTGCCATATATAAATATGCAATGTATAAACAACAAATGGAGATAGAACTCAGGGAATGTGGTGCTGAAGAGCAATATACGAGGTTTCAAATTATCTTTAGTTCTAAGAAGTCCTGAACAAAATCTGTGTATCAAAAGAACTGTTTCACACACTGTAAGAATCAGTCTGGGTTGGAGGTGGAAATAGACATAAATTAATTTTCAGGAGATTATTTGCACCTCTGGGGATGATATGCAGACTCTGTCATTTAAAATCCAGGGCGTTCTCCGATAGATTATTGGTTATTAATTCACCCTCATCTCTGCCATTGAGCTTCAGCACAGAAACAAGGGTTGGGATTAATTTTGTCACTTGAAGGCTAGTTTGTTATTTAGGCTACACCAGAGTCAATGGAAAGACAGAGGTAGTTCCATGGGATTATTAATTTTGTCTGCCTTATGCAGAACGACCTTTGTTTCTTTAATAGCTGCTGGACCAAAGGATAGTTCTCAAAGGAATTAATCTGATCATAAGCCTTTAATTTTGAAATAAATTAATGATGCTATGGAAGCAGCATTCTCCTTTCACTATAGAGGGATTTTCATGGTTCATATCTGGTTTTTAGACTTAGACACCTTGGATGCAAATGAGATAAATTGCATGAGGAGTGTGGGCTCACCCCTCAACATGCTACATGCCAGCAATGCAGAAACTGTTCCTTTCTACACTGAAGTGTGTGTAGAAAGGGACAATTGTCATCATTGACAGGGATCATGCTCATGTTAATTTGTTTCAGTCTGGAGACCATTTTAGGTTCCCTTCTGCTGCTGGTACTGTAGAATTAAGAAGCTTAGGTTGTAATCTGCATGTTTCTGTGAGCACATGGATCTGTCAAATGCAGATTAAAACAGGTATTTTTTTAAGCAAAGATGGAGTGCTTAGCAGTTGGGCTTTGGATCCACATTAACACTTGGATCAATGCTTTTCAAAATAAGAGTTAATGAAAACAGATTTAGAAAATTAGAAATCCCAGTTCTATAAAGGTGGTGAAAAGTTTGTGGTTGACTTTTGTGAATCTATTATTTCACCCACGAAATGAAATTAAGAGTGGCCTATTTTAATAGTAATCATATGATGGTTAAAATGCTGGAATAATCAATATGTAAAAGCAATCATAATTAAATATTGACTCTTACTTTTTTAGCCTCAGTCTCTATTACTTGTGTCAGACCAGTTGGATCTGTATTCAAAACTGTACTTTGCTGGAAAGAAATGGTGCCACTTACTCCACTCCCAGACGATTTATAAACATCAATTTTCAGCAGGCAAAGGCTTTCCACTTTTGAAACCATGAGAATTTTCATTATGGCATTTACATGTGCCTCAGCTGCTGCTAAGCAACAGGATTGTTACCTGCCAAAAGCCTGGAGTTAAATCCCAGATCTGTAAAGAGGATGGATAGAAACACAGATGTATAATATACTTAAAATAACAAGTGAGGAATGTGGTTTTGGAAATATGTAGAAATGTGGAGGTATAAGAAGAATACAATTCCATTCTAGAAATATGTGACTAAGGCTTATATAATGTGTTAGAGAAAGTTAAGAAAATCAAGCAATTTATTGTATTTTGGTGATTTGTTCTTGAAAACACACTGTGGTCGGATTAGCTTTGCTTTGTCAAAACTTACCAAGAAGTGTTAGGTGTATATGCAGTGTTGGATTATGGGGAGTAAGGAAAAGGGAGAACATCACCAAGAAAATTTAATTTAATTTAATGCATATAGTATTCCTAAATCGTAGAATCATAGAATGGCCTGGGTTGGAAAGGATCTTATAGATCATCTAGTTCCAACCAAGTTTGATTCATAGTATTTTGCATAGTGATTTTGCTTCTTCTTTTAGAGACAAATGTATTTATATTTGGATAAGAAATGAGTCAGTCTCAAGTGCTTTTCAAAGGCTTGATTGTCTTTCTTTTGCATCGGTGTTTTTGGTGTCAGCTTTGGCTCAGCTGGGTGGGACTGTTTCTGGGAAATGGTTTGGATGCTAGAAATGCTGTTGCAGTTAATGGCATTAGCATCTAAGTCTAAGGGTGCATGATGAGTAGTGTTGTACCAGCACAAGGCATAAAGATCTTCTGTATCCTGCAAAACAGCCTGCACTGGAGAAGGAGGCAGTGCACAGGGAGGAATGGACCATGAGAATAAATGTGAAGAGTGAAACAACACCAAGAGCCCCAGAAGTCACAGCCCAAATGCCAGCTGCCTCACTGTCAAGCCTTGGGTGACAGCACAGAGACTCCAAGGGGATGTTTGAAAAGGAGGAGCCATCCTGCAGTGGGAAATGCTGCTTGCTGCAAAACTGTAATTGGCAACAGGCAGCAGCCACTGCTTGAAGTGAAGACCCCGTCTGCATTTAAGGGTGCCTTGGTAGGGTGAAGAAAGAGATCCCATGAAGGCTGCAGTTCAGCTGGCAGGACAGCTAAATTAATTCTGCAGCAGTGGTGGCATGGTGTTAACAGCAGGAAGACAAATTTTGTAGGACAGAGAAAAATTTCAGTCAGCAAGTCCAAACTGTTTGGACAGCGAAAGTGACAGATTTTCATTATGTTCAACAGAAGAAGGAGTTGTTTATTCTCCTCTAAAATTTGTTCATATGTTTCCCTGGTTTTGAAGGCATTTTATAATTCCTTAAGGCATTCCCTCCTCTAGAATAACACTATATACCATTTAACTTTTTAAATTTTATTAATCTTTATTAAAGCATTTAAGGGAAGTTTCCCAAAATATGGTTACACTTTCCTGCACTTCAAGACAGAGTTTGATGACAATATAACATCATAAAATGTCATTTTAGCCAGGCAGTTTATGAAATAAATTCCTTATTCTTTAGTTCCCTTGGTTGTCTAGACACCAACTTACATACATGCTGTCCCTTAGGAATACTGTTGTAAGAGACAAAGCATTTTCACATGTATTGCTTGCATTTTGGTACACACTGCTTTACTAACCAAACTATTGAAATGATACAAAAAATTGTTGTGACATTTGGGGCAAAATGTTTAGAATGCAAAAAATATTGAAAAAAATTTTATGCAGAAATAAAAAAGATATATATTTATGGCTGTGCACAATAAGAACAGAACAACTGGATTTTTAACATAATTCAAAAAACTTAGGATTTGTTTATCTTTTTATAATAAAACCACATTGTATTTTTAGGAAAAAAATGGCAAATGCCATGGAAAATTGACATACAAAAATTCAGATTATATCAATGGCTCAGTCTGACTGAACAATTTTTTTTTCTTTAGCACTCAGGTAACTCTGTCCAATTTAGCTATACTTCCCCTGTCTAGTATCACTAGTATGAAGTCTGAAATGTATCTATTGCTATTTATGCATTTAGAGTGTGCTGGGGAATAGTCAACACTATATTCTTTCCTTACCTCTTAGAGGTGTCTGATGGGGTAGATGAACATCTCTGTTACGATAATCTGATTAATACCATTTCCTTGACTTTCCAAAGAATCTAGCAAAGACCTTCACCAGACTGAAATTAGTGTCTCCTAGATTTCCTATGGAAAAGTTGTTAAAAAGAGATAAAAATTCTCCCTAGAATCACCAAGAACAAGAATATTTCTACTGAGTGCAGAGGAACTTTGAGAAACAAGTACACCCCAGATAACCCCAGACTTTCAACTGCTCACATTAACATCCATACAGGGTCTTTATTTTCTGTATTTCTGTGCCTCACAATATTTTTTTTTTTACTATAATATGTTAATGCTGTTTTGAAAGGCAATGTATTCTTAGCCTTAACTTTTTTTCCCCCTAAGGATGTGTTTAAAGCTGTAAGGAGAGGCAATGGCCATCTCATTTGAAAATCTTACTGCTGTTCTTAGAACAGTAATCGCTATCTCATAGAGCAGGGCTACCTTTTCTTTTCTCATGCATTATGATTCATAAAGGAGGATCATATTACTTCTTGAATGGCAGCACCTGAAGGTGCCAACCTGAAGTGCTTGGAATAAAGGAGATTGTGTCATCAGCACCAGTGGAGAAAAACCATGAGAAAAAATAAATCTCTTAATATTTTGATTATTCCTCATGCTAGCACTTGCAATGAATATTTTCACCTGTGCCCACATGTTTTAACTTAAATGAAGGAATTTGAGCAAATGTATCCAGGGAGAAGTTGAAATATAAGTTGAAATAGGATCATGGGTCAGAAATAAAATACTTGTAAGAAAAAAAACCCACAAAAAACAAAAACAAACAAAAAACTAAACCAAAAACACTAAAACGATGAAAAAACCAACCAAACAAAACAAAACCCAAACCAAAACAAAAGAGCCAGAAAAGGTCATGTAGATGTGGTGCTTAGAGAAGTGATTCAGTCATGGTCTTGCAGAGTCAGGTTAATAGTTGGATGATGTTAAGGTTTTCTCCCAACCTAAATGATTCTATGATTCCATAAAAAACACATCTGAATGACATCAGTCAAGGCAACAACTCATCATTCTTTCCAGTAGTGCTGCTGGAATGGAGGAACTGTGTCCTTGGGTTAAGTATCCAGGAGAATGAATCCATTAATCCCCTGATTCTGGATGAGAGCAGAGCCTCTCTTGCACCTGCTCTGACAGTGGGAACTTGTGTTTTCCAGTGGTTGTGCTGGCATGGAATGCCAATGGTTTTGCTCACCATGACCCCCACCTGGGACTCCTCGGGGGACAGGGGTAGTGTTGTCACTCTTGAACCACAGGGCAGATCCAGAAAGAGCAGGTTGCCTTTATTCCTGTCCTCTTCCAGCTGCCCCCCAAAAAGTGTCTTTGCAAAAATTACTCTTCTGTGTTAAAAGAGTGAGGAACAGTGCTGTGAAGCTGGCAATGCTCTTTCACCCACAGGGGAAACAGAAGCAACCTCCTGCTAAAATGGTCCACTGGTGAAATGGGACCCATCTACAGCTACAAGGAAAAGTCACACTGATGGACAGTTCTGGTAACAGGTTGGAGGAAAAAGTCCAAAAGCTGAGCTGGTTTCAGCTGCCAAAACAGTCTTGATCTCCTCTGGAGAACCAACCATCACTAAATTAAGAAGAAATAAATGATATCTGGTCTTGTGAGACAGTTTTTTAACTCTTAAAGGATGGCCTCCTCTCATTGGCTTAGTCTTTAAAAGATATCTTCCTCTTGCATATAAGAGCATCTGTCTGGCAAGAAGGCTTACTGATGTCAGCTGTCCCTCCACCATGTGCGGCCAAGAACATGTGGTTGTTATTTTCCCTTCGACTGCTAGTGGTGGGCTCAACACATTGTGTGTAATAATAAATTGTGTGAGCAGTGGCTATTCTGCATGGTAAGCCTTATTCTTTACAAATCAGAGTCCATTTTATTACAGCATCTGTGCTTGGGCTTGATCTTTTTCTCTCTGTGCCAGCATGAGAGAAGACCATTCTTTGTCTGCCTTTGCCAAGATAAAGGGGCCCAGGATGGATGATAAGATAAGAAGGTCTATGAGTTAAGCATCCCTCTGTTATACTCAGAATTCAGAAGTGAAATCCAGGTGCTGAGTCTGTCTCAAAGTAATGAAGCACTTCCACAGCAAGAGCTGTGAATTGCTCTAGTGGGCTAATTTGGGAAAAGGAGCATGAACAGCTTGTATAGATAAAGAGCACTTTTGGGAAAAAAATTGTGTAAACAGCATGTCCACAGGAGATGCTGGGTGTACCAGCATAATGGAGATGTTAAAGAAACAAAAAATGTACAATTGACCTAACTGGGCAGATTCAAGGGGAAATATATTTTAATTTCTTTTCTTCACACAAGGTGTGTTTCTAGGTGCCTGCTCAATGTGTGGGTCAACTTAGTCACCTGAGCCAGTCTTTTCAGGGAAGAGCTGATTTTCCAGTGAAAAATGTGCAGGAGAGAAGGTCTAGATCTAGCAGTGCTCCCAGGAATCATGGGATTCAGGACAGCTGTGTCTGTCAGTTTTTGATTCCTAGGGTGGAGAACCCTTCCTGGAGCAGGGCACCACAGCAAAACCAAACCTTTCCACAAAAGCAGTGTTTGTGTTTCCTCTAGAGCACATAAAGAAGTGCCTTGAAGTATCCTGGGGGTTGAGATGCAATCTTACCACCCCTTGGAAGTTTTACTTCAGTGTAGTTTTCTGAGCTCCCATTCAGCTCCCCTTGACACTTGGCTTTAGTGTGGTTCTGTCAGTCTCCCTCAGCCTCTTCTCTGTGCTGCTGAGCAAAGGCTGCAGTGCTGGGCTGTGCTAGGTCAGAGCTGCTGGCCAAGGCCACTGGCTGGGCCTGGAGTTGGTCTGTCATATCAGTCTGGGCAATGTTGGCTGTCTCCTTTCTTAGGAAAATGCAGATGATGTGATTGAGCTGTGTGCATGCTTGCAACCTTATGGTGTATCAGGCAATTCCCATGGGCACTCAGTTGTGAGAGGCAGTGATGAGTTTCTCTGAGCCTGATGCTCAAGAGGTTATCTTTCCCCTGTTAGCAAGCTTAATAACTTGTTCAATATCATACTTAATAATGAAACTAAATTATTAACAATTTCAATAAAGTATTTGATATTAACCAATTAAGATTATGAAGCCTACGGAAGCAATCAAGTACTTGTTTCTCTCCCATTCTATTAATAATTTAAAACAAGATAAAATGTATTATATTATTTTTGTCTTATCATTATGATTTTAAATTCATTGCTTAAACCATAGTAGGTTATGATTATGCCTTACATACAGATCTTGATAAACCTTCATGTCTATTATAAGTGTGTAATTCAAGGCTTCAGGTATGCCCTGCAGATTATTTTCATGGCTTCTTAGTTGTGGCATATCCTGTAACTCTCCAGTGATGTGATACAGTGATTATGTGTGGAAGAGGTCTTCATTAATGAAGGCAGTGGCTCTTATAATATAAATGCTTTTGTTCAAATTTCTGCATGTTTTAGAAACATTGTTAGATTGACATTTATTTGGGATTCATGTCTGATTTCTGAGGAATGACCAGTTCAGTGCCTCAGACAGCATCATGCATGTTCATTGCTTCCAGTCATGAAACAACAGATGAAGTCCAGTGACTTCTCTCCCCATATTCTCCATTGGTGATGTCTTGAGCAGAATCACTCAGTTCACTACTTGATGAACTGTGTAGCTTGTATTAGAAAATAACTACTTATAAAAGCAGTACAATTAGGGCATGAATAGAGATAATATTGGCCAGTAATATCAGTAATCACTAGAAACCATGAGCTTGCTAAATGACTTTTGTTCTGTGACTGCTGAGTTTAATAGGTGCTTCACTCCAACACCTCAGTTTTTATTAGCAGAGAATAATCTTTATTGTTTGCACTGACAGGCCAACTCTGTTAGTATCCATGTAAATTCAAGTGGTTGAATGATTGTAATGGAGACTGGACTGTTTATTACATCACTTGCCCATTACTGTCACATCACAAGTGTACTTCCCTCTTTGTCAAACTACCCAAATGATCTTTTCTCAGGTTAGATCACTGAAATAATCTTCTTTGTTTCTAATCTGGGATGATAAGCTTTAAGTGAGGTTTGGAGGGTAGGGCTTTCCATTTGCCTTCTGTTGCCAGCTACTGGCGATTGTATTGGAATTTAAAGCCTCTGGAGTTAAGCTGTAAATGCCATAAATGATTGATTTATTATCACTCTTTGGAAATGAGTTTATCATGGGAGGGTGCTGAAATCTCTCTGGTGTAGAGTGAAGGGGACAAGTTCTCAGTTAAAAAAAAAACAAAACAAAACAGAAGAAAACAAAAACAAAACAAAACAAGAACAACAAAAACCAAAGAAAACTAAAAATCCAGCCTAAAATAAAGCCTGCAGAGGAAGGAGGGATGATACCAAGAGTTGGTGCAGGCAGCAGAACAGCTCTCGGTGGGGAACGACGGCTGCTGATGCGAGCGGTGGCACAGGGCAGGTTCCAGCTGCTCCCTCTGGGAAGGTTTCCTCCCTCCCTGTTCCCTCCGTATTCCTCTGGCTGGCTGTGCAGGACTGATTTTAATGTTCCTATTAACATCTCAAATGCCACGTTGCTGTTTCAGATGATGTTGGAGAGGGGATTTTTTAGGAAAATAAGTTGTTTTCAGAAAAAACCCTCTTCAGCATGGAGGAGCTCTTGACTGCACAGCCTCCCTCTGCTCGGGACTGGGTGCTTTGGGGACATGGTTTGCAGAATGAGCTGTGTAATCTAGGACCATAGCAGAAGCACAAGTCAGAACTGGGCTGCCAACTGTAGCACCTTTTAAAATGAAGAGCTTTTAAAATGCAAAATGCAAGAAATTTATGTAGAGGAGACTCTAGATTAAAGTATACTTGAAGAAGTAGTTCTACTTAATGCTGAAAAAGCCTTTGGGATACAATCCCATTTCATCCAACCTGTTTGCAAATTAATTATGCTAAGCAGGCTTTTTAATTACATTGCTTGAAGGAAGAGCAGCAGAACATGTAAATTCCATAAGAGAGGAAGCAAAGAGGTTTCCACTGCCAATTGTGGAGCTAAATGCGACAAAGGCAGCTGAACCATGATGGGCAGAGTGTGATTATTTTAAATGAAATCTAGAGAAACTCCCCAAATTCCTGATTTTTGTTTTTGTCAATGTCCTGCAGTGCTCAGATGTCTCACACTGGGCATGACATTTTTCCAAAGTTTTAAGACTTTCCATTATGCAGCTTTTGACAGTAATACAACATCCTGTAGCAAGTTAAAGCACTTGGTTCTTGCTTGGAGTGGGATCCAGGATAATGTTTGACGTACAGCACAGTGGAGTTTCCAGAGTTTCCACGGTGTGCCCAAGTGTTTCTTGTGAGAAAGCCAACCGAGAGGTGCCAGGTACCCCTTGTGTGGCATCCACCACCACCATCTAGTGGTGGTCACCTCCCATCCCGATGGACAGCAGTTTGGGGAGAACTATGCAGGATTATCCTGGAAACTGGGAAAATTCTCACCCGGGGCTATTCTACCTCAATACATTTCTGCATCGTTTATTTGTTTACTTAATGAAAATATTCAAAGAAAAAAAAAATCTGTTGGGAAGTCTGTCCCTGTATAACAGCAGGAGAGGCTGTGTGAATGATCAGTATAGAATGAAAAATGCAATATGAAAGATCACTGGTATTTATAAGATACTGCTGAATGCAAAATACTTGCAAATATGTGACTCTTGAATGTCGTGTACACAGTTCCAAAAGCAAGTGGAGGAGTTTTAAAATGAAAATACTTTTCAAAAATCCAAACAAAATCCATGCCTCCCTTTTTGGCGTGATTCTTATTCTGAGCGGTTTAGACAACATTGGTAGTTGTGAAGAAGAAGTATTTAAACCCATCATTTTTAACTCTGTGCTATCCTTTTTAGACACGTTTGATTTTTCATTTTCACAAACAAATAACCTTCAGACAGTCTATCTATGACACTTAAAAGTACTGTGCTTTATATAACAGCATCAAGTGCACACTGGTCAAGACAGAACCCTAAATACACATGCAAAAGGTCCATAAAATGCTTCAAGAGTCACTCCAGGTTACAAAAGATTGTGTTCAACTTACTTTACTTTGTCATGTTGAATTCCAAACCAAGTATACATTGGGCGCATCCACCTGAGAGGAGAATTCATCCTACCTATTCCAAACATCCTCCTAGTTTAAGAAGAACGATCTCCTGTTGGAGGTGACTGCTTTTCTTCATTCACTATTGAGGGAAGCTTGATAAGTAGCCAAGATGGAATACCTGAGTTTGGAACAGATAAAGTGAGATAAATTTTGTCCAATAAACAAAGGCACAGTTATTAGAGAAGAAGAATAGACAAAATCCCCATTGCTCTTTTGAATCAAAACTGAATTTTGAAACCTGGCCTTTATTAAAAAATAAAGGAAAAAAAAAAAAAACAAAAAAAAACCCACCTAAATAATATTTTTTTTTAGTTAAGCATAGAAATCAGAGCTTTCTGTTCTGATATGCAATTGGGAGGATTTTTCTTGCAAGCTGTAAAATAATCTCTTCTGTCATTACCTGAGGTGAATGTCAGGTATGTCACACGGGCTTTGGAAATCCAGACCTTTCTCCTATTGTAAAGAAAAGGCTTTGAAAAGGCAGCAGTAAGGAATTCTGTTTACTCATCATTTATGTATGGACCCTTTATTCCAATCACATGAATTCCAGCCTGAACCTCTGCCCACACTGCACTCAGTTGGCAAGGAGAGGGACCGTGGGCCGAGGGATGGGTCAGTGACACGTGGTCAGGCTCTTTCTGCAGCCCTGGTGCCCCCTGCGAGCCCCTTGTGAGACACAGTGGGACCAACAGTGCACATCTTCAATTCTTTCTGCACCAAGATGTGAAAACCAGCTCCATATGGGGAAAGGCTCCTGCTAAGGTCGTCTTCTGCACTGCCATCCTCTAGTCTTGTTCAGAGCACCATTTTCTTCCCAGTCTCTTGTCTGAGGCCATGATCTGCTGTCTGCCTTCCTTCCCTGGTTCCGTGTGTTTCTGCCCTTGCATCTGCTGGTCCTGCCTTTGTGCTGCTCTCGTTGGAAGGACAGGGAGGAGCCCTGGGCCAGGGTGGACTGGTGTTGTGCTGGCACTTGAATGGAGCCACCAGCTGGGGAGCTGGCCCTTGCTCTGAGTTCAAGGCAGCAGAATTACCACAGCTCTCTTTGAACTGTTTTTTGCTCTCTTTATCCTCTGTTCACCCACAAAGATTTATTACCCTTGAGATATATCAGGTTGACACTAATAGGAAATGAAGCTTTTTGGTAAGCGGGTAGAGATCCTCTGTCAAAGCCCAGTCAGTCCTTGACCTTCCTGCTTAGACTTTTTTCAGCATTGCAGTTCTGTTGATATGTTATATTTTGCAGATACCACTGGCAATTAAACAAAGACCACCATCTCATTCTACTTGGCTGCCAGGCAGCTGTCAGATATTAATGACTGGGGTTTGCTATGAGCAGAGCTGGATTAAAAGGGGTGACCTACATGTGAAAGACTTTGTATCTCATTTCCTCAAGCTATTCACCCCTAGACTTCTTTGAAATGTAATGCTGTTTCCTGGCTTGCTCTTGATTAATCACGTTTACTTGTGTCTGCCTGCTTTAGTCAGTGAAATGTCTGGGATCGATATTTCATGGTCCTCTTTCTTGGATCACACACAATTTCTACCTATCCTAATTTTTATTCACTCTAGTTGACCTTAAGAGATCTAGAAACTGGATAATAAACCAGGAGTAAGAAGATCAAAGCTTTCTACATCTAGGTCACTTCTAATAATCCAGTGGTGGTCATTAGAGCATATGCTTAGCAGCTGATGTAAATTCTTTCAATCCCTTTCCTTGTGGTCACAAAATAAAATGTGTCTTTGTTTGATTGGCACTTTTGTTGACTTCAGAGGGAGTTTGGCTAATTGAGAGCAAATCTATGAGCAAGGCATCTATTCAGGATTTGACCCTGGTTTAGTAAGCTGCTTGACTGCTATTGTTTCTGTAAGATGGGAACCAAATGAAGAATCCAGTGTTGAGAAATTAAGATGCTCCATGCTGTCAATACAGTTTAGACCTGCCTTGCCGTGTGCTTCCATTCAGGGGGAAGATTGCTGGTGTGGGGGTCCCACAGAAAGCCTGCAGCTGCTGCATGTTTCCAGAGAACACTGAAGAAATAAAGGTTCTAGGCAGAGATCCAATGTTGCAGGGATGTTGCCAGGGTTCAGCCTGCGTTTCAATCCCCGAGCATACGAATTTTCCAGACAGACTGGTTCAGCAGTTAAGGTGGTTCCACCCCAGCTCCTGGCCAGAGTGTGTGACACATGACACATACACGTGTGAGAGGCAGCCCTCTGTGCTGCAGAGCTGCTGCCAGACACCAGATGCCGTGAAGGAACAGAGAAATGCTTTGAGTTTTGTCATGCATGCTTTTGGAAGGAGAGTGATGTTATTAGCAGCAAGATTGTCTCCTGAAATGGAAATACATAATTCAGTTTGTGGTTCAGTTAGTTCTATTAAAACTTTGTCTTTATTTCTGCTGTCAAAATATATTTAGAACAAAACCTTCAAGTTGAAGGCAGGAAAGATTAAATTGCTTTTATCTTTTCAAGTTAAACTGAAAAGAGATGATGGTGGCAGGGGCTTTTGAAGGTGCAGCAGTGCTGTAGCCTCCTTGCATCCGCTCTCCAGGCAGGGAAGGACATGTCCACAGGATTTTGATGCAAGCAACATCATGGGACGACCATCCTTCCAGTGTCATAAATGTTTCCAGTGAAAATGGTCGCTATTTGCAGGGCCCCAGAGCTCTGCCAATTCCCTGAAGCTTCTTGGGATGCTGCCTGGCTTTTAGCAGCCCAGAAGTGTTGAGCAGCATCAGATGCTGAGGCGGCATGAAACTGGCGCCCCACCATGGGAGCTCCTGGAAGGTCCTTCACGCTTCATACTCTCCCTCACCTTTGGACAATCTTTAAGTAAAGCTGAAAACCTGGCATTAAACAGTGCCATGGAAAGCAATGATTGGCACAATATTCAAATGTAAATGACTAAGTAAGTGGCTGGGACTTGTTCAGAAACATAACAGAAACATAAAAGCCTCAGCTCATCAGTTGGCTTTGGCATTTGTTACTAATGCCTAAAACCAAAAACCAATCTTTCCATGGAGAATTTGGAAGAAGATCAGATTCATGATCCAAAGTATTTGGAAAGCAAGATCTCACCTGCTTTACATGGAAACTGTAATTCCTGGGCTTTTCAGAGCAGCCAACCCTCTCAGTACAGTGCTATTTGCTTTCATGGCTTGAGAGCTGTAGATGATTCAGATGTGATAATTGTTTCCAATATCCAAATTCCAAAAATGCTGTTTCTTGTAGTTGCATTTGGACTTCTCAGTAATCTTCCAGGGGAGAGTTACGTGCTTCCACACCACGCAGTGTGAATAGCAGGTGCCTCCTCCCAATGTCTGTATGTTGTGTAACTGATGTCTGTATGTTGTATAACTGATTTGCACTGAAACCAGCAGCTTTGCACCTTCTGGCTTCAGTCCTGGGCATATTGTTCATGTGCTGTTGGCTGCAGTGCCTGGGCAGCCACCCTGGTGCTCCTGGTACGTGTTATACAGGCTGTGCCTCACTGGGGACTCAGCCTGCAAATGCAGGATGATGCTTTATCTGGAATTTGAGTTTTCATAATAGCTACCTAAATTCCATGCTGTTTTCACCTGATAGTCCCAAGCAGATGGATCCAAAAAATAATAAAGTGATAGGTCAGGTATAAAAGCTGGTAGATGGCTTATTTATGTGTGATCCCATGAGCTCATTTGTTTTGTTGCTTGGCTTTGCAGGTTCTCTGGTGTCCACCCATGTGCGTAGGTTGTGGGATTAGATTGATGCCAGCAAAGCACTTTGGGATCACTCAGAGTTCTGTAGGTGTGAAAACAGCTCTTTTTAAAATTGAAAACCTGTTATTAAGTACACATCTTACAAATTGGCATAGCTGGCTGCATCCACAGATGGTTGTCTCTCCTGAGACAATGGGAATGTTGATATCTGTCAGGGGAAAAGCACAAACTGGTTTGCTGTGACTAGAAAATGTACATTGCCCTCTTGTGAAAACACAGCTCTGCTGCAAGAGAAACAGCCAAGGATACATTTCAGTTGAAAAGTCAACATATTCTGCCACTCCATAATTATAGCTCAGGTTAGTTGTTGCTTTAGACTGACATCTCAGTGTGCTCACAGGACAACACAACCAGATCTTTCTTATTTATGTACACAGGGCAGGGGAAAAAACAGCTTTTTTTTCCCCTTGGCTTTGCAGTCATCCTGGATTTTAGTCTCTTCATGAGCATGCTGAACTGTGCTGTCATTGTATTGCTGTGACAGCTTCACTTGTATTTCAGCCTCATGACAGGTCTCAAACACATGATGCTGTGGCCTCACATTTATATTGTGCTCAAACTTCAGCACCACTCCTTCCTCCCTTTCTCTCCCTGTAATTTCAGATCAGCACATGAAATAGGTAGCTGTAGATTGCAGATATTTATGCACATTTCTGGACATGCAACAGGACTGATGTTCACTGGTAAATCTGGAAGAACATCATCAGTTGGGGACAGAATGAGGAAATAGCACTTTATATTTCAGTTGAGAATTAAAATTCTACTCTTTACTAGAGATGTTCATATATTCAGCCTGTAGTCATGCAAATCTTCATAACCCCAAGAAATCTCTAAGTTCTCACCTGGAATGGGATTTGGGTCATGCCTGTGTTGGGCTTTATAACCCATCTTGGGATTTATCACCCCACTGAGGCAGCACATCTCTCCATTGAGCAATGAGCATTGAATTGGTGTTTGTTGGGCTAAATGGGCCAAACCATTTAAACACATCAACTCACAAGAAAGTTTTTTTAGGTGAACAGTGCCTCTGGAGGAAAAAGGGTATATTCCCAGGTGAGATGTGTAGGTCCTGTGGCACCAGTTGGATACCAGGACTGTTCCACAGCTGAGAGGGTGTCCAAAATGTTCTGAATGAGAGAAGTTAGATATAAACATTTGTTAGGTTAGGTCTGGGAAAAGTATTGATGCTGACTGCAGGTAGAAGTGATTAAATTTGAGACCTTCTCTCTCTGCCAGCAGGGCTTTATTTAGATTGAATTTAGACAATTTTCTTCAAGAATAATCTGAACAGTTGGGAAAAATCTACCTTTTCCAGTGCTTGCTTTGAGTATATGCTCACTGTTTCCCAAATGATGAGAGCCAAAACCTTGAGACTCCACAAGGCGTCTCCAGCTGGCAGACTTGTGTGAAAATACCATTCATCTCTGGGAGCTTCCCGAGAGCTGGCAGTGTGCTGACATTCTAACAGGAGAGACTGAGCCATTGGAGGTGCAGGCTCTTGCCAACACTTGTGTGTGAAAGGAAGAGCAGAGCTACCTCAGAAAGCAGTCTCTGATTGACATTCATAGATTTCAGAGAATTAAAATACCGTTCCTAACTGCTAATGGTGTCTTCTTGGGTGAGTGCTTAAAATGTTAAATTTGAGAGCTCTGGAGCAGTGGTTTAGGGTTTTGCCTTCTTTCTCATGCAGTGTTTGTTCCCAGGGTCATAGCAGATGATGCTGCTAAATCTGCCCTGGCAGCTGGACCAGGTATCCTCGGGGCTCCATCCCAGCTGCAGCACGAAATGCCAGAGTTGTGATTTCTAGTTGGACCCTGGACCCCAGACTGGCACATAGGCTTGTCTGTGTTTTGACAGCACTGGAAAGTATTGTTACCCATTAGCTTGCTAGGCTATTGTTTTTATTTAGACACGTCCTGTCCATATTTCAAATCTCTTCTATTTTTTAACAGGGACCAGATGCAGTTCTTCTGTATTTTTTGTTCAGTCAGTATTTGTTACTTCCTCAGAGACTGGCTGCTTTGTAGAACGTCATTTCCTGGGCATATTTTACCCTTTGGTGTTTGGATGTCACTGAGGAAAGATGTAAAGAATTTTGAGATTTCTTTATAAGGAAATCTGATTGTAACTTTATTTATGAAGATGTTGTCACTTCTTCATAAAGATCTCATGCTATAAGAAGGAGGAGGTTGCCCTGTTTTTGTAAGAACATGAACTCTAAAGCAGTTGAAATGCCAGCCCTGTCATATATTTTGAAATAAGATGTCACATGGTGTCTCTGTGAAACTCATTGCAATCTAGAGACAGCTGCCATAAGAGAGTGGCTGTTCATTGAATGCCTCTTACAAATGGGTTATTAAATGTTTAGAGTCTTTGACCTCTAAAATCCTTTGATCATCAAGAAGACTCTAAGATAGGAGTACGTTGAAAAAATGCAATAGAGGAGGAAATTCATAAAAGCCTCCTTGCTGGAGAAAAGACCCCTCACCTCTATGAAATAGCAAACAATTACGAGAAAGCTTTCTTGTTTAATTCTCATCTTCTTGTGACTTCGGTTTTGATATTTTTAATTTGTTTGAGAATTTAACGCCCTTCTAGAATAAACTCATTATATTTTATTCTTAATTACATCTGGTATGAAATGTGAGTCCATCAAGTCTAAAATATATGCTGTTACTGTGCCTCCAGAAACAATTTATCTCTAGAGAGCATTAGATGCAGGCAGCTCACAGAGGAGATATGAAAGAACTCGTGGATATCAGGAGCTGGGCTGTATCTCCCAGTTGTAAACTTTAAAAGGATGCTTTGGGAACTGGCTTCCCAAGAACAGTGTTCCTGGGAGGCTCCCTCTTGGCAAGCATAAACCAGAATCCTTTAGGAAAGCAGTTGGTAGCATAATAGGTTGGCTGTGATTATGCTGTTTATTGTTCACCCATTAATGTCTACACAGCTTTTTAATCACCTTCATTGACTCTGGGGTAGGAGAATGTTAAGGATGACACAGTGTGCTGCTCTCACAAGGTAGGAGAGTGAACTTCTCTGAAGGCACATATGACTAATCAACCCTCCTTTGAGTTCTCACCCCCATATTGAGCTCCTTTTTTGCCGTTATTGTTGTTATTGTGTTCTTGCATGCTTGCTAAGGACTGAGTAGCTGTTGTTGTGTATTCATGAAACCCTGAAGTCTGATTTATTGAACATGTTTACCAGAATACTTGGAGGGGGTGGATGAGCACAAATATATTACTCATATTCATTAATCAGTGTGAAAAAGTAAAAGTTGCTCCCCAGTGTGAGATAGTTGCTATAATTATAGTGCTGGGCAGTTCAAATTGCATCATTCTACATTTTTGAGAGTGTTTTTGAGTTAATGTTTGTTAATGGGAAACATTGATTATAATTCATCCTTCTATCATTGATTATAATACATTCTTCTATGCTTTGCCATGTCTATAAATAGATCTTGTCTTTTGCTACTTGCAATTTTATTTAGTTGGACTTCCAGGTTTTTAGTAAAAATGATGGGAAAAATTCTTATCGATCTGATTTTGAAAAGCAATTTCATTCACCAGTCCAGTGAAGATGTCAGTTTTATATTTGTCAGGCTCAGAATTTTGTGCTCATCTGATGCAGGGACCTTCAGCTGGTCTGGTGCACAGAGGGAAACTTAATCCAAAGGAAAACGTGTAGCTACACTGAACTCCTGTGATAAATAAAGCAGCAAAGAATCAACACCAGAGAAGTGTAGTGCTTAAGTACTTTTTGTTGTGTCTTCCTTACAGATGACTCCCAGTTATGTTATTGAAACTTTGGGCACTGTAATGATGTCAAATAGTGCATGCAATGAGATATCCTGGTGTTGGAAGAATGGGCATGGATAGTAGTTTTCTTTTAAGCATGCATATTGATGCTTTTTTTGTGAGTATAGTCCTTCTCACATTTTACCAAAAAAAAAAATTAATTAAAGGTAACTAATTCTCTCCAGATTTTAGAATTTGTCTTATATTATCCCTTTTTATGGTTTTACTGCATTCTAGTGTTAAGTTTTTCATAGACTAAGTATATAAATAACTATAAGATCTTGAAGGAACCAAGTGGCAGGTAAGCCCATAGCTGGTTGACTTTTCTGTAACAGAAGAGCTTACTCTATTCATAGGGGTTTTTTTCATCAGTGGTAGTTTAATCATGAGAAAAAGAAGCTGAAATTCAAAATTACCATGCACTGAAGGATTTAAGGTTACATCAGAAGCCAAATGCAGGAGAGGAGGCACTCTCATTTGCAGTGAGTCAACAAACAAGCACCATGTTCCAGTTCATAGTTTAGGTTTATGGATTTCCCTAAAATGAGCCCTTGTGATTGTGTTTGATACCTGGAAGAGTGGATAAACCCATAGGAACCCACTGGAAGCTGATAATGCAAAGTTACCCTGATAAAAAGTTGCTGAGGAAACAGAATCTGTGGGTAATTTTCCCTCTCTGAAGGTCCACTTCATGGAATTCACAGAAATCTGCATCCCCCAAGCATTGATTGGAGTTAATTGGCATGAAATCTGGGAGGAACTCTACTCTGTGGCATGACACTGTCTTCTTCAGCTGGCCTGTTCCCTCAAAAGGAGACACTTTGGGAGCCATCTAGTACTGAGCATCACTGATATCAATATCCACATTTTGTCTCCATTGCCTGAGCACAGTACCAGCACAGCACCAGCATGTTCTGTTCAGGGAGGTGGCATCTCTGTGTGAAAGCAGTTACCCATATGGCCCACAGGGAGGTTTTCTACATCTCTTTCTGCAGAAAGAAAGTACATATGATAGAAACAAATAAATTGTATATTATGAGCATTTTTCCTTCTTGCACCATTTCACACAAGGAACAAGAGTGTGATGCTCCTTTTTATGATTCCAGACATCCTTTGAAAGTCTTTCTTCAAGACACCTTCAAGACATCTTCCCCTTAGGGGAGCTGGTCTGTGAGGTTAAAGCCAAGGGTACCTGAGAGCTCTCACTGCTTGAATTCCTGTGGTTTATCCTAGGCCTGCCCATGCAGCTTCTTAATTACCAGGAGGTGACACAAAGGGTTGCACTGCTCCTGTCTTCTTTCCCAGCCTTGTGAAAATCTTTTCAAGTCACAAATAAACTTCTTCCAGCCTCCTTGCACTGTATTTTCTTCTTTCTTACATGTTGAGCTTCAGGTGTTATCCAAATGCTGCTCCACCAAGATTCCTATATAATGTTTTATATAGGAATATATATTCCTATATATATTCCTATATAATTCATATATATATTTTTTCCCATATAGGAATATTATATATTCCTATATAATTCCTGTAACTGTCAATAACAGCAGTAATAACAGTTATCTATGTGGAACTGCAGATGTGCACAGCACTTCATGTAAATAAAAGTGGATTTTCTTAAACATCACTGAGTTCAACAGTATTGTCCCATTTCTAAACAAGAGCTCATTCAGTCCATCCCCTTGATGTATGTCTCTATAGATACACACATACAGATTCTCTAGGTGTATATATAGGTATAGATGCATGATCCCTTGCACCAAAATGCTGATAATTCAAGGTTTTTATACCCTGTTGGGCTTGTAAGTCTTGGCCTTGACCTTTGGAAAGGTTTATGTTATTTTTTTCAAAGGATAGATATAGATGAAAATACATTAGCTTGGAAAGCTGTCTTCTTAAAACTGCACTGTGGTAAAAGAGTCTCTTTTTATTAATATTACTCTTCATAAGAAAAGAATTGGAAGTATTACAGAGGGATGAATCTGATAGGTCAGGCTGTACAGAATTTTTGCAGGGCTGCCTGAAAACCTATCTGCTCTCAGCCTTATTGCAGAAGAAAAGCTTTAAGACACACCTTGCAGCAGTTAAAAATGCAGGCCTGATTTTAAATTATTCAGGACTTCATTTCAGCACAGTTCCTCTGTGAATTGCTGGATTGCTTTCAAACTCAATACTGAAACTCAAAGTCAATAGGATATGCTTAGGGACAACAGGGAAGAAATGCCCACACCAAGTTGTTGCCCACCTGTCTCCTCTGTATTATGCCAACTATTGCTGCTTTTGCTGCCATCCAGCTCTCTCCTTTTGGGGTCCATTCCATTCTCTTACCTCTTCTCCCTTTTGGGAAGTATCAGTTCTCTGATAGGTTCAGCTACAGCCATTTTCCTTCTCTCTCTGCAGTTTCCTTTCTGCAGTACCAGGCTATAACAACTCCATATGTAGAGGAATTTTAGGAGGGCACATTACATAAGTATATGAGACAGTCAGATATTTCAGGCACAAGTATTTTTTCCTGTAGTTCCATCTGTATATTCATGAGATAGCTGTCTCAGACTTTAGTGACTCGTGTTTCAAATCCCTTTTTGGCTGGAAATGGCACTTACTGATGCTTCAACAGCCCTGTTCTTTTGGGAAATTTGCACTAAGGACTTCACAACACAGCAGGCATAGCATTCAAGTTAATACTCTGAACCTTGGGAACTAAAATTCACTGGGAAAAAATAAGTCTCTTTCAGAAATGAAAAGAAATCAGATGATCTTTACTGGAGGGGGGAGAAAAAAGAGGAGGGAAAAAAAAAAAGGATATATCCCAGTGTATCCTCTATTTGGTATGTTCCCAGATTCCTGGAGAGATAATATGGTGTCAAGAAAACTGAAGCTGTAATTAGGTCAGGACAGAGCCACAATAGAGCAGGATCCTGATAGCCCTGTCGCTGACCTTGGGGTAGTGCAAGACTGTGCCAAACTTAAAATAAATAAAGTGTTCCAGTGCTGCTGCTCAGTTAAGGAAGATCAAAGAGAAATAACATTTAATCAGTGGTAGTTGTGGTGTTAAGCACTAGCAATACTAATTGTTTTGGTGAGAACTCTCCCTGAAGATTTTTTTTTATTAGCACTGAGTAATAGCTGAGCTGCTGGTGTATTGACCTATAGCACTACCACAGCTCAATTAAGTTTCTTATTGTCCAAATCTAATCAGAGAAATGCTGGGATTGAAAATCGATTCATTTCCTGCTAGTTAATGACTAATTCCCCACAAATGTGAATATAAAGATTAACTTTTCATGTTGAATGTTTTTTTAGAGGTAGACCCTGCCAGATGAGTGTTTGTGAAGAAGAAGCATGGCTCTTCTTTTCCCATTCATCTTCCTCCAATCTCTTGGAGTATTCCATCTATTTAGAGTCTTCTTTTAGCCTGTGGTTTGTGCTTATTCTCTGATCTCTTAACTCATGTCTTACACAATTGAAAGGAACTGCTATTGATAATTCATGGTAAGCTCCTAAATTCTCAAATATTTCTTCTCCATATTCTTCAAATGAGCATTTCTGTGGTGGTTAAAAGACCTGCAAGACAGAGCAGCTTAGTCCTTAACCATAATCTAAGGGCTAGGCACAGTGTCTGAGGTCTAGGTGAGACACAAACTCTTTGCTGATCCCACTTCAGCCTGTACAAGTTGGGAATTTTCCAGGTGAACCAGCAGAAGAAGTCACATTTCTTCGTTCATCTAAATACTTTTTCTTTATGTAAAGAACTAACAGCTGTTTATAAACCTCCTCATGTGTCTCTGCATGCACACGTGTTCACAGCACTGAAGCTACTGAGCAGAGACATGAGCAAACATCCATGAGCTTTGGCTGCTCTCCCCAGTTCCTGCCAGCTCTGAGACTTCCACTGCTGCAGCATCTGAAATCATCAAAAATATTTTTTTGTATTTATCCTCAGTGCACCTCTGAGGTGGGGACAGCTCACAGATTTACACAGGGAGAATTGAGTCCTGGATCTAAAGAGACATTTAGATTTAGAGTTAGAATTAGAGTTAGATTCTTTGGTGGTCTACAAGATTATCCTCTCCAGAGGCTCAGCCCTGTGCTTTAGCTGCTGCTAGAAATACAGACCCAAAGCTGTGGATGGTCCCTTCTCCTTGGGACCCTCTGGCAGCTTGAAGCCAGGTGTCTGGGATATTTCTGCCTTACACTGCAGATGTGCTGGAGAGTGCAGCAGTCAGATTTCTTCCAGAACAAGGACAGATGTGTGTGGCTGTGTCTTTTTGTGCTGGCCTAGTTCTGCCCTTGGTTTTCATTTTTACAGAGGTGGTGGCAGGGACAGGCTGCAGCCCTGCAGGTCGCCCTGGTACCAGAGTGGCACAGCCTTCCCAACAGGTCCTGGCAGTCACAGCCTGGAATCCTCTTCCCCTTCTGGTGTCTTAACAGAAGTGCAAGAGTACAGTGCATTGTAGGAAATTTCTTTTTTTTTTTTTTTCTAAAGGAGACAGCTAAAGAGTAATCTTTTTTCTTATCTCATCAACTCGTGTGTTGTGCTGCTGGCAGGAATCCAGAACTTCATCTTCTTGGAAAATAAGCAAGGAGAAATGTTCTCCCCATCATCACAGGCATTGTCCCCAGTGAGCACAGTTCTGAGCAGCTGTAAGACCAGGCTAGACCAACAGCCATCTGCATCTGTGTTCAACTTTAAGAGGTTTGGCTATTAAAAAATACCTGTCAGAGCTTCCAAAAGCAGCCAAACTTTCTGATTCTCAAAGTGCTCATGTTTTTCACTTACAAAGTTAACATGGATGCCTAGCAGACTTACAAAATAAAACACTAACAAAGTAGATAAGAAGAGTTGGTAACTCCTTCCTAAAGCTTAGCAGCATTAAATATTTAAGGTTTTTCCCATGAGAGCTAAATGCTTGGCTTGTTTTTATGTGCTGGCCCTTGACAATGGTTGTTCTGCTCTTTGCACTGGCTGTGCCCCCTCATTCCCCTTCTGTGCTCCAGCTCCCAGCAGAGCTGGTGGTGCTGAGCCCCAGATGGGGCTCTGATAGGGGAATCAGCAGCTGCCTCTTCCATCATCTCCAAGCCTGGGCTACAAAGCCCTGTGCCATCTCCAGCTTTCCCACCTCCTGTTCTGGGCTCCAACTCCCACACCAGCGCTGGAAGGTGTCACCTTACATCAGTGACCTGGCATGTGTAGGCAGCATGCCCTGCTTTCTGCACATTGGTGAAATTCTAGTTTTCTCTGTTTTATAGCAGAATTTCCCTTTTAATAGAAATTCATCCCAATATCTCATGATAAAACATTAGGTGGAAAACAAAGCACTACTCAGGCCAGTCTATAGATTCACTCTACCCCATCCTATTAAGGATGGAGAGACCTTTTTTCCCTGACCCCTCCCTATCACTGGGGAATTTGGGTAAGTCTGTTTTGAGGGTTTTTTTCTTTAATGCCATGCTAAAATTTTGTTTTAGCCACATGCTAAAATTTTAGCCATATGCTTTAACATATGCTTCATGCTTTTGCAATAATTCCCTCCCAAAGATGATCTGAATGAATTGATCACTGAGTTCGCTGTGAACAGCATCACTTCAAAGAGGCTAAAGCAGCTGCAGCCAAGCAGATAAATATTTACAGGTATTTGATCAGTTTCCCCAAGAGTTATGTACAATTTGTAGGTGTTAGTCATTAGCTATTCTGATTCCAGGACTGATTGAATGCCCCCCAAACACCAGACAAGTGTCCAGAAACCCAGTGGGAGCTAAGAATCTGCAAGACAATCCTCATACAAAATTTAGAAGCAGATAAGGGATTTTTTTTTTAAATCTTCCTTTTTCTTTTCTTAATTGGCATTTGACTGTAGAGATTACACTGTTCACACCCCAGCATGTTGATCCAACTGGTTAGAAAATACACAGGCCAAGCAAGAGATGAATCCTAGAATGGTTTGGGTTGAAAGGGATCTTATAGATCATATAGTTCCAACCTCCTGGCATGGGCAGGGAGGCCTTTCACTAGATAAGGCTAGAGAAGCAGAAACAAAGCAGTGAACAGTGTTGGTTCACCCATGGAACTGGCTGGCATAGTTTGTCTTGATTTTTGGACAAAAAGGGTAAATCAGGAGACAATGCTGCTGCATGGAGTGCCCTTTTCAGTGGCAGGTTGCAGTAGAAGGGAGCCCTTTGCTTTCAAATGTGGATTGATCACCTGGTCAAGGCTTTGATGGAACACTGAAAGGTGAACCTGTATCTGAAAATCCCAGTTGTGTTTCTTTACTTTTTTTTCTGAAGTATTCACTGAGCTCATGCAAGAGGCAAACTAAACCACTCTCCTCGTATTTCCTCTGACAAAAACTTGGTGTTTGTCTTTCAGAGATCCCCGTCTCCCATTGTCACTTGGCTTAGGCTGCTCTGAAAGTAGTTAAAGCCTGTGCCTTTATACTTTGCTAAGGTCTCACAGTGTTTTAATAGTCAAAAAATGTTTTACCAGAGCTGGCATCTTTTGCTGCGTTATTGTTTTAGTTTTCTTTACTTCATGTCTTATTTATGAATAGTTTCAAAACAGGCCAATGGAAATCTTCAAGTAAGTTTTTAAACAAGTTTTGACAATGTTTTTGGGTTGTTCTGAGCTAAAAATAATACAAATCAGCAGGTACAGACTGGAGAACAGTGCCTTCAGTCCCTAAAGGACATTTTACTGCATTTAATCCCGATAGGAAGACAAGTAGAAAAAAAATTAAAACTGGGTAGCAGTTCCATATGATGCTATAAAGGCCGAGACTTAGCTGAGCAGTGCCACTGTCTTCCCAGAAAAGAAAAAAAGCATGGTCTTGTATTTGATAAAAAATTAGACGGATTTTTTCCTAACTGCTACATGAGGCTAATGGCTTCACCAGCAAAGAGGCAGGCACAGCTTGCTGATGCTGCTCCAGTGGGAGACTGAAAAATATGTTCCAGAACAACTTAAAAATGGCTTTCAGATCTCCAGCCACTGACCCAACCTAATTCCCCAATTTGTTCTTGGACTCTTACATGTTTTGGGGTGTCTGACACTTTTGTGTAGGTGTGCTTTGCCATTGTAATTTCGTTCTTTGGTCTCACCAATATGTTTGCACCATTTCTGTATTTTGATTTTCTGGGCAGTGAAAGGAACAGTCTCAGTTCCCTCCAGGTATTTACTTTTCTTTTATAGAGACTGTAGAGTGACAGTCACAGGAGCAGAGATCAGGCAGCAACCTCAGGCAGCAGTCAGCTCTGAGCAAAAATACTTGGAAAGCCTGTAAAATTTTGGAGTGTTTTGTTCTGTTTCAGATTTAAAAAGCAAAAGATTTATCCTTTCAGCTTTGAACAGCCAGCAAACTCTCAAGAATAAAAGGTGGGGAACATGGAATTCATGGTGGCATACAGGCCATGAGAGCCATTTCTTAACCTCTCAGCAGGGGACTGGAGAAGTGCACATTCTACACATACACATAAAATTAAATACCACCTATGTTAACATTTGGAGCTGGAACAGGAATTGGAGGGGGAGCTGGGTCATGGACAAGAGAAAGCAATGAGGAGCCTGAAAATAACATTCAGGTTTTGGATAACATTTTCAAACTTTGTTCTGACCCTGAATGCCAGGCTGTGAGCCCAAGGAGCCTTCCCACGGAGGGAGCTCTCCTTGCTTTGACAAAAGGGTGAGGCTGTCACTAGAAGAACAATTGAGCAAGGTCTGGTAACTGCACCCACTGAAATCCTAAGTTGTATCAGAGAACCCAAAGATCTTTCTATCTGTTGATGAGCCCAATCATGATCATTTTTAATGGCCAGAAAGCAGAAAGTACAGAAGGATCTAAAGCAGCACCTCGCCCTCTCCATCAGTTATGATTATCAAAATAGAAATAGGGCTTGGGTTGAGTACAGGCACAGAAGTTCTATTTTCAGGAGGAGACAATACCAAATGCTCTTTCAGAGAAAACAGAAAGTTGAAAGGAAACTTTCAGGTTGAGACCCCTGTGGCAACACAGGAGTGGCTCCTGACGTGATCCACGTGGCCACATAGTGCAAGCAGCTGGCTGAGCTCTAAGTTTTGCATTTTTAAGGCAAGACACAGCTTTGGATGGGGAAATGGAAAATTGTAAAATGCAGTTCCACTTCAGCTGTTACTGCAGACTTTCCTTCAAGTTTACATTATAAATGCAGTACTTAATAAGAATTGGAATTTTAAAAAGAACAAAATAAGATGGCTCTCATATGGGGAGTAATGCATGTTTATACTTTAGGAGCAGGAAAACCTCCATGAAATTATGCTGGGAAAATAATAACAAACATTGTTTGTGTATGGTCCCTGCACTGCAGCAGCACTTCAGCACTTAAAAACTCCCTTTCTTCAGGGGTATGTATTCTTGAGTCTGGCCCACAGAAATAACAACTACCTGCTCAAATGTCTTAAACCATACATTTCCTGAGGGGAAAAGATTATATCAGCTGAAAACCTACGTGTTATAGTCATTTTAAATACTCTGTTAAGCTACAGTCATTTGAAGAGTTCACTGAAGGATATTAGGATATTAAACATGAAAAGCATTGCACTGTATTGTTTAACTGAATCTGTGTTTTCATCTTGTGTACTTGGAATGCTGGTTTGCAGAATGGAACATATGTTCATGTGGGTTTTTATGCCACATGTGGATTATTTTTTTAAATAAATGAAATTATATAACAACAATCCCACACATATACTTGGTTGCAACATTTCAAGGGCTGGTTAAAATTCTCTTAGAATGCACTCTGGCTTCTTTATTTCATGGTCAGAGAATATTACACTCTACCATTTATACTCAACTTCATTTTAAGATTAATCTAGTTAATTTAGCTTTAAAGTAGCATTATATATATTTGTATTATAGTTTGTGGAAACCTGAGGTTGTAGAAATAAGTTTTTAATAATCATTCCAGTGTAACTGTTAGGGAACCTTACATTGCAGATCCTCAGTTTCCCACAAAGTTCATCAGCCACTCTTCATAAATGCCTCACTTTGGTGTTTTGCAGTCACGTATACAACTCTCTCCTTTGCATTAACACAGTTCTATATATTATTTTATTTTGCAGTTTTTTCCATATGGAGATGCTTCTAAGTTTGCCCAGCACGCCTTCCGAACCTTTGATAAAAATGGAGATGGGACCATCGACTTCAGAGAGTTCATTTGTGCCCTGTCCATCACCTCACGAGGCAGTTTTGAGCAAAAGCTGAACTGGGCCTTCAACATGTACGACTTGGATGGTGATGGTAAAATTACAAGAGTGGAAATGCTGGAAATTATAGAGGTGAGATCAATATGACACTCATGAACGTCACAATGTTAATAAAATTTGATTCCTTGTTCACACAGACTTTAGATTTTAGGCTCACCAGAGGCTGTAGGGTACATTAAATGCACATTACATATTAATCCTGCACTCACTGGTGCCCAAGCACACTCACGTGTTTGTTAATAGACGCAATCTTGGAGAATTGCAGAGAGTGCATATGTGCATATAAGCTTTTAAATATCCAAAGATTTTTTTCCCCTGATGAATGGATTAATCACAAGAACAGCACAGGATTTACAAAGCCCATCTCAGTCACTTGACACCCATGAAATTATTGCACTGCAGCCCAAGTAGCTGAAGCCTTACTGGAGATTAACTTCAGATGATTACAGAAATTTACAGGGATAACAACACGCTATTTTAAGTGAGCTCTCACAGATGGGCTTTAAGATGACCACAACTTGTAAGAGGAAGGATAAAGTTTACCACCTTCGTCATCTGCCACAGTAGTTAATACCAGATTGTGCCCACATGTACACACAGAGACCTATTTAAGGGTGGCGACTTCTAAAACAAATTATTCAGAATTTATGTGAAATATTTCATCTGAACAATTGATACAGAGAGTAAGTTACAAGAGTTTTACATTGTGAAACAGGAAGCCATAGAAATTCATTCTGGGATGCAAACTGTAACCACCAAAATAAACCTACATCTAAAGAAAGTAAAATATATCCTTCCTTGTTTTGCGTATCTGGCCTTTGGATCCTTATAAAGAAAAGCAAAAAAACCCCTAAAACCAATCTTTAGAGAAACTTGCAATCATTTTATTGTTAGAACATATTTCCAGAATTTGATCACATCCAAAAATTAGATTGAATTTCATGTTGAATTTTCCATTTGGTTTTTTTCCAAAGGCCATCTACAAAATGGTGGGCACTGTGATAATGATGAAAATGAATGAGGATGGCCTGACGCCTGAGCAACGGGTAGACAAGATCTTCAGTAAGATGGATAAGAACAAAGACGATCAGATCACACTGGATGAGTTCAAAGAAGCTGCAAAGAGTGATCCGTCCATTGTATTACTCCTGCAGTGTGACATTCAAAAATGAGCTCGTGTACGACGCGTCATAGACTGCACAGAAGTTTAATGTTCCATTCAGTTTGCAGCTATTTCCACACACACAAAATTTTGCTTGGACTACCTATAAATGGACTTGCTTCTTGTGTTTGAAACACTTGTGTGCATGAGAATGTCATTTGCTAAAGAATTTTAAAAGTATATATTATAAAAATAAACTGCCACAACGTGATGTGTGCAATGTCATTTCATAACAACCCTCTTCCTCTGAATCTTGTGCAGCAGGCCTGTGCTGCAGTGAATTATATTATTTATTGTTCATGTTTTACTGATGCTAGCTCTGTGTCTCCTAGACTGAGTAATGTTAGTGACACTGAATTCCCATGGCAATGTTAACTGTTTATTATAAATCATGTCACCATTCTGCTGTAAAGTAGTACTGGACAGACAGAAGGGAAGAGCTTCTCGGCTCCCAGGTCTGGTCCACACGTGCTTGTATTGTCAGTGGATATAAATGTACTTCATTTGCATGCCTTTTAGGTTTGCCTTAATTCTTACCTCATTTGCATCCCTTCAATATGGAAAGAGCTATGTCAGAGGAATGCAGTATATTAAAAAAAAAAAAAAGAAAATCCTGCTAAAATTAACCCTTTAATTAAGAATATATATAAATATATATATATATAATGTTTAAAATATTGTTTTATTGCAAGTTTAAAGGTTTTATTGGAAGTGTATTGATCTTTGCCAGAATTTTCAAAAGCTTCCACAGAGGTTGCAATATATATGTCCCAAAATAAATTTATAACATTTGACCTTTTCCCCTAATTCTTATTTCATGTCTTCAGCATGGTAATAAAAAAAGAAAAAGTTCAATCTCTTTAATTATCTGTCACTGCACACTGGGAAATATGTATTTCATTATTGAAGCATGAAGAAAACTACTTTACACTCACTCACTAGAAGAGTCATATTATACAAAACCAAAAGTTGTAGTTCTTGTATTTAAGGCTGGAGCAGCTGTTGATGCTTTAAGATGCTACTGCTAAGATTTACCAGCGCAGCTACTAAACCTGTGCTGATTTTTAAGCGGTGTAAGTGAAATACAGTTTATTTGCTCACCCTAAACCTTGTTTTTAATGTTTTTTCCCTCCTGAAGTAAGAGACTTCCCTCTTACCATCTGATACTAAACTACTCTGTGTTTAATATAAACAGACATGATGTTAAAAATCACTACTGATAAATTAACCATGAAGTATGATGATAAAGGAGTGATAGTGAGACGAACCAACTTCCTCTTCCAATTCTGTGTGCACAAATCAAGTTTCTCTCTATCCTGTGACAAACTCTGCACAGCCTTGGGAAAGAATGAACTACCAGACTGCAGAAACTGCAAATGAAAAAACTCCATATGCCCCATTTCCCTGATGCTTTAAACAGTTGGTTGCTTGCTGGATTAAAAGAAAAAAAAAGCAATCTGAACACCTTATAATTGCATGTTTGATATTTCTTCCTTACCTTATGAAGAAACAGGACCTTACTTTTAATAGCTAAAAATTCAACAATAAAACATGGCACAAACCAAATAATTCTCTGTATTTTCAAATTTAAAAAGCAAAGCTTATCTTAAAGGGAAAAGGAAACAAGCAACAAAAAGCAGTGTTACACAACTTGCTAAGAGTTGTTGTGGGGGGATCACAGAATTGATGGCTGCCACAACCACAGCCATACTGTCATTTTTGGGTTGCTTTGTATTCCAAACAGCAAAAGCACAAATGCCAACTACAATTTTTACACTAGAATTTTGCTACAGACTACACATATAATAGTCTTAGCAAATTAGGGAGAAGTACACTTCATGTGTTTGGCCGTAACTTAAAATACACATTCTAGAAACTACACGTTTCTGAGAATTATATGCTCATATTGAATACTTCTCAGATTTTATTCCTCTAGTTTACATAGATGAGAAGCAATTTCTCATTCTGTTTCCCTGCACATTGAATTTATGTAGCTAGACAGGCTCCATTTACTTTAGTGCAGCATTAAGATGCACTGCCATTTAAAATGGCCAACAACTCATAAACACAGTCAAACTCAAAAATGTAACATCAGCACTGCAATCTTTTCTCTAGGTAGCCACTATAGTAAACTATGTATTTAAAAAACCAAAAATATGATAGGTTGGAGACCTTAGTAGGATCACTGCAAAAATAAGTGCATCCATGCAAGGGCTTCAGTAATTGTTTATTCAGAATTCATTCTCTACCATGAAAATATGCTTATAATAATTATACAGTCAAGAACACATCTTCATCAAGCACAGGGGTAGAGTAGAATAAATACAAAGTACTGATTTGAAAGAAAGACCAGAATTGTTACCAGCTCCTCCAACATTTCAAGTAAGTCTGTAAAAGCTTGGGAGAAAGCTGAAGTGTTAGCTCCGTAGGAATGCATTAATTTTCCTTAATCTCTTTTCTCCACACAACTCATTATAGAAGACTAATGAAGATAAATGCTTTACTCTTTCCAGCCTCTGCACTTTTGCCTTTTTTTTTTTTTTTTTTTTGGATACTGAAGAGAATCAGGAGGAAATAATGCAATGCCATTTATCTCATACTGTAAAAAGGTCTGAAACCTACCCCAATTGAATCATAAAATCAAGTCAAGCTCCACATGTGGCTCATGATCATGTCCTAGAATCAAAGAATTGCTTGGGTTGAAAGGGACCTTAAAGATTATTCAGTTCCAACTCCCTGCAGGCACATCTTGCACTAAAACAGGTTGCCTAGGGCCCCATCCAGCCTGATCTTGAGCACTTCTAGAGATGGGGTGTCCACAACTACTTGGAATAACCTATTCCAATGCCTTATCACCCTCACAATAATTTATTCTTAATATCTAATCTAAATCTACTATCTTTCAGTTTAAAGCCACTCTCCCTTGTCCTGCACAACAGGCCCTTGTAAAAAGTCCTTCTCCAGTTCTCTTATAGCCCCTTTAAGCACTGGAAGGTGCCACGACGTCTTTCTGGAGCCGTCTCTGGACTCAATAGATGAAAATCTCATTTGTCTCCATAGCAGAGGTTCTCCAGCCCTCTGAGCATCTTTGTGGCCTCCTCTGATCCTGCTCTAACAGGTCCATGCTCTTCCAGTGCCGAGGACCCCAGACCTGGGGGCAGTACTCCAGGATGTCACAACAGCAGAGTAGTAGAATCACTTCCCTCAACCTGCTGGTTCCAGACAAGTTTTGCCAAGGATGCACTTCACATAGTCCAAAAGGTGTAAGTACCTTGAATTATGGAATTATAGAATTATTCAGATGGGCAAGGACCTTCATAGATCTCTTTCCCAGCTCCCTGTTTGAAGGAGATACAGGAGTCTATTCAATAGACTCCAAAAACTTCCAAGGACAGAGATTTCACAGCCTGCTTGTGTAACATGCTCAAATGCCTCTTACCTTCATCAGGAACAATCCCTCCTGGTTTGCTCAGCCAGAACCTCCCCACTTCAATCCATGGCTGCTGTCTCTTGCAGCATGCACATTAACAAAGCCTGGTCCTGTTTGTCAGTAACCTCCTCACAGTGCCGGGAGTCTGCCCATTACCCTGGGCTGTCTGAAGTCTGCCAGGAGAGGCAAACAGCCTCAGGGCCTGGTGAAAAGAGCACAAAAAGCTCCCTTCAGCCCCAGCTGTATCTGTGTAACAGTGGAAGCTTCCCCAGTTATGGATGACTCTGTGTAGAGCTTGCTCCCCTGCAGCTGGTGGATCACTGAAGCTGTGCCAGAGGCCTCTGGACAGCAGGGTGTGCTGAGGGCAGAGGTGGCTGTGCAGGTCACAGGGGTGCCTGATGCCTCTCTGAGAGGCTGGGGCTGACAAAAAGTTATTTTGGAGAGGGTGTGCTGTGCTTGAGGAGCTGTTGCCAGGTGGAGGGGCTTCAGGAGGAAGTGAACAGGCTATGTGGTGTTTCAGTGAGCAAGCAGCAGGTAAGTTATTTACAGAGATGCCACAGTATCAAGACTCCCAGGAGCCTCAAACCTCCATTGTAGTGGAGAAGCAGGTGGACTCAACCCTGCAGGGTAATTAGTCAAGGGTGTTTTATTCAAGGGTCTGCTCAAGATGAAGGCTGGAAGCAGGTCACTCCACATACTGGGAGGAGGTTCCTCCTCCTCCTGAAAACAAGTAGGACTGGAACGTTCTACAACAGGTATGAGGCTCTGGAACAAGGCCAGACAATGAGGTAGGCGAAGGTTCTACTGGGACAGAGGGGCCTCCTGAAGCAACACCTCCTGTACCCTGCATCAAGACCTCCTCTGATAACACCAAAAGAAGGGCAGCAGTAATAGGAAACTCCCTCTGAGGGAGGTGAGGGAGGGCCTGACATGCATACCAGACCCAACTTATGGTGAATTCTGCTGGCTTCCAGGGGCATGGATAAGAGAAATTACTGGAAAACTCTCCAGTCTAGTAAGGCCCTCTGGTCACTATCCACTATTGGTCATTCAAGCCAGCAGTGACAAAAAAAAAAGAGAATTCTAAGGACAATCAAAAGAGACTTAAGGGCTTGAATTGAAGGCTGAAGGATCAGAAGCACACGTAGTTTCCATAATCCTTTTGGTAACAAGGAATAAGACTGACAGCAATAGGCAGATCCACCAGGTCAACACACGGCTCCAAGGCTGGTGTAAGCAAAAAAATTTGGTTTTTTACCATGGGACGATCTATTGAACACCTGCTCTACTGACACCTGATGAGATGTACCTATCTCAGGGAGGGGAAAAGCTCTAGCACAGGAACCAGCAGGGCTCATTGACAGAAATTTAAACCAGCTTGGAAGGAGGACAGACAAAACCAGGCTTGCCAGTGGGGAGTAATGGAATGGAGTGGTTTCTCAGTAAGAACTTGAGAAAACTACTGGGATCCCTCCACCTCCTTCAGGTTTGTTGGCTAGAAAGCACCACAGCTGAAATGTTTCTATGCTAATGCACACAGCATGAGGAACAAGACCATCTCAAGCCTTTGGCCCAATCCCAGACATCTGGTATCACTGGCATCTGTGAAACTGTGGGCTTAGTCCTGTGACTGGAGTGCCCTGTTGCATGGTTACAGGCTCTTCCAGGAGGGACGGGCAGGGCAGCAGTGGCCAGGGTGGCACTGTAAGTCAGGGATGGAGCCTACAGTTGGAAATGGCACAGCTGAAAGCCTCTAAGTAAGAATCAAGGGACATACAAATAATGCAGTGTCATCTTGGAAGTCTCCTATAGACCTCTGGGCCAGGATGATGACACTGAGGAATGCTCTCTGAGGAACTAAGGGACACTTCCAGCTCAACTGCCCTTCCCCTTATGCAGGACTTCAAGTTGCCAGAAGTCAGCTGGTGGGTGCCTTACAAATCAGCATTTTTTATGGATCCATGATTCTCTAAGGTGGATTTCCTACCTAGCTTCCATATTTTAAAGAAACCTACAAGTTTAATACTGTACTGACTGAAAACAAATTACGCTACCAAGTCAAGTCAAAACTTACACTGTAATAAGGTTTTATTGAGGAACTGCTGTTCAGTAAAAAGTGCAGAAACTGTTGAATGTTGTTCTCTGAGTAGTCTCAATGGCTCCTGTAACCATGTAACATCAAAAACCACAAAAAATCCCCAAAAACAACAACAAAAAAGAAATGCAGCTGAACTCTAAAAACTGGGGGTTTTTTGAAGAGTTGCCAAAAATTTCAAGTTCCTGGAGAAAAAAAAAGAACAGGACAAGAAAAACAGGTTAATTTGAATGAGTTTGAAAAATCTGCTTCTTCTTTCTCCCTCTTATTCCCAGTAAATGCTTGCAATATCTAAACAAATCAAGTTTAAGTACTCTGGTCCCAGGGAAATGTGGAAGGGGAGTGAGAGAGGGCACGCAGACCCAACAAAACACAGCTCTACAATGCTGTAGAAAAGTCAAAGTATTACTTCCCAAAATTCTTATTCTACTTCATTCCTATATATTGGAAAGACTGTGTCTCTGTAGTTTATTATAATAAAATTAATATTTAGAGACTTATTCTGTACCTGGAAACTCAAGAGTGTGTAAGAACCAGTTCACTGGAATTAAGAATCTAGTTTATAAAGACACAGCTTGCTGGGGTTTAGAAGCTCATGTCCAAAGACACTCAAACCCATTAAGAAAGGAATGAGAGAACTATTTTCCCACCAAGATAATATACTACATATAAAATTTTCCCTTTTCTCTTTATGAAAGTGTAAGTTCTAATAGTTGCTCATATTCAGCTACTGTGGGTGGTTTCACTGGAAAATAAATGAAACACCTTTTACTGCATATATTACTGCACATTTAAGAAATAAAGCACAGCTAGGAAGAAAACAGTATTTGTAACTTAATGCTGATTTTAAGTGTGTAGCGACACTAAAACATTACCACAAGTAATAGTTCAAACACTTTATTAAAATATTATTTATAGTTATACAAAATATATTTCAATATTTTCAGAAGAAAAATCAGAACAACAGATAAAAAATTCTACAACTGGTAGCCAAAAATATCAACAGAACATTCAAAATTTTCTCCTTATCCAAACTGTGCTTATTCTTCTTCTGTGTACACACAGTAATCCTTTAAAAAATAATTAATAACAATACAGAAATATCTTCCTGAGAGTATCTAACAATTTAACATCTTTTTCAGAATCAGGAAACAATACTTTTACATATATTATGACACATTTGTCCCCAATATAATACCATATTCATACAGAGATACTTATTGATCTTCATCTCTGTCATTCCTATTTTGGAAAGTCAGTGCTCTTTGGTCTCTTGGAGGGTCTGGCATACGGAGGATGTGAATATGGGGACTCGTAGGCAGAGAACTAAAAATAAAGGATGCATCATTTAAACAGTGTTTCTTCTCCAAGAATTTCAGTACTTCCATTTGATTCTTTAAAATACGTATTTTCCTTTAAATAACTCCACCTTTTTTCTTTGTCAGTTTTAAAAAACAGTAACATAAGGTGAAGCTTAGGCTTCACTGAACTGATCCTGGGCCTGAGTTGAATAAAACCTTCAGGTAAAGACAAGCACTCATTTCAATCATGTGATTTCTAACAATTAAGACTGCCTTAATTAGAGAAAAGGTTCTTTTACCAAAACCTTCAAATGAACAAATTATGGAATACAAGTAAGGATTTGCCTTACAGATACTGAAGTAACACACACTATACACACATGTAATCAATCCCAACATACCAAGAATTAACTAATTTACCAAACATAAATTCACACAGGCTTTTCCACTGATTGTCCTAAATGGATTTTTCTTGAAGTTGCCCCCATATTTTTCTTAAATTTAACGTCTGCTGAACATGAAACATGGAACAATGTAAGAAATTCAAAGTGAACCTGAATTACTAATTTTTTTAACGGTAACTATACAAAAAAATCCTGCGTTGCTTACTAGTTTTAGAAAATCTCCACAAAAGCATTTCCACTGAAATAACAACAGATACCACTACTCTGCTTTTTATATACTTTAGTGAGGGAAGACAATTAGGAATAAATCAACTTCTTTTTGAAGACTGCTTTAATTACCCTCCCAGGCTTCACTAATTACACTGGGTTAATAGAGAGGAGCTGGCTGCACCAGGTTAGAGACACGACTGTCCCCTTAAACTGGGAATGGCTCTACCTTTATACAGAGGTTTTGAAAGAATTCTGAACCACTAGATGACAAATTTAAAAGATGGTGTAAGCTATGACTCTCTAGAGATCAGCAACATTAAAACCCAGAAAATGAAATCAACTCAAATGACAAACCCCTTTAAAGTAGTATAGCACTAACTGAAAAATTCCTTCTTTTGCTATTTTTGGGACAGGAGAGGGACATACAAAGCTAGGCTAAGAAGAGCCTGTTTGACAAAATAAAACATTTCTAAAAGTTGTTATTTCAGATAAACTGTTCCAGTCCCAATGAATTACCATTATGTTAAAAAAAACCCTTTAAATTCACAGAACTGCTTCAATTTTTATGTTCTATTGTGACAAACAACAAAATTTCTTTCTCCTCACATTCAATTTTTTCAGCTTACACTCCCTGCAATTCTTCTGTCCTGAGATAAACCACAAGAGTATTACCTCATGCTCAGGGGGGTGAACAAAATGAACTGTCGATAGGGCTGAAAATCAGCCCTCTCCAGAATCATGTCGATGGCAATTCTTCTGTTAACCATATCCTAAAGACAAAAGATTTGTCAGGTAGTGGTACTGACAGTAAAAAATACATTAGAAAGCATGATTCTAGAAAACCTACCAGAATTAACTGCTATACAGTCAAGGCTAGCTAAAGAAAATATCTAACTAAGACTAATAAAAGCTAAGAAAACCTGGAGAAACATTAGGGTAAAAATCCATAAGCCTGGAAAATTCTTAGACTGTACTTTTTAGCATACATGGGCAATGAAAAGCTTCTATTAGAAACATCACACATTCATCTAATTACAGTGTTTTTCTATCGTCTTTGATGTACATACATACTTTGATGTACTTCTTACTTTATTGGTATGCTGAGATGAACTGTACTTTAGCTGAATAATATTTCCTGTAAAATCCTGCCTGAAAAATCAGCTGAAAGGATTTAAGGGTTCCATGAAACCTATGATATTATGGAGCTTGTTTTTATTAGGACTATTATTGTTAATATCACTATTACTATTTTGAATGGAACCTTATGCATTAGGCTTACTGAAAAGGATGCACAATAGGAAGCTGTTACTAGGAGGGACCAACCACGCTCTACTGCTGTGCCCTGCTGCTCAAGAAAGCAGAGATCTCCCACGAAAACACACCATGGAGTCCTCATGTGGTGGGCCCTCTGTGACTACACCAAAACCACAGAACGTGTGGACAGTAGGGCTGCATTACTGGCATTGGGGTGCAAAGACAAATTGTTGGAATAATTTATGGAATAGATGACATGCAAGCCCTTTGCAAGGCCTACAGTTCTGAGAATCCATCCTTTTCTGAAAAGATGGGCAAACTTCTCCACAACTAACTTTTACAAGAGGATCTAAGATTTGAAAGTTGTCTGAAAAATGATGTTTCACTATCTTAGACGCATACCGTCCTTTTTAAAATTCTTTAATAGAAACTCTATTATCTTTGTTCCCTCTAAGTGATTCCTAGTAAATAAATGACTGATGAGGAAGGGACACAGACAAAATTAAATAAGGCAGTATCAAATCTTTGTCTCACAGAAGTAAATATTTTCTCAAACTCATACCACCTTGCATATTTAATAAATAGGAAATAAATCTTAAAAAAAAGGAAGTAAATTTCAAAATGGATTAGTGGCCTGTCCACAGAAGTTGTGCACAAAAATAAGATTTATCAGTTTTATCAACATTAGTATTTATTGTTCATTATTCTGCATTCCAACATCTTGGAAAAATTCTCCTAGCTGAAGTATGAGTTTCTATAAAATGAGTAGCAACAGTGAACCCAATTGCTAAATTTGCTCTGAAAAAACCCACACTGACCTCAAAATTGGCAGAAATCAAAGCACATGTCAAGCCCAGAATGTCCCAGCAACCTGCAGAGTCAACCTCTGACAAACACAGTACCAGCTGATTTATTATTTTTGTGCTGAACAATGGTTTGAGCACGTAAATTAACAGAAAGGCTCATATTTCTGGATATCAACTTCAGAAACACAACAAGCTTCAAAACTCACCAAACAAAGGATACAAGATCACTAACAGATTTTGTTTTGGGGGATTTTGATTTTGGTATGGGAGCTTTTTATAATTTGCAGTCAACCATAGTGGTTTTAAATTTAATCAAATACAAGTAACAACCCAACTATTTTACTAATTTACACAAATCAGAATGGAAGATATAGTTTAAGTTTAAACTATATACCATGTAGACATCAAATTCATCCATGCATCTGAAAGGAGATTCAGAAATGTTCCACAGAGAAAGAATAAAACAAACTGTGGAGAAGGAACGTTCACCTCCTGATAAGGATCTCAGATCACTACGGGCAGCTCTTTCTTCCTCTCGAGGCTGAACCTTGAAATAAAAATATTGGAACAGTTTTTAAATCTGAGATGATGACATACTAACACAATCATAATTTTAACAGCAAACACATTATACACGAACAGAGATCACTTGAAAACACTTTTCTGCATTTCACTGCAACTGCCATTCTAGAATGGAATGGCCCCTAACCATTCAGTAACAAATTTCTAAGATCACTAAAATTTCTTCAATCACAGTCATAAACACTGAACAGATTAAATGACTTGCCAGAGTTTGTTATTCAAATCTCTATTTCTAATAGCTGTTACACGGTGTTTAATAAATGTCAACAAATAAATGTTTACATAAGAGTAAAATCCCATGGTTACCAGGAACAATAAAAGAGCAGGTAATTGATTTACAGAAGAATTTTAAATGAGGAAGGGATTCTTTACATGGAATACATGAAACATTGTGAACAGCCATTTGGTTACATTGATTATGATGACATCTTGTGGTGCTCCTTCTGTAAGATGAAACTTGGGCATTTTCTTGCCCTGCAAACTGCATTGCCTTTAACAAGTTAAGCCGGCAAATAAGGATTCTTTTGAAGTGGAATCTTTTTTTGCAGGGAATTGTTTTCTTTTTGCAACTTATATTCCTTGACTAAATACAGATCTCTTTGGTGAGATATGTGAGACATCAGCTAGTGAAAAAATATATTCTGATAAAGCCAAGTAAAGACTTCACATTTTATGGCCTGAGTTTAGTTCTTCAGATACATGTGCTTCACCTGTCTAATTAGGACTGTGACATATATTTATGTTGTCACGGCACATTTTTCCCCTTAATCCCTAAAACTGAAGTCTGCCACAGAAACAAAAGTAAATAAATCCATGATAAAACTTTTTGGGATGTATGTTAAAATACACACAGAAAAAAACCCACCAAAGTTTACCTGCATTAAGTTGTTTAAATAACAACCAGAGCCATTAAGGACCACATAAATACTGCTGAACTTCCTATCAATGATCCAGGAATGAGTTATTTTGAAAGACTGGATGACCAATTCACATTTATTACTTGTCATCTAGCAACCATTTAAAATAGCAATGTTTTCTGTCCTTGCTTGTTTTCAGTAACATCCTACTGTTACCAAATGGGACTAAAGAAACTTATTCGACACCTATTTGTTGTGATTAAGCAGACACTTCTTCATTGAGGCTTTTGGAAACTCCTCCAACGTGTGTCCCGCTCCACAGACAAAATCCAGCCATTTTTGCATACTTTTTCTGCTGAATCATTGTTACATAAGTTCTTTTACATATTACGCATACATAATATGCCCACTCTTAAGTTTAACCTTTGCAATGACTGGTTTTGTTAGTTATATAACTTCGTCAGCATTCTTGTCCTAAAACAATCATTGGTCATCTCTACTGAGGCCTACTGATTGGAATATTCAAACCAAGATGGGTAGGGTAGGGGGTTTCCAAGCAGCATAACTGGTATGCATGACAATCTCCATAGTTTCCTAACCAGAACATTAAAGTCCAGCAATTTCTTGCTGAATATTTCAAGCACAAAACTCCTAACATTTCTACACCTTATACTTCACAATTTTCTACTTGTAATCATAACTACCTCTTTTATATGATTAAATTGATTACTTGATCAGAATATGTATAACATTACAACTTAGTGTATCACCTTTTGCAAAGGGAAAAACAATTTATGCTATCATTTGCAATGCATTTCTAGTATCTGAGACTAAAATAGATAATAATTCATTATATATTATAGTAACTGAAGAAATATAAAATAACTTACTGTTATGGAAAGTGTCTCATTCTTGTGATCAAACTTTATATGTCCAGAGCAACCTCGAACACGTAATAAATGCTCAAAGTGGAGTCTGCATCGCATAGAAAGGGTCCTTAAATCAAGCAAACAAACATTAGGGGAGCAAGTTTTTAAATACATGAAAAGTGATTTTCATGCACAACAGATTTTCATCAACAGTTCCACATCATTAAATATTAAGCCCTCCTCCAATAACAGTATTCCCCCAAAAATCAACTGCACTGTCAAGCGGGCAACATTAGACATACTGGAGAGAATCCTTTTGAAGAAAGGAAACAACAAAAACCTTCATGGATAGGCATAAGATATTAAGGGACTGAAGCAAAAAAGAAGGGATGTACACAGATTAATGGAGAAAAAGCTGTCGAATTATAGAATCTGAATCAAGAGCTTCAAAATTTTCAGCACAGAGGAGAATCATTTGGCCTAAAATGAAATTACAGGAGCTCAGCACTACTGATTATAATCAATAAAAATGACTGACAGCCCAGACTATTACAAGTCCTAAGATGTTGTTAACATTTTACTGATCACAACCAGCATTCAAACAGAACTGCCTTGGATGAAGTCATCACAGCTGAGGTCTTTGGGATGAAACAAAACACAGGCTCCACTACCTCACTGCTTTTCCAGCTGTCAGTCCAGGCTGCCTCTAAACTCTCAGGCATAATAAGCTTGAAAGTGGTAGCAATCACAGGTTAAAAAGATTGTTGTGAACACTGTCTCAAACTCACTTTAAGAACTGCCGATACATTTTGAGCCTCTCTACCATCACTGCATCCAGCAACCCAATAAATCTCCGTAAGTTCTTTACTGTATTGCTTGCATCTTCGTACCTTTCCTTTGCATGCTGAAACTGCCTGTCAGAAGCAAGGTTTGGAGCATTAAAACTGAGCAATTGTTTTAAATGCTGAAAATAATTTTGATAACAAAAATATTCAAATGAAAACTGTCTTGTGAGAATTTATGTGAAAGTTAAATGCATGTGATAAGTAAGACAATATTCACAATGAAATGTGGACAAAAATTAAATCTTAATTCCATTTTTAATTCTTCTGAAAATAAATTCTTTTACCGGGGAGAATGAATGACTGGTTTCTCCACGGTCAAGAATATCTGAGGGGAGCGCTTCCTTGAAATACACTCAAGGAGCTTCCCAGCGTGTGCATTAGTTAATCAAACTACAATTATGCTTAATCCTCAATGCATCACAAAACAATGTGGTGAGTTAAATTCGTGTTGTTGTAACCGGGATACTTCAAAACATTAAGAGAGTGTCTGATTACTGGTAACATCATATATGTAGCACACATGCTGCTGAAAAACCACTGGAAGGTGTTTCAGGACTCTTAAGCCTGTTCAGTACTGGGAGAAGGAGTACAAAACGTTTCTACAGCTTCATAGATAGCTTAAGGAGTAAAACAACACATAAACACATAGTGAGTCAGTAAAAAAACTCTTCTTTCCCCTCTCTTTTCCATCCCACCTGAACTGTTTTAGACAGTAAAGATGACTTACTGGATTATTTCTTCTCTGTTTCCATGGCGACTGCTTTCTAAATTTATCTTCTCTCTCAAGCGATTCATTTCTGCATCAAGACTTTTAACAGTTCTGCTGACCCTGATGGGCTCTGAGAAGATTTGCCTTGCTTTTGCTGTTTTTTCCTAAAGGAATGTTTGAAACTCAAACAATTGTCACATTTTTCAAAAATCTGTTTACTCTTCCCAATAAGTATTTTATGCTACAAACTCCAAGCAATAACAGTATTTTAGTGTTCTTTCTGTTTTCATTACAGCAAACCCAGTTAACAATTTTATTGACAACATTTATACATGAGTAGTTATTTCAGTGCCAAGAACTGTATCCAAGATTTTTAATACAATCACAGTTATTTAACTAATGCAAATAAGGAACCAAAATCACCATATTTAAATAGGGCAGTCTTACAAAATTCTTTATGGATGTGATTTCAGAGTTATTTAATAAGGCTCGATTAGGTAAGTCTTCAAAAGACCAGATATGGGGCCTGTACAAGGAAAACCCTACCACTAAAGAAACCAAAACAGTATTATTCAATTTAACTTAAGCCACAAATTTTAAGTAATTTTAATCTTCTCACTGCAAAACATGGAAGAAATGTTCCTAGATGGATGAACTCTAATTTATCTGTCAAGAGAGAACTGGTGTCCTATCAGAAAAAAAGAGGTCTCAATTCACTTACACAAAATTCCTTTACTTGCTTTAGATAGTCAGTGTAGGACATAGCTGAGAGAATACTCAGTGCAGCTGAGTGTATTAATATGGTCTGTATGTTATACAAGCAGAATGATTTATGATTAAATATTAGAAGAATCATGACCATCTGACTTCAATAGCTAAAAAAAACCCCACCATACATACCTCTAATTCCTTTTCTTTGGAAACTAGTAAATTTTTGTGCTTATTTATGCAAGCCACGTGTTCTCTCTGTTTCTCCTCATAGTGCTGCAAATGGCGTTTACTGTTTTCCACTTCTGACTCAGCCTGGTTTAATTCAGCCTGTTTGGAACAAATCACGATGTGAGCTGTTTGGAGTAGATTCCTGAGAATCTCTGTAGTGTTTACTGGCTTCTCAGAGGTTGTTCTAACTTATTTTGGTTTCAGTAACACTGCTTCTAGAGTCTGGGAGCTTTAACAGAAGCTTATGAGAAAGTCTATGCTCAATTCTGACAAGGAACAAATACATGCAATGATTTTAGGAATTATATCTTGAGGTGATGTTTTAATCTTTAAGAAAAGCTATACTTTCTCCTAAAGCTCAAAAAAATGCATTTATTTTTTACACTACATTCTATCTGGAACTTCAGATGCCTGTGTGATATCAGTCAGAACTGCATTTCTGTGTGGAAATTCAGTATCCCGCTATAGCTGTAATACACAATCATAGACTCATAGCATAGTTAAGGCTGGAACCTTTGAGAACATTAAGTACAACCATCAACCCAAAACCACCACCATACACACCACTAAACCACATCCTGCAGTACAACAGCCATACACTTCCAGGGACAGTGATTCCACCACTTGCCTGGGCAGTTTGTTCCAATGGGTTACAACCCTTCCCATCAAATTTTTTCTCCTTGTGTCTAAACTAAACCTCCCCTGGGCTGCAATTTGAAGCCATTTCCTCTCCTTCTGTCACTTGTTACCCAGGAGAAGAGACTGAGCCCCACCCCACTACAACCTCCTTTTAGGTGGTTGTAGAGACTGCTAAGATCCCCCTTGAAGCTCCTTTTCTCCAGGCTAAACAGTCACAGCTCCCTCAGCTGCTCCTCATAGGAACTGTGCTCCAGACCCTTCACCAGAAACCTCTGTTCTATGTGAGTACTGATACCGCTGAAGTGACATATCTTTCCAGAGAAGCAAAGAGGTATAAAGAATGACATAAATTAGGACACATTTTCTTCTTCATCCCAGTCAACTAGATGGCTTGTCTTAACAAAAATAAAAACACCAAACCAAACAAAAAAAAAAAAAAACAAGAAACAACTCAAAACTCCCAGAACAACAAAGAAAACCAACCATCAACAACAATAACATATGCTCTTACTTTTTTCCAATTCTATCTTAAAAACAAAACTTGCTACATGTCAACAGTTAATTAAACAAATGTAGAACACTTAACAACATATCTGATTTAAAATCTCTTCAGGAATTTCACCGCTTCCCTCAATTGCATTCAGTACTCTAAATAACAAGAAATGTTTTCATATTCTGAATAAATCTCTTTCCATACAGAGTGGTTCTTTTAAAATAGATAATATCTCTAGAATTTCCATATTAGACACATTAGAACTAACACATTTATCTGTTGCTTTGCTGCCTTGTTTTCTTACTCTTTTTGTTTGCTCTTTTAATTTGGGCTGACTACACAGCATTTACAGTTTAAATGAAACACATAAAAGATTGCCACAGTGATCTTTTAAGTTTTCTTTATTTCATCCTTCTACAAGTTTACAGAACTATAAATGTCCTGAACTCTTAGTTCTGTTTTCTATTTTCAAACCATAAGTTCTTTTCCCAAAGTGAGATTGTCTTCCATTTGCCAATATCAAAATTTGCATGTCACCATTCTGCTATTTGTCTTAAGTCTTGCTATTTTTTTTGCTATTTCCAGGTGCCTTCTGTAGTCTTGAATAATTAAAACTATATACTGGTACCTTCTGTGATTATGTAACTTTATAAAATAACAACCAATTCATATAGAACTTCAAAAGATATTTTGAGAAATGAATAGTTATGAACATTCTTAGCCAAGGTTTCTTAGAAACAAAACAAAAAATGTGATGCACGAGAAAGGAAAGTCAAGGAAACTGGTTTTCCTGCCTTTTTACTCCATGACTAAAGACACCTGGAAATGAACTCTCTTTAAACATAAAACACTACAGTTTCTACACATAACAATCATCATCACTTTCAAAATTTTGCCAAGCTCATTTCCCAACATGTTCTAGATGGAATGCTCCATTTCCATCTTCTAGGTAGACCTTAAGAATAACAGGCAACAACAAGTTCTTTTCTCCTGCCTCACCTCTTCTTAACCTCATTCCCCTTGACGCACAAATGGAACAAATCAAAGTACAATATAAAATTATTGTTACCTTAATTGGGCCAGCAATTTCTTCCACTTGATGAATTTTTTCTTTCACCTCTTCTAATTTTTTTTCAGCTGCTTGGAGATTATTTTTCAGTTCTTCCATTTCTCTGCTTTGTAGCTGCATATCTTGTTTCACAGATTCTATCCTACCCTTATTTTCTTCAGCTTCTTCTTGCTGTCAAAAGGTATTAAATTTAAGAATAATAAAAAGAGACACATTTGTAAACTACTGTACCAGATTTTTATAACTATCACTATTAGGGCACATTATTACATTAAGTTCTCTGTAACTCTAATAAGAATAGGAGCAGCTCAATGTAAGTGTCACTAAAGCCCAAAGGAAGAGACTGACAGACCTTGTAGGAGACCACTAAATCAAAGTGCAAAATAAAAAAGGAACTTCATATTTATGTGACTGAAAATTAAGAGGATTTTATTCGGAGTTGTGATGAAAAGACTGAAAAGAACAAGGTAACTTCCCTCTGGATCTGTGGCCAATATACATCCAATACACAATGCAATACAGGAAGAGTAAGTGAATTGTTGATGTCTCCTAGAAAATAACATCATTCCTAAATTATCATCATAAATACTTTCTGATTCAAAAAGAAAAATATTGCAAAACCTGGGGAAAAAAATTAAATCACCAAAAATAAATAAAATCCCTCCATTTACAGAAATGTTTAGAATTATGGCAAGCATTCCATTCCTCACAATCCAGCTTTGCTTATTTCAAAGCACTGCCAACATTAAAAGACATTGTCCATATGCTAATTAGACATAATTGCATAACCTGTTCTTACTAATATATGGATGTCCGCTGTCTGGTGCTCTTCCACGTTTTCAAGATCTGCTATCTCTGCATTTGCTGTTTTTATTTTTGCCTGGGAAGAAAAAGAAAATACATGTTCTGAAGCTTAACTAAAGAGAAAAGTTCACATTTGTTTATTTAAGTCATCACAGGAAAGAAGATACTTTTATTTTTTAGCTTTGTTAGTGACTAACAAGATACACAACTCTTCACACCCACCTGTGGAATTCATTTTCATGAGATATAACTTATTCTGAAAGTTGTGTGCTTTAATTCATTAAGTTACCATATTTCCATTCAATATGACAATTTAATAAAATACACTGTATTTTTTCTCCAAGTATTTATCTTCAGCACTTCAGACTGCATGCTAGGGGTTTTTTTGCTGCTTCTTGCTTATTATTTACTGAATACAAACTTCTATAATATCTATTAGTTACACGGCCTACCAGGAGCACCACTGGCCACCAAAAATATATATCCTACCTAGAAGTACCAGAGACCACAGAAAGGAAGCTAACAGCTGTAAAATAGTTTATAAAGAAATTAAAATGAAGAGAACTTAAAGAAGAAATATTCAGCATATCAAGATTGGTTAAGAATATACCAGAAGAGCATGAAGATAAGATTCTGGGAATGAAGAGGCAAGGCACAACAGAAATAAAGGAGAGAAAAGCATTATATGATGCAAGTGTCTTTTCTGTGCAACAACTTACTACTAGTATCAAAAATAGCAGTATAAATTTGTAAGATTTAGCACAAGGTGGGGAAAGATACCGAACAGAAACAACAGCATGTGTAATGATTGATGTGGCCTCTATCATTCTGTCCTCAATTGTAAGAGCATACAACAAAAAAAAAATTAAAGCAAACAAGAAAAGTAAGGAGAAAAATTAAAAACTATCAGGCACTCCAGATAGATTGCAGAAGTCAAAATGCAATAGGGAAAAGACTGAGGAGTTTCTAAAAACTAACACTGTACCCATTTTTACCTGTAGCTGTTTTTGGTGTCGCCGATGACCATAGAGATGATCTTCATTCTGCCTGATCTCATTTTCAATGGAATGTAAGCGTTGTTGAGAGGCTGTCAACTGTGCCCGTTTGTTTTCAATTTCCTTATTCAAGTGACTTTATGAACAAAGTGATATTGAGATGTTACACACTACACAGATATTATTTTGACACACACATACAGAAATACACAAAAAAAAAATTAAATGCATTACAAGACAAAGGGTAAAAATGCACTTCTTTTTAACTAGCCTACATCATTCCCCCATAGCAAAATTGGTAATGGAATGCCTGTAACACTTTGAAAGTTAAAATAATTTTTGAGTGAAATTCATTATATACTGACATGAACAAACTACAAGTAACTGACACATTTAAAACTTCTGAGTTTATAAAAATGAATTTCAACATTCAATTCAGTTTATACTATCAGCTATTAATACTAAAATTGCCTAACATGTCTCTAATATAATCTGAGCCTCAAAATGAAAGTATTCTATTGTCACAAATTTCCTTGGTGACAGCAAGAGTTTGTAATCGTTGAAGTACATTTTGCTTTTTCAACTACCATTTTGAAAGCAATGAGAGAAAAAAACCCTAAAAATATAAAAGGTGATAGAATTCTCAGAGATACCTACCATGAATGAAGTCAAAAGCCTGAGGAAACACAGATGCAAAGTTTGAAACCAACAGGAGGATGTGCGCTAACAACTTTGGTTTGAATAGTCAGCCCTCCCTTGCAGTAAACTACAACATCTCTGTTCAAGTATTATATCTTTAAAGAAACAGCCTTGACTCCATACTCTTTTTGACCAAGCATACAAAAGAAGGTAGCTGGATTTCTTGAGTACTAAGCAAAGAAAATGCCTGCTTGGTGGGTAAGATCTACATGCCACAAACTGAAAGACAACTAAATACAATGCAAGTTTGTTCCTATCACAAAAAGGCACTGAAATGAAGAGATTTTCTAGAATTCTCAGAAAGGAAGTATAAATATCAGAAAGAAAATGGAAGAGATTAGAGAGTAGTGTACATGCAAATAGACAAATATGCAATTCCACTGTTCATACCTACAAGTGCACTTTCTACAAACGTGTTAAAAGATACTAACCTGATTTCTGCCTCAACATCTTGACTTAGGAACTTGGGTCTGACAAAACTGGAAGAGTAATAGCGTCGTTCAAATACTTGATCACCTGCAGCAGTGAAAGCTTCTCTACAGTTTCTTGGGGGCCGATTGCACTGCATTACCTCACGAGCCCTACGGCTATCCTGAAAAACAAAATGCCCTTATAACACCAGCAGAAATGCAACCATAATTAAAGAGAAGAGTTTAAAAGTTGTCCAGATGTTTTCACCCAGAAATAATTTCAGTTCTTAATGAAAAGAAATACATTAACGAAAGAATGTGAATATTGTCTATAACATCAAGAATCTACTTTCCTTAGTTGAGTAAGACATTCTCAAGAACCCACTAAGTTTAATTGATCATTTATTTGTAAATTCTGTAATCTAATCAGTCCCTTATAATTTGCCTTGGGGGAAAAAAATCACTAACCAGAAGGTCACTATGCACAGATATATTCAACTATCAAAAGTAAATAAACATAGAGGAAAGAAGCTTCTAAAGCAAGGGATAAAGGACATCAAACAAGATTCGATTAAAGTTCAGGGAAACATGTTGGTAAAAAATCCCAACATTGACAGTGCCAGACTAAGTGCCCTTGTTCAAGGCAACCATGTTATCCATTCCAATGTATTAATTTTTCCACAGGATACTTCTTTCAGATTCAGTTGAAATTACTCAGGTAGGGCTCAAAGGTAATAATGTTATGAAAATCACTGATTAGTTCAGGCAGAGGGGGAAGAAGAGTCCCAATATTCCTGCCATGACAAAAGCCTAAAAAAATTCAGCTGTTATATAACCCACTCAGTGACAGCCATGCTTGATAAACAGTCAGCTCTGCCTCAGACAGAGCATGAACCACCTCTCCCCAGTAAGAACGTCAGAGGATAAATTGGGACAAAAGATTTTGGAGAAAAATAAAATTCACAAAAAAGTAAGGATCATTAGTTCTGCTTACTTAAGAGAATATCCTGCCTTCTCTAAATAAAAATATACGACTTATCTTTATCTTTGAATACTTTATCTGTAATCTTATCTGCAGGAGCTGGTATCTTCAGTACTAACAGAATACCAAAAATCAATTAAGATCAGAAATCAGATAGTGCCAGAAAACTTAGCTACCAGCTTCTAGGTACAACTGGTAGGGGAAGCTTGGAAATTTTGCTAACTCCCAGACTACCCAAAAGCGGCACATCCTGAACCCACCAACAGAGAGACATGAGACAGAGCCAGCACTTATGAGGCTGACTACCCACACATGGACTATTTAGACTGGGAAATTACACCACTTAGAGGCCCAGAAAGGTAGTGGCAAACAACCCAGAAACTAACAGGAAAGGTCCTGAAACACATGGGGCAGAGAGGGGAGCAGAACTTCCTTGACCTCTTTTATTCATTACAGACACTACCAGTGAAGACACCATAAATGCTCCATGCTCTTTCCTTAAAGATCAACAGGGAGCATAAAGCTTACTTTAATCAGCAGGACTGTTTCTATACCCCTCATATCAATCAAACAATTGGCAACCACTGGATTTTCTATTTCCAATGCTGTCAGAACTGTTGGGAATTCTGGATGATGAACAGCTCTGAAGAAAAGAAAAAAAAAACAACATTCATAAAACTCCCATGAGATTCTTAAAAAAAAATACAAATAGTTCTTTTCAACCATCAAGGCTAAGAAATAAAATTTAAAACATACTTACCTCTGACTAGTATCATAAATTTTATTCTGAAATTTATGTACAATTATCTGAGGTCTATGTCCACGTGGATAATATTTTGACATCAGTGACTGAAGAGTTCTTTCATCGCTGTGATTATCACAGCAATATGCCTGAAGAGAGCTTTTTAAACAGCATTCAATAGCCAAGTTCAGTTCAGGATCTTTTGGATGAATCAAAGCACCTAAATAAACATAAGAAGCAAGGCTTTAGGTGCTGTGTTCCATGAGAAAATATTCAGTAGAGCATTTTTACCACTCAAGGTTCTTGTTTTGTTGTATTTCAGGCTTTTAAATGAGTCTAAAATAAACCTTTCTTATAGGTAGGAAAAAAAATTAAGACGTTGACTAAAAGTTAAAAGACTCTACAACAGACCTACTTTTTTTTAAGAGTATAAAATAAACTTTTCTTATAGGTAGAAAAAAAAATTTAAGAGGTTGACTAAAAGTTAAAAGACTCTACAAACATAATTTCTCTGCCTAGAGACATCTACACATAGTTGGAGGCCTGTATTTTCTTCCATTAGGGTACCAATTTTATGAAAGCTTAGCAGAAATATATCAAGGCAAAGACAGCTAATCAACAATTTAATGCTTTACGGATGAAGGCAGTGGAACAACTACACTGCAAATTAAACAAACATGAAGATTTCCATTATATCACCTGTCTTCAGTGGCACATATTCTCTTACCCTGCAGTAAATGCCACGTACTTTACATCCAGAATATGCTGAAACCTTTCCTCCCATTCACAAACTGAAAATAACAGCCATTGTCAGAGCTGGACAGAAGACAAATAAAAGCCAGCTTTCCAAGAGAATCTCATTTGTGTCTGTCTGACCTGTTCCTTCCAAACATCTTAAGTTTGAGAAACCCACAAGTCAGCCACTGGACATTTTGAACAAATCTGTCCATGATCTGGACAGTGCTATCCACTGAGGAACAAGCAGTCAAAACACAGTTCTCTGATGCCTTAAGGATGTGGGGGAGTTGGAGGGATGCATTGAAAGTTTACCATTGTAAAATATCTCAACAAAAATGGCTGGAAAATGAGGAAAGCCAGTAGATGTAAGTGAGTGCATAACAGAAGCAAAAGATAACCTACCAGGGTAAAACTTTTAGTCCAGGAAGTACAGAAGAAAAAGATATATCTGATGTTCCTTAAAGAACAAATATTTCTAAAAGACCACTACTTAGATTAGCAGCCATACAAAAATATCCCATGAAAAAGTATGTTTCAGAAATTGTTCTCACCTAAAGGTCCAAGAGGTTTCTTTCTAAATCGTCCTTGTTTATGGGCTACTTCAACTGCTTCAAGAAATGCTGGTACATATGGTCCAAATCTTTTCAAAGCATTTGTTTTACTGTCTTTCAGGTCTCTCAGCTGTTTTTGGTGAGCATCCAGTGCTTGCTGCACTTCACTGCTTTCTCTCCTAAGAAAAGAGATTTTTTTTCAGTAGTTATAGAGCCTAAATTGCACTAAAATAATTATAAAGCCTTGTTTTTCAATTAGGATTGTGTATCAAGGTATCAGCAGTTCAATGTAAAGCTAGGTACACACATGCAGTTAAGATTTTTATATTTTCAAGAAACATGGGAAAAAAAAAAGCAAGAGAGAAAAATACTACTTTGCAACAGTTCCACAAGACTTTTTTATTTCTAATAAATTATAATAAATTTCTTTTATTTCTAATTATCTTTTTCAATTTCACTGTCTTCAAAGATCTTCAACAAAACATAGAGTAAGCCTTGGTTATAATAATTGGTAAGAGCCATTTACATTAACACACCAGGTGCAATAAGGAACAATTCTCAAATCCTTTAGGACAATAAAAGTTCATCTTTTCAAATCAAAGCCAGAGTGCTTTGTTTTTTCTATCTTGGGTATGGGCTAAATTCGTATTTGAAGCTCTTTGCCTCAAAGCCTCTGTGAATTGCCTTAACTATAGAAGCAGCAATTACTCCTAAGTGTATCTATTCTCTTATAATGTGAAAAATAAACTGGAGTCTAATACCTCAGGGATCACAGGTACATTAGAAGGGATACATAAAAGAAGGGATTCCCTCTAACTTGAAACAGAGGCAAACAATTACATTTCAAAAACCGCAACTTACCTAAGTCTAGAATGATCTTCCCTACATTTAGATATAGCCTGCTGAAACTGATCCAACTGCTGACCAATCATTACTTCTTCATCATGGAATGCCTTCAACTGTTCCCTTAAGTATGCAATTCTCCTTTGTCTTTCCAATTTCTCAGGCTCTGAAACCTGATTAGCACTAGAAAAGAACATAGGTCCATATTTTAAAACCATATTGATGATTTAAAAGTGGCATGAATTTCATTATTTGTAGTGTAGAGAAGATTTACTCATCAGTTACATTTAAGATTCTGTTAAGCTGCAAGATATACATAGCAATAACGCAAATTTTAATTTTTTTTTAGATTTCTAATCACATGTAACTCTCCCCAGTTACATTCCTATTGCATTTAGTTTAAGACATATTGGTTTTGCACTATCATGGAAAGGTAAGGAATATCTGTTATCACCAAAACCAAACCAAACCAAGACAACCCCAAAACAAACAAAAAAGCCACTTTTGCTACCCAGTTGCCTCTTCTTTTGGCATTTTAGTCAAAATCTTGGTATGTAAAGGAGCAGGATGAGAAATATTCAGGTATTTAACTGGACCCTGCCAAAGACTAAATAAATATTTTCTATTACTGCAGGTTTTCTCAGTAATCAGAAAAGCTTACTTCTTTTCCACTTATATCTTAATAAACATACACCATATTTACCAGCTTTTCAGTTCTTCAATTTGCTTATGGAGCTGTTGCCTGTCTTTTTCCAGACGTTTTAACTCTGTTTTGGAGCGATTATAAACGATCTATCAAGGAAACAGGATACAGTGGTTTAAGAAATAGAAGAAATAATTTCTGAAAGAAGTACAGTTTTGAGTAAATACAGAACTCCACCAAATCAGACAAACATAACTTGATTTTCAGAAATTACATCTATTTATTTATTTTGACCTAAGCTTAACACTGTTTAGTAACTATGTAAAGGCATAAATGCCAGAGCTCCTGAATAGACACTACTTGCCAGTCAGGCAGGAAATTGCACCTGTTCTGAACTCACCATGGACTTAAGAAGCCAAGATACAGGTGTAGAATTAGAGACGGGCAGAGCATGGGTAAGTTTATAGCTTTAAATTGGTATGAACTTTGAAAGGGTTTTTTTTGCCTACCTCAGCTTCATTGACTGCTTTTCTTTTTGCCTGCACTTCAGCCTTCAAAGAAATACACTGAGGATGAAGGCCTTGTGCTTCTTCACTTACTGTTATCAATTTTTCTTGTATTGCTTTGTACTTTTTTTCTGCTTCATTCACTTTTTCCTTTGGTGAAAAAAAAAACAAAACAAGTCGTAATGGAACAGAATTTTCTTCAAAACCTCTTAATGTTAAAAGACAAATATCTCTCAAAAGAATCCATCAGACACATTTCAATTGTTTGAGTTCTGTTGTGTTTCAAAAAAAAGAGCAAGACATTGCCACCATGGATATGCTAAGACGAAAACTCAAAAATGTTCATTCTTGGGAAATGAACAGGCTGCCAAATCTGTGACACAGACAGCAAACTTTTTTCCTATCTCAATGTTTACTCAACCACAGGACTTTTAATACAATAAGGTCAAGTACCATGACACCAAAAGAAATGAAACCAGTGTCTAGACAGTGTTCCTTCATTGCTACATAGACATGCTGACCATAAACCAAAAAATGTGAAATTGTGAAACACGTACTTTTTAAAATAAAGAAAAAACCCATAAAAAACCATAAAACCATTTTTTTAAAAAAGGAAAGTAAGTGCTAACAAGGACAGTTTGGAGGACTTTTAATAGATTGAGAAGTTCTGGGGCTGTTCAGCCTGGAGAAGTGGAGGTCGCATGAAGACCTCATAGCAGCCTTTTGGTATCTGAAGGGTGGCAAAGGAAGCTGGAGAGGGATTCTTCATTATCTGTATTGATATGACAAGGAATAATGGGTTTGAACTGAAAGAAAATTATTTAGAAAAAAGTTTAGATTAGCTATATGGAATTAATTCTTTATTGTGGGGGTGGTGAGGCAATGTCACAGGCTGCCCAGAGAAGCTGTGGATGCCCCATACCTGGAAGTGTTCAGTGCCAGGTGGGATGGGGCTTTGAGCAGTCTGATCCATTGGAAGGTGTCCCTGCCTGTGGCAGGGGGGTTGGAACTGGATGATCTTCATGGTCTCTTCCCACGCAAACTATTCTATGATTCTAGATTCAAAATAATGATGCCAGATTCTCTGCACAAAATGTGTTTCATATGCAAATCAGAATGTATGACAAAATTATTTTTTCTTGCTACCTACAGAAGTCTTAAGAACCATCCCAAAACTTCCAGATGTCTCCTGAAATCACTGCTCTTTTCTAAACGCAATGATACCCACGAAAACCTTCACAACAGATCTCTGACTTGGGGGGTGACTACAGCTAGAGTGCTATATGGTTTGGACCATACCCCTACCTGGCATTCTTCGACCTTCTGAAGGAGCTCCGTATTTCCTTCTTCAGCTCTGACACCTTCTTTGAGCAGCTCTACTTCTTTTTCCATCTCACTCACCTAAAGAAGCCCATATTAGCATATGCACAGGAGACTGGGAATGAAGCACATTTCACATGAACAAACATATTTTAGCAAGACATTTACCACTGCCCACACCATTTGATGTTTCAACTCTTTGAGACGAGCTTGCATGTCATTCACAAACGTGATGCTTTTGAAAGATTCCTTCTTTTCCAAATAAAGCTGCTTAAGTTCTTCAAGACGCTTAAAAAAGAAAATAGGGGTTCAATCATGACTGTGAAAAGCTGTGATATAACATGAAATTTTGGAAATATTTGGGTTTTTGAAATTTAATGTCACTGAGATCTAATAAAACCAAACTACGCAGTTTAACTCCTGTACTTCCTTCACTGCTCAGATCTGTCCTAATAATTACTTTAACTTTTACATACCTCTTCCCCTTGTTCTATCTGAACACGGGTATTTTTTTTAGTTTTCCCAATAAATGAATAATCTTCTTTCATTTGTTCCAGCTGAGTTGCCTTCATAAAAAACTAAAAAGGAATAAAAAGATGCAGATGTGAGATCAGCACCCTATCTAAGTGGACCTTCAATAATTATGACAGAATGACCAGTCATCCCAAGATCCCTGCATGCTTAATGATATCCAAAGTGAAAAAACTGGTCAGGTTGTGGTGGTACAACTTCCACCCCTCCTCAGGCCACAATGTGGTATTTGAAATATTTGTTAGCCCCAGCCTTGATGAACAGAAGCTGGGATCAGCCCCTCCTGAGTTTATTAAAAACACTCTCTACTCTCAGGAACTTACACTGTCTGACAAGCTCCTCTTTCTAAATGAAGTGCCTTTGAAACTTGCTTTTCTTGTCTGACTAAAAACCCAAATAGAACAACATTTCTGTTATCGAATTGTCACAGAAAGTTACTTGTGGAAGGGGCTAGCAGCAGGCCTGTTAGCTAAAGGAGTGAGAAGTTAGAAGAAGAAGCTGAACCAAGGAGATCAAGAGAAGAAAGATGGGAGCATTCTGCAACTGGAGGGGAAACACCTGTAAAGTGTATCAGCCATTTTCACTAATAAAGTGTTGCCAACGGTTGCGAACGGTTGCAAACAGTGCTAACTGAGACTAAGACTGAGTGTGCTTGTGGTCTCTGCTTTAATGTCGTGACCGCCTTGACTGTGACATTTTGGTGACCCCGACGTGATGGAGGTATGCAGCTCAAGAGCTGCAGCAGCCTGAAGAGCTGTGGAGATGGAGGTATGCAGCCTGAGAGCTGTAGCAGCCTGAAGAGCTGTGGAGATTGAGATATGCAGCCTGAGAGCTGTGGAGGAATATGCAGCCTGAAGAGCTGTGGAAGATATGTGTAGCAGCCTGAGAGCTGTAGAGAAGAATACAGCTATTGAACCAAGGAGCTGTGGCAGCCAGGAGCTGCCAAAAATATGGCCTTTGAGTCAAGAAGCTGTGTGTGCCGACATGGTAAGAAAATAGTCGGTGGGGGCCCAGTCCTAGCAATTGGCATACGTGACCCACTGGGACGTAGTGGGGGAGGCGGCGTTGGTGCAGCTGAGAGTGGCAAGTGGAAGCCACAGGGAGGTCCGGACCTGATTCCCTCCAATCAAGACACCTGGAAGTAGGTGAGCCACCAACTAGTAATAATGGGACAAAATTTATCTAAAGAGGAAGAAAATGTTCTGTCTACATGGAAAGTTTTGTTAAGAAATAAGGGAATTAATACGTCAGACTATGCACTTCGTAATATAATGCTGTGGGCTAAATCAAAGAATTTTGGCACTGATCCCGACACAGCATTTAGTGTTAAGGCATGGAAAAAGGTTGGGGACAGACTTTGGCAAGTTATTCGAGTGGGAGATAAAACAGTTGTTGATCTAGCAGTTACTTGGAACTCGCTCTTTGAGGCTTTAAAGGAATGGAAAATAGAGAAAGAAACAGAGCAAGATGTGGACGAAAAGTTGGGGCTGATAACAGAACCTGACGGGGGGGCCTCTGCTCTGGTCCAGCCGTCCGCCCTCCCGCTCCCCTCTGAGCGGCTTGAACAATCTGCAAGGCCATATCCTCCTTTACCTGACAGTGACAGCAACAGCGAATCAAGTGATGAGTCACCCGCAGTAATACCTAAGTTGGGGCAAGGAGCTCTGGTCCCTTCATCTCTTAAGAGCTCTAGCCTTACTGCCCCATGGACTTTGCCTCCATGTCAAGTAACTGTGCTTCCTCGACATCCTCAGGAGTTCTGGGAATTTGTTAGGAGGAAAGCAGTTGAAGAAAAGAATTGGGACATCATAGAAAGGTTAGGTGCTCTAAGAGTACCTAAGGATAATTGTGGACAACAGGGGCACGTAAAGTCACAGTGTACTGTCCGGAAAACAACATTTAGGCCAAGTGCAAGCAGCGATGTTGTATGCAATCGTTGTGCTAAATCTGGGCACTATGCTAAGCAATGCAGGAGTAAATATCATGCAAATGGGTCAGCTATTGCTGGGAAACCCAAAGAGGGGCGCGAAGGGGCGCATTGGGAAACAAATACCCCAACAACCCCAACAGCAAATGCGGGCCTTCCCAGCCCTGCAAAGCTACCCATTTGCGAACAACACTCAGGGGCAACAAGCGGGTCCACAGGCATTGATATACCCACAGCTGACACAGTAACCATTTTAACAAAAGAAATATGTAAGGTATCCCTTGATGCCTATGGTCCAATAGGATGGGGACCGCCAGTGGATGTCATCTAGGAACTATATCAGTAACAGGTTTGATTGACACTGGAGCAGATGTCACAATACTCTTGCAACTTTGCTGGTCTCAATCATGGCCTCTCACTCGTGCAAGTTTTGGACTCCTGGGATTGGGTGGTGCTACAACAGGTGGCCTGTCAGCCATTGTAATTAATGTGAAACATCCTGATGGCCAACAAGCTAACATCAAACCCTATGTTGCCGATGCTCCTCAAAGTTTGTGGGGACGAGATTGTTTATCTCAATGGGGTATCAAAATTACTACAGATTTTTAATGGGGGCCACTGTGTTGCAGGGCAATGAACGTCCAGTTGTACCCCTGACATGGTTGACAGATAAGCCTGTCCGGGTTTGCCACTGGCCCCTGACTACTGAAAAGCTTACTGCCCTGCAAGAATTAGTTACAGAACAATTGCAAGCAGGACACATTGAGGAATCATTCAGTCCCTGGAACACCCGTTTTTGTAATAAAAAAGAAATCGGGAAAATGGAGACTTTTACATGATTTATGGCAGATAAATGCTGTAATGGAACAATGGGAGCTTTACAACCAGGCCTTCCTACACCTACGATGATTCCACAGGAATGGCAAATAGTTGTCATTGATCTAAAAGATTGTTTCTTCACTATTCCGCAGCTGAAGCAGAACGTGCGGATGACACTGGCTAAGACCATATATCAGTACTCTAAGACCATATATTAGTACTTAAAGATGGATGAAGGACAGGAACGATTAGTATTAAGAATGGGAATTTTGTTGATGGTTGTGATTGTGATTTTGTGCGTCCCCTCTCTGCTTGGGTTTTTGCAAAGGGCCCTGCAAAAATCCATAGCAGCTGCATTTACAGTTCAAAAACAAAAAAAGGGGGAATTGTGGAAGGGGCTAGCAGCAGGCCTGTTAGCTAAAGGAGTGAGAAGTAAGAAGAAGAAGCTGAACCAAGGAGATCAAGAGAAGAAAGATGGGAGCATTCTGCAACTGGAGGGGAAACAACTGGAAAGTGTATCAGCCATTTTCACTAATAAAATGTTGCCAACTGTTGCCAATGGTTGCAAACAGTTGCAAACAGAGACTGAGACTGAGTGTGCTTGTGGTCTCGGCTTTAATGTCATGACCGCCTCGACTGCGGCAGTTACTGACTTGGATTGTGGTCAGGGTGAAAAATTACTATGACTAAAGCCCACCCTCTTGTGACCCTATGAACAATGGTTGCAAGTGAGACCCCCTGAGCTCTCCTGGACCACAGTGGGCTGTGGCAGCACCTCTCTCTGAGTGAGACACCACTGTGAGCCAGAGAACCCTCACGTTTACTTGGAGGACGGCTGCCAGAAGCTGACAGAGCCTGGGCTGATACCCCTACTCCTCAAGGATCAGCCTTCATCCTCTGAGAGGATTCAAAGGCATTTGACATGAGTACTTCTCTGAGTTGCAGGGGAATCTTTCACAGGTATACAACTTGTACACAGTCTTTAGGTCTGTACACGTAGACATGTGCATCTGGTATAGCAACTGTATTATGAATGTTTTTTAAGATTCTGAAGTACTCAGACTAGTAAGAAAATTAGGCCTATGAGTGAGTTACCACTGTAGTATTGTAAACTCTCTAAGAATAATCTGTCAAATTGTTTAAAACAGGCTACTAATTAAGTACTGTTAAATTAATGCACTGTCAAAACCTTTAGGCCTGAAGCATGGTCAAGTCCAGAGCTAGGTTTGGCAAGGGGATCCATTATGAACATTGGGACTTAATGGGAAGGTCTCCTTTACTCCTTTTTATCCATACCTTTTTCCCATTCCAACCTCCATATAGATAATTTTAGGTTGATTTTGGTTTTAGATTTATTAATTTCAGGTTTTAGTCCAATTTTCCTCTTGTGCATCTATGTAAGTAGGAGAGTGAACCTTGCCAACAAACCTAGCCACACTTTCACTTTAATATTAAACCTGCTTTTGCTGATACCTATGCCAGTGGTTCTTCGGATGACTTAGAACACTCATTTCCCATAGGGGTACTTCTGAATAATGAACTAACTCAGCAAAGCCCTAAAATCTAAATTTATCCATCTCTTTAGAGAGAAGAATCTACAAAAACATTGTTTGTGCAAGTGGATAACTGGTGCAATCAGATAGTGCACTGGCTCTGGTTGGGATGGAGTTAAATTTCTTTACAGGAACTGTTATGGTGTTTTGTTTTAGATATGTGATCAAAAAAATACTGATTACACACTCATATGTTAGCTGTTGCACAGAAGCCTCCTTTTTCTCACTCTGCCCTCTCAGTGAATAGACCAGCTGGGTGTGCAAGAAGTTGGGGAGGTATACAAACAGGCAAATGATTCCAAGCAGCCAACAAGATCTGCCACCTCAGAAAACGTCATTGTGATGGTTTAGCCCCAACCACTTACTCACTTTCCCCTGGGGTGTGACAGGGAAGAGAATCAGAAAAGCAAAAGCAAGAAACACATGGGATAAGACAAAAAGTTCAAAACAGCAAAAGCTGCACATGCAAGCCAAGCAAAACAAGGAATTCCTACACCATTTCCTGGGGCAGGCAGGTATTCAGCCATCCCCAGGAAAACAGGGCTCCATCAAGCCTAATGGTGACTTGGGAAGACAAATGCCTCATGCAAAACATCCCCCAATTGCCCCTTCTTCCCCAAGCTCTATATGCTCAGCATGATGCCACATGGTCTGGAATACCCCTTTTGTCAGCTGGGGTCATCTATCCTGGTGTGACCCCTCCCAAAGCCTTGTGCACCCCCAGCCTCCTTGCTGGTGGGGTGGAAAAAGAAGAGGAAAAAGCCTTGACGGTGGTAAGGCCTGCTCAGCAATTACCCAGACAGCAATAAGGAAAACATCTCCCCATTATAAACTCTGTTTTCAGCACAAACCCACTAAGTAGCCTGTACAAGCTGCCATGAAGAAAATTAATCCTAACCCAGCCCAAACCAGCACAGCCACGCTCAGTAATAAAAACAGGTAAGAAAGGGTTTAGGGGGATTAGCCATCTTTTACTTGGGCACTGGCTGGGCCTCAGTCTACCAATAGGAGGTGGTGAATGATTCCCTTTGCATCTTTTATTTTGCTTCACTTTGTTTCTCTCTCTCTCCTTCCAGCTTTCATTTCAGTTATCACACAAATTTTATCTCATCCCTTTCATTTATTTTTTTTAATTTTACTCCTCATTTCCCACTCCCCCAGCCCAAGCCTGGGGGCAGCACAGAAGGGAAGTGAGCGAGTGGTTGTGTGGCATTTAACTACTTACCTGAATTAGCCCAAAACAGGTGATTAAAATCAAGGAATTTGATCTTTTTCCCAAATGCTCCTAAAATTTGCAATTGGGATTTTAATGTTTTATGACTATGCTATATTTTTTCCTTACCTTGTACTTGTCCCCTTCATTTTTGGTCTGTAGAAACTGTTTACTCATCTCTTGGGTTAAAACAGACACAGGATTATCGACCTGCAAAAATAAATAATTTTAATTTTGTTTTAATTACAAGTTACCATGTTGTGGGATCTCAGCACCTCAGGACTGAGGTGCCGAGTCACCGAGACCACCCTTGGGGGGCTCGGGAGTCCTGGAATGTTGCCAGAAGTGTCTGGTGGCTGGACTTTGATCCTACACGGGAGACGACACCTGTATGAGGATAGGAGGATTTCACCGGGGTGAATGGTGAAGGGATTAGTTAATTAGAGGGTGAGACACAGGGTTTAGGATTTATGTACAGGGGGGTTTAGAGAAGTAAGATGGAGGAATTGGGGCGTGTCCTGTCCTTCTTCTTCTTCTTCTCCTCCATCTTCTGTGGTGATGGTGGCACTTTGGGATTGGTCATTACTGAAAGTGCACCGGACAATAAGAATAAAAGGTATTGGGGAAAAAATGATAAATATTGTACACGTAACTATGGGTATAAAGATAGGTGACTGTCCGGAGGGCAGGACAGTGTGCTCATGGCTGGCTGCTGAGCAGACCTCTGTCGGGCCGAAAGAAAATCTTTTAGATAAACAATTAATAAACATAAAGACCGAAAGAAGAACTGAAGCCTCTTCTCGTCCTTTGATACGCGGGCTGCCCCAAGGCCACTCCGGGCCCTTCCAGGCCCTCCAAACAGCCGAAAACCGGACAACTGGCGTCCCTGGGTGGGCTCGAACCACCACAAAACCTTTCGGGGGGGGCAGCCTCAAAGCCCTGAAGACCAGAAGACCGAAGGGAACAGCTCCGATCTTAGACGAGGTCCCAGGAGAGCACTGATAACTCCTGAGGAAAGAAGCCTGAAAAGAAGAAAAAAAAGAGAGAAGAGGAGAAAAAAAAAAAAAGCGGCCAGGAGAGTCTGCAAAAAACAGCAGTCACTGAGAATTCCATCTCTCAGCTTCTGCCGAAGACAATTCGTAGCAGAACAGCCCGGACCAGAACCAGAAAGGCGCCTCTGGGACCACCTCTCGTGATCTGCTGGACAGAGACTGAGACCTCCGGACTGCCCTGACGATAGATTTGGTAAGAAGGTCCAGAAATAAGAACATGGGGGGCACACTTTCCCAGGAACAACGGGAAATTTTGTCCGCCTTACAAGGCGTGACACAAGGATACACAGAAGGAATTCCAAAGAAAGAACTAAAACAATTATTGCTATGGGCAAGGCTAAACTACCCACTGGCAGAAACGTGCCTGCTATTCGAAGTGGGGTTTTGGCAGGAGATAAACAGACATTTATATTTCTTAGCAACTAAAAAGGATGAGACAGCGTTAAAGCTGTTGTCTCCAGCAAGAATAATGTTAGAAGGTATTTCTATGCAAACGAAATGCCAGGAAAACCAACAGATGCAGCATACATCTGGAGGACCCTCAGAAAGAGGGGGGGAGCGAGGCTCCGCAAAAAAATTAACTCTGGCCTTAAAAGGCCAGGAGGAAAATGCTCTTGGAGAAAAAGAGCAAGGAATATTATTAAAACACCCGGTCCCAAAACCCAGAAACCCCAGAAAACTCCTAAAGTGTCCTGAAACTTCAGAGAGCATGGAGGACTCAGGAGCAGAAGGGGGGGAGCAGGGGGGAGAGAAGGGATCGGGGGGGGCGCTTTCTCGCGGCGCGGCGGCGGCGGAGCGGCGCGGCCAGGCTGCGGCGGAGCAGGCGGGGAGCGCGGGTGAAGAGATAGCAAGAGACACGTGTTTTCGTGCGGCTTTCCTCAGCTCAGGGCCGGGGGGAGCAGCCGCCCCGGGGGCCAGCAGGGATACGGAAAAGCGCGCGGCAGGCGAAATTCGCGAAAACCCGGGGGGGGAACCACAAACCAACGCCGGGGCGTCTGACACAGGCAGCGAAATCGGGGGATTTGAGCAGCCCCAGAAGGCTGCCATGAGGAGACGTAGGAGGCGCGCGGTTGTGACGCAAAAACCCGGTGCGCAGATCGGCCCGAATTGCGGCGGGTGCGGGTGCTGGCGGGAGGGGGGCTGCACACACCGGCGAGGGAAGGAGCAGACACAGCGTCGGAGGAGGACGAGACAGAGTCGGGGCAGACTGAGGGGGGGAAATATCGGAGGTGGAACAAGAGGGAGAGGGAGAAATTACCTCGGGAGAGACAGGGAGCGGCTCGGAGAGCACGCATGCGCAGAGAATAGAGCGGGGGCGGGCCAGACCCCCTGTGACGTCTCGGGCAAGGAGGGGCCCTCTCCAGACTTGGTGCCTTTGGTTAAAACCCTCGGAGTCCAAGCCTCTTCCCTCCAGGGGAGGCGCGTGTGTGTTCTAACCCTATTGTCAGTTGAATTAAAAGCCAGGTAGCCCCGGTCTCAAGCAAGCTTGCAAACAGCGACAATCAGCTGAACGAGAGGCAGTTGTGTTCATGCCGTCATCCCAGCCATGGAGCCCGGTGACAGCGCCACCTCGTGGGGAATGACCGAAGTGCACGACATGCTGGATCGGTTCGGCAGAGCCACAGTGTCATTTCGTAACGAGTCTGCAACAATGCAGCGATTTTTCTCAACAATATATAAGAAGAGACGAATACTCAGACAAAAGTTGGGACTCAGACTGCAAAGGACGACTCAGAAGAGAAATAAGAAGAACAAAAGACTCTGGGGGGTTTTCCCTTTGGGGTCTTGAATGAAAAACATAACAAGGGTTTTGCACAAAAGTGAGGTCATGAATTTCATGATGCTTATATGCATCATTTTTTCATTCATTGCAATAGGCAATGGGGTAAATTTACCTATTACAGAGAAAACTAACAAAGGATCATGTATTGATCAGCTGGTAGATTTCTTTGACATTTCTCCTATTTGGAGAGAAGCTTTAAGGGTAGGGTTTTATATTTTGATAGTCCTCCTAGTCCTCATAATTGTCGTCCCATGCATCTTTGTATGCCTAAAACGTGCCATGAATCGGGTGACAAAAGAGGTTCTCTTGGTGCAAACAGAAGGGGGAGATGTGGGATCTCAGCACCTCAGGACTGAGGTGCCGAGTCACCGAGACCACCCTTGGGGGGCTCGGGAGTCCTGGAATGTTGCCAGAAGTGTCTGGTGGCTGGACTTTGATCCTACACAGGAGACGACACCTGTATGAGGATAGGAGGATTTCACCGGGGTGAATAGTGAAGGGATTAGTTAATTAGAGGGTGAGACACAGGGTTTAGGATTTATGTACAGGGGGGTTTAGAGAAGTAAGATGGAGGAATTGGGGCGTGTCCTGTCCTTCTTCTTCTTCTCCTCCATCTTCTGTGGTGATGGTGGCACTTTGGGATTGGTCATTACTGAAAGTGCACCGGACAATAAGAATAAAAGGTATTGGGGAAAAAATGATAAATATTGTACACGTAACTATGGGTATAAAGATAGGTGACTGTCCGGAGGGCAGGACAGTGTGCTCATGGCTGGCTGCTGAGCAGACCTCTGTCGGGCCGAAAGAAAATCTTTTAGATAAACAATTAATAAACATAAAGACCGAAAGAAGAACTGAAGCCTCTTCTCGTCCTTTGATACGCGGGCTGCCCCAAGGCCACTCCGGGCCCTTCCAGGCCCTCCAAACAGCCGAAAACCGGACACCATGTAACTGCAAATCCATGGAAGTGAGAACCCTGTTTTTGTCTTGCAACTTATTACTAAGATAATATGGTAAAATCAAGCTTGCTAATCCTCTCACATCTTCAAAATAAACCAAAACATAACAAACAAAACCAATAATAAACAGAAAATTAAAAAACCCAACTATATCAAATATAAAATAGAACCACAGCAAGGACAACTAAGGAACTGCTTCCAAGAGGATATGTGACTTCTATAAAAACAGTACCTGTAAGTTCCATTTATTTAACAAAATCAGCATTAGAAATTCTTGTTGTGTCAAAGTATGGCAATAAATACAATTAATTGACTCGTATGTTCTTACAGATGCTGCCACAAAATAAAATCAATACATACTAACTGCAATTCCTGTTATTTGAAATTCTCAGTTGAATATTTTAAACTTCATATGCACTACCTGATCTTTTATTAATCAATTAGGCAGAAAAATCACATTCAAATTTCTGAAACAGCTACAACTGAAACAATCAGCAGAAAAAACCTCTCCAGATACAAAATAAACCTACATATGTCAAGACTATCAACAGGACACATGACTCACAGGTCACAGATGACAGCAAATACTTTTCTGTCTGGGACAGAATCCTATTCTGCATTGCATGAGGTATATATTTCAATTTTCCTTTTGCTGATGAATTTGATCTTTAAATGATATGGAAGAGGAGCAACTCTCTCCTTTAAGAAACAGTACATTTCTTTTTAATTGAAG